>NC_047574.1:19478583-20103583 GCF_011004845.1 Esox lucius
CTGAAAGGGATGCTGTCGTAAAACTACAGTCTGCGTGATTAAATGTGGTTGGTTGTCTTCCCCGGGATCATCTGAGCAATAGCTAATAGGCACAGGGTAGTTTTCCCGTGCCACATAAAACAGCAGAATGCCAGGAGCCGGTCAAACCACTGCAACCCTTATTGAGCATTAACAATGCCTCTGACTACTGTTGTGGTGGTCCATATGCTGGTGTGTGTGTGTCTCTATGTGTGTGTGCGTAGGTTTCTCTGTCTTTAAGGTTAGGGAGCATGAGGAGGTAGAAAGGATGAGAGACAAAGGCACAGCTAGCCGGCACACAAGGCAGCAGAGCCACTATGGAGCCCTGTAAAGCCCCCACTGAGCCAGTTGCCTGAGTGCTCCCTAACACAGCACTGCTCTATGGAAACTGGCCTTCCTGCTATAATGCGTGCAGTCATCCATATCTCAGCCACCTGAATCGCATGGGCCCTTTCATGAAGAAAAGACCAAAAGGAATTGTTTGGAATGGGTGGGAATGAGGCATTCTCTTATCATTTGTCCGGAAATCCTTCATGTTTTGACGTGATTCTCCAGAAGGATGCTTCAAATATTTAGAGAAGCAATCATTTCTCAGATAAAAAAAAAGCAATCCAAATGTAACAGAAGGCAGGAATACTTTGCATGTGTGTGTGTCTGCCTGAATGTATCCATGTGCGTCTGTACGTATGTGTGTAGCTCAATTTGTAGAGCACGGCGCATACACCAGAGGTTGTGGGTTCAATTCCCATGGGGGACCAAGTCAGAGATGTATGCACTCTCTACTGTAAGTTCCTCTGGATCAGGGTGTCAGTTAAATGACTAATATATGTTGTATGTGTCTGTATGTCTTCTGAGTTACAGTTTAGCCTACAGAAATGACAGATGTGCTCATTCCCCGCTTGTCAAACATACACAGATTCACTGCCCTCTGACAGTTCAAACAGTCTGGACAGCATACAGAGGATATCACAAACACACACTCACAGGGGATGTGGCTGTCATGTAATATGAAAGCCCTGGAACTAACAACTCATACTGAGAGGATGAGTTGGACCCCTGGAGTGAGAAATACCACCCAACACACACACGCTGACCAGGACACCCAACGATGAACACACACAAACACACACACAGATCTCAAGACAGCGAGACGGGTGCAGAATGCTAAAAGTCTTCTGCTCAGAGTTAAGTGCAACTTATGGTATGTATACACTCCCACACAAACACACACACACACACACATACACGCACCTTGCAAATATAAACACCTGTTCTCTCAAGCAATAAAACAAATCTGAAAAAATATTCCTGTCTAAAGTTTATGGGCTCTTAAACTATTCCAGCTTTCATCACTCTCTCTCCCATCCTATCCTTCATCTACCTTCACCTGTTCATCATCCGTCTCTTCTACCACTTTTTGGGAAAAACCTGTTTGAGTAACCTGGCTTACCATCAGAGAAAAAGCACCGACTGCTGAACTCATCTTGTGTCAACGTGTGTATGTTTGAAAGCATCCTCTGCCAACCTCCATAAACATTCCCACAGTTTGAGCAAGACACCGCACATTCAGACAAATACATTAGGCTGTGTTTGAGTGTGTTCATGTTTGTGTGGCGATGGTGGCACTTTGTGAAAAAGCTGTACGGTTTCTTGGCATTGGATAAAGTAGACAGTGTGTTCTTTTGGGAAGTGTATTAACCTCAACTTGATAGAACACAGAAAAGTATTTTGAACAACTGAAGTTAAGAATTTCTTTCTATCCAAAATATGTTTGGACAGAAGTCCATTCACCTCTAGGTTGGAAGTGAACTGCAATTGCTGAAAGATGTTGAAGGATTTAGCCTTCAGCCTGTTTTCTCTACATAATTGAAGGGTTTAATGTGTCAAAGTTTTAGAGTTCAGAACCATCTGAGTGAGTTGGGTTTCAGCTCCTTAGATTCTGTGTGTAGTCATTATATTCTTAATACAGTCACTCCACAGACACAACAGCCTATTTGCTAAGGACATGTAATGGCTGGCCCCTATCTGACACATCACATAAGTGTTCAGATCTAGCTTTTTGCTGTTCCTCTAAAGACAGTTTTGCCAATAGCCAGACATGAAAAGCCAAAAACTGGGAAAGACAAAGACATTACAAATGGTTTCTGCATTTGTCATTGCTTACTTTTAACCACAAACACGTTCAAGGGCACACACACACACACACACACACAGTGTGCCTACTCAGCTTTTACACCACATAATTACAATTTAATCATTATTCATTGTCCACAGGACCTTGGAAGAAGCCGTCAATACCTTCCACTAGAGGCAGTGTGCCTGATGAGGTATTGTGGATGTCCTGTTTTAACCTTATCCAAACTCTAAACTCCTAACGAAACCAGTCGGCATGTTTCCAGATCTAATCTTAAAATGTAAACTTAATCTGCACTCTTCACAATCTGCTCTGAGACAGATGATTGCCTTTTTAAAACACATCCCAAATTGTTAACCCTTGTCTTAATCAGTCAGAGGTAATGCCTTGACCATATTTTGTTTTTATTGCTTAACCAATCCATCTGCTAGACTAATCTCTCATTGTCAGATTCTGTGTGGTAATAGCATTGAAGTTTAGGATTATGAGAAATCCCAGCTTCTGGGTTTCTGACATTGATTATTTGGACGAATCAGGACTGAGCGTACAGTGGTTATTGTACCCCCTGGAATACAGTATGCACATGAACAATATGAATCGTTTTTCATACAGTTCTATTTTCATAAAATGATTGCTCAGCAGCGACCAGGTAAATCAAAACCTTTGCCAAAACCCCCATCCAAAGTGCTGGACATTGGGCGCCTGCAATGCTGAGATCAAAAGGTCAGTGAAGGTGCTCTAGGATGCCTTGACCAGTGTGACATCCTGGTTGAAAGACCACTGTGGAAAACAGCAGAATGGCTTGGCAGGGATGCCTATGAGGAAGGCTTGTTGTGCTCATTCATTGTATTGAATCCTTTGGGAGTTGTTGCCATGAAACACAGTCGTATATACTGCTGGATACCATGTAGAAAAAAGGAGGTATAAAGAAATATATTACAAAAAATAATGAAAAAATGCATATACTTTTTCTTTCAGTCATTGTTGTGCTTTATTTGATCGGGAAGTGTGGAAAAATAGAGAGCGATTTTTTGCTGAAAGAACAGTGAGCAGCAGCATACATGCTTAGTGGAGGCAGCAGATTAGAAACCTGGAAAAACTGGGGTCTGGAACACAAAAAAGTATTCACTTTTCTATTTCACCTTACAGTGCAGTTGGCAGACGGTTCCCCTTTACAAGGGAAGAGACTTAATTGGCTTCATTCGCACACTGTTGAGGCTGTGAGATCTCCTTGTTCACACAAATATCACAGTCCACCTTCCTCACCTCTTCTTTTATTCGGTGCCAAAAACTTGCTTACAAGACAAAACGAAACAGACTCTGTTGACCTCTTTCTCACTTACTCACTGTCAATCTGTGTGAGATAAATCAACATGTATTCTTGTCTTTGTTCAGATCTCAGAATGCCCAGCGTTCATCTGACTCATTAGTCAATTCGATTTTTCTGTCCACAAACATCCCCAATCACACACACACGCACTCACTCCCAACACATACGTAGTGTGATCTCCATGGTACCACAGACGGTTCTGGCATACAGATCCATGAACACGCTCTGGTGGGCTCTGGCCAAATGTCTGGAAGTGGACTTCACATCTGTATCCTGTTAAGCTGACTAATAATGCTCCTCCAAACACAACACTGGGAGGGGACACACACACACACATACACACTAGCCACTAACTCCCCAACCACACTAACTCCCCCAACCCATGTTGAAAAGTTCCAGCCCGAGGTAAAGACAATTGTTTAGGGATTCACTTAAACTAAATAGCCCTGATATTTCCTTCCTAACCACTTTCTAACAGGCCCATATGATACACCTCTAGTTACTGTATGACCTCCACTGTATTTATGATGGTGTTGTAATATAAGTCAGGAGCTCGGTTGCTATTTTACTGTAATGTCATCTCCATGTTTTGGCTGTTGGTTAATTTGGGAGGGATGCAGGCTTCCAGGAGAAGTTAACACACCATGACTAAATATAAATGTGTACACATGTACCCTGCCATTGCTTTAAATGCAGCATTAAACCCAAGTGACTGTATACAAGTCAGACCAGAATGCATATTTATGAGTGTGTACATACATCTCTCTGTATGTACCCCACTGTAACAGAATGAACTGTCCCACTGCTAGTTCTACCCCACTGTAACAGAATGAACTGTCCCACTGCTAGTTCTCAAATGAAATATATAGGCCTATGTGCCATTATGCAAGGGATGTTTGCATACATTTTCGAACCACTTTCGTTCAGGTTCAGAGATGTTTGATAGAGGGAACGCGCTTTGTCAAGCGGTAATAAATCAAATCCACACTCCAACCTTTTCACAATCTGTGTTAGGGCGCGTGCGTGTTCATGAGTGCAGGGGGTGGGGGTGGGCTAATTTGTTCATGCTTGGACACTCCCACTTTCCCTTTCTTCCCTTCACAGCTTGTCCTGTATCGCGGTGCATAACTTCAACACTCCAACACCTACTGTCACATTGCGCTCTGGACTCTACACTGAAAAGATTGCCAGACCCTTAACGTACATCATGGATTTGAAACTATTGGCGGTAATGGCTGTGCTCGCGGTGGCGACGTACACTCCTGTCTCACAAGGTAGGCTACTGCGGACGAGCATAGCTATATATGTTATTGATCTTGCAAAGCATTTGTGTGACTGTGTGAAGGTTGTTCTATACCCCAGCGGGTGGGTTATGTTTGTGCCGGACGCGCTGCACGACTGGCTGTTGCGATGTGCGGCTCATGACACCTGGATTTCTATGCCTATTATTAATCCCATTATTAGGTAAATTAGTCAATATTAACAACGTGTTGCTCATTCGGTCTGCTTAGTTTAGCCTACGTCGTTCTTGAGTTAAATCAACCACAAACATAGATATTTACAGTAGGCTAAGATCCAGAGCGACTTAAAAAATATTCGAAAGAATACCCTAAGCAATATTTTCATAATGTAATGATACTCCCCGTGAGCAGCAATAACACGCAGTCTGACTGTACGTGCATCTATATCGTATTTATACCCAGCCACTCGTGCGCAAAGGCAACTCCAGAAACCAACTGTAGCGGTGTGAGCTGAGCATTTTATGTATGTGACCTGGATAGCGCAGTAGACCTCTGTCGGATTGCTGATTAATGTCGGTATTTGTCTCCCTTTTGTTTCCATTTAATTCCTGTCAAATTAGCCTCCAACACAAAGCCAGACCGATAGTGGAGCTGGCGACATCAGTCATCCTGGTAGAGGGCTATAATACAACGGCCCCTTTCTCATGGTAATACGGCTGGTTCAGGTGCCGCGTCATTACCATAACCTCAGAGTAGGCCTAACATCCTCTGTAGTGTACTGAGAGAGTAAATCCAGGTAAATATCACTGAACATAGGGCCGGCATTTAATAATGATCCATCTGGATTACGGTGATCTGGTAACTGTTGAAAAATACATTATAGGAGGCTCAAATGCAGTACATTTTAATCCGTTCTATAAATTATATTTCTATAACTACACCCATCCGAAACGCAAAATAGACTACTGGTAGGGACAGTAAATTTTCAAAGATGATGACTTTTAGGCACCTGGGCTAAGAGAGATTTTTCTTGCGTTATTAAAGCATTTTGCTTTTAACCTACTCATTATTCGTACAGATTAGTGCAAAAAATCCAGCGAACATAGGAGAAATTAAAACAAAAATGCATGAAATTCTTGACTACCAATTTAGCGTTTAATGTGTGAAATTGCATTAGGCTTTCTCTCATCAAATTACACTAACTGCATTTCCCACTGCAAATATATTAAACATTTCTCACATTAGGGTGTTTAGTTAATTAAACAGCCTAATGTATTTCTGATGACTAACGTGCATTCCCTTGTTGTTAGAAGTGTATGATTAACCACAGATCAGAAGCTAATATCTGATCACGTGTCTTCGTTGGAAGATTTCAACCACCCGTTGCATCACTGCAAACTGTAGCATTGCAATCCAAACCATTTTCTCCCACACACTTTAACCCATTCACTGCAAAATGTACAGTATATAGCCTACATATTGTGAATGATGGAAAACATTTACTACAGTAACATTGTTAGATTGTTTTGATAGGCTACATCATATCGTTTTGACAACATTGCAACATAGGCTATTGTTTTTCGCTGGTTGGCTGTACCTGCAGCAAAACTCCAAGATTCGTCTTATATTTGTTATCAGAACTTTTATTTCTAAGTCTGATGTAATGCGCATATTCATTTAGTTGTATTTGTGTCATGACGGTCAGCGTTTTTAGCATGGAATTTGTTGGGATATGTGCAGTAAACCGGAGTAGATATTTTGAGGAAATAATCATGTACTGAACGAGGAATGTCGAAGTACACAGTTTACATTTCTTTCAAGACTTCTTAGGAATTTGCTTCAGTAGAATAATATTAACATTCACTCTTCTATTTGACGGTGGGGTGGGGGTTGGTGTTGGCTTACTCATAGCCTTAGTTCCTCTCCAAGGACGATGTGTATGACTAGGCATCATGTTCTCTCCTGATTACTGAAACAATCAAACATGGGGATGGTACTTGTAAACAAAAAAGACTATGTTTACCTGACGGACATTCTGAGTCCATTATTTTACAGTTTGTTTCAGATATAGGCTACATACCTGTTTAATACACCTAGGGAGGTAACTGACAAAAGGCTGGGGTGTTGTTAAGCCATGGGGGCTGTTTGCATTTCAAATTAGGGAGGTTTTATACAATGCAAGGGCTAATTAATTTACCTACAAAACTTACTGTATATGTTACTGTATACACAGTTTCAACAAGGTCTTGCCCCTCTTTCTGCTGTTATGTTGAAGCTGCTGATAAAGTGGGTTAACTGCATGTTCTGTACTCTTTACATTCACGCATTTTAAACATGCTACAGGGAAACCTGAGCTTGGCATGTGGGTAATGGAATATCTTTTACGGCGCCAAGCTGCTGTTTGGTGAGGTACTGAATTTTTCCGATCAGCTGTTTCTGTGATGTCAGCAATGCTTAGGCTCACGGTTAGTGCCGTTTTGGGGGGGGGGGGTCTTTGAAATCAGGAACAGCCTGTAAAAAAGCTTTTATAACCGAGGGGCACTATATCAGTGTACAACATGTTTTGCAATATTTTAATAATATCTAGGTTGCACAATAATATAATATCTAATATTACATTTCTCCACTGGTAACCAGGATTTCGAATCCATTCCTGGAACCCTTCATTGAAGCTCTGTTCATGTTCTCTGTTCTGTCCCTTCTTCAGCTAAGCCCATCAGTCTGGTTGAGAGGTGTTGGTGTCGTTCTACAGTGAACACCGTCTCCCAGCGCAACATCCGAGAACTGAAATTTCTACACACACCTAACTGCCCATTCCAAGTGATGTGAGTACCTTACCAACACACACACCTGCACACAGAGGGATGCAAGTGTTCACACACACCCAACACACACACAAACGGACCAAAGTCCTCCTGTCTTTGAAAGGGATGACAGGTCTGTCCTTCTGCTCTGACATTTCACCCCATCAATCTCGGAGCCGACGGACAGTGAAAGGAGGACCTGAGCTGTGCATGCGCATACACACACACACAAACACACACACACACTCTCTGCTGATCTCTTTTCAGTGTTCATTCACTGGGCCATGCACACATAATCAGACCCTTCCACTGGACGCATATTGGGAGAAAAAGTGAATGGTTGTTAGCAGAGGGTGGGAATTGGATGCAGTTTTGTTTTCAACAGGAAAACAATAAGGACACAATACTTGGCCTGTGTTCTCACGCACTGTGGCTTTCCTCTAAATCTTAACTCACAGGTTCTGGTTCTCATCCACATAATGAGATGTGTGTGTGTGTGGGTCTCTGTACTAAGTAATAATACTGAAGAGCTTGGCATGCTTCCTTTTTATTACAGCTTTTATACAGACATCAATACAAAACTTTAATTAGCACTTTATACCAACGAACTAGCGAACATGTTCACTGTATATACCACAGAACCAAACCTTCAAGAACCAAATCCAACATGGAGACATTATCTCACCCATGATCCGTCCGCAAATATGATTAGGGTTATTTTGGACACAGAAAATAACCACTGCAGGTTATTCTAAATACTGCCAATAGCTATCAAGGGTAATTCTGTGAAAAGGCAAGCAGGATTAGATCATGAATCCACATGAATCCACCTACCAATCCCTAACCGTTTTAAAACCAATATAGCCAAATACCTAATCCTCTGCAGATAATCTGTGACACCTCTAAATCTCTGATTCTCTCATGTGTGTATCTAAAGATAATCAGTGAATGCCCCCCAAGAGGACTATTGAACGTAGGAAAAAGGGCTTGGGATGGGGAATTAACTAGTTGACAGTTTTATAAGTGACAGATTGACTGGATCAATGCCCAATGCACAGTTGTCACTCTATCTACCAGGGAATGTTGTGGTAATTTAATCTGCGTTGCCTAGAGCATGATAATGAGGTGATAACAACACAATAATACTGAGAGAATAGAGGTTATAATAGTGTGTATAAGAGGCGATGCACAAGTGGTAAGGAAATGGACACCCTCTTAAACAGACTTATGCATTTGCTGTAAATTGGAATACAGAGGAATAGAATAGCTTATATAGATAGACATTTCTTGAGGATCTCTAAAGAACTTTATCTTACAAGAATGTTTAGAGGACCATATCTGGGGTAACCAAAACAAAATGTTTGTACACATAGCTGTTTGTTTCTTCATGGCAGTCCATACATTTTTTTAATTTATGGAACTTTTTAAAAATGTGTCCTTTACAGACCCTGCTTTTGCTCTTAAAAGAACCAAAATAAATGTATTAATTTCCCTCCAGTTGAAAAACATCCCCACAACATAATGCTGCCACCACCATGCTTCATCGTTGGGATGGTGTTGCCCAGTTGATGAGCCGTGTGATGAGAGGTGCCTGGTGTCCTCCTGATGTGACGCTTAGCAACCAGGAGATTTGTTTTTTATGGTCTAAGAGTTCTTTAGGTGCCTTTTGGAAAACTCCAAGCAGGTTTTCATTTGCCTTTTCCAAAGGAATGGCTTCTGTCTGGCCACTCTACCATACATGCCAGATTGGTGGTGCTGCAGAGATGGTTGTCTCCTGGAAGGTTCACCACACAGGAACTCTGGAGCTCTGTCATAGTGGTCAATGGGATCTTGGTCACCTCCTTGATCAGGGCACTCCTACTCAAAATGCTCAGTTTGGATGGACGGCCAGCTCTGGGAAGAGTGTTTGTCGTTCCAAACTTCCTCCATTTAAGAATGATGGAGGTCACTGGATGGAGGACAACTCCTTCAACCTCATGGCTTGGTTTTTGCTCTGACACACACTGTCAGCTGTGGGACCTTATATAGACAGGTTTGTGGCTCTCCTAATTATGTCCAGTCAATTGACTCCAATCATGTTGTAGATACATCAAGGATGATCAACGAAAACAGAACCTGAGGTCAATTTCGACTGTCATGGCAAAGGATCTGAATTTTTATATGCATCTGATATTTTTTTGTAATAAATATGTAAACTTTTCGAATAACTCTTTTTTGCTTTGTTATTATAGAGTATTGTGTGTACATTTATGGGGAACATTTTTAAATGAAGCTATAAACTAACATAATGTGAAAAAATTGATCTGAATACTTTTTGAATGCACTGCATATGTGCATTAACCAATAAATCACTGTAACCAATAAATTAAACAAATGTATTTTATGATTTTTTTTATAACTGCAGTGGTGACATTGTTTATACAAACACTGTCCAAAAAAGGAATTAAAACATAGTGTCTTTGCCAGGCTAGTACACTCGTGGCCAAACGTTTTGAGACTGACACATTAGTTTTCATAAAGTCTGCTGGTTCAGTGGTTTTAGATATTTTTGTCAGATGTTACTATGGTATACTGAAGTATAATTACAAGCATTTGATAAGTGTCAAATGCTTTTATTGACAATTACATTAGGTTTATGCAAAGATTCAATATTTGCAGTGTTGACCCTTCTTTTTCAAGACCTCTACAATCCGGCATGCTGTCAATTAACTTCTTGGCCACATCCTGACTGATTGCAGCCAGTTCTTGCATAATCAATGCTTGGAGTTTGTCAGATTATTATTATTAATTTTTTTCACCTGCCTTTGAGGATTGACCACAAGTTCTCAATGGGATTAAGGTCTGGGGAGTTTCCTGGCCATGGACCCACATTTTCGATGTTCTGTTCCCTGAGCCACTTAGTTATGACTTTTCCTTATGGCAAGGTGCTCCATCATGCTGGAAAAGGCATTATTCATCAGGTCAATAGTGTTTAAAGTGATTGCAGACACCAAAGCACCAAATATGTTGGTGTTCATATGGTCATGGCTACTCTTATTTTAATACACTTAGCTAGATGATGTACTCTGAAGAACAACATTTGTAAAACGTGTCCGGATCATTAGAAGTAGACAATCTGAAGCACATAACACAAACAGTGAACCACCACCTAAGGAAACCACGGGCAACTTATAGGGTCCCCAATTAGAGGCAACATGCGGCAGCTGCCTCTAATTGGGGACAATGAAAACAGCAGCGCAGAGATGCCTAGAGGCACATCTGCGGTCAGGTCCTGACTGTAGCTCCCAGGCGCATAGAGATGCCTAGAGGCCCGTAGCCAGGACCTAACAGTATGCGGGGTGCCCTTTTGCCATACTGGCAAATTAATGTAATAATATATAACCCTATATATACATATATATATGTGTATGTGTGTGTGTATGTGTGTGTGTGTGTGTGTGTGTGTGTGTGTGTGTGTGTGTGTGTTAATAGTTTTACTTGGAACCCTGAAAGCCCAAGGACTTTTGTAGAACAACCTTTTTGAACAGCCTTTGTGAAGAACCAGTGTGCTAAACTGTTTAGAGTTTCCTCTGTGCTGTTGTTAGAGGATTAACTCAAACTCTAAAAGAGCACAGTTTAACCAATAAGTAAGTATAGTTATTTAATTACTACTGCAAACAAGTGGGGATTTGGTAAAAATCAGGCCACCTATGCTGAATTGCAACAGGCTACCAGAAACGACCAGTCTCACCCCTGTCATTTCCCTCTCCTCAGTGCCAAACTGAAGAATCAGAAGGAGGTGTGTATCAACCCTGAGACCAAGTGGCTGCAGCAGTACCTGAAGAACGCCCTCAACAAGTAAGGGACCACTTAGGAGAACATAACATGCGATCTAGCTCATGTCTTCATGGAAACATACTGAGTAGAGCACTCTAAATGAAATCTTCATGTGTCTGATACTCCAATTTACATTTGTGTGCCAGTGACATTCACAGGCCAGGATTAAGGGGAAAGTCAGAGTTTTGCGTGCAGGAAATAAATTATTAAGATTGGGCTCTTAGCCCGATTTTGCTACAGAAACTTTAACGTGTTTATATGAACCTCTCTGATGAATAACTTTAAGAGATCTGGACCATGTAATGGTTCTGGACTGGTTCCTAACTGACATTTCTTTGTGTAGCATGCTCTGAGAATGGGCCAACTTCAATTGCTTTGCACTGCCTGAAAGGGGTGGGTTTTGGCGGCACATGCGGAAGGCAGTCTACCCGTCACATTAAAATAAAATACAGTCAGACGAAATGAGAGAAATGCTTCTCCAAATCATGATCAAATTTGTAGACGATCTCATGGCGACGTTATCCAAAAGCAACTTATTTCTCACAGCTCTGGGACTATCCAGACAATGTGAGTTTCATAGCCATGCACTGAAGAGTGTATGTGAGCCATAAGTCTAGTTCACACACCCATAGCAGTTTCATTCACGACGTTACATTTGAGTGCATACGTTAGAATTTTTTATTTTAAAGTTGTATTTGTGCGATCACTAAATAGGATAATATTTCTTTATTCTTCCACTGTCGTCAGTGCCTGATTTCCACTGACCTTCAGTCTGTTTGCAGTCACTCACACACCCAGCATTCTTGTAAAACGTTAGCTAGCTGATATCTAAACAGTTAAATGGCCATGTCGCGGGGACGCGCCTGCCCGTCTAGGGACTCACTGATAGCCCTGTACTCACTGATAGCCCTGTATTTACAGTCTGGTGTACAGGATTAGTGTGGTGTTTTTGTTTTACTAGACTTGTGGAATCCCATTTAAAAACTTGGTTAGACGTAGGGTTAGAAGTTGGGATTAGGTATGGGATTTAGGTGTTGGGTTAAGGTTTGGGTCAATGGAAAATTTTAAATGAATGGTAAAGTGTCTTGTAAAACGTTGATGTGAGTGTATGGTGCTGGTTAATAAATTGTATACCAGTAAAAAATAATTGGACAAACAGAAAAAAAATGTACTTGCGCTTTCACTAGGCTTTCTCGAGATCTAGGAGTAGGGGATTAGGGCTTGTTTACGTAACGCTACGTTTTCCGAGACGTAATGGAAGAGACACTAGATTATTTTGTTGTGTAAACCTGCAGACATCCAGTGCTCGAGACGCCACCTTCCGAGGTAGCGTGCCATTTTTCATAGAGCCCAGTAGAGTTTCGCGAGTGGAGTGCCCAATATCGCTCGATTTTCCTGCGAGTGACGGACACAGTCCTGCATGGTGCGTCTGGAAAATGCCGGTGTAAATTCAAATTAAATGGAAATGATTATGCGAACCATTCTCTCTCTGGTTAATGTAAACAAGCCCTTAGTGTTTTTGTGATTTGTGTGGTTTGGGGGGGGGGGGGTTTGTAAGTGACTGGAGGTCAAGCTCCGCCTCGCAGACAGCAGGCCTCGCCCCTCTAGACAGGCATGTATGCTGCGTCCTGGGTCCGCCTCAAAGGTGTAAACAGTCTCTCTGCACAACAAAAACAGGTCCATCAGTGAATGCACAATGGCTCTCGTCGATGAATAGGGTCCATACTGGGAAGATACACTCTTCCCATTAGCCTACTCAAAGGGCTTTATATTGTCAGAAGGGAGGCATGATGGAGACTAAGATTATCCAGTAACAAGTATTTTTAGCTGCCAGACTTACAGCAGCAATTATGGTTTAGAAACAGCAACCACTGAAACCACTACACAAGCAAACATTATAACATTAGGCATATGACCGTTTAATATTGGTTGTGATCGGTTTACCTACTTTAAGTCAAATTTAGCATGAGTGAGTGTACAATATTACTACATTGAATGTTGGATAATTGTAACAAAGCCAAAATCACTCTTGATGGATCTGCCAGCTGGTTAACAAGATGTTCTGGTTAAGAATAAAGCCACCACATGTATAAAGTTACGCCTTGATCTATTGCATTGTTACGGTTAATCGGTTTTATTGTCTGAAAATGGTAAAAGAAATAATTGCCAACCGATGTTGTGTAATAACGTGACCGAGATAATATTAGAGCTACATACATGTCTCCGCCAACAGGGGGTTTTGTGCCCAATGGGCAGTCAGCCACTGTACATGCCACCATTTCAGGCTGTGTCTAATGTATCTGTCATCATTCAGTAGGGTTGTTTACAGAGAGAGATTAATATATAATAAGGTCCTAAGCGAAGGACATAGAGAGATAATAATTTGTGTCGAAGCACTCCTGTTACTAACAGCTGCAACTGTCTTTAATGAGTACTGAAAGTATAAAACATGTTCACAAACACTGGAGGAGTGTTTGCCTGACGACCCCAATAGCAGCAGTTATCACGGGACGTTTGGCAGAGAGAGGCTCTACTTTCCTGGTTCTTCTCAGTGTAACTAAGAGACAGAGGCTCAAAGTGAAAACAACAGCAATTAATCTAAATACAGTGTTTAATCTAAGTCCACTTTATGTTGGCCCAATAGTGAAGTGGCTGACCCGAACACAGAGAGGAAACCAGGACGAATCCATATGCCTCGGTTGACGGTCGTGTGCATTTCTCTGTTTCAGGTTGAAGAGGTCCAAGCATATTAAATAGACAACGGGCAGGAAGACCTGTCAACAGATATGAAACGTGAGATGCGTTACGCGAACATGTAGTCTTCTGACGCACATGCTGAACAGCACTTATCCTGTCCATCATGGAGCAACCCAACCCATGGCTTACCAAAACTGGCAAAACCACCACCACGGTTATGATCGCCACACGCACCCTTGTATAGACTTCACCCCTTTTTGCGCAAAGTGCAATTATATTTGTGTGTGTGTGTGTATGCTTTGATTTATGATGTGTATATACGTTTTTTTGTTGTTGTTGTATTACTCTACATCATAAGTGAGTAGCTATTTTTGAAGCTGTTTGGGCAGTTAGATTGTTCTGGATGTGGTGGAGAGGAAGAGATAGGAACATAGGATTCATGACAGGATTCACACTTTACAATCCAAGTAGATATGCTGTGGAAAGTACAAGCTTAAACATGGAATTCTGGGAAATATTGATGGAGGAGTGCTGTTGTTTCCACTTGCGTGGTGGTGGGGGTGTTTAAAGCCACTAGAACACAAAGGAGTGAATGGACATCCCTGTCTAGTACCTAATGAAACGTTGTATATTTATACATATATATATATATATATACACATGTATATGTGTGTGTATATATATATATATAATATTTCCAGCTATCCTGCATGTTAAAATACAATATTTTGCATAAAAAGTGTCTTTGATGATATTCTCTGAGCAGCTTTAGTATGAAGAGACAGATTGAAACAGTTTGGCATAGTTTGTTGGAGATTTATTATTGTAGTCAGTGCTACAGTAATGACTCTTTCGTCTAGTTAGAATGCTAATTATATTGCCATTGTGGTTTCTACCGTTTGTAGAATTCTGATTCTGGTAGTGAGCCCTTGTTTGACCCTGGCGCTCTCTTTTAAAAAATGTGATCTGCGTGTATGTGTGTGCATTTGTATGTATATGTAAGTTGTTAGGGGAACACCGTCAATGAAATAGAACGGGGAATGTTATGTTGCTGTATTCTCTCTTAGAACTCCAGAACATCTGGAGTCAGAACACTGATAATTGAGGAACAAACAAGAAAGTTCTGGTCCATAGCCCTGTCACGGTTCAGAAACTGTTACAGGAGCAGTAAATTCCATCCAGATTATGTAAAAGGAACAGTAGGTCCAGATTACATTAATGGTATAGTTATATGTTCAGGTTTATCTTTAAAGATGCACTCAAGTGTTTTTGTATCATTTCAGCCAGTAGTTTTGAAAATGGTGCTCAAGAGCCAAAACGGGTCCCAGTTTTTGGATCCTGTGTGTACAGTCATCCATATCATATGATTTGTTACAGCCTACAAGATAATACAATTAAATAATTATTATATACTGTCTTTTGGGCTATTTGTATATGATACACATCCAATATTCTGCAATGTCAAACATTTATTGTTCTTCCTGGAGTGTATTCTGGCCACAGTTCTTTGCTGTATGAACAAAAACCCCACTCAATGTATTGGATGTCATATTCATTAAGTATCATATTTAGCAAGCCACACTATAAAAAGCTGTGTTATAGGATGTAGTACAGAACAAGTCAAATCATCATTTTGTGTGCTAGTGTTAGCAGTAGTCCTGGTGGAAGTTTTATTGGTAGACTTGGTAGAATATATTGGCTTGATTATCATACTAATGTTATATACTTTATGTTATTTTGGAGACAATTGCACTTTACATCCAATACATTCCATCATCTACAATACCTAATTATCGAGAGAACAAGAGTAGCATACATTTTGTTCAATTGTCTTACAATTTGTCAACTGTTGTTTTTGTTTTGTCTTTTGTGATTTAATTCTTTACTTTCACATTTTCATATGACAAGTATGAGATACATCACCTTATAATTTTTAACCTCTCCTCTTTAACCTTCCATGGGTTGAAAAAATATACAAATATTTTTATTTTTGTACTCTTTTATATGTCAAATACACATAATTAATATGAAGGAACTAGAATGTATGTTTCTAGATATTTCCACATGAGCCATTTCCTGTGATGTAACTTCATTATTTTTTTTAACTGTATATTGTTGAATAAAATGTAATCTTTTAACCATTAATAAAAATAGTATTACTATGCTTGCATCCTTTTTCCAATGTTTCACTTTGATAAAGTACGGCCTCCATGGCATACTGAATTTGGAGCTGTGTCTAATGAATGAAGATCAGACCCCAACAGGAAACAAATGTAGTGTGGGCATTTTTTTATATGTGACAAAAAACATACACACAGGCACACTGCACCCTCCCTGAGGCACTACAGCACGGAAACAGAGGTTCTGTCTCAGAGCGGCTGACGGGCAGTATAATAATGTCTACATACAGACCCCTGCAGCCACACAACATGGGTCTTGTGAGACAGAACACAGACAAGCTCAGATCCATGCAGGTCTATTTAGACCAATGAATTTGCTGTTCGTTGTGAGTGTGCGAGGATAATTGTTCTGCAGAATATGCACGTAGCCACACACGCGCACATGCGTTTAACTCCGAAACAGACTTACACAGAGATGAAAGGAGAGGAAAATGGTCATAGTTTCTCAACCATTAACACTGGTCATTAGGAACACATTACATTAAACAGGTTTGACCTTTGAACAGTGCTGTGTGGCGGAACTGATGGAGAGCTATAGAGTCTCTTTGATCAGAGGGATAGTGCAGTTTAATACAGGGTTATCAGCAGATTAAGGGCTATCTGGTGCTGTTCAATTCACTTTCTCTATCTTCAACTCATTAGTTTAGTAGGTCCATTCACAGGTAATAAACACAAGCTTTTTACAACTTTTGATGACAGGCTGCAGAGCCTACATACATGCATGCACCACACACACACACACACACATCCAGACACACAGACACAGACCAAGAAACACACACTGTTTTTTTAGGCTGTCTGCCAACTACAACTATTTAACTATTCAGGTGAGTTAGGTTGTGCCCAGGGGCTAGGGATAAACAGTAAACTATGGTTGTAAAATATGTAGATCATATAACTCTATACTTTTACATGCACATTCAATTTTCCTGTCCATGGGAAATTGAACATTCTGGGAAATAACATTCGGTATCAGCCTAGCCAAAAACAATGCAAGGAAAGTATGGTCATTTTGTGTTAAGCTTAGAAAACACCAAGGAGGTAAGGTTTGAGGAGCAAACAGTCAGTTCAATTTCATAAAACTGTCACTACCAATTACACGTCCCTACTCAACACAGGTGCCAGATTATATTAAAACAACGACTCACAGCCTTGTATTGTAACTGTTGACTGATGAAGTAATACAATAACATGCAGTATATGGCGCAATGGTGAATTTTTTATCATCCATTCAGTACCAATACAAATACAGAGTTCAGCGGAAGCCCTAAAAATAACATTTCTATCAAAGCCAGAGTGGAACTAGTTCAACAACATTAAACCACTTTCTAAAAATCCAAAATTAATTCACATCAATAGTTGTCGCAGTGCTTTAACTTCAGGGCTGTTATGCTTTAGTCGTGGGGGGGCCAAAACACATTTGGTATATTACTATTTCTGATAAAGAACTGGTTCAGACCTGGGACACCAGGTGAGTACAATTAAGTACCAGGTAAAAGCAAAAAAATGAAGTGTGAGGGCCCTCCAGGAACAGCCCGGTTTTACAGCAATCTGACCTACAGCCCAAACAGCAAGCTACTATTTGATAAGAAACAGAAGAACTAAACCTTTTCGGTATCTTCATCTTACCAGGCAAGTTGAATGGGAACACAGACTCATGATTTTAAACCCAATATTCTGCTCTATAAAAACAAGAATTGTTTCACATTGAGATCTTACGTAATGTTGGAAACTTGTTGGCATCACGACAGAAGTAGACAGTTTCTAAATGAAGGATTAGGACTTTTGAAAAGAGTCGGCTGTTTCAGATATTCAGTTATGAATAGCTATCTGGAATACAGTGAATTAATTCCATTTAATAGTAAAGCAGTATGGCCCGGGAGAACAGTGCATTGTAACATTAAGCATATTTGGAGCTCTACAGGAAACTCTTATAGTTTGGCGTTCAGATAGACACCAAAACAATTGACCAGCTGGACAACATTAAGCATTGTGTTAAATTGACTAACAATTGTATGTATACGTATATTTTTTATGATGGGTTCATTTCCACTGCAAATAGCATCCATGTATGACTTTTGCCACTGACCAGTTGAATAGCTTGCTAATCAGTAATAATAATATCTTGCTACCATGGAATGGTACCTGGAATTGAGCCCATTCTAGACTACATGCTAGTAACTTTCTACAGGAAGCTAGATAACATTGACATCAGCACAAAATGGATTACCCTTACAATAGCTAATTATGTTAATCTATAGTGCTAAATTTCATTGCACAACCGTGTTTGTTTTTCTTTCATATGTGAATTACTTTGATACTTTGATGCAATAACTATCAAAGTAGGTTACAATAACAGAGTTATTGGTCAAGTGAAAAGACGGGAGAATTGTTGCAAAGCCCTTTGCAATTGCACAAGGGGTAGTATTCTGAGTACCCAACAAAGCATGCTCGCTGGCACACTACAAAAATCTTCCAAAAGTAGTAGACAACCCGTGCACTTGAGGCATACTATTTCCAATTAACTATGGTTTCAGACAAATCATTAGTCTTAATCTTTCATACTATGTAGTATTGTTAGCACGTGAATTGAGACTACCAAAGGAGACATAGACAACCAAAGGAGACAGGAAGAAGAAGAAGGGATTTGTCATGTGAAATGAGGAGAGGAATGGAGGCCAAATAAAGCATATGCACTCGTTTAACTGGCCTGGTCCCTCTATCACCGGTTGTGAAGGTTTCCAGATGCCTAAAAGCACACAGACTTACTCAGTACCAGACGGGTTCTTTATTATGACTTTGATATCAAAAAGTTTTCTCAGTGTGTGTGTGTGTGGGTGTGTGTTTCTGCGTGCATTTTGAAATCTCCAGCTTCATTGTACTAGAGACCCGTAAGCCGTTGATTATTGCCTATATTAAAAATAACACATAATAAACTAGTTTTGCAGAAATGACAGAATCAGAGGGAACGATCAGCATTTACCCAGAGACTGGAAGATGAAAAACACAGATATAAAGCCCTTATGGACAATCAACTCTTTAATCAGGGTTAATAGTTGTAAAAGCTAGCAGAGGTCACTTCACACATCTGCTCCAACTGTATGTATGTTTGGTGTGTATGTCATGTATGTGTCGTGTATGTGTCATGTATGTCATGTTGAAGGGGCCATTTATGCTGGCATAAATACAGGTATGAATGACCAGAAGACACCTAAAGTTAACCAGTAGTTTTTGTTTGTGAGTATGTGTGTTGAGGGCTATTGCTTTTCTTCACTTAGAGTACACTGTCCTTGTGAGGTTACATAAAGAACCCTGCAATTATTAACATGCCTCTGCCCAGAGGCCCCGTGTCACCACAATCACTGTCCCCAGGGAAATATTACCAGAGACAAGGTTCCCCCTTTCAGATGACCCGTAGTTCATTACTCAAAACACACGTTCTCTTAAACAAGTGGAATCATTCTGTAAATGACCCACATTGATTGTACAAAGTTGAGAGGGCTGTCAAGTGTCTATAATTGCATTTTCAGTGAGTGTGTTTGTAAGTGTGTGCACGCAGACTTGTTCCATAGTAGCTCTAATTGCCTTCGCATAGCCAGTGACCCACTTGCACATCAATCACATTTATGACTAAGTATTTTAGCAGAATATCTCTGAAGACTTTGTTCTAGTGACACATATGAAGACTGCATCACATTTTAATTCTGTTGGAAGAGGGTTAAATCACATACCCAAAGGAACAGAGTTTGTTTTGCCCTTGTCGGCTTGTGGATTTGAACAGGTGCATATGTGTTTTTTTGTTGTCGGGGTGGAGGGCAGTTGAAAGTGAATGGAAATCTAAGTGAGGGGCCTCCTAACCAGGGGAGAAATAGCCCCCATGCAGCCTGTCCACTTGTCATTTGTTAATGCTAATGATACAGGGTTATGAGACCTCACGCCATCCAAGCAAACACAGAAAGATTTGGTTAATAAGATAAACTCACACACAGTATGTACACACAGTCTCAACACACACACACATGTGAGTGTATATGATGACACCAGAGGGTCTGGTGTTCGGACAAAGGCGTTGTGGAGTCCCAGATTCCTATGGTGTGATTCAAATGGCTGATTCACAGATCTATTCGCTGGACTGGGATTGGAGCAGATGGATGAAGTCGGGACAAAGGCTGTTTTTAGGTGACTCAGTGACCAGTGGGAGGCCTTTTTCTGTGAGGCCCGCTGGAACCAAAGTATCCCTTTACTTTACATCTTTAGTCCCTGAAAATGACCACTAGTACATCTGGAGATTGGGTTTGATAATTTACGGGATTGAAGCCTTAGCTTAAATTAAATCCTTTCCCATGGAATTAAGTCCTGTCTGAGACTCACCGTGAATCATGCACAAATGATTCACAGTCCATTAGATGCATTTTGTCAAATTTGCCCTGTCATTTTCAAATATTTCCAATTTTATACAATCTTACTCAGGAACAGTTCCTGCATAATGGATAGACATTTTCTGTGTGGTTTGATCTGTTTTTGGTCACATTTTTAACATAGGAACATAGGGCTAAGAGATAAGTAGGCTAAGAAAACATAGGACTGAGAGAGAACATGGAGCTGAGCGAACAATAGGACTTGGAGAACAAAGGGCCGAGAGAACCGAGGACTGAGGGAAAATAATGCACATAGGTCTGATGGAACATAGACACGGTCCCCTCAAATTAACCAAAGTTAATAGTTGTTTTTCCCAACACCACACATAATATTTAAAGCTTTCTTATGACCACCTCATGGTATTTAAAAGTATCAGTAGAACAGTGAATCTTCTGCCTGAAAAGCCTTATAGCCAATATATGCTATTTATAACAATTTTAAGTGATATTCTCATGATTTACCTGACAAGGATCTGTTTATTATCAAACAACACACTATTTCCCAACTTGCAGGAGAAAACTAAAACCCCCCAAACTGCACCCCAAATATATGATTTTATTATTTTATTGTACGTGGTCCAAATGAAGGCCACGCATTACGCAATGTCTGAGAAACATTTGGGACTTTTTCAGTAAATCATGATTTAGCATGCTGTTAGGATCAGAGCTTGTACAGGAAATCCCCAATGGATTCCTGGAAGTTATATTAGCTTTCTTTTTCAGTGTTAGCAATACTAACGGGCAAATGTTACTTTCAAAATGCCTAAGCTGCAGTAAAATAGTTATGTAAAAAGAATAACATATAGTTGTAGCCAAAAGGGTTTGTCACACTTCTTCAAATAACTTGCTTTGTCTCTCAAAATAAGTTGATGTAGACCAAAGATTTAGGTCTCCACAATAAATGGTTGCTCAGCTTCAGGCCTAAGAATCTCAAATCAAGCTTTTCCTATAGCCGCACTTCTGTACTGAGAGTTAAGCTCACTCTTCTTGCGCAAACTGCTTCAGGGTGCCTCCTCCAAACTGCTTTTTTCAAATTGGAATTGAAGTTTTCTATATGATTTAAAGCTGGCCACTTCAGCACAGTACATATTCTTGAATAATTCCTGGGTGCTTTTTTAGGTGAGTTTGGGGTCAATGACCTGCTGGAAGACTCATGATCTTTGATAGCGACCCAACTATCTGACACTGGGTTCGACAATGCATTGGAACATGCCTTGGTACCCTCTTGATTTCACACTTTCAAGGCACCCACTGCATTAGGTAGGAAAACAACCCCAAAACATCACAGAACCTCCTCTATGTTTTACTGTGGGGAGTTTTTTTTAAGGTATTTTATTTAAACATAGAGATGGACTTCTCTTGGCGATGGATGGTGTGAGTGGAAATTGTCTGATCTTATGTCTGAGGGTCAATTTGAATCTGTGTGGCAGTTGCTTGAGGTGCTATCACCAACATTCAGACAATTTTGATTTGTTCAACTGGATACCAAAAAGATACCTCTGGACACCAAAATATATAACAGTTTTATAGAACAAATTACAACTGTATGTACTCAGTAGAGGAGGTCACTCAGGACAGCAAAGGATGCTAAATGACTTGAATGTGGGTTATATATTTCAACAAATGTTTCTATACATAATATTACTTTGTTTTTTAAATTGTTAACAGCACAATTTTACCAAGTTCAGTTACTACGTATGCAGTGAAAAACTGTGATTCTGATTAGTAGGGAAACACTTTAATGCACTGAATTATAAATGTTATTTCATGATTTACTGTTAATGAATATTTAAGGTTTTGTCTTTAGAATATCCCTGTCACGCACTGAGCAGGTCTGCCTGCACAAGATTATTTATACCCCATCCAACAAAAATGACACCTACCAGCTTCTCAGTCTCTGAGTCAGAAACAAGGTATTGTATCATTATTGGATAGTCACTCTGGTCTACTTAGGAATATTTACAGGAAAACGTGACTTTAACTCCACACTACATACTATTGACGTTGTCTCCAAGTTCTATAGTTAAGTGAACGTTAAAATAAAATCCAAGAAATGACACTGTATATGTCTTTCTATGTCAGTAATAGGTTATTTGATGTGTAAATTACTTAAAAGGATAGTGAAATATAAAAAAAGTGTTTAATAATGTCCTTTTCTACTATTAGCCAACAAAACACAATTCCAGCAGCTCACTTTTACTATTTTCGCCGGCCTAGCACAGTTTAATAATATATCTAATACCTTTCTTCCTCATGCGATATTTCCCATTTTCCTCATATAAGATATATTATTTTCCTCGCCTCAGTATTCCGATCGATGTTCTGATATTGTCTTTAGACTTCCTCTATTTCCTCAGCTAAAATGGGTGTGTCGGTTACAATTTGGGTGTACAGTATGACCCCATTATGGCTAACAATCACAATAAGGCCACACTTAAAAGTCTAATTATACAGCTAGCTATCTAGCTAACTATAGCTAGCTATCTAGCTAACTATAGCTAGATCAAAAAGTAATCTCACTGACATCTACTGGCTGACTATGGTAGTATTAGTCCCAACGGACTGTACTGTAATAGTCGACAATTTGTTGTGCACAATGATTAGCCAATGGTGTATCAGATGCTGCCCAGGTAGTTCAGACACACATTTCTCATTCTAATATGAGACAAAGAAAATTGAAAATCTTACATATGGGAAATGTCACATGAGGAAAATAGGAAATATACAAATGATAAAACAGTTCTAGGCCTGAGAAAATTGTAAAAGTAAGGTGTTGAAAAATATAAATGGTGAGTAAATAATAAAATGGAAGAGTAAAAACAATATTTTAAATTAATTTTGTTGGCTAATAGTGGTAAAAAGGAAATTAGTAAACACTTCTTTATATTTCACTATCCTTTTAAATAATTTACTAATCAAATGACCTTTTACTCAAATTTGTCATTCCTGGGATTCCATATCTTTCTTTCATTAAATGTTTGACATACTCATTATATATGAAAATCCGATACTTCATAAACATGGATGCTATTTGACAACATAAATCCAGTATGTGTATATAGCAATAGATTGATTGGCTCCGCTGCCTATTCTAACAGGTCGTGACAGATGTTTTCAATCTGTATGAAGAATTATTATTGCATTTTTAAAGCCATTCATGACAGCCCTGATATCCTGGAACTGTTCTGGTTTGTATTACTGTGATAGCAGAGTAAGATTGTCTTCTATCCATCAGTTCCAAGTCTTCTCTCTACTGATGGAACAGAAGAGGGTAGTTGGGGTATTAATAATGTGTGGAAGACAACATTCATTTATGAGGATGTGATAAACCTTGCACTCACAAAGCATTTCACTGTTGGTCAGAAGAAGAGCAAATTCCCAGCAGCTTAGATTATAAAAACACTTGAAAGCAAGGTCTTTGTAAAATGACTCCATCATGACATGACTTTATCTTTCAAATATGTCTTAGCTGTTTAACTGCCTGCATTACATCTCACAAAATGATTTTGTTATATAATGTATCCCCATAAAACTGAGATTTTACTGTGGAAGGGATAGTTCACAGAAAATGTATATTGGGTTAAATTACCCTCAGTTTGAATCATGACAAAAGGCCCATAGTGAGAAAATTCACAACAATCCATATTTTAATTCATAGATATTATGGCTGGAAACAGACCGATGTTAGTAAAGTTACACCACTTGCTGGAACAACCTCAAAAACACTTCAAACTAGGTGGTTGGTGGAGTAAGTATTAGGTGGTTGGTGGAGTAAGTATTCAGTGGTTGGTGGAGTAAGTATTCGGTGGTTGGTGGAGTAACTACTAGGTGGTTGGTGGAGTAACTACTAGGTGGTTGGTGGAGTAGGTATTCAGTGGTTGGTGGAGTAAGTATTAGGTGGTTGGTGGAGTAAGTATTCAGTGGTTGGTGGAGTAAGTATTCGGTGGTTGGTGGAGTAAGTATTCGGTGGTTGGTGGAGTAACTACTAGGTGGTTGGTGGAGTAGGTATTCAGTGGTTGGTGGAGTAAGTATTCGGTGGTTGGTGGAGTAAGTATTAGGTGGTTGGTGGAGTAGGTATTCAGTGGTTGGTGGAGTAAGTATTAGGTGGTTGGTGGAGTAAGTATTCAGTGGTTGGTGGAGTAAGTATTCAGTGGTTGGTGGAGTAAGTATTAGGTGGTTGGTGGAGTAACTACTAGGTGGTTGGAGGAGTAGGTATTCAGTGGTTGGTGGAGTAAGTATTCGGTGATTGGTGGAGTAAGTATTATGTGGTTGGTGAAGTAAGCCGGTAATTTTCTATCTTGGAACTGGATTTTTTTTTGTATGTAACCACAGCACACAGGAGTGTTATTCATCTTTCAGTGATGATGTTCCACAGTTATTGTTTTTCAGATGTGAAAGTCACTAATAAACATAGAAAGTATCCAAAAAATTGGCAATCATAATTTTTTGGCAAGAAATCACTTTCTCTGTGGAGAGAAAACTGGTTCGCCATGTATATCAACACTACCACAGTTTTAAAAAAAATATATAAGGAGGTTTAGGTTTGAGAGGCAGCTATGCTAACATAACCAGAAGTAAATAATCATCTAGTGTGTATTCTGTCACCATGGATTCTAATTTGGATCATTTGACTGAAATTGAATTACCATTAACAATCCCTTGATGTTTAAGCATTCAGATCCAGGATTAAACCCTTGATCCTTCGAGCCAAACTGGCAGCCTGCACCCTAAAAGAAATCGATGCGTTGTAATCAACCTGGTCACAGAGGGCCATAGTTTTTATGCTTTATTAATCCAAACATTGGATAAGCTTAAAATTAAATTAAAACATTTTCAGAGGCAACATCATGCAAGATCTTGGCCCTGTATATGTGTGTTACATTCAGGTCTTTGCATTTACTGCCTTATTTGACGTCTCCACCCTAGAAACCAGTGTTTTTAGTAGATACCGATACCACCCTTCAACACTATGCACTATAACAATGCCTGCCTCAGTTCTGTACTAGAACACCTTGCAATAGCCCTGTACTATCCTGCTTAGTACCGTTCCCACCAGTGAAGGTTTCAACATCAGCCCGGAGGGGTGTTTAATATGACGAGGCCCAGAGCTTCTCAACTAATTCCGGAAACCAGAGAACACACACTCCGCAGGAACTAACTCTTGTTAGAGGAACAAGAGCTTAACTCCTGACACACAAGTCTGCAAACACACACACGTAATGTGAGGTTTTCTCCTGGGAGACAAGGGAGATGAGGGTTAACAGAACACATTCCTGATGCTTAGAACTGTTCAGTAATGGTCTCTGGAAATGTATTGGCTCGGAGACAGAGCGTACCTTCTGTCACTACCAGGGTTCTGGATCAAAGAGGATGTTTCCTTTTATGTGTGTGAGCGACTGCAGATACTGTATATGTGTGTAAACCTGAAGATGACCCATAATTCTGATGTCCTTGAAAAGCTCCAGAGAGAGTGAGTGGGATGGAGATAGGGAAAGACAGTGGAGCTGTACAACAAATACCGGACACATCTGTACACTGTTTTAACATCCAACCCCTCCAATCAGCCAGTGTTTGACCTTATGGGAGCATTCCTGCACACACAACTATAATCATATCTGATGTTACCAATTATATGCCATCTCCATATGACTCCTCACACTTTGTTGGCTCTACATAGACTGAACCGCCTTAGGGAGACGGTGGATGATGATATTACTGCCAACATGAATAAAGAGTTTCCACAAATGTCTAGTTGAAGTTATCATGTCCTCAACGCTCTACCCGAGGAGGGGATAGAAAAGGATTGTGTTGGATAGAACATATTGTTTTTACAGAGCTTCTCCGTGCAGATTGAATGGTGGCATTATGTTTGCATTCACTGCGTAACAACTTACAAATCTGAACTATGTCCGCTGTTACGCTATGTTAGTTTTACTGAAATGAAGCCGAAACACATGCGTTGGCCCTGCTTTGGCCAGACCACTGACCTGGAAGTCATATCAACTCACTGACAATGTTGTTTACCTGGTTAACAAACATGGCACTGATGCTAGTGCTGAAGCTAGTGATTGAATTATTTTTTTTGGCGCAAATGTGTGATGTTTTTTTCTTGCTTCCCGAGGAAGTATCTGTCTGGAAAGTGCCCCACGTAACCGTGGGAAGGTAGCATGCCACAACTAAGACTTTCACCAGTTTACACCATAAAAAAATTATCCTGATGCAAATCTTGTCAAAAACTTTATTCATCTAGATAAAACTGAAGCAGTGTAATGCGGCTGTATGACATGTAAATACACAGCATAAAACACACAACTGTAAACCATGATTACTAGGTGTTTTTCCCAATCCCACTCATAATATTTTAAGCTTTCTTATGACCGTCTCATGGCATTTAAAAGTATCACGTAGGAGTGAATCTACCTGCTGAAACCTCAACCCCTAACCATTCAGAATCTGTCGCCATTCGTGCACAGAATTGGAGCTCAATCATTATGCATTTCTAAGGAGCCCTATTGGACCTGGTTGAAATAACGCAATGAAGAAGGCGGGGGTTGCTGTCTGAAGTCCCTAAGAAAATGTCAGGATGGGTGGGAAAAAGTAGGAGACATTTAAGAATAAGAGGAGTGCTCTCTGTCAGGAGAAGGGGGGAAGGGTGGACCTGGTGGAGGAGAGAAAGCGGCCTCGCAGGGATTGTCAGAGGGAGGGATGAGGGGGAGAGAGAGGTGAAGGACAGAGAGCAGAAAATGAAGACAGGAGAAGGGAAATAAGACTCAGTAATGGAGTGGTTTGAGACAGAACGTAGAAGACAGACAAGAGAAATGAGATGACATCAACAACTTTAGCTCAAATGTGAAACCGATTACAGACCCTGTGTGTGTGTGTGTGTGTGTGTGTGTGTGTGTGTGTGTGTGTGTGTGTGTGTGTATGTGCACATGTGTGCATGTGTTTACTAACCCCAGATAGATTGTAAAAGGGATATGTGCACAGTTCCTACTTCAACTGACCTCTCTGACACATTTTGTCCACATGAGTCCAAAATTAGTTGCTATGTTCTGAATGAATTATCTCCAAATAATATCCATATGCTTCTTTAAGATAATTTATAAAAACATGAATTTTGAGGGGTAATGTTGTTTTAACTTGCAACTTTCTTGGCATAAAGAAAAGGAAAACAAATATTCTGTAAATGTTCCCAGAACATTTCATTAAAAGGCCGGTGATTTTCTTTTAATGCTAATTCAACACCGAGTTACAAATAGCACGCTGATATTTTTGTGCCCTTTTTCTGTAACGCTCTTGATATACTAGATAAACCTTAGAACCTTACAGACTCAGCCTCCCTCAAGACTGCAAAAAAGTATGCAAGAAAGTTCAGTAGTGCTCGATATGAACAGCCATTGTCAACCAATCCAATAGCGTCTCAAAGCTATGCTAAGCTTTAATACTTCACTTTGTATTTGCATAAAGCTAAACTTTCATCTTGCCATCTCATTCTGCCATTGGTCCTCCGCCCAACCTAGTTCCCTTTTATTGAAAATGAATAGAAGGCGCTGTTATCCCACACGGGGCGGCTTTCTAGTGTATCAGGGACAGAAGAAGGCCTCCTTTAACAGTCACAAAATCACAATATTGGCATGATCAGTGGTGGCTCAGGGAAAAAATATATATTTTTATTAAATTTGCACACCCAGTTTGGATTACAACTAGCAGCACAAACACTGAACTCAGACTGTGGAAAAGATGCAATAAGAATTCCCTGCAAATAAATGAATTGCTCCTGTGCTGACAACATATACGTGTTTATGAGTAATTCTGCTGATGTTGTAAGACTTTTCACAGAACAAACTGTCAGGTCCTGGCTTTGAGGTGCCTCTTGGCATCTATGTGCCTGGGGGTGACAGTCAGGGCCTGACCGCAGAGGTGCCTCTTGATATCTCAGCACTTCCCTTTTGGTTGTCCCCAATTAGAGGCAGCTGCCCCATGTTACCTCTAATTAGTTGTTTCTCCACGTTTCGTGGATTATTGTTTGTGCTATGTCCCTCAGTTCCTGGCTGTGCCACTTCTTTTGTTTTGATTTGTTGTCCGTATGACTTAATAAAAGCAATGTTTTCTTACTCCTGCTCTGTGCCTTATGTCAGGTGCAGAGCATGACACAAACTTTCTATTTTCTCTATAAATGTGCCAAAAACATTCTGTTAGGTTCGGGGAACAGTGTACAATTATGTTCTTCTCATTTGAAATGTTATATTAATTACTTTACAATACTTTCTCCCCTCCCAATTTGGTGGATGCATGTATTTGTTGCCTGTGTGTTGTCCTGACCAACAACCGTGACTGAACTTGCAACAAACCGTCTTACTACAAGGAGTCGCTCAATCGCAATGAAACATGGCAACACTGTCTGACATTCACCCATCATTCCAGACGATGCAGAGCCAGTACACATCACTCCTTGCCAGCAAGTCCGATTATAATGTGACCAGGATTCAGTTTCCAAAGGTTTGAATTCAGTGAGTTGGAAAAACATGATCAGGGGGTTTTCTTAATCTTATTGGGTTGACTGTGATTTTTAAATGACTGGAAGCTAATGGCCCACACTGTACATTGAAGCAGATGGGGCTGTATGGACATGCCTGGTACACAAATTACGATGTCCGAGGTAATTCATTCAGTTACTCTAATAAACCCAGTTATCTTAACGCTCCAGAAAGAGCAACAGAAGGTTTTACAGAGACAATCACATGGTTACTGATACTACCACAAGTGTAACATCAAAATCTCTAGTAGCCTGCTATCCTAAGTCAAGTAAAACAACATTGACGGAACAAATTGGGCAAGTAACGAACATGTAATATATCTGGTGAAGCCATTAGGCTGTGCACAGTGGGAATCGACAGTCAGTCAGAAGGACTTCCATACAACACTGCTGTGACCAACGGAAAATGAACTACAAACATGGTGAAACTTCAAAAAAGAGATGAGCAACATCTAAACAAAGTTGAGCTAGCTAAACACCTTCACATTATTATAAAATACTACTACTCATTGTTTCATAGGTCTGACATTATGTTCTAACTATTAGTCCCTCAGAAGATATAGGGAACCTCTAGGCCCTCTAGGGAACCATTCTAAAAAAGGAAGTATATCTTTTCAGGAAGCGTATCTCCATCCCACACATTCCTAGAGAGAAAATTAGGTGAGAGAAAAGAATCAGACTGTTCTGCTTTCAGAATATAAGACTGCTCTTCCAACGTTGAATTAAAATGGAGGAAATACAGAAGTGAAGGATTGCTCCTCTGAGTTGAATGAACTGCATGAATAGGGAATTAGAGGGATCAAATCCTAGGTTATTCAAAGGGCATTTATACAAGCTTCAAGACACTCCAGAGAAGTAAAAGCTACCAAAAAGGGATGAAAAATAGGAGGAATGAAAAGCTGTTTATACAATGAATGCCAAAAGTATTTTGACAGTGACAAATGTTTAGTTTTTTGGCTTTATTGTAGTCCTTTAGATTATGGGGTTACATTGCAGACTGTGAGATAAAATATGAAAGTATTTTCATCCAGGTGAAATTGACCATTTGTCTTTAGCTTGAGAAAGGAATGCTCAGTTAAATTAAAATCCAGAGTAGACAGATATTGTTTAAATGTGTGATACAACGATATTACGATTCCCTGATTTTTATGGTAAGTACCGCTGCTAGGGGCAGTATTACACACATCTAGCTTAAAATTAATTCAAGTTTTGCTATGTAGTTGTGGTCAGGGATGGAGCCCGGGTTAAAACGCCACCGACATTGGACATGTTTTAACATACCTAATGTTTTGGCAATGTCAAGTCATTCTGATTCATCTGCCTCATGATTGCCAGCTTGGTTTGCACTTCTTTGGTGCTCATTTTTCAAATACCATCGTTGGACAAACATTTTTGAAAGGCAAATACTAAGACTAGGATCGAGACTATACATGAATGAACTAACAATGAAAAAATAAAACACCAGCCAATTGTGAAGCCAACTGTCAAAAAACGTCAGCTAATTTCCTGTAATTTCTAAATTGTTTATCCAATATTAATTTAAACATTAAAGCAATCAGTCTGCATGTTAACCCTACATAGTCAATATGTCGTGGGAGTACAAAGTGAAAAAAACATCTGGCACCGTCCACATTGTTCACTGTATTTATAATGTACTGGAATTTGGTGAAAATATCACTTTGTTTTATTTGTCAGGGAACCGTGTAAAAATTCGGAGACCACGCCCCCAGCCCCTCATCCCACTGCCCCAAACACATGCACAAACAGCGGCCAGGATCATACATCAGCGATATGATAATGACCTGTCCTACATCAATTGATGGCAACCCACTGTAACCCGCTTTAACCAATTAGATTGACATTACAACCCTACAGTATCCATGTGTTTCCCATTTGGAGAGACTCCCCATGCAGTCCTTATCCCAGAGAGTCTTCTCTACCAGCACAGTTGGTACACCAGCCAGTGGACATCTGACAACATACAAAAAAAGGATATGCTTTAAAATGTATCTACCATAACGACCACGTATCCCATGCATGTTGCTGATGCTGCGCAGTAAGACATCTTTACAAGACAAATGTAAAGTTTGAAATTAAATGTTAAATTGTTCATCCGAATATGATTCACGTTTATTCTCTACATTTGCACATACTCCGAATTTTACTTGGTAATTGGCCAGTTGATGGCTTTAACAATCAATCTCGCTTAAAGGTTCAGATTTTAGTTCACCATTAGACTATAATCTTCTTATTACCCTTTTGTGAAGGTAGGTTTTCAGGCATTTTATGTTTTATTGAGAGAGTATTTCTGATTGAGCTGTGGGATGGATTCAAACATATGCTGCAGCAAGACATGTGCACAAGAGATAGCTTTGTCCGCTTTAACACCCTAGGCCACAACATCCTATTATTTCTGATAGAGTTAATAAAACATTTTGTAGCAGTGACATCACTAATCCCACCCAATCTCCTAAGGTTCAGGTTTTGATTTGACTTTGTGCCATCCCGTGGTCAAATGTTAGCTGGCTTCCAGCAACCCTTTTGAGGTGTTGTGTGTAGATCTATAATTTTGTCTTTAAATTGTAGACCTTTGCTTTGCTGGACTAAAATATGTTACATTTATTTCATTAAATATTAATTCAATCAACAGAAAAGCCTGATTAGTTATAACTGTTACAGTACTGTATTCACTGGAATGTTGCCTTGAGGGAGGAATTGTTTTCTTGCATGGTGACCTGATTGCATTCATACAATGAGTACCAGTGTACCTTTTTAGTGTGTCTGAACTTTCTGGAGTGTCTGAAATTTCTGGTGTGTGGTATTAACAACTGTAATGGCTAGTTCTGTTGGATATTGCCCCAAACAACTTTCTGGTGAGAGGGTTTCCATCAAAATGCTTTTTGTGATGAGTTAAGCATCAGCATTACATTTTAGTCATATAGTAGACTTATCCACAGCAATTTACAGTTAGTTAAGCAGTAATAAGAACACCTTTATATGTTTATAAGAACACCTTTCGTTAAATAGCAGAAAATGAATAATTCCATTGATTTAAGTTACCGTTTTAGACATAAAATCTCCATTCAGTCTTCACTGTTTTAAATACATTGGAAACAGTTTGTCATTGTGTATATCATTATTTCATTGAGGTCAATAGTTTCAGCACACAATGCTGCTGTCTGTAGCAGGACAAAGTCTGGTCCTCTTTGAAGTCCTGGAGATATATTGCCTACCTTCTGTTCATAAAGCTGCCCTGCATTAACTGCCCCATACTTCACTTCTCTGTGGATATAAAGAGGTACATAATACTGTATATCAGATAAGGTCCATGGGATTGCTAACTCTAAAGATACATTAGTTGAACCAACTTGTTATGGTATCTCACATTTACAATGATTTCCATGGTACTTTTACATTCCCCTCCAAAACCCACCAAATGAGAAAGACAGACGTCCCTCCCCTCTAACCCTATCCACCAATAGGACGCAAGTATTAGGATGTCCAGTAGCCTATACAATTATAAAATAATGATAGAAATCAGAATAATTTGTTTATTTAGTCAGTTCAAAGACGTAGCATGTCTACTTAACTAAAGCATGTTTCATAGCCTATGCTAAACATTTATGTACACCTTTGATCAAGATCTCCAACAAAAACCTTCTCATGACTACAATACATATGGGCAAGGGATGTATTTATACTGCAGTGACCAGTAGAGTGAAAAGGCCTTCAAACTTAGCTGTGTGCATCAAAGTGATGTATGATTACAATTTAGTGTCACAATTTTGCACCAATATAAATACAAATCAGAAGTTCCTCATAGAGCTTGTACAGGTTTTATACATGCAGATAGCAATAATGGCCTTGCCTCATCGCAACAACTCCCCAGAAGAGTTAAAGCTCAAAACATGTCCACCACAGCACACCTTCTTATCCAACACTTGCTTTAGCCAGGAATTACGCACCTGGCAACTCACTCAAAGAGACCAATAACCACGACTGAGCTTGCAGGCGCCCAACCTACCAAAGAGTTCACTAGAGCATGATGACAAAAGGCAACACTGTCCAAAATGCATCCCAAAACCCCAAATGATGCGGAACCAATTGGGAACACCCTGTGCGAGACGGTAACCTGTACACGAACTCTGGTTTCCAAATCAGTGACGTGCTAACAAATCGGGCTGATGCAAGTGTTTGTGTGAACAAGGTGAAGAGAGGAGGTGAATAGTCATTATCGACCAACATAACAAAACCTGTGGATGTGATCAATCATAACAAGCAGCTTTTACCCAGGAATAACAAGGTGTCCTTTCAAGTCACAAAACCATAACCAAGAAGCAACGTGAGTAACATTATACTGAACAGGAATGGCCTCACAGCTGAAACATCAATATAACATCTTGCTTTATTGAAAATCCAACCCAAGTCTGCCCAAGGGTGGTCTGGCTTTCTAAGTCGCTGCCTCAAGGTGCTCATGTACTACTGCAGCACTGGCTTCAATCCAGCCCAGTGCTCTTTCAGCAAAAAAAATATTTTCCCCCTTTCCTGTCCAATGAAGGGAAAATAGAGAATAGAAACAATGTAAACCTATAGCCCATGAGAAAGTAATATGGGGCAGATCTTTTCATTATTTCAGCTCAACTATGTTCAACTTTATAACTTCCTTTAATGAGGGCAATGATTTAGTCAGATGTGTCATTGATGATTGCAGTATCTTCAGTGTGGTTAAGGTAACATTGTTCCTCAGCTGTCTGACTCTTATCCATTTGAATGAGGTATTCCATGACTAATTATTACTAATTGTTTGTATTAACTAACTGCATTATTAACAATAATACACAGCAGAAGAAATCGAAAGTTATTAAAACCATACACACTTAAGGACAGATTGTGAGTGCCTGGAAACAGGGAGGATGTTTAAACACCATGCCCAGACCCCCCCTAAACCCCTGGGGGGCCATCGGTCGAACAGGACCCCTGAGGCAGCCTGACCCCTGAACCCTAGCCTCACAGAGAGGGGTTCTAATAACATGGACAGTGGGATTTCACACTCAGAAAGAGAGATGGAGAGGGGAGAGAGGAGAGAGAGTGAGGGAGGGAGGAGGGGAGAGAGGAGAGAGAGTGAGGGAGGACAGGCGGTTCGAATGTTATCATTGGATTGAATGGGCGTTATCAGTGGTTATCTACCTCATAGATATGGGTCAGAAGGGGCCTGCTACGCCTACTGGTAGGCTCAGAAGGCTGTTATCATCCATTCGCATGGTTAATTTAGTATTTAGATAATTTAGTATGGACAAAATGATCACAGGACTAACCCTAACCCATTTTAATGGTCTTACCTGTAGCAGCGACCTGAATTAATCTGGGATTGGATCTGGAGTCTTCTCATGTATTTATCTGTGATTAACCATGCGAATGCATGATAACAGCCTTCTGAGGCGTAGCAGGCCCCTTCTGACCCATATCTATGAGGCTGATAACCACTGATAACGCCCATTCAATCCAATGATAACATTCAAACCGGGTGGGGAGGAGGGGTGAGAGGAGGGAGAGTGAGGGAGGTGGGGAGAGAGGAGGGAGAGTGAGGGAGGTGGGGAGAGAGGAGGGAGAGTGAGGGAGGAGGGGTGAGAGGAGGGAGAGTGAGGGAGGTGGGGAGAGAGGAGGGAGAGTGAGGGAGGTGGGGAGAGAGGAGAGAGAGTGAGGGAGGTGGGGAGAGAGGAGGGAGAGTGAGGGAGGAGGGGTGAGAGGAGGGAGAGTGAGGGAGGTGGGGAGAGAGGAGGGAGAGTGAGGGAGGTGGGGAGAGAGGAGGGAGAGTGAGGGAGGAGGGGTGAGAGGAGGGAGAGTGAGGGAGGTGGGGAGAGAGGAGGGAGAGTGAGGGAGGTGGGGAGAGAGGAGGGAGAGTGAGGGAGGAGGGGTGAGAGGAGGGAGAGTGAGGGAGGTGGGGAGAGAGGAGGGAGAGTGAGGGAGGTGGGGAGAGAGGAGGGAGAGTGAGGGAGAGGAAGTGAAAGGGGATAGATAGAAACAGAAAGAAGTTGGTTGAAAGGAGAGAGTGATTCAGGGAAGAAATATCCAGGACAGAGATACAGGACAGAGAGAAATATAGGACAGATATAGGAGAGACAGATGAAGGAGAGACAGATACAGAAGACAGATACTGGTGAGACAGATACTGGTGAGACAGATACAGGAGAGACAGATACAGAAGATACAGGAGGGACAGTTTGAGGAGACAGATCCAGGAAAGACAGATATAGGAGAGACAGATACAGGAAGGACAGATATACAAGAGACAGATACAAGAGATTGATTGAGGAGAGATAGAGGATAGAGAATACAAAATAATTACAAGAAAGAAAGAGTCAAGTGATACAGGACAGGGGGTTGTTTTCAATACGGTTTTAGTGATAAAAAAGATGGATTTTTAAAAGGGATGTCGCTGGGAACAGCAAGACAAATTACATTCTTCCTTGAACAGAAACAATATACCAATCCAATCCCAGCCCACACACACACACACACACACACACACAAACACTGGGGACAGATAGGATAGACACCTAGGGAGAAAAGAGGGAGAGGTGGGAGGTGGGAGGTGGTTTATTTATCTATGAACAGAAAGGTTGGTTCTGTTTGCTGCTCCTGAATGTGATCTTTATTTTACTTAGTAACAACAACATGTCGGTCTACCCCTCTGTTAAATTACTTGTTTAAAACTAGTTATGTATTCTTTATAACTACTCAATTGGCAATGGCCCTGTTTCACAGACCATGTCAAATGTATTCAGCTTTAACACAATGAACAACATTTTCCAAGTCTAATATAATAAATGTATGCATGGAGTTTTGTTGGTTTTCTGTTAACAGTAGCAAAGTGAGCACATTTAATTTTACCATGCCAACCCCCCAAAAAAAATCCAGAATTCATTGATTATTTTGTTTTCTACTCATGTAAAAACAACACGTTATGGTTGAACTGCAACCCCTTTTAACCTTCCTACCATGATCGATGCACTACCCAGACACAACCGTTCAATGTTTTATGTCCCAAAAGAAATGACTTACAACAGAGGCTGTGAGAGGCATCTTGATGGAAACAGCATGTTCAACTGACGTGTTGCTATAAATAAGAGTGAGCTGCTATATATTTCTGTAATGTGTTGCTATATATTTCTTTCAGACAAATTATGTGTCCATTTTATCTTTAGTGCTGGGAGTAGCTGTGATGGTGGACTGTGTGAAGGCTTATCAGATGGAGGTGATGAGTTCAGGGTTTCAAGAGGTTTACACTAAAGGGGTCCACACACATGTGCACACACACACATATACATGCACACACAGACAAATACATACATTTGGCTTCATTCCAACTTAAATCTGTAACCAACTATATAACGGTGAACCTTGAAAATTTTAGTTGTTAGTTGTTAGATATGTGACATGGGTAAGGACGGAGAAACAGAGCGGCTGGAATTGACTTACATTTATAAATGTGACACAATTACAAACAGTATCAAAAGTAGTTGTGTCTTAAAGAGTTATGTCAGCAAAATTAGCACATTATACTCTTGCTAATTCGCCAGCAGATATCAACAGGAAAGCAAAAAGAGAAGAAAACATTAGAACACACAGGAAAAACTTAAATACTGAATACACATCTGTGCTCCCTCTCTCCGCACGCAGAGTTGTCAGTCCAACATTTAAATATTTACACTCAGAAAATATTCCCTACCCCACTTCTAACAATATATACTTCCAGTTAAATCTGGTGTAACTGCTGTTGGTGACTCAGATTGAGACAGTAAACCCAAAATGACGTAAGCATCTGAGTTGCTGAGCAGGTGGGACTGCAAACTGAGAGACATTCACTTATCTAGATTATGGTTTTTAAGGGAAATTACTATCTTAAAAATTGCTAAATTACTGCAACTTAAAAACAAATAATTAGTTTTCCAATAGATTTTTATCATCAAGGATCACATTGACAACCAGTGTTTTAATTAATACTGTAGTGTTTCCCACTGGGAGTATTGCATGTATGCTAGTATAATGTATCATCCCCAAATAAAAAGACAATTCAAAGACCTCAACCGACAAAAACTGTGAGGGTCTAGGGCCTTCTAACAACGGTCTCATTTATGTTGTCAGGGCTGTACCAGTTAACTGTAAAGACACCTATTCAACTGTAAGCAGGAAAGCAGTTCAGCTTTGAGAAAGATGATCCACTATCTGCCTCATACCACACAGTCACATTTAGGGGCAAGATCCCTCCAGATATACATAGCTGCAGGAAGATCAGTAACAATGATGCATACTTTTGTAAAACTCAGTTGGTCCTGAGTTTGCAGAGAACTGTCAGGCCTCTGACAGGCCTCAGAGAACTGTCAGACCTCTGATCAATGCGGACACTTGAGTTTGTTAATCCTGTACCCCTTGAACCAATTCACTACAGTAATGACCTTGAAACCTTCCAGCTGTCTACTGGACCCTATTAAAAGTAAACTACTGAAGGAGTTACTTCCTGTGCTTTGCCCTCCTATGTTGAGGCTAATAAATGGCTCTGTAGCCTCCAGATGAGGAACAAACTGTGTAAAATTGGCAGTAAAAGGCCTCCCTTAAAAAAAAGCTTGACCTGGAAAATGTAAATGCTCCAGCCTAGTTTCAGACCTGTTGTAGTACTAGGACCGCACTGTAAATGCTCCAGTCTAGTTTCAGACCTGTTGTAGTACTAGGACCACACTGTAAAGGCTCCAGTCTAGTTTCAGAGCTGTTGTAGTACTAGGACCGCACTTTAAACGCTCCAGTCTAGTTTCAGACCTGTTGTAGTACTAGGACCGCACTTTAAACGCTCCAGTCTAGTTTCAGACCTGTTGTAGTACTAGGACCGCACTGTAAACACTCCAGTCTACTTTCAGACCTGTTGTAATACTAGGGCCACACTTGCAAAGGTGGTAAATTATCTCTTAAAGCCGTAAGACCAAGGCTCAGCACCTTTCCTTGTGCTTCTTTACCTTAGCCCTGTGCGTTCAGCCATTTCCTTCCCCTAAAATTTTGTGATATTCAATTAGTAATTAAGGCCCTACCTCCTCAAAGCAACTCCCAGCAGACGGAGACCTTCGAAGCACTGTTCTGGTTCTCGTCATGCAGCAGGCGCTACCAGTAAGCTCTAGACAGAGTCCTTACATGCTGAAGGGAACACATCATGCAGTCTTCTATCTTGATTGACATCACATCTTCCCCAGCCAGCCACAAAGAGCAGACAGAGACAGAGGAGAAACTAAACGGACATTTAGGAGTTCAGAAGATATGTTTGGGGATGTCTGGAATCACAACATCAGTTTTCACTGCTGCGCAGATGACAAACAGCTGTACATTTGGATGAAACATGGCAAAGTAAAAAAAACAGGCTATCCTGGAAGACTACATTTCAGACATCACTGGATGTCAGACTTTTTTTTCTTTTAATCTTGGACAAAACACAGATATTAGTTTTAGTTCTCAAGAAGACGACTGGCTATCCCTCAGAGCCCGGCTTCTCTCCAGGTTTTTTTCCTAGCTTACAAGCTTTATGGAGTGTTTCCTACCCACCATGCTTCATCATATTTGTCATTGCTTTTCAGAGTTTTATCCAGGTTTTTGTGCAAGCACAGTGTGACAACTGCGTATGTACAAAGGGCATTATAAAATACATTTGATTGAGTGACTGACTGATGGTTACAAGTAGGGATGGCTGACGGGTGGTTGGCAGGCTAACAATAAAATACATTCTTTCTTCTAATGTGATGACTAGCCTAAATACTGGGTAGAATCTGATGATACTAGTTACTGCAACGCCCCCAGAAATGTGGTACTTAAATGTGGTACCAAAAGAAATGTCTGCCTATTAAACATAGCGTTTCTAACTGATGGGATACACAATGAAAACTGTATACAAGCTACAGTCTTTGCCAAATAAAGATAGCTTTATCACATATTCAAAACATAGGGTTTGACTAAAGTTGAGAAATATGTGATCCAACCAGAAGATGCAGATTTGGCATAGTAGACGTGTCTTGTCTTTATCAAAACAATATTTTCCTATTTCTTTCAGTGTGGCACCTGTGATTCGTTAAAATAAAATAGCATTTGTATAAGCTCTGAAGCTATAAAAGCTATGAAACTGCTAAATGAATGCTAAATAATATGCTAAATAAAGAGGTTTCAAAAGTATTATTTTTGGTAAATGTCCCTTTTTTAAACTAAATTAACAATTAACATTTAATAAAAAATCATAGCATAAGAGCAGGTGTAAAATTCCTTTAAGTAAAATATTTTTTGCACTCAGTTGCCACACAACAAGCTTTGATTTGCCCAGAACAGATCTGCCTGATTTAAGAGGAAATTGTCAATCCTGTTACAACCTACCTTGTTACGGTCAACCGTGTAAACCCCCCCCCCCCCCCCCCCCCCCCAAATTGTATTCTCCTTATGTTACCTCTAAACACAGCAATAATTATTTTTATGAAGTTGAAAATGTTCTTTGACTGTGTGTTAACACACTGTAAGTACAGTGCTGTGGAAAAGTTTTAGGCCACCTGAGAAAATTACTTAAAGCTTTTTATCTGGGCACTAAGTGTTTATTTGCTTGTAAATATTATAACATTACAATGAATACAATCAAAATAAACGTTATGTCCAAAACTTAACTTAAGTCTTGTAAGATGGCCAGAAAAGTAATTTCCACCGCTGAGCTAGCAAACAATGTGCATTCTGCAACAATGCAGGTGCTTCACTAAAGTGGCCTTTTTGGGAGATTGGCAAAAAGACAGTCATTGCTGAAAACAACTCAGATTAAATATTGGCTAGAGTTTGCCTAAAGACATTCTAAAACAATATGGAAGAAGACTCTATAGGCCCACCTTAAGTCCTGCCTCCCCTCAACACTGGATCACTACCAGTTTGCCTACCGGTCGAACAGGTCTACAGAGGACGCCATCTCCATGGCTCTACACTCTGCCCTGACCCACCTAGACAAAATCAACACCTATGTGAGAATGCTGTTCATAGAATTCAGCTCAGCATTCAACACTGTCATCTCCTCTCCATGACCTGGAGATCAGCCACTCTCTCCTTAACTGGGCTTTGTACTTCCTAACCAACAGAACCCAGTCTGTCAGGTTAGACAACCTCACCTCCTTCACCCTGATCCTGAACACTGGTGTTCCACAAGGCTGTGTGCTGAGCCCCCTCCTGTACTCCCTCTTCACTCAGTGCAGACCTCCAGCATGGCACGCAGGATCATCAGGGACTCTTCACACCAATGCCACCAACTTGTTGCTCTCCTACCATCAGGCATGCTGTACAGGTCTCTTCGGTCCCACACCAGCAGGCTCAGGAAAATTTTCTTCCCATCTACTTTAAACCTGCTGAACTCAGTGACCCATCACTTACCAAAATAGAGCTTTTTGGTCTCAACGGTAAGTGCTATGTTTGGCACAAGCCTTTTGTCATCCTGAGAACACCCTCCCTACCATGAAGCATGCTGATGGGAGAATAATTTGGCACTATTATTGGAATGCTACTTTGACCACTGAAATTTTTAAAGCACATTAAATGGCTTGTTAAGAACTGTTAATACAAACTGTACAATTTCATTCTAACAAATACTGCATGTTGCAATACATTCTACAAACCTCAAACCTCAACAGCTGTTTCAAGTTCACATTGGAACATCATCCAATCCTGGATAATGATGTGTCACCATTAACATTTTTAATTAAATTAAAGTAAACATAGTTTGTAAACTCACTTACGAACTTTGCATGATTCATAATGATGTGAGGGTTATTGTTTGCTTTACTTGTGACATATTTCCTCTGTCTCCATAAATCCATTTATCATCATGATTTCAGTGCACTGAACTTTCTATCTTGTCAAAACCTGGACCTATCTTAGATAATCCTTTCCAGCCTGCAGTCTCCTTCACGCAACATTGCTATTGCTAGTCCTTTCCTAATTTCTTACCATTTCAAAAATAGTTTTATTTGTACAACAGTATTTATGGTGTGGTAGTCACTAAGGTTACAGTATTTCCTGTCATAGAGTAGTCCAGGCTGATATATGGGGTGTATTGGAGCGATGAAGATTGTGTGTTTGTATCTTTTTCATTGTCTTATGTGGCCCACAAAGTAAAAAAACAGACACACTGTCCACTTTGAACTAATGCAGAGATGCAACTTCTATGGGAGGTTGTGACCTAACTAACAAAGCCAGGACAAATTTGAAAGGAGAGACATCCTCTTGATATGGGAAAGCTAGAGGGGTGAGGTGAAAAAGAAATGAGAAGTTTGGGGGGAGGTGAAGAAGGAAATTGAAGGTTGGATGGGGAAGTGAAGAAAAAGAGAGAAGGCTGGAAGAAGGAGGTGAAGAAAGAGAAAGAAGGCTGGAGGGGAGGAGTGAGAATAACATGCAACAGTGGTCGTTAAGTAAGAAGAGATTGCTGGTCAACGGGACAATTTTTGTTCTTCTCTTCAGATCTGTGATTTCTAATTTCTGATCGACACCCTGCTTCACACAACTCCTGGTGTCGAGAGATGTGTCTTCCAAATCACATCCGGTGCCATTTGGGTTCTTATCTGGCTGCACGCCAGAAGCAATGCACTCTCATGCCTTTTACCTTGACTGAGCTCAAGGTGCCCAAGCCGCCACAAGGAGTCACAAAATCGCAACAGGGCAACCGTAATATATAACCAAGCTTACGGTGCTGGACAATTCCAAAGCCTTCTGTGGACCCCTGGGAGTGAACCTCTGGTCTTGCAGTGACTTTTACTTGACTTGTATCTATCACTTCAGAATAGCATGGAGAATAGTAGAAGTAATAGACAGGTCTACATATAACTCAACGTAAGTGAAGGTTTCATAAGCATTCGCTAACCACTTTGTAGTTGCACATGCATTAATGTTACACAGTATTTTAATCTAATACTGGTGGATAGACCTGCAAACTGCTCTCCCTGTGGCTATGAAATGCCTTTTTTTAATTTTAAGAACAAGAAACATCTAGGTGGTTATAATAAAGTCGCTCTAGCCAAGTGTTAATTCTCCTGCTGATTGGTTATAAAAAGACAACAATGACATTGGGTACAGGAAATGTTTTTGTTCTATATTCAGCAACATCATCAGATTTTATACTGCAGAACCGAGAGTACTTTCCACCGGACATCACATCAATGTCATCAAGAGGTGTAGAAAAGGGAAACCATGGTTCCGCTGTGGAACACTGAGGAACATACCTCACCGAAGACATTGAAAGACAGACAGACATCAATCTTTTGATGCTTTCATCTTAACTTATTAATAGTAGGAGTTGGTCATCTCCCAGACACTTCTATAGGGACATACCAGGAATGGGATGGAAACAGAAATCAACTTGGGCATTCCTGACACACATTAGCTGAAAACAGTTTTGACAGGCCCAATAAGCTGAAGATGAGCCGACCAATAACAAACCACTGTCTTGCAGTACAGATGCGTCATTGCAGGCAGGAGTTTATAAACTGTTATTTTACAAAAGAACCTGCCAATGTGGAATGTGACAGAATTGGCGTTCACCCACTCAGTCTTTCTATGACCCATGAATCAGCGAGACGTACCACACTACAACCACCCTGGCCATCATAGTCATCAGCAAAACATGTCTATCATGCTACAATGGACGGTGCAAGTGAATCCCTCTTGCAGAGTAAGTGACCATGACTTGAACTTGAAGTTCCCTTCCTCCTCGTGCTAAACGCTTTAGCTTAACAGTCTCCATAGCTTTTTGGTAGGAAAGTGTTTTCTGCACTGTCTGTCGCCATAAGACAATTGTAGCCAGTTAATTCAGAAAGTCCATCATACAAAAACAGACTGTTCCAGGTCTCAAACCAGCACCACAACAGATCAACCACATACACAACCCTCACTGCTATTCCATGTGGAACATACAGAACTTTAGGAACATACTACATTCTATAGTTCTTAATGAAAGTTGACTTGGAGAAGAACCTTGGCTAAATGACAAATATGTAAAGAAATAACAAGGAAAATTGTCTTTTAATATTCTCTCAACACTCCAATTATGTTAATGCACATGAGATAGAACAATCAGATGAACAGATTAATAATAAATAGCAGAACCGTGAAACAAGATCCGGTCCTCCAAGTGACTCTCAGTGGAAAAGAAAATATTCTTTGTGACAAAAATTTCAGACACTCTTAGGTCAAGGCTGGTTTGTAGCTATGGGATACTGATACACAGAGACACAGAAAAATGTGGCATAAAGAAAGGAAGACATGTTCTCTAGATTCACTCTGGTATAAATCAACTGGCTGGCACAATGAGAGAGAGAAAGGGACAAAGGTTCCCTTGAGCCCTAGACCCTTTGAGGGGAACCAAGCTCGGCTAATTATCACCACTCTCTGTTCTGAGCTCTGTTCTGAAAGAGAGGTTTGGACGGAACACAGAAACACAAGGCTTTACACACAGATGGAGGCTAGACAGAAGGCGACATAGAGAGCACTGTGGCTGGTGAAGCCGGACGTTGAAAAAACTGGGCACTATATAAGAAGAACGGATAGACATGACCTCAACGTCCCACGTTGCATTTCCACTCGCCTCGTTGTCTCTCAGTCTGTCTACTTATCCCTTTACTAAGGATTCTACAAATGACCCTCTCAAGACAACTATATAGAAGATGTCAGGGGTCAATGTTCTGTTTAAGGTTGCATTCTCTCTCATTAAAGTGAATTACAGTACAGCATTAAAAAATGTTTTTGTGCTTTAAGGAAGTTGTTTTAATGTCCACGTCCTGAAGGATTAATGTCTATATCCCAAAGTACAGTAGCTTTCGTATTTGAGTTGCCAGTTTAGAACACTCCAATGACAGCATTATTTTTTTCAAGCAGGTTCAGGAGAGTTATTACTAACATGGGACCAGCTGAAAAACAACAACAACCTGCACTGGAGTCAGGGGTCTTAGAAGAGGTTTGACCTGCACTCTCAAGAAGTTCAGAAAGAAAAATAACAATGAGAAGTGTGGCTGAAATACTGATGACCTCCCTCCCTAAGCTTCTGGCCCATGCATGTCCAAGACAGGGAGGAAGAGAGGACGTTGGACTTTGGACTTGACCCCTGACCTCCTCACCTCCCACCACCTTAACCCCTGATTCCCCCAAACTCCTATTCCTGCCTGCTCCTGTGAACCTCTTACTCTCTGCCCCCAAACTTGTTCTTCCCCCAGTCTTGTGTAATCAACAGGAAATCAAGGCGGCTCCAAGGGGCCAGCTTTCAACATCTATTCCCAAGAAAATGAGCCTGGTCTTCGAAATGAATGTTCTCCCCCATAAGGATCAGTTCACTAAGTGGCACCCTGACAATTGTATGTGCGCACCAGGTTGCCTGGAAATCTACAGCTGTCTGTTTAGGAAGTCAGATGCTGAATCAGGGACCACACTGTTGCAGAAACGCACACAAACTCATAAGCACACACAGGGGGCACACAAATGCAGTCTTATTAGCTGAAATAACTTTGTACTCCTGTGGTGTGTGTGTTCTCTAAAACATATTATTTGTAATAGGGATAATTTTCTGCTCTTATGAAGGTCTGGACCAGCCTATAAACATAATGACCAAATCAATAACCTCTGTCTCTTAACCAGTTTCAAACACCTGGTTGTGATTACTATAAACCCAGAATAATCCCTGAAACCACGAAACACTTCTATTGTATTGTGTTCTAAACAGTCCAAATGGAGCAATGACATATCTAACAAATCTAAAACGCCACACAGCTTTAACATACCACATACATTTGGGATGCACTTTATGTGAAACAATGTATGTTAAAGCATATTTCAGCTTTGCTAGATACTGTTTGGGGTGCTTTGTCAGTCTCCCTACATCATTTTGAGTGATTAGAGACATCACAAAGTATTATGCACCTCAGCAGTGATTTTGAGAGATTGTGTATGCCGTTTGTTCTAAAAATGAATGGTGTCCGTTTTGAAGCATTTATTGTGGACAACCCTGATTGATTGATCCCACTAGTGCCATGTGTGGTTGTCCTTGTTCAATAGAGCAATTTGACTTGTCTCAACAATCTTCATATGGTCAAAACACTGCAGGATAGGCACTAATTTTCTCTGGCTTTGTTAAGACTACAGCCTGACTGGAGCCCTATTTCCTTTTCCAATTATCAGTGGGCATTTCAGAACCCGAGAAAATTACTGCTTCGGTGATGGCTCCCTTGAAGTCCAACCTCATTTAGTAACACAACTGAATTAACATCACAGCAATCTAATGACAATTTAATTGTTAGAGGGGCTGTCAGTGCATGCTTATGAATGTATGCATGCTTATGAAGTTATGCATGCTTATGAAGTCAAGTCAACATTATGATTGGTGCATTTACCCGCTCAACTCTGCATGTAAATGAGAATGAGTTCTCATTCAAATAACCTGATAAAATACAGGTAAATACATTTATTCTGGTCTGTCTCTCACTAAATATGTTTTGATGTTGATTGACAGAGCAAGCTGTCATGGCAAATGCCCTTGAACTGTAAAATATTCACAGGAGGAAATCTGTCAAACAAAGAAAACTGTCAAGTAAAATGTTCCAACCGGTCAAGAGACTAGTAATGTAGATGGTCCAGACAAAGCAATTTGCAGGAAACAGAGCATCTCTCTCACACACACAGGCATATGGACACAGGCATACACACACAGGCATACGGACACACACATACACACACACCGCTGTGATATTGTTGAATGTTGGTCTTCTGGGAAACCTCCCAGTCAATAATTGAATATGTGCGCAACCACAACAGCTTGGAACTGTCCCCAGATGACTCCTGGTCGGTTCGAAACATCAAAACCGCCCACTGAAGCCTTCGCCTGTCGTCGCGGTTCAAACCACTCCGCCTGCAGCAGACAAAATTTAAACCTTTCAAAAACCCAGCCTTTACTACCGACAGTTGATTATGTTGCTGTGAAAGCCCCTTATAAGCTTCCACTATTTAAAAGTAGTCAACTGAGCGAAAACTCCAGCTTCGTTGGCTGGTTCCTCCTGACGACCCAGAGGGAGCAATATGAATAATATATTCTTACTGGGTTCACAATGAGGGTCTCCAAGGTCATCAGGAAGAATCAGACAATGAAATACTCTTGTAAAGATGCAAAATGAAGATGACCTCGATGGCGCTGCCCATCCTCCCAGAGACGCCATGGCGAGGCAGTAATGTGATGTCCATTCAAGTCCGTGGTCAAAACATTACAGGGTTCACATTTCCACTTTGTCCACAGAAGAACACGGGGAAGACTGCCCCGTGCGCCCTAGGAAGTTTATTTTAGTGATTGCTCCTTTCCTCAGTCGTGACCCTCTCATCCTCTTACCAGTCTGTCCTGTCACCCCTAAACAAAGACCGCCTAAATATTTCCTAATGCAAAACGCACACACACACACACACACACACAGTTTCACACGGACACACACCATGTATTACACAGACACACCATTTCTCACAGACACACTCGTAAGAGTTTTCCACCGGAGGACAGAGAACTGGCGCTCCATGGAGGTGAGTTCAGGCCAGAAAGGAAAAGGTAACACACAATAGGAATGTTCAAGGACTCCAACAAGGGAGAACTTAGTCTTATTAACGTCCACACACAATGAAACATACAGGTGCGTTTGTGTCTACCAGTCACTTCCTAACATGAATGTTGGCTGCCGCTCTAATGAGTCTATAGTGTACTGGGTTGTCTGCCAGCTGGAAATGTCAACGGGTCCTGGGTACCTCCCAGTGCTTTGTAGCTTGGATGTTGCCTGCAAGTTAACCTAGATGACCAGAGCTGACTCACCTAAAGGAGATTACAAAAAAGGACGAACTCTTTGTACTCTTTGTATAGCTTCAATACTGTTGACATTCTAGTGTCAGGAGAAGGATAATGAGGATTCACCTCGTACCACAGACAGTTTAATACCACCTCATATTAACCCCCCGCACCTTCCTGCATCCAGCTATCCTTTAAATCCACTACTACGCCCCACACACACACAAACACTCACACACACAACCACCACCATCCTTGACACTCACGTCTGCAAAGTTTTCACACCGCCTGTCTCCCTTCAAAAGCAACACACACTCCCCCATAAATCCCCCCCCCCGGTCCCAGATCTTGGGCTGGCAATGTGTGTATGCACCTCAGACGACCTAGCAATGAGTTATGATCTGAGTTCTGACATTCTGCGTACCATTCAGCCTTCATCAACCACTCGGAGGCCCCTAATACACTCTAAATCTCTTAACAACCTAACAAACGCACACACACACACATCTATACACACACATGATCCCACACACCAAGACATACACACCTCCTCACCTTACGCACGTACCACTACGTCCCCCTTTCATTACCTTAATTCCACCTGTGGAACAGTGAGTTATGCGCGGTGTGTTGGAGAGGGGCTAGGCATTTGTCTGAAGTGTCAGTGGAGTGGGTAAGGGGCGTTTGGTAGAGGTGTTGGCAGGATGGACACAGACCCTACACAGATCCCCTCTAATATCAAGAAGGCTCAGGGATGGACAGAACATTACGGAGAGCTTTTTAAAACAAGCACATTACAGGAATTAAGATAAAAACATGGTTGAAATGTGTGGCATACTCTTCTGAACGTTTCAGGGAAATGTGATCCGTGATCTGACGTCTCTGGAGTCAGCATTGGACATTTGGGGGGGGGGGGGGGAGGGGAGATAAATGCCTGTAGATGAGGTAAAAACAAAAGTGTGCGAAGTGTAAGAGATAAATGTATGTGTGAAACCAAACTTCTACAGTGAACTCCAGAAGTATTTTGAGAGTGACACAGGGTTGTCCACCCTAGAATGGGAGGACTATGTACATAACATGCTGGGATTACTGAACGGTTCCTCATCCCCTCAAATGATAGCTGACAGACTGCACTTTAACCCCATAGAAAATGGATCATCCCTCTGTATTCCAACAATACCATAAATCCAGTGCGTTGGAATACAGTGAGAAAAAAAAATGCCAGTGTCAAAATGAGGGCAGTCATTTAATGGTTGCTAACATTCTACACAGTTCACTAAAGTTCTACTCAAGTGAGAAAACAAGCACTGATTAGTGTAGAGAATCACTGTTCAATTAAAATCAAAACATACAAAAAATACGTAGTTTATACTGTTTTCTGAGGCCAGTATAATGAGAAGTTTGTTTTTAGAATGGACATTTGGTAAATATTTGGTTACTCTTGTCAATGTCCATACTCCTGGAATACTTGGCTTAATAGCTATTGAGGAGAGAAACTGAATAAATACAGAATGTTGACTATCAAATACATTTTATATCGCTAGATTGGGGAGAGTTGGTTTCAACACAACTACAACTCACCTAGCTTCCCCATGTATAATAAATCATAAATACTGCTTTTTTTATGATAAGTTGAAAGGTTTTGGAAAAGACTGAAAAAAGATGCCATAACGTCATCTCTACACGAATAAAGTGGTTTATGGTCAAATCAGTGGCTTAGCTGTCAGTTCACTATTCCTGTCCACACAGCGCTAGTAAACCGCTAATCTGTTGAAATAACTTTAGTGTATTACATTTAATTCTCCTGACTGCACTGTACTGGGTTGTCCAACTTGTGAAAGATAGACACCCCCTGGCCTCAATATTGATAGCTACCACATGGCAAATCATGAATAACCTTGAAATAAAACTACACCTTTCCATTTTTCAATAAAGTAATCATGCATGTTTGTATTCATGCTAGAATATCTGGATACTTACATAATAATTCCAACATTTTGTAAATCTGATTTAAACACATCTTCAAATGCTGATACAGTGTCCCCTGGATTTTTTTGTCATTTGCACTGTGACAATCGAGTGGTGACAACCAATCCTATTGTGCCTTAACTATTTAAATATAGTTTAGAGAAAGTATAGCATAAACTTGACACATGAAACAACCACATTACCATGACCGTCACATGTGGTGATACGTGGCTGTCGGACAAAACCTATACCATCCGGGGAACACCACAGTTCAGGCTACTAGTTTAATCTAATGATTCCGTTTCATGTAAATTAACATCTGGTTTAATCGCACAGCCTTCCTCTGTACAGTAAACATTGTTCAGGCCACAGAACCAAGTATGCCATTTTTGGTTGAGGTGGGTAAGCTTACCGGGTTAAGAATTTGAGGTCAGGATGGTGGTGTGTATGTGACCCAGAGTGATCCACGTCACTGACTCAACAAACAACGACACCAGTATGTTCCCCCCAAAATTGAAAAGCGTCTGAATACAACAATATCCTAATAGTTCTGTATATTTAAACAAATCAATGTGTTTGGAAAGGCTATTCACCTTTGCACAGAGAAATGCAGAGAAGGTTTTTAATTAAGTCCTGTGTTTGTTTTCTTTTTAAAGATATTGTAAATACTTGTCCTTGGAGAAGCTACACAAGTTTACTTTAATTTGAAAGTCATGGAACATTCTGCCATTCCGGAAGAGAACCGTCTAAAGAGCGTTGGAACAGCGTTGAAACAAGGTAAGCTAGAATCTAACTAGGCAGAGGTGGACGCGTCTAATTATAGGTTATATTTGTCAGTTAGTTTATGCATAAAATGAACAAAAGAAACTAAAAGTACATTTCCATAAGATTATTTGTGTGCAACCTTTACGTTTAGGATTGTTTACATTCATGGTTGTGAAATATAGTTATTTAATAGCAGTGTTACTGTCTGTAGTAGTAATGGCATAGTTGAAAAAATGTGGATTGAAAGACTGATTCATCAATTTAAAATAGGTTCAAAATATGGTCCCAAGTCTCTAGAATGGTTCAAGAGTTGAGCCTTACTATATACTATACTTCATTATAGTATGCATTTGTTTTCCTTGCCTATAATGCCATCCAGTGGCCATAAAAATCAAATAGGAAGTAAGCCTACTTGCCCCTGTGTTCATTACTTCAGTAGACTTAACATACACTTAAATGTTATTATCATATATATTAGTTTAACTTAAATTACATTAAGTCAACTTAATGTAGAATTTGCAGAATTTGCATTTCTTTGTAGTTTAAATCACAAGTATCAAACGGGTACACTAATTTGCTAAAGTCACTGAAATAGCCTCAGTATAAATTTCTTCCAGACTGCTTAAAGGCTATGGTTAAATAACATCTGCCTGCCTGTCCTCACACTTTGAAACAACTTTGGCTCCAAATTGTAAAATACCCAGCTGCTACTGACTTGAATATCATTAACAATAAATAATGCTTCTCGAACCCTGAATGATGTGATCGTATGCAACAGGTATGACAACAAAATACTTGTGTACTTGTGTATTAACATGTATGTAATACAGAGATTAAGCTATTGATATGTTTTTATTTATAAACCATAATCAATTCCTATTCTACTTGTTTTCAAGCATTGTTCAAAAGACACACATATTGCCTGTGCTCCCGGAACTGTACAGCCTGAAGGTAGGTAAGGCCCATACCCAACTATAGGTTAAACAATTGTCCGGTACTCTGCTGTATCTGGAATTAGTTACAAAAAGGTCATAGACCTACTTCCCACATCTACTTCCCAGATCATTATTAGGAACTGTAGTTCTCTGTGTTTTATTTTGTTATGTACAAATATTTTCTTTCTTTCTAAATATGTTTGTTTTTTCTTTCTACTTCTGAATTTTTTTTGTAAATTGCATTAGGTATATTTCACATTTTGAAGTAGAAACAGAAAGACAGGACACAAAAAAATTGAAGGAAATAAATACATTTCATTATCACTACCTCCCCCCCAATCATTGAAGCGAGAAATATTTTTGTATTCTCAATGAGACACTGGGTAAATTAAGGGTTTTGAAAAAATCCCTTTCTGTCTATGCATTCATTCAGTAGTGAGACAAATGTCTGCAAAAATGCAGTTCGCTTTATCGTGTACCACAAGAGGCTGCGGTTCGAATGATCAGTAACTGTAACTAGCTACACTTTTCTCGCGGTGGAGATTTGTCAACCCGAGTTGCATTCCAAAGATGATATGTAACTAAAGATAGCTCACGCAGGCAAATGCATTTTTGGGAAGTTCTGGTCTACATATGGGGGCGTATTTTCCATAGAGACCAATCAGAAGGCGGTTGTACTGCTTACAGGAAACAGAAATCATGAGGGCTTTGAATGGCTCGCTTTTGTTTGGTCTTCGGCGTAAGTAGTGGTAGTAGGAGTTGCTAGCCTGATAGCTATGTTGTGTAACTAACGCGTTTTGTAAGTATTATAAAAACATCAAATATACGTTTTCCCCTTATCTTTTAAATGTAATATACGTTTTGAAATGGTCATTGGTGTATTGATAGAGACATCTTTATAGATCTTTTCCAGTGATGATATAACCTGTTAAGATGAACAATGCATTGCCTTGGCTGTCAACAATGTAAACGTGTGCGGGGATAATGCTGTGCTGTAGCTACCTTCCTAGCTAACTCCAGAAAGTCGTTTTTCAATAAAACAGTATAGCACTATTACTGGTATTACCGAGATACTTAGCTAACGTTATATAGCTAGCTAAATGATTCCTCATCATCCAGTTAATCTAGGTCGCTAGCAAGCTAGCAAACGTTAACGTAGTGAATACTGTATTATTACCAGATTATGTCGTTGTACAGTAGTACTTCTACTGAGCTGTACAGCTACAGCAGCCACAGCTAAATGAACTGTCTTTGGCAAAATCAAGTCTCGACATGTTTAATTTAGTTAACTAGCTAACGAACAAGAACGTGTTAAATGGTATGTTCGGAGGAATCAGGGTCAGCCTGTGTCATGGGATGGGGAGTGCAAAACCATGGCTTTACAGACGTCTCTCTAACCTGTATATCTGTGTTTCCACCACTGTTTTCATATTTTCATTCTCAGTCTCCAGGACAGGATGCCAGTAGAAGGTACTGATGACCAGATTCCTCCTAACCTATACAGTAATGCGAGGGCTGCTCTTACCCCTGGAGGATTACAGGAAGATGTGGCAACCCGAAGCACGGCTGGACACTCCAGCTCCATCACTGGGGCCAGGCAGGGGGACTCTGAGCAGCCTGCTGTGGCCTGCCCAGACAACATTGGTCCCGGGGAGGGCAGCACTGGTAAGAAGACTGCTTATTATTTCAAATATTTACTTACTCTGTCATTGTTTTTCTCCATAACTAATAATTAAGAGGAGATCCTATGGAAATGTAAAAGTTTATCACAAGTAATATCTCTGATAAATTCGGTTAGACTTTATTTGGATAGTCAAGATTACCATCTGTAGATGTATAGTACCATCATCAAAAATAAATGCTTGCTAAGCTTAAGTGTAGGGTTTAGAAAAAGGGTTATGGAAATGGTTAGGGAAATGATGAGGCTTAAGTTTAGGGTTAGTCTTAGTAGGTAGTCAACTGACATTTTTTGATAGTCTGTAATGCATCTATCCAAATGTAGTGACTATCCAAATGAAGCGTTACCGAATGTTTATTTCAAAGATGTTGATTACGAAAAATATAACTTGACTGAAGACCATCAGCCTTTTTCTGTTTCAAGGAAATTCATTAAATGACAGGTCTTGATGGGAATCTGGCATTAATGAAATTACAACGGCCCAAGGAGGCCCTATAGTAGTCAACAGAAATGTGTCACAAATATCTCTGTTGGTCAAAGTTGCGGGGGACAACGTTTACCTTTGTCTTGCTGTTATTTAATTCCCACGGTTTGGCGGTGGTTGCATTACACGTTTCAGTATGTAAATCCATCTCAGTTTTTGACGGGTGCCAATGTCTGCTGTCCATAGGCGGCGGTAAGAAGTCCGGTGCCCTGCTACACATCGACCGTCAGCGCATTCAGGCTGTGCGTGCCAGCTCCGGGGCTGCGGAACTGCAGGGCCTGGGGGTGGCCGTGTACGACCAGGATGCCTTGGAGCAGGGGGTCTTGGAGCAAGTGGACCAGGCCATTCAGGAGGCCAGCCAGGCCGCAGCCAAGGCAGAGGCAGAGAAGGAGTACCAGTCGGTACTGGACGATGTCAGGTGCGAAGAGGCGTGGCCTGGGGCTAGACTGGCTCACGGGTTATGCATCTTGGATCTATAGAGTCTCTGGTGTTTTTTTGTAGTGCTGTTGGTAGTACCCCTAATTTGATTCCCAAGACCGGGCCTAAGAAGACTTAAGTTGTGTGTGTCTGTGTTCCAGGTCATGTATGGGAGCTCTGAAGCACATCAGTAAGATCATAGAGCAGCTGACTCCCTACGCCGCCTCCAGTAAAGACATCAGCAGGAAGATCGAGTCTGTCAGGCGGCAGAAGGAGAACAAGGTATGGCTGCTCGCTGGATTGGCTCTTAATGAAGCACCTCTTGTGGCCAGCCACTCTCGCCACTTAAATTCATACTTGCCCCGACCTGATGGCGGCACTTAAGATGTCGTTGGTGATGAGGAGGATGTTTCTCCAGGAGAAGCAGTTGAAGAAGATCAGGGCAAAGCAGAGGAGGCTACAAGCCATCCTGGGTGGAGATGACGCTCTGAAGATGGAGGCTGCGGTACTTCTGGAAGATGATGGGGATGAGGGTGAGTTACTCCTAATTAGAAAGACACCCCCCCGCACCCCAGCAAATACTATTATTAATAATTGTTTGCATTCAATTAAAGCCGATAAGGTAGTGATGTATCTAGTGAAATAGTTCCACCATTCTTAATAGTCTTTACCTGCGAAACTGGGCGCACATCACTTTCTACAAATTTGAACATAGCACAGAATCTGGCCCAAATGTATTTAAAATCCAGCCAAGCAAGCACACACAACATGAGTATTGTTCATTATGTTCTGACAGAGCCAGGTCCGTCTACACTGGGCAGTATGCTAATGCCGGCCCAGGAGACAGAGTGGGAGGAGCTAATTAGGACGGGTCACATGACGCCATTTGGAACGAGGGTCCCGCAGAAAGAGGAGAAGAAGAAGGAACCACGAAAGTTCATGCTGTCTGAAAACTCTGGCTTTGACGCTGTACGTGCCTTTCGTCATTCATTCATTGGTCGATTGCTAATTGGTTGATTGATTGATGTACTGTTATGTGTTATTATTCAGTACCTGGCAGACCAAGCTAAGATGGCGGTGGACAGGAAGAGACCTGCACCCTTGAAACAAAAGAAAAAAACTGCCGTGGGCGAGGGAGGGAGAACAACCACCCGATTGGTAGGGGTAGTTTTTGTTTTGTCTGTCTTCCATTCTGCCGCCCTGTCTTCTGTCGTGTGTGTGCGTGCGTACGTGTCTCTAAAAGATTCCAGGAACTCTGACAGTGTGGCTTCTTATCTCAGCAAACGTGAATATACATGAGTATTTCAGTATATATTTTTCTTATGACCATGCTTATCATTGTTCTTATCCTCCCTAGACTCCACCCTCTGTGGACCAGAAGCTCCAGAAGCGGATGCGCACCCTGCAGAGGGCTGCTCTGAAGGCCCACCCTAAGGCCCGGGCCGAAGGCCCCTCGCTGGTCCCTAAGCCCCGGAGGAAGAGCCGAGCCGCGGAAGAAGAGACCGACAGCGAGGGGTCCGAGTACCTTCCCAGCGACGAACTGATGGACCCTGAGAGGGATGAGATTGAGGACCGAGACGAAGGCTGGGGCGCGGACGAGGATGAGCTCTATGAGTTGAAGCCCTACAGGAGGAAGAGCAAGGGAATAGGGGCCAAGAAGGTTAAAAAGAGTTCAAGCGATGACGAGAAGGACTACTACCCCGACAGCTCTGACGAGGACGAGGGTCCCACCAAGAAAGGAAAGGAGAGGAATAAGAGCAAAGATGATGGGGATGTGGAGTTCTACAAGCAGAGGATACGGTAAAAATGAAAGCGAACCATTCGTTTCCCTTAGTTGGCTTTTTAAAGGCTTATTACACAGGTGACTTCTTAAGAAAAGATTGATACACACATGTAGATGAGAGCTGACCTTGTCACTCTCCAACGCCTCTGGGAAAGACCAGGGGAGTCTGATACAACACACACATGTATCGTCACGAACATGTATGAAACACATTCACACATGGAAAATCTGGTCAATTAGTAGGTTAATACTTATTGTTAATTTGGGATGGGGGCACGCTAAATTATGTTCAATTAAATCGATAAATCATATACATAGAATTGAATTTCAAGGGAAATGAAAATTCCAGTACTAACTCGTGACTAAACCTTCAGCAGTGTTCATTGTGATCCGGGCTTAATTGGTGTTGGGAAAGGGGTTTGTGGACACGTGCTTTTAGTTCACATCACTTTATAATTGGCAGCCTAGACTTGGCAATAGCTAATGCTATAGCCTATGGTACCTTGCTGTATTTTACTACTGCTGGGTTAATCTGTTAAAGCTGTAGTTCGCAGTTTCTCATGGCACGAGGTTGGGCATGGTTTTGGGGATATCCAGTCCCACATGAGATCGGCAGCTGTTTCTTGACTAAGCGATTTGTCTCTCTTTTACACTCGCCCTCCTAATTATCCTCCTGTGTGTGTTTGGGTATTTGTGTGTGAGCATGCGAGCATCCGGGTGTGCACGTCATTTGGACGTGCAGGAGGGAGGGAGGGAGTGTGTGTGTGTGTGTGTGTGTGTGCACGCGTGCAAATTTTACTACCGCACATGAGCGTTAACACGCCGCTAACAAGATTCCATATTTATAGGCACTAACTAAATAGTGTTGGCATTCATGTCCTTTACTCTGCAGCACTGGTGGAATGCTAACACGATGACACTGCTCTGGGTACAGCCTGGAGGGGCTGAGGGATGGAGACAGAGGAGACAAGATAAGAGTGGAGAGAGAGATGAAGCGAAGAAGATAGGTGTGGCCAGAGAGAGATGGAGATCAGGGCGTAATTAACTCAACCAATGCTTAGTCTTGACTTCATTAGTGTGGCTGGTCTCAGCAGGCCAACATAGAGCGGCGGTCCCCCTGCCTTCGTGACAGGACCGGGCCCAAATGAAGATGGATGGATTCTGGTCCTTTCACACCTTTCCTAGGGAACCCAGTACATTAATTGTCTGTATCAATCTTAATTTGCCATGTGACTACACTGCCACTATCTGCCTCCACTCACACTCTCATTCTGCCTCTAGTCTATAAAAAATGCACACGGGCTGGCTGGTGTTGTGTTAAAGCCACAACCGCTAGCACATGCGGAGCTAAGGTGTTAGCGGAGTTTTAAAATCCTGCCTACTACTTTTTGACTCAAACCGTCTTTCCCCATTGTCATTGTTCAATTAAGTTAGAAATTACTTTTCACATGACCAGCTCAGATTGTCCACATGAAATGGATACTTCAAGATGTTGGCTTTATGTTCTTTTGGTCTCAGCATACACTGTAAAGAAAGTTAGAGTTGCCTAGGCTAATGCTCGCTTGTGTTAGGTCAATAACTGGATGTAATTGTAGACTTTCTGGTTGTTCCTAGAAGGCAACTGCCTTGACTTAGAGACAGAAATCTGTCAAGGGATGTAGATAAAGGGCTTCTTTGCCAAATTTACAGACTGTCCCTTTACAATGTACAGACTCAAAAGGGAAATCTATTGTCTGCAAAGGACCTCTGCTGCTCAAGTGTCTGGGATACAACTGAGGGTTTTGCATAGTCAATATGTGTTTGTGGCTGTGTTGGGTTACTGTGTGTGTGTGTGTTTGTTGTTTTGCTATCTTGATTGCAAAACATCTAAAATCATGTAGAGTGATGACATTTGGCTGGGTTAGGTTTAGGCATTATGAGTTAAGGTTAGGGTTGCAGAATTATTTTTTTTATGGTACCAAATTGCCAGTCACTCTGTGTGATCCAGGTATGGGAATAGGGAACATGGATTTTTGGGTTAGGGTTAGCCTGCAGGTCCCCGCAAGGATAGAAATAGAAATGTTTGCATGGTTAGGCTAAATTTTTTTTAGGGCCATTTAAGGATGGTACTCACATTTATATAAAAGTACGTGCATGTGCGTGTAGTGACTGTTTTGTGTGTGCTCTACAGTGTAATGACTGTTTTTGTGTGTGCTCTACAGTGTAATGACTGTTTTTGTGTGTGCTCTACCGTGTAATGACTGTTTTTGTGTGTGCTCTACCGTGTAATGACTGTTTTTGTGTGTGCTCTACCGTGTAATGACTGTTTTTGTGTGTGCTCTACCGTGTAATTACTGTTTTTGTGTGTGCTCTACCATGTAATGACTGTTTTGTGTGTGTGCTCTACAGTGTAATGACTGTTTTGTGTGTGTGCTCTACCGTGTAATGACTGTTTTGTGTGTGTGCTCTACTGTGTAATGACTGTTTTGTGTGTGCTCTACAGTGTAATGACTGTTTTCTGTGTGTGCTCTACAGTGTAATGACTGTTTTGTGTGTGTGCTCTACCGTGTAATGACTGTTTTGTGTGTGTGCTCTACCGTGTAATGACTGTTTTGTGTGTGCTCTAAAGTGCTTTAGTTTCAGAACTGCTCTTAAGTAGTTTACTGTACAACCTGGAATGAAAATCTATGTACGCAAATAATTCCTAGTTTTTAACTTAAATAGATCAAAACATAGTTTTTTTGTGTGTTTGGTTTGATGTGGTTGTGTACGCCTAAACAATTTTCAATATACAGGTGCTGGTCATAAAATTAGAATATCATAAAAAAGTTGATTTATTTCAGTAATTCCATTCAAAAAGTAAAACTTGTATAATTTATACATTCACTCCACACAGACTGATATATTTCAAGTGTTTATTTCTTTGAATTTTGATGATTATAACTGACAACTAATGAAAATTCAGTATCTCAGAAAATTTGAATATTGTGAAAAGTTTGAAAAGTTTCAATATTGAAGACAATTGGTGCCACATTCTAATCAGCTAATTAACCCAAAACACCTGCAAAGGCCTTTAAATGGTCTCTCAGTCTAGTTCTGTTGGCAACACAATCATGGGGAAGACTGCTGACTTGACAGCTGTCCAAAAGATGACCATTGACACCTTGCACAAGGAGGGCAAGACACAAAAGGTCATAGCTAAATAGGCAGGCTGTTCACAGAGCACATTAATAGAGAGGCGAAGGGAAGGAAAAGATGTGGTAGAAAAAAGTGTGCAAGCAATAGGGATAACCGCACCCTGGAGAGGATTGTGAAACAAAACCCATTAAAAAATGTGGGGGAGATTCACAAAGAGTGGACTGCAGCTGGAGTCAGTGCTTCAAGAAACACCACGCACAGATGTATGCGAGACATGGGTTTCAGCTGTCGCATTCCTTGTGTCAAGCCACTCTTGAACAAGGCACAGCGTCAGAAGCGTTTTGCCAGGGCTAAAGACAAAAAGGACTGCTGCTGAGTTATGTTCTCTGATGAAAGTACATTTTGCATTTCCTTTGGAAATCAAGGTCCCAGAGTCTGGAGGAAGAGAGGAGAGGCACAGAATCCACGTTGCTTGAAGTCCAGTGTAAAGTTTCCACAGTCAGTGATGGTTTGGGATGCCATGTCATCTGCTGGTGTTGGTCCACTGTGTTTTCTGAGGTCCAAGGTCAACACAGCCGTCTACCAGGAAGTTTTAGAGCGCTTCCTGCTGCAGACCAACTTTTTGGAGATGCAGATTTCATTTTCCAACAGGACTTGGCACCTGCCCACTGTGCCAAAGCTACCAGTATCTGGTTTAAGGACCATGGTATCCCTGCTCTTAATTGGACAGCAAACTCACCTGACCTTAACCCTATAGAAAATCTATGGGGTATTGTGAAGAGGAAGATGTGATACGCCAGACCCAACAATGCAGAAGAGCTGAAGGCCACTATCAGAGCAACCTGGGTTCTCATAACACCTGAGCAGTGCCACAGACTGATCGACTCCATGCCACGCCGCATTGCTGCAGTAATTCAGGCAAAAGGAGCCCCAACTAAGTATTGAGTGCTGTACATGCTCATACTTTTCAGTTGGACAACATTTCTGAAAATAATTTTTTTGTATTGGTCTTAAGTAATATTCTAATTTTCAGAGATAATGAATTTGGGATTTTCATTAGTTGTCAATTATACTCATCACAATTAAAATAAATAAACATTTGAAATATATCAGTCTGTGTGTAATGAATGAATATAATATACAAGTTTCACTTTTTGAATGGAATTACTGAAATAAATCAACTTTTTGATGATATTCTAATTTTATGCTCATATGTTGCTTGGAGAAAATATAAGGTCAGATGAGAGCCATGTGTGAGTTCACCTGTTCTCCTGTAGGAGGTGGAAGAGGAAAGCAAGTAGGAGAGAGAGGATGAGCGGTAACTGTTATCTTTTTTTCTTAACAGGAAGTGGAGGAGGCAGCGCCTGAAAGAGAAAGAGGAGAGAAGAGAGAATGGGGAGGAGGAGAGTGACGAGAGTGACGCAGAGTTCGATGAAGGCTTCAAAGTGCCTGGATTCCTCTGGAAAAAACTCTTCAAGTTAGTAATGAAACACAAATGACTACCCTTTCAGTGCATTTGGACCAATTCACTCTGCATGGTGTTTGTTTCTTGCATATGTACTGGAGTTGAACGTCAACTCTGTAAATAATTGGACATGGTGAATTTTGGCACAATCCGCTCTGTTGTGTCACTGCGTCATTGCGGTTGGGTGTTTGAATCCTGGTCATGGCGTACTGACAGTGCCTGGTGGTCCACCAAAGGGGGGAGCCAGGTTATCTCAGGTCTGCTGGGGGTGGATGGGTCTGTGTTGGACAGGTCTGCCTGACCTCGTCTGGTATTCTTGTGGTAGGGTTGTTGGCCAGGGCATTGGTGCTCCTCCAACACGTTTCTTAGTTAAAAGTGCGGTATGATTGAATTGGAGGGCATGTCTCAGTCTTTGACTCTCTAGTTCCTGCTTACATTTGTTTTAAATCATTGTCAGTGTAAAAGTATCATATAGTCGCTGGTGTATGAAAGCCTTGTAACCTTTTCCCAACACATTCTGTTACACACACTGGTTACAGTAAATGCTCTGAATGCACACTTTGTAAATGTAAGATGAAGAAAGTTATGTTTCAGAGATGTTTCTTCATCCAATGGCAATGATATTGAAATCAAAGCGGGGAGGTGTTTTCAGATTTTATTTAGTTAGGTAACCAAAATAACTCCTATTTGAATCTCGACTGACTTGTGGCTCATCAGTTTCTATCCTGCCAGTCTGATTTTCTGGAACCATGATATCCTGATGACGACCTAATGATTAATTCATGAGGGGGAGGGGTTGGGGGGGGAGACCTTTGTCTGCCAGTGATGTTGTATTTTGAACAGCTGTGAATACATGTTGGTGTGTTTGTGTGTATTCCAGGTATCAGCAGACAGGTGTTCGGTGGATGTGGGAGCTGCACTGCCAGCAGGCAGGGGGGATTCTGGGAGATGAGATGGGTCTTGGTAAAACCATCCAGGTCATCGCTTTCCTAGCCGGGCTCAGCTACAGCAAACTACGCACACGAGGGTCCAACTACAGGTTGACACACACAAACACACACACACACACCCATATGACACGCACATGACCATATGACACACACATGACCATATGACATACAGCAACCCTCCACTCTTAACCCTAACAGTGTGTTCAGACTGTGAGTCTGTGTAGTAATAAATATTTCATTACGGCGATTTGTGCAGGAGAGTTTTAGTCTGAATTATTAAACACGTTTCAATTATCAGACTCCTCATTTTCCACTGCTGACATCAAAGGAAACACGGACATGACAAAGTGTGTGTGCGCTCGTGTCAGTGAGTGATTCTTTTAGTGGTCGTAGGGGGGAGGGCGGGGCAAATTAAACATGAAACACGTCATTAAATCACATTGAAGGCAAAACCTGCTGGTTGAACACACACACACACACACGCGTGGGCTCACTCCTGGGGAATTGGACCTCTCTGATGGTCAATACTCTGTCTGCTGTGAACGTCCACAAATTGATTGTTTGCAAACTCAATTATGGCTCGATATCAATGGTTTCCACATAGCTGAGGTCCATGGCATCCTGTTAAGTGTATGTGTGTCAATGCTTCCACAGACATCTAGTGTGTTCTGTCCACTCATCTCCCCTGGCTGATGCCTTGCATCAACCCCCATTCAGTGTGAAGGCAAGCACAAACACGCACTCTGGAAGCCTTGTAGTGACCGAGCGTATGCGCCCCAAACATTGTGTACAAATCAGACAAATCCATCGTTCTTGTTTCTAGTTGTCCAACTGACCAGACTTTCCCCCAGCCAACTTCTACACTGTTTCTTGTCTCCATTATTTCAAAATCTTTCCAGGTGTTTTAATTCGAGTTGTTTGATTAGTTCCTGAAACCAGTGCATTGAGCTTGAGTTAGAAAGAGTCGGAAAGTGGCCATTTTGATATGGCTTTAAGAAAGATGATCCATCCCAGAATGACTGAGTTTTGTGGTGCACCATTCTGACATCACCTCAAGCAGTCTCAGACTGAAGTACGTCATGATCAATAGAACAGCGGACTAATCCAGTTTGAGTTGTCAAGCAGCTGTTCAACTTTACTGAATTCAGTGTCAGTAACGCTTAATGTGAGCTAATTCAGTTAACCTGTGCCCTTCACAATTCCCAACCAGCAGTCTCCTTTGACATCACTCAGTTCATTTTTGTCATTGGAAGTATCCAGATAAGGTGACCGTGCAGCGGTTCTGGACCAAAAAAAATTGTCACTGTCATCCTGTTTATTTTACAGTTAAATAAACTGGCTCTTAAAGACTTATATATTTTTTAAATTATATTAATAAAGCACTGCAAGCCCCATTGCAAGCCCTTAACTCAAGCCCTTTCCCACCATGTTCAATAGGAAACCAGTAATGTGATTTTTCATGTACCCGCGTGACATAGGAATTGGTTCAAGAAAATGATGCAAGAAATTGGTTGACCCGTTTGCAGGAAACATGAGTCTCAATCTATTTCTTGAACCAATTTCATGTTGGTTGCAAACTTAATTAAAAAAATCATATATTCATATATTTTTGTTGCAATTCACAGCCTGTTCTTTCAGCCTGTCCTCATAAGTGAATTTAACTCCCGCAGTTTACAAACAGAAAAGTGAGGTCCAGACAGTATCCAGAACTATTCAGCATTACTGGTTATTGTTTTACAGCCATCGTCTTGAAGGAAACTTTAGGCGGAGAACCTAAGAACTGCCACTTCTACACTGTTATATAAAAATGAGGTGTGAACCAACCTAAAGGTAAAAGCAAAAAACGCAAACCTGGAATTGTATCTAAAAGTTCTGTGTGTTCCAGGTACCAGGGACTGGGTCCCACTGTGATTGTCTGCCCGGCCACGGTAATGCACCAGTGGGTCAAGGAGTTCCACACCTGGTGGCCCCCGTTCAGGGTGGCTGTCCTGCATGACACTGGGTCCTTCACACAGACTAAGGTACGGCGTGTCCCTGTGTTCAGGTGTTTACTTGGTCTCTCTCCTTTTTCCTGTCAGCAAGGCGTGGAGGAGTCCGCTCTGAGGGAGATGTAAATTAATTAGTGGTACACTAGTAGACATTAATTACTTTACACTGTAGAGTGCACTGGGCAAGGTGTGTGTGTGTGTGTGTGTGTGTCAGTGATTAATGGGTGATGCACCCTGGCAAGCTTCTGGGTAGGCCTATGTGGGGTTCCTTTTAAGGGTTTCCCTCTGGGGGGGCACCATAGGCCTCTCACACAGTGAATAGGGGCACACTCTACATGCACGTTTAATGAAACAGTCTCAAAGGTGCCGAGAAATAACACGTCACCACCCACTCGTGTTCAGTGAGGTGAAATGTTCTAGGCGTTAGATAGATAGAAATATAATGAGTAGTGCTGTCGCAGTTCCCTATTCAGCCGGATAGACAGCTTTCTCTGTTCTATACAATGATTTTCTATATGGCTGTTCTATTACGTTCTACGTCTGGGCTGATTCTCATTGTATTCTTCTCTCTCACTTTTGTCTCTCTCTTTAATTCAGGTTAAAGGGGCTTTTTTGGCAAAGAAAGTGTTGCCATAGCCAAGTGGAAACTAATTAAACATTATAAATAACATTACACATTTTGAATGCTATATTAGCTATATATACATTGTTGTTAGAATGTACAAATAGTTGAAGTGGGAATAACAGAGTATAAAAAAGCAATATATATTGGTTATCTCTGCAGAGTGTTTTTTTGTGCTGTACTGGTTCTGTTTCTCTCATGACGACAGCTCATAAATCTGGCTGCTGTGTCATATTGCTGTATTATGCCTAACAGTTACAGGAGTTTATCAGTGTTTGATTTCTTTTCAGAGTCATTGCAGATCTGTGTAGCCTGGGGGAAATCGGTTTTTAATGTGCTTTTACATTGGGCCGAAGTTTCAGAAGTGCAGTCCCGTTTCTGCCTCGGTCTTTGGGCAGTGTGGGCGTAGGGTAGCTAGGTCTGCCTGTCTTCACCTCGAGGCCGTGCTCACCGACTCTGTACATAGTCCAGGTTTTCCTTAGTTTGGTTGAGTTGCCATCACATCCTTGTTGAAGATACCCATGGTGTTTTTTGTGTACTCTGATTCTTCCGGAAACAGTTTCCAGATAGAATATATGTTATTGGTTGTGGCATCTGAACTTCTTTTGGTATGTATTTTCTTCCTGCTTAGATTGATTGTCAGGGCCCAGGTCTTAGAGGTGTGATGTTGATCAAGGTGCTGCTCTAGGTACCCCTTGTTTGGGGACAGAAGCACTTGCTGGTTTGTGAACAGCATAGGTGCTGCAGGCTTTTCTAGTGCCCTTGCCAGTATTTCTCTGTCTCACCACCTCTCTCTCCTACTGTCCCTCTGCAGGAGAAGTTGATATCGGAGATAACGGCGTGTCATGGCATCTTGATAACATCATATTCCGCCGTAAGGATGATGCAGGAAGCCCTGCAGCGATACGACGGCTGGCACTACGTCATCCTGGACGAGGGACACAAGATCCGCAACCCTAACGCTGGAGTTACCACGGCCTGTAAACAGGTACGCACAACGCCTAGCGCATACAGCTCAGTTAAACCGAGGATGTCCACCCTGCTCCTGGTTTCCACTGGAAAAAGGATCTAGGATCTTCACTGTTTTGTTCCAGCCCAGCTGCTAATTAAGATCTTCATCCACCTTTCTCTCCTGCTTTTTCTCTTGATCTCCTTTCTTGGTTCTCATATACACAACCCTCTTTCTCACCCCCGTCTCTGTCTGTGTCTTTCTCCACATCTCTCGCTGCTCTCTTCACAATCTCTCCCTATCCGTCCCTAGTTCCGCACTCCGCATAGGTTTATACTGTCCGGCAGTCCCATGCAGAACAACCTGAAGGAACTCTGGAGTCTGTTTGACTTTGTGTTCCCTGGCAAACTTGGAACTCTGCCCATCTTCATGGAGCAGTTCTCCGTGCCCATCACCATGGGAGGCTACAGCAACGCCTCAGCTGTACAGGTAACACCCGCAAGCATGTTGTGTTTAAGAGGCTCTGGTCATTTTCAGAAGCGTGGCTTGTGTGAAGGTCATTTCCTAGGATTTAGTTCCCCTATGTTTTGTTTTTGATTCCCATGAAGAGTAAGGAGAGGATCAAAAGCATGTACACAGTCATGTTCCCCCCACCCCTCACACACTGGCTGGGTTTAATTATTTAGCTGGTTTTAGGTGGCCATCCGCGTTTCGGTTATAAAAACCTTTACTAGTTATTGATGTTATTACATGGTGAGAGAAGGCAGCTCTGGGTTAAATAGTGCTCGGCAGATGCAACGCCGTCTCCCGCGGTGTCCCCCTCTGATCTCCGCTTCAGGGACGTGGCGACTGGTGGATGAATGGTTAATGGTGAATGAATGGTTTAGGGATTAACTCTTGACCCCCGGGCCGAGGCCGTCTACTGGATCCCACACTGTAGACAGCTGATGAGGGAGAGAACGGCCCGCCCTCTCCCCAAGAGACCGCCGTAAGCACTGCGATCAATGTTTGATTGCCTAGTCTGCTGAGAGGATGGGAGGAGAGAGGGGGCTGGGGTGGGTGGGTGGGCGGGTGGCAGGGCATTGCCTCAGGACTAATTTTCCATTATAGGTGTCGGAGTCAAGTGTTGTTTGTTGGTCTGACCATTCAGAAGGTGTGTGTGTGTGTGTGTGTGTGTGTCTTGTCTGTTTACCCAAGGGCCTAATCAGCCGTTTTGTTGTTCTAAGCCTTTGTTGTTGTCAACTGTAATGTTGTCATTGTTCCAGTTTTTTTTCGGCTTCGGGAATATGATTTTCAATACTGACCATAAAATTATATAGAGTTATTTGAAATAACTGAATACATTCTATTGCTAAAGATTTTATTGAGGATTTCAACAAATAGCTGATAGGAAAAGTGGCTTGACAATACGTTGCTGAGAAGCCCAACATTGATGACACACTAACAGTTTTTTATGCTAAATAAATCTCTCATTTTTGCTAAATAAATATCTTAAGCTACTTTTTATACATTTTCACCTGCTCCACTGTGAATTCTGTACGCTAACTTGCTACCTCTATCGGTGGTGTGAGTTTCGGCACTTTGTTACTGACCAATCCTGTAATGTGTTTGTAGGTCCAAACCGCTTATAAGTGTGCGTGTGTACTGAGGGACACCATTAACCCCTACCTGCTCAGACGGATGAAGGCTGACGTGAAAGCCAACCTGTCCCTACCTGACAAGAATGAACAGGTACCTCTTTTCTTCTCTTCCTCACTGTCTCTTTTGCCTTGTCACTCACTTTCTCTCTGGAGTAGTGTCATTTTTATAGTCTTCATTTTTATTAAGTTAAAAAAATAATAATAATTATAGCGGATTTGCCCCGAAGTTCCATGGGTGCGATTGGCTTGCACCATCCTGGTTTGGGAGTGTTTTTTGTTGCCTTTCCTCATTGCACTCTAGTGACTAATTCAAGTTAGAAAATGAGCATCTGCATTCCATCCAGCCCGTAAGAATTCTAGTGAATTCTAGTGAAGCAAGCAGTATGATACGAACCGGAACAGCACAAGATATACATCAGAGGACACATATCTCGATATAGACTGTCTCAAATCTGCTAGGAGGAGGCCTTAATTACACATTGGATATCTCAAAGGAGAAAAATACAAATAAAAGTTCTATATAGATATATACAACATTTTTGTGTGTATATGTGCGTGTCTGTATCTGTGATAGGTACGTGTCCATTTTACCTGGGTCTTCTCCATTGGTTCCAACACCACCTGTATGTTGCTGCTGTCTTGTTTCCAGCGCTGGCTGTCCCGCATAACTTACCAATACCAATTATTCTCTCCTTGGTGTCTCTAACGTATTTCTACGGTGTAGAAGAGCAGGTTTTTTAATTATTATAACTCATTCTCATTTACCGCAATGATTATTATCCACTATTAGGCAGGCTAGCTTATATCTGATTGGATTAGACATACAGGCTTGCGCACCCTTGAAGTTCAGTTCATTAACTGTTTCCCTTTGGGACTGAGGCCCTGGGCGGAAACCTGTTGTCTTTGATTTCAAGCAGCGCTCTTGTTTCATCAAGGGGCTTTTAAAGTGGAGGCTTAATGTTTCTCCAGGTCTTGTTCTGCCGCCTGACTGAGGAGCAGCGCGAGGTTTATCAGCGCTTCCTGGATTCCAAGGAGGTCTACCAAATGCTGAACGGGGACATGCAGGCGAGTTTCACTCCCTCCTCATCTCTTCTCTCCTCATTTCTGCCTCTCCCTCCTTCTCCTCTCCCTCCTTCTGCAGGCCCTTTCGTTATCGATTGTAGAGTTGTGTCCGTCAACATTTTGATTGATTGACCTTTTACCCACGAGCGGTCAAGTGTGTTGTCCATCTGCAACTATTCGCTCGTTCTAACCGCAGGCTGATGTGTGTATGTTTATTTAAGGCCCGGACAAAGCTTGAGCCTCAACCGACCCCCCTGATGTCTCAAGCTAAAACCCTGTTTGGCTATAAAGCACCAACCGAAACAAGGAAGCAGTTGTCAGGACATTGGGCTAATCAATCTCAAATGATTTGTGTTGGAAATGCACACTTGGGCCGAAAGACGAGGTTTCAGTGCTTTTTAGCCGGCTTTAGTCTTCTATTCTTCCAGGAAGAAAGACCGCCTTTATTCATTATTTAACACCAACACCAGGATCCTACCAGCAATGGTCTATCATTTTGCCATGTGCCGTACGATGGGTTTATAATGGAATCCCTTTGATATAGGTATGGGTGGGTAACTTCAGCACTTCGTATTAGGACATTAAGTTATCATGGTAACTGATGTCGGGTCAGAGGAATAAGCTCTGTGGTTTAGGAATGTTTCCTCGTAAAGAAGACCGATATTTATTCACACACACACACACACACACACAGGACGACAGTGGTCAGTCTCTCCTTGATGTAGTCTATCTGGGTCCATTAACCCACATTACTAATGCATTGGACTGCAAACACTGCAAACACTCTCCTCATCTTTTGGGAATTAGTTATGAAAGACCGTTTATTAGGACCCTTATGGAGATAATTAGCCTGGAAATGGGTTTGTTTAAAGGGAAGGACATAATTGTAATCTTCAAAATGAATGACATACGTTGTTGACTGAATGTGTTTGTGCTCCTTTCCCTTTTTGAGACCTGTCATGGTATATGGAATAATGAATGACTAACTAATCAATTCATGTTTTGGATGGATTTCTTGGCAGGGTTGATGACTAAATGTTTTTTGTGCCGTGATCCTTACACTAAAGTTATGCATGTTATCATGTGACCCATCGACTAAAAAAGTCTCCAAGAAGGTTTCCAACCACAACCTCCATTGAAGGAACATTGTCCGCTATATCTACCACAGCTGATTATTTACATGTATTTTTAGTATTTTAACTTTCATTTCCAGGTGTTTTCGGGCCTGATAGCTCTGAGAAAGATCTGCAACCATCCCGACCTATTCTCTGGAGGTCCCAAGATCCTGAGAGGAATCCCAGAGGACCAGCTTACTGAAGATGAGCACTTTGGCTACTGGAAGCGCTCTGGGAAATTGATGGTGGTGGAATCACTGCTCCGTCTATGGTTCAAACAGCATCACAGAGTCCTGCTGTTTACACAGTCTAGACAGGTGTGTGTGTGTGTGTTGGTGTCTGTGTGTTGGTGTCTGTGTGTTGGTGTGTGTGTGTTGGTGTGTGTGTGTTGGTGTGTGTGTGTGTTGGTGTGTGTGTGTGTTGGTGTGTGTGTGTGTGTTGGTGTGTGTGTGTGTGTTGGTGTGTGTGTGTGTGTGTGTTGGTGTGTGTGTTGGTGTGTGTGTTGGTGTGTGTGTTGGTGTGTGTGTTGGTGTGTGTGTGTGTGTGTGTGTGTGTGTGTGTGTGTGTGTGTGTGTGTGTGTGTTGGTGTTGGTGTGTGTGTGTGTTGGTGTTGGTGTGTGTTGGTGTGTGTTGGTGTTGGTGTGTGTTGGTGTTGGTGTGTGTTGGTGTTTGTGTATGTTGGTGTGTGTATGTTGGTGTGTGTGTGTGTTGGGGTGTGTGTGTGTTGTGGGGTCTGTGTGTTGTGGGGTCTGTGTCGTGTGTGTGATGGTGTGTGTGTGTTGGTGTGTGTGTGATGGTGTGTGTGTGTTGGTGTGTGTGTGTGTTGGGGTGTGTGTTGTGGTGTGTGTGTGGGGTCTGTGTTCGTGTGTGTGTGTGTCTCCAGCTGTCTCTAGTCGATACAAATGAGATTATCCTTCAGAGAGAAGGAGACAGTGACAGGGTGGTTCTCAGGTTGCATGGAATATTAATCTGATAATCCTGTTAAGTCTAATCCATACCTCTTTCTCTCCTCTCTCCCTTTCTCTCTTTCTACTCTCTCTCTTTCTTTCTCTTTCTCTCCTTTTCTTTTCGTTCTTTCATTCTGTGTAGATGTTGGAGATATTGGAGGTGTTTGTGAGAGACAATGGCTATAGCTACCTGAAGATGGATGGTACCACCACCATCGGCTCTAGACAGCCTCTCATCGCTCGCTACAACGAGGTGAGGGTCTCCACCTAAGAGCTGCTCCATAGTCAATGTAATTCAGTTGGTATGTTAAATACGCGGGGGAGACTTGTGTGCCACGGACTTTGAACATCCTTGTTTTTGACAACAGCCTGGTCACAACCAGTCTGTTAGTATATACCCACTAGAGGGGGTACAGCGTGGGTGTCCGTCTGTTAGTATACACCCACTAGAGGGGGTACAGCGTGGGTGTCCGTCTGTTAGTATACACCCACTAGAGGGAGTACAGCGTGGGTGTCCGTCTGTTAGTATACACCCACTAGAGGGGGTAGAGCGTGGGTGTCCGTCTGTTAGTATACATCCACTAGAGGGGGTACAGCGTGGGTGTCCGTCTGTTAGTATACACCCACTAGAGGGGGTACAGCGTGGGTGTCCGTCTGTTAGTATACATCCACTAGAGGGGGTACAGCGTGGGTGTCCGTCTGCTAGTATACACCCACTAGAGGGGGTACAGCGTGGGTGTCCGTCTGCTAGTATACATCCACTAGAGGGGGTACAGCGTGGGTGTCCGTCTGTTAGTATACATCCACTAGAGGGGGTACAGCGTGAATGTCCGCGTGTTAGTATACACCCACTAGAGGGGGTACAGCGTGAGCGTCCGTCTGTTAGTATACATCCACTAGAGGGGGTACAGCGTGGGTTCCATTGTAACTCTAACCTAGTGTCCCTTGTTTCCTTTGTGTTCTTTGACTGTAGTGAAAATATTCACCTTCCAGGTCTCACAGTTGTTTGTAACTGGCACATACGTGTTTCTATGCTTTGTACTACTTAGCTGCTTGCGCTATGCTGCATTTGCTCCATTGGCTTTGATCATGGATTGGCCATAAACCACACCATTTACATGCTAGCTTGCTGACTTGAACCAAACCAAACTGGCTCAGATATTTTCTGGATGTGGAATTGAAAATAGATTGATGTTAAAATAGTTTAAGAAATGTGAATGTCTTAACACCCGCTGCGGTATATCACATATTCCTCCTCTCCAGGACAAGACTATCTTCGTCTTCTTGTTGACCACCCGAGTGGGGGGGTTAGGGGTCAACCTGACCGGAGCCGACAGGGTCATCATCTATGACCCTGACTGGAACCCTAGCACTGACACACAGGTACACACACACACACCAAAGTTAGGCACTCCTCTCCTGGGGTCATTTTGTCAAGGGAATGGCTCTCACACACACATACCTGTGCCTCTTCTGTTGTCGTCCAGGCTCGGGAGCGTGCGTGGAGGATTGGTCAAACACAGCAGGTGACCGTGTACAGACTTCTGACCGCTGGCACTATCGAGGAGAAGATTTACCACAGGTAAGAAGCATTGGAATAGAGCCGTTAATTACAGCACCGCCCGTTCACTCAGGTTACAGCCCTCACTTCCCTAAATGTTTTCAAGGTGTTAAAGGTCAGAATTTTGCATAGATGTTAGCTTAGGTCAGAAAAGGTCAATCGGCGTACTTTCATGTAAAGCGATTCACCGAATTGCTACAGTTCGTAGGGATGTCCCAAGAAGCCCAAGAACCTGACGTTGCACTCTCGTCCTGCTGTGCCACAAGTCCCCACTGCGGACCTTTTCCTGTATTCACTTTTGATGAGCTATACAAAACTAGGGAAAAACCTACATAACTCTCATTAATATAGGGTATTTTGTTCTGCTAGAACAGTGTCAATATGCATTTAACAAAGATGCTATGAGTGCCTGGAAATATATTTTGGATGGAGAGTATTTCACTGTTGACAGTGAGTTAATTGACATTAACTACATTTCCATAAATAATCCCATATTGACAGAGATATTAGACAATAGAGTTAATTTTATTTAATAGAACCCACTAGGGATGCTAATGATGTGTGCCACCATTTCACAAGCAGCATTTTTTCATGTCCATGTCCAAAAGGGTCTCTTCATACAATTATTGTCTTTATATATATTTTAGGCAAATGTTGGCAGTTATCGAATGACACAGTGGATACATAGAACTGTGCAACAGAGAGGATAAAGACAGCTGAGAGACATTCGGAGAGGGGAATTGAACTGGGTGCGGATGAAGTTTATGCCTTCCCACATCAAAGTTTGAATTGTTACCACAGGATTTATTGGTGTCAGTCAGTTTGACCTTTTCCATGGATTTATTTTCCCAAACACTAATGTGACAAAATAACTTTCATTAATAGAACTAAAGTGTGCTCCCTTAAATCCCATATGATCCCTGTGGCCCTAGTCACCTGATTGGAGTGCCCTCCGATGTCATTTATTGCCAAGCTAGGCTTCGATTTAAGAGTCAACGTTGGTTTCACAACACGGCGGACATTTGCCTAATGATGACGTTTCTCAAAAATGTTCACTGCCTCCCATGCCAGAAGTGCACAGCACAACGTCTGGATGCCCCAAACCCTTCTTGATGCTTTTCGCTCGTTGAACATGAATAGGAGTAGCACTTGCACAGTGCCTGGACGCTTGTTAATGTATCTTCACCCTTCTGTGATGAGCTGAACATTAATAAAGGCTTGTTTCTCTCTGCTATTTTTTTTTCATTCAGGCAAATCTTCAAACAGTTCCTTACCAACCGTGTCCTCAAGGACCCCAAACAGCGACGTTTTTTCAAGTCTAATGACATCTATGAGCTGTTTACCTTAACTAACCCTGATGGGACCCAGGGCACGGAGACTAGTGCAATATTTGCAGGTACAGAAACACATGCACGCATCTGTCTGTTCCTTTTGGTTTGTGTGTCTGACTTTTATTTTCTCTGCTGTGTAGGTACGGGTTCTGATGTCCAAGCTCCTAAGAAGCCAGTCAGGTCTAGGTCTAACCACACCCACAGACACTCTGCAACCAATCACGTTGTTAGCGCCACTGAAGGTGGAGCCATCCCGTTGCCCTGCCCCGAAGACAGGACAACCCCGGTTCACAATAACATATCTCTTGAGAAGACCAACAGGCTGATAGACAGCCAGGAAACCAACCAGGCTGAGGCAAAAGAGGGACCGGACATCCCTATTGGCCAGTCCAATACAGATGCTGACACGGAGCCCTCCGGCGGGGACAGAACTGATGCTCACATACTGACAGACCCAGACCAAAACTCAAATCTGTCTCAGAAACACGCTGACTCACACTTAACTAGCCCCAACTCGCATAAATACTTCCACTTGAAAACACAGAGCCCCAACAAACAGAAGCACAAAGACAAACACAGTCCACACACGCACAGAGATGCTCATAGTCCCCACAAACACAGGGAGAAGAGGAAGCACTGTGACTCCACAGGAGAAGGGCCTAAAACCAAGCACAGGAAACAGAAAGAGGCCAAGGTCGAAGGCCACCGCATCTCATACCTGGTGAAAAAGAGGAGCTACAAGGGACAGCAGGAGAGCGAGGAGCAGTCGGAGAAGCCGGACCAGAGGCTGAACGATGACTATGTACTGGCCAAACTCTTCAAGAAGTCAGGTGGGTTTATGTTTATGGTGGATCGTGAAGGCCTAAATGTTCATGTAAGTGGCCTAAAATGGTCCAGCGCCATGAGCCGCTGCCTCTGGGTGTTCATGTACTGCTGCCATTCTCCACTATCTTTTTCCAATCTGTCAATGAACCATACATGTCTGAAGAATGTATCAATAAAAATAATCTCTATTTTATTTCTGCTCAACCGTCATCTTTTCAAAATGAATGTTATAGACAACTCAATAATATTTACTGTATATATAATGTGTTTTTTGCATGTCTTTACACCACTTGGTGAAGTACCTTCGGCAGCCAAATGTTTTTATTACATATTAACATGTATGTTTTATCATTACAAACTACTCAGTTCTTCCCAGTAAAAAGCATGCCAATAGCATGAGGCGGCCATCGCCATAGACGATAACACAGAGGGTTTAAAGGGTGTGTTTTTCCTGTCCATTTTAAAAGTGTCATACTCAGTAAAAAACGTGTCTGTTAATTTTGATCTATTGTTCATTGACATTTTCACCACTTCTTAATGAATGTATGGCCGCTATCCTGATGGGCATGGGTTGGTAATTCTTCTACTAACTAAATGTTTTCTATATTTATTCTTTCACTTTAAATTATGGAGTTGGTTCTGCTGAAACATTGATTCTTTTTTTTTAACCACAAACTTAAGTGATTTGTCCCACGTTTAGAGGGGAATCTGAAGCTGCAGTGCATCTTTTAATATTTCTTTATTTTTCCCTCCTGTCAAGGTATTCACAGTGTGATGCAGCATGACTCTATTATGGAAGCCTCTAACCCAGACTTTGTCCTGGTGGAAGCTGAAGCTAACAGAGTGGCTAAAGAAGCTCTGAGAGCTCTGAAGGTCTCCAGACAGCAATGCAGACTGCCCTACAACCGACCTGCCGCACCTCCAGCCAGGTACGCACACCTAACACAAACCAATGATGGTTGTTTTTTTCAACAGCTTCAAAGTTTTCCACAATTGCCTCACTATAGCTGAACATTTCAATCGTGCAACCCTCTCCAAAACAATATAGAAAATGCACTGTTCCCTTCGAGTTTAATGTCGGGCCGTCTATCACGATGGGGATAAGATGACTGGTCGAAGGAATCTCCAACCCCACGCGCAGGCTGTAACTGCAGGTTGCCATGTAGCAGAAGGATTAAAAAGTATTGTGTGCTTAACGTGTCTGCAGGAAGAGGTTTGGTCAGAAGAAGAATCCCTTGCTGTCTGCTCCCCCCCTGGCAGCTGCCACAGCTCCAGTCAAATGCAAGGTAACTGCACAGTTCACCAGAGAAGAGGTCTGCTGACTGAAAGTGTCTCCGGAAACACTGTTGGAAATTTTTAGAAAATGCCTTTTACAATGAACAAAGAATAGTGTATCTGATTGGACCAGTCCACGTAGTCTTGTCCGCTCTCCTCAGCTTATTGCCTGAAGAATACCGCCCTGCTGAATCTGTTGTGCTGTTCTATGTACTCAACCCAGTATTTCTGTTCCCTCTTGTAAAGGATGCTGCCATCGTCAAGAAAACTGCCGCAAGAAAAGTTATCCCGGGGGGGCACTTCAGTGGAGAAGGAGTTGAGGCACCAGAGGGCCCCGATGTGTCCTCCACAACAGCGCCCCTGTCCTCCTCTGCCCTGCTTGCTCGCATGAAAGCTAGGAACCACCTCAGTGTCTCCCAGAGAGGGGATGTGGAGGAGGAGGAAGAGGAGGGGGTTCCCTCTGCACTGGCTCCCTCTGGCCCCCCAGCCCCGGCTACAGAACATGACGAGCTCCTGGTGGAGCTGAGGAACTTTGTGGCATTCCAGGGGGCAGTGGACGGACAGGCCACAACCAAAGAGGTTTTGGAGTACTTCACCCCCAGGCTGAGCCAGAGTCAGGCCCCGATCTTCAGGGAGCTGCTGAGGAGCATCTGTCACTTCCATAGGGTTGAGGGACAGGAGGGAACATGGAGACTTAAACCTGACTACAGATGACAAGGGTCCTGAGCTAGTGGTGGATCTGAGCCAGGGATGGGGGGTTTATGGGTACTGTACCTGGGATCTACTTGAATAAGACATTTTGTAATGACGTTGTAACAGAGATTTACTCTGCAGGGCAAAATAGAATATGTATTAATAATGGAATTTTAAACACTTCCAACATATTGAAGTTGGATTTAGCAATGTTCTAAAGTGTATATATCTGCTGCTATTGGAACTGTCCATTTCTCAACAAAACACAATTTTTTGACCTACCTGAATGCCTGTTGGCGTAGCTGGAAATATGTAAATGATAATATTTTATACACACAACATAAATGTGTATTTCATGATGTTGGAATAAATCTTTGATAAAATTTCAAGTATCCATATTGTATTTTTCTATGTATGTTTGGAAGAACCACATTTTTTGTTAATTTTGTAAATAATGGCATGGAAACTATTTATATTTTTTATTTCTCATTTAACTTTAATGGTATATTCCATATTCTTTTATATCACCCTATCTTGCTACAACACTCGGAGCTCTCTTAAATAGCACCTGCCTCTTAAAAGCCCTGAGCAGCAATTTTCCATAACTACTATAAACCCATATTAGTTAATATGAACAGTAAATTTGACCATTGACGGTAGAAACATTACACAGATTCGTTATACATGTGGGAAATATTGGTTTGTCCTGACTGCAACTTTGACTATTTTTTGTAAATCCTTTTATAACCATTTCACTGCAACCCTGATATTTAACCTTGAATTAAGATTTGTGTTTGTTTGCACGATATCCGGTTTCGACTTGTGGCTGTGTCATCTACAGAACGCATCGATTTGAGAGAGAGACCGTCCTGGCAGTGGTACGGAAATGTCTAACCGTAAAAGAGTTTAAGCTTGTGGGCTGTCAGCAAGTATTAAGTTAACAGTAGGAGTAGAATCATTTTGTCATCCATCGAAACAAACGAACTCGGAAATGGCAACCCGGTCGTCATGTTTAATTTCAATCCTCTGCGAGTGACAGCTGTAGATTTATACTGACAGACTTCACATGAAAATGATGTTACTTAAGCCACACACAGGTTATATAAAAAACCTTTTACGTGTGCAATACACTACTGTCAGTCTAACAATGATAGAACAAATATTGAAATAAAACTTATCAACAGTTATTATATTTCAATTTTCTTTTTACCTCTCGCTGAGCTCGTAATAACTTTATTTTCAGTGGTGCATAAATTAATTACACGCATTTAATAACCAAAATATCATTATATTCCCCCTTTAATATCATAAACGCTGCGCACAGGGGAAGGTCTTAATAGCGCACGGGTCTTAACTGGCCATTACCGGACTGTAATGATATTACAAACCCAATTACCCGCCATTAGACTGGCTTCTCTGCACCTTATGTGCGTTGATCCAATCCCACCCTCCTCTTCCAAATTTCAGCTGCAGTTTCGAGCCTCATTTTGCCTTTCCGTGGAGACGCCGGTGTCTGCGCTGTTATGTCCCAGATGCGCTTTAAAACTAATTGAAAGGGTCCCGTGCATATCGTTAATCCACAGAAGCGATATAAATCGTGGGACCCCTTGCTGTGAAGAAAATCAAAATTTTGGCCGTTGGAAATGTTATGATATGCGCAGCCCGTTGTAAAGTGGACCCGGTAACCCACATAACGAGCAATTAACCGCCCGGCAGTCAATCTCAAACCCAACAGAAGTCATCTTCGATTTTTAATATAGGAGCAACTAAATAAAAAAGAGCACCGGTTGTGTCTATGTGTGTTTATGGTGAGGGAATAACCGCTGGTGTAACAGTAGATTAATCTGCTGGGGAAACATTTTGAATTCTCCGATACCTGGGAGAGTTGCCCAATACACAAGCCCACACACCGCGACGGTCCCACTCACAGCGAGAAGACAAAGCCGCGGTAATCGGATTAGAACCAATTAGGCGTGAGATTCTAAAGGCAGCACTAGCTGAAAGCCTCAACACGATGTAGACATCTGGACACTCCCAGAGAGAGAGGGAGCGAGAGAGAGAAGGGAGCTAGAGAGTGAGAGAGGGGCGGAAGAAGAGGAAGAACTCCGAGGAGCATGGTGTGGGCGAAAGAGTGTACTAACAGACAGAGGTTGGAGAGATTGATAGTGGGACAGACAGAGAGTAAGAGAGAGTAAGCGAGCGACTGAGAAAGAGGACGAGTGACAGTGGAAGCGCAATTGCCGGATCTTCTGATAAACAGGAAACTCCTAGCGCACTCTCAGCATCCTCTCCTTTCGCTCTGGACCAGCGCTAGAAAACAGACTACTCAGCAGGTATGACAACAGCGGGATAACAGAGGGGATTTGGTTCAAATTTGGGGAAAAAATACTGTTAGGTGCCATATATTATATATCATTGACTATAGTATTAAACATTTTTCATGAGGCATGCGAATTATATCTGATTTGTGTCTTTAAAACAATTCATGACCGTTGCACTGTCCCATTGACTGTCATTAACAAATATTGTCCTCCAATGAATTTGGAGTGAACACATTGCATGCTATGTCATGTTTTATTACAGCGTTATTAGCCTATTTTTATGTTTTCGCATGTGTGTATGTGTTCGTGTGTGTGTGTGTTTATGAAAGAGAGAAAATACAAATTGTGCTATATTTTGTCATTTGTAATATCAACCCAAACACTTTAATAATTAGGGTACTTTACTGTGGCCTTCCCAGGAGGTATTTTGTCCCTATTCACCACAGTAAAATGTTCATGCAGACATCGGGCCCTTCTTTACTCGGTATTCTCTGGTCTGCGACTGAAAATACTTGGTTAATTTTCTGATTTCTGATATATCCATAGGTAACCGAAGCCACCCAGAAAAACGTAATGTTTTACTTCCACTGTCCCCCTCAGCTAGATGGTGAATGCTGTCGTACAAATACACGTAAGTAGACCATCTTATGTTACATATATTGGTAGCAACTTATTCTAAAAAGGCTTGACTGTTGTTGTTTTATTTGGAAAAGTAAATGAAGGCTACATCAGAATATAACCTTGCAATCGAGTTCAAAAATCCCGTGTCAATTAATCCAAGCCATGAATAGATAGTGAGAAGAGTGAACACGTGAATAACACATTTGTAGTTTATTTTGTTCCAGTAGGCCTAAAAGTTTGTGTTTGTGATTTTATGTAAAATACAAGAAAAACTGTTCTGTGGATAGTTGTTAAATATAGTTATGTTCCGCAAGGTCCATAATCCTAATTTTGAAATTTAACAGTTGAACAGTAATTAGGCTACCATATTGGGTCATTCCTAGTATTCGTTGACTTTTAAGTCCCTATACATAGGATGGTAGTTTCAACGTATTTTCATTTTTTTTAAAATAAAACGTTCATTCTAAAAGGTTACATGTAAAACGTAGGCATGTTACATGCACCCAACCCTCAGAAGTGCGTGTGTCTGTCCGTGTGTGTTCGCGCGCGCACGTGTTAGCCCCTGGGCTGAGGCGGGCGTGTTGTCCCGTCTGCAGTCACAGATGCCATGCCACTCAGACCCTGACATCAATGTTTCATAGCTCAAATAATATGAATACGCTAGATTACAGTGCGTATCAATGGGCCATCCTGTTTATTCAATTCCTAAAAATAAACTATTTCTTGATCCCTTAATAGGTTATTTAGTTCGATTACTTTCATTGTTTTTGTCATAAAAATATGTTGCAAAGTCTTATATATTTGGTTCAACGAAAATGTGTTTTATTTATTTATACCAACAAGCTTTTGTATTGAAACATTTATATGATTGTTATTTCGTTTCCAGTGAACACCAACGGGTTTGCAAACCATGCGTCAGCAGGTGATTTTGATGAAGGCTTTCTGCGGAGAAAACAGCGAAGAAATCGAACAACATTTACTCTACAACAGGTAGCAATTCATTAAAATACTCTGGACTGTTCAGCAAGACACTACGTTTACTACGTTTAATATAACGAATTTAATCCCGTCTGAACAAAATCACGTTAGGTTTGCTAGGATATACACATTAATGGTAATAATTTCATGTAGATGACGATTATGACTATGATAAAGCGTCTTATTTCCACCATAATATCAGGTATCACGTCCTTATTAACTGCCCTTTTCCAAGTTAATGGGCTATAATCTTGTGGTCTACAGGCTATTCAAATTTCGCAACTGAAAGTAGGCTACATTGGATTTACCAAAACAGACATTTTAAAGGTTTTGTTAAAAAATATAGTTTACAAGAATAGTGTTACGAATAACGAATGATAGACTTGCATAACTTTTAAATGTAATTACCTATTTTCCCTATTCAGTTGGAGGCTTTGGAGGCTGTCTTCGCGCAGACACACTACCCGGATGTGTTCACGCGCGAGGAACTGGCCATGAAGATCAACCTGACCGAGGCGCGGGTCCAGGTGAACACACACGCGCGCGCACACACACACACACACACACACACACACGCACACACCGGAAGAGAGCTATGGAAGACCCATAAAGGGTTCTGAGCACGTTTGACCAGAGAGGGTAAATGAAGGCACTCTGTCATTCTCCCGATGCGCTTTAATAACACCAACATAATGGTGAATATTAGATTAGGTTGATTAATCGGTCATTCATAATTAACCAGCGATAATGTTCTTCACTAATTTGTCCACGTCTCAAAGGTTCAAAAATACATCATATATACGTGTCTATTTCTGCAGTAGGCTACCTAAAAGGAAAAAGCATAAGGGATGCTTTTAAAGAGGGCAGTAGCCTATAGGCTACACATTTTTTAAAAGAGCACTAAGGACGCACGTGTTCAAACACACACACACACACACACACACCTTTAAACATTATTTTTTTAAATTGGCAATTTATATTCAGCCCCTGCCCTCCACATAGCCTATGCGTGGTTATAAACTTGGCCAGCTGTAATTGAATTCAGTATGTCCTGTATGTAATTTCCTGCATTCCAGATTTGCTTTTGGGTTTTGTTGTGAGCGCAGATCTAATTGTAGGAAATATAATAGTTAGGCTTTGCTTCCCCTGGGTCATCTTACTATCGCTTAAAGCCGACGGCGCGCGGGATAATGGAATCCCGAGCTGTAAATTAGGGATTGTAAACAAATTATTCCGTTCTAATCCGATTACAGCATTCCTATTATTAAATCTGAACATGAATCGGCCGCAGCATGCAGGGATATTAAACTTACATTATTATTAGAAAATAAATGTCCTTTCTGTTGTAGTGTTGTTGGCCTGTCTTTATTGTGCGGTGTCAATGGGTTCCCCCCCCTCCTTAAAGCAGGCGCCAAATGGAGATTAATGTAGCAATTACCGGCCATTCAGAGGGACGGGATCACGACTCTTTAGCTGTAAGGTGCAGGGGTGAGATAGCCGGCCTCACAATCACTACAGGCCGCCATATTGTTGTCCTGTCACTAAACTAAACTGTTGTCCTTTTCTTTGACATCGTCTGAATGCGATTCGTTTTGTTTGGCTGTTGACATCATTGCACCTCCGCTTGTCGCACAATGGTGCCTCTTCTGTCCACCGTGCGGTCCGCACGAAGTCGTTCTGATTCGCACCCCCCCCCCCCCGCCCCCATTCCATTCACACACACATCATGATTAATGCGTGCGCGAGCGCAGTCTTAATCGAATCTGATGTTGTCAAACAATCACTAAATAGGGGAATAAACGACTTCATCATAGCTCTCTCTCTCAGGCACACCCGACTGTCAGCGGGAAGTCATTAAAATATGATAATGAAAAATTGCTCAATTAAATATTGTTATAGGCAATGACCTTCATTCAATTAGGATATAGAAGTTGGCAGTATGTGGCCGGCTGAAGACTATGGGTGGGTGAAGTTTTGAGAGAAGTCACAATGCAAAGGCGCTCAGGCAGAGAGAGAGCTTAGTTCCACACACACACACAAACAAACATAAGCACACAAACAGCAACATCTTAATCTTTATATTATCATGAACCAAAAACTGAAATTTAATTTGATAAATTGAATAATAAGGCACAACAGTCTGTATTTTGGCCCTGAGACATGGTTTATGAAATCTGTCAGTTTTCTGACCAAATGGGGATATCTTCTGCTTCATACGTTCAGAAGGATGGTCTCTCTTAAAAAATGTATCTGTTTCTCAATGAGCCTGAACATTATGAAGTGCTGCATATCAACTTACCTAACCTGCCATTTACTGGACTATTTTAAATTGCTTGAGGGAGAGTTCATAGAACACCACTGACTCCTCTCTCCTGTTTAGGTGTGGTTCCAGAATCGCAGGGCCAAGTGGAGGAAATCTGAGAGAGGGGGCCCAGAAGCCGATGGTGGAAAGGAGCAGATGAATGAGGGAGGCACTCCTCCGTCCAGGACTCTGAACTCCCAGTCTCCTGTGGACCAAAGCAGGAAACAGAAGGAGCCTCTGGAAATGCAGCAGAGGTGAGTGGAAGAGGACAGCTATAGGTGCGAACAGATTCCTGAGGAGATGGATTGGAAGATTATGACCTTTTATAGTAGGGTTTGCATTGGCAAAATGGGATAAGTGGCAAAGTGGATCCTTTAAGATTTTACTCACCTTACACAGGATTTCCCAGCGGCCAGTGATGTAAACGCTGTCCACAACCATGTTGCTGAAATCAAGTGGGCCGCAACATCACAGCCACTGTCCATTGTTATGCGATGACAAACTTAAGTCCACAGGGCCATGTTCTGCTGCAAAACATTCGCAAATGTTGCAGATAGATATTGAATCAATAGAGTGGATGGAAATTCTACATGTTGGAGAGAGATTTTAAATAAAACATTTCTATCAGAATGTAACTGCGTGTGAGGTATCCGAGGTGCTGAAATGGTTTACATTGGGCCTTTTTCATTTGTTTAGGTCACAACAAAATGTTTATACTCTTACTCCTCTACCTGCTTCAATCATTACTCCTCCTCCCCCCTTCTTCTCCCCTTCCCACCTCTTTTCCTCCTCTGTTCTTCCCTCTTCCCCTCCTCTTTCCTTTCCTCCTCTCTCGGTGTCACTTCTCTCTCCTCTCTCCTCTCTCCTCTCCTCCTCTCTCATTTAGCCAGTTCTCTCCTCTGCTCTTCTCCTCTCTCCTTCTCTCACCTCCCCTCCTCTTTCATCTTCTCCCCTCAGAACCTCTCCTCTCTTAGTCGTTTTAAACGAGCCCTCCTCCTCTGTTCCCCCAGTATAAATAGAGCAGTGGGTCCTGGGAGTCCATTCTTCCCCTCCTGTCTGCCAGGGTCCCTGCTGAACTCTGCCACCTATGCTCAGGCTCTGTCACACGTTGCTACAATGAAGGGTAAGTCACACAGCTGTCAGTTAACACAAATAACTGCCTCAATAATAATAAACCTGCTGTATGTAAAATATTGTGTTTCACGGTTTGGAAAATACATTTGTAAAAAGGGTCTGTATTGGTCTGAAGGTGTTACACCTGCTCTGTGCTTTTTTTTTTTAGCTTTTCAACAATTTTTGACCTTGATCTGTGTTTTTCTGTCTGCGTGTGTTTGTCTTACCAGGAGGGGGCCTGTGCTCTTGCTGTGTTCCCGATCCCATGGGCCTGTCCTTCTTGCCCCCCTACGGTTGTCAGGGCAACCGTACAGCCAGCGTGGCTGCTCTGCGGATGAAGGCCCGGGAGCACTCAGAGGCCGTTCTGCAGTCCGCCAACCTGCTCGGGGCTGGCAACGTGCATGGGGTCGGAGTAGGAGGCCTTTCAGGGGCAGGGGCGTCAGTGGCTGGGTTGACAAGGCCTGGGATGGGCCCTGGCCTGGGAGTCGTATCCGGATCAATGACGGCTGCCTCTGGAGCCACGGGGAGAGGACCAGGGGGTCGGTCTACCCCCAGCCCAAGCGCCAAGACCCCGACTCAGGTTAGCGGGCCTGACAAACACCCACTCTGCTCTAAGGAATCACTGGAGAAGAAGTGATTGTGTGTAGCTGCTCAGAGGAGACAGACATATGGACATCGAGGATGGACATACAGCCTGGGACTTCAGAGCTCTATCCCTCTCTACCTACGCCCCCTAAAGCACAACTATGGACTTCGGCCTATTCCTACTTGAGCAGGGAGACGAGAGGTTACCCAGATATCATACTCTATGGATTCAACTCTCGAGATATTTATTTGATTGTGATTTATTTATTGTGGGTGATTATTGCTGAATATCGTGAGGTCGTTGCGGACCCCTTATAAGCACACTACTGTTTGTACGCTTTTGGCTCTGTGTCATTTCTCACGGACTCTACATGGACTCTGAATAAACTGGGAGTGTGTGGGCGTGCGGGTGCATAAGACTTCCACCCTGGCTTATAATGTGAATCCAAGGCGTTTCTCCTCCTCTCCCTTCTTGGCGACCCGCTCCTGTGTGCATTGGAACACGTGTTACTGAAAGTCAACAGGCAGTGTACCGTAACGTGTTTCTTCCCTCTGTAACACATGTAGAACACAACATTTGACGTATTGACAATTCTACGGCTTCCAGGCCGGCAGCCGGAGAGAATCCAGCTCCTGTTTTATTCATCTGTATTGTTTTACTGACATGGGACAGTGCCCGTGAATCAACATATCTGTTTTCACATCGACGTTAAAGGGCCACAGTTGGCGGTGAATCTGATGTTCCTCCTAGGTCCCTCGGCTGCGCTAACAGAGGAACAGATATTATGACACCAAGTGGTGTTGATATCACGACTGTTGCTAAGAGCTGCCAGTCTGTTTGCCGACCTCGGAAACACTTTAGTCCTGTTGTGACATGTTCTCTAAAACAATTAAAGATGTAGTCTCTCCTGTTGCCTACCACTGTGGCCATCTGCTCCAATTCATTATTCATCAGCTTCCCTTAAAGCTGGAGAGAAGAGAGAAGAGCAATCATTGTTCTTATTATTTATTTACTTTTAGGAATGCCACTCATGGCATCCTCTATCTCCCTCTTCCCTCTATTTCTTCTCCATTTTCTCTTTTTTCTGTCTCTCTCTTCCTCTCTCTTTGCCTCTCTCTCTCTCATTAAATGCACTGGCAGGTTGTAATACCCCATTAAACATGATACATGCTAATTATTAATACCAACACTTATATACGTTACAAAACAATATGTCTATTTTCTTATTTTTTACCCCCGGAGGCTCCTTCATGGTTAATCAGTTATTGTTGATATATTTATTTCTCTTTTTAGATCTATTTTGCATGTTGTCTTCACTCAGATACGCTGATAAATAAGACATCAGTCGATCAAATTGAGAATACTTAACCGCAGCAAGAGAGAGCACACAGAGACTGCGACTTAGGCTGATTCAATTTGCGTCCTTGAGGATTTTCAGGAAATTACTTTTGATAGTCAATAACACAATTAAGTAAACTACACACACATTAGCATGAATAATTGATGATGAATTATGTATTACCACGAAGTACTGGGTTAATAATTAATGATGAGAGAGACACCCTGGTGACTTGGAAGGAGATAATGTCAGAAGTCCTGGCTGGTGCACTCTCTCTCTTTCTCTCGTTTTCTAGCCATCTCCCTTTCCCTTCCACTAAATCTTTCACTCTCTTTTCGTTCCCTCTATCTTGTGTTCACACGCAAATGTTCTGCATGCTATGCATAGTTCATATGTATATATCAATAAAGTGAAGATTTCATCACATTTTTGAGTCATTGAATTGAACGATGTTTGTGTTTGTATCAGCAAGCCAACATAACATGTAAAGGTTTTACTTCTGCTGCTTTACTTCTGCTCTTTTTACCAGGAAAAAGAACAGGAAAAACACCTATGAAAACAAATATGTATGTAATGCATTATCTAAAACTTTGACCAGTAGTTAATGATTGAGTTTTCCATCAACTGATCTAATGCCAATCACATTGAAAAGACTTAAGAAAGGCAAGTTTAACTAATTATTTGTATTTTTTGCATTACTGCCATAATTTTAGCACATCTCATTCTGAACATATATTATCCAATCAACCCCAATCAAGGATTGATTGATTAATCATCTCCTAAAATTGTAATATGTAAATATATGAGTTAAAAAAAAACACAAGGGCATGGCAGCTAATGATAATATTGTGTAAAGTTACTGTATTACAACAATGCTTATATTGTCTGTTCATATTATAACAATACTTATTATAACAAATGCACGCTGCTTTCCAAAATTGAACATTTATTATATAATGTGGCTGACATTGACATACAGACTAAAACTCGCACAAAAGATTCAGACAACACATTTAAATCTCTCCAAATTGAATCCAGTAGTTATGGAATTGAATCATTAACAAAAACAAAAGCTTTGGGTGTTATAATGGTTCCGATCATCCTAAATTCTGTATAGAACCAATAACTCACTGCTTTAATATCCCATAAACAAGTCAAGTTGCTGTTGACATCCGCGATGTGCATGTGGCTTCTGTGATAATACTCTGTCACCTAAAATAAATCCAGACGTTTTTTTTTTCTTCCTGGAGCATTGTTATATTAAATTAACTGGAGGGCAGCCAGAAACACAAACTGACAAACTGAATATGGAGGATGGACCGTGTACTCTGTTCTACACAGCAATGTAAATGGGCTTCTATTGTTGCAGTAATGAAAACATAATGCCGGCCTGCAGAAAGAAAAAAAGAGTGGGAGAGCAGGAGGGAGGGAGAGAATGACAGGGAGAACTAGATATACCCGGGACATCACACTGAAAACCAACAAGATGCAAGTTGACCCTGGACACTAAGGTCCGTTTTATATTCTCCCTCCAATGTTTACGTGTTTGGAGGGGCAATGTTACAACTGGTTCTAGACCTGTTCTTAAGCGGTAAACACAGCTCTACACAGTGACAGAGAGAAAACAGTGCAAACATATTTCAGGTCAGAGCAGTGAATGTCTGAAATTCCACTGTCATCATTGCTGCTTTTAATTCCTGCTTTAGAGGCAATCAATAACTCAATCAATTAGAATGGGTTAGACTCATCTCTGATGGAGGTAATACCAGCGTAGCATATTTTAACTCAGCAGAGAGTAATGCTTTTGCCTGTCAGACGTCTGCCAGCTGTAACCACAGGCTCCTGAAGGCAACATAGCCACAAAGAGGTATCTGACTCAGCATGGAGAGGACTGGGATGATCTCTCTCCTCTGTACATGAATCCTCATATCAGACCAAGAGTTGGCTCATGGAGCCTACATCATGTCCGTCTTGGCCGGGATTCCCTTTCTAAAACCATTTAACCAAAATAAAAGGTCCATGAAAAAGAAAGAAGGCAACAGTAAACATGTCTTTCTCCTCAAGTGACATGCAGCCCCCTGGCCAGTCAGTATCATTTTCTATTTGTTTGCTGGATTCAACCATGTTGTCAAAATTGTTGCGCCAGGGATTTTGCACGGCTTAATGAGACTCATTTCCATTTCCATGTATGCCAAATATCATACCTATGAGTTAGATAAATAAGTTACTCTTTGGTTGTGCTAACCTAAAAATAAATGTCTAGGTTCTAAACATTTGACTATGCTGATTGTTAAATATCCCTGAATCCTTTGGGAGGTTTTGAGATGAAACGCCTGTATATTTTGGGCATGATTCAGTTGGGGAAGGGAGAACAAGAGGGAAATATGTTCTAATACAACCGTGAAGTTGAAACGAATGGTTTCACAAATGTTATTAGAATTTTGTAAAAATACTAATGTTTTTGGCTGAGTTATCTACATTTATTTGCCAGACCCCAACCACATTAATGGACAATGGTTGCTCTTTGAGAAACCATGTTTCCATGTTTTTGGAGAAACCATGTTTCCTTAGATGTGGCGTATGGAGTTTCATTCAGATCATTCCTTTGGTGCTAGTAAAGTGCAGAGTGGTCTGTGGCTGAGTCACTGGCTGTTATCAAAGCCAGATTAATTCAAGCCTGAGCTCCAACCAAAGCAGTTACAACACACAAAATTCAACAGATAGGTCCAGCAGTTATATAGGATAACAACACACACACACACACACACACTGCTGAACTAACAGCCGTGGCCATCACCAAAGATAGGTGGCACTAAAAAGCAATATATGGACCATATGAAGAACACACTAGATTCAGTCACATGTGAAACAGTGATCAAGCACATTATATTTTTATTCCAAATAGACATGATTTACTACACTTCATGATTTACTAAATACACATGATATAATTTTCAATTAAAGGGATATATTTATATTTGGGTGAAATTTTGCCTTACCTTGAGTTGTTGAAGGCCTTTTGGAGTCATTTTTCCCAACAAGATGTGTGAATAATGCTTGGATTTGGAATCATTAGCATCGTCCAAATTCATGAATTGAAATGGTGCGTCCCGAGCATCAAAAGCATACCCCTTTATCTCCCCATAATGCAAACACTTCTTTATAAACACAATTTGAGTGACTTTCTACGTTCTTACAAGTTCAAAGACACATTACATTAAGTTGATATCAGGTGGACAATGTCATTATAAAACGCGCTGTTAGAAAATAAAGAATTGTTCTGATCAAATAAGAGAGCAGTATGGAAATAGGTCACAAACAGTGTGATTATGAAGGCTTTGATCATCCACTCCAATGAATGACCATAGATGAAGACGAAAGGGATCATTGTTATATACAGATCATGTCCACTAGGTGGTATTAAAGTTAGCTACTGAGTCCCTGAACAGCCTAGAGAAGCAGATCTGCCAACATTTACAAAACTGACCAGCAACACGTTCTTTGTTTACACTTTGTCTTTAATGATTTTTTTCTTAACATTGTACTTCTGAAAGTGAAAAGTCAAGTTGTGCTTTTTTTTGCAGAAGTCTATCTCACACAATATAATTCACGGCAAGATAGAAACCCTGTACACATTTCTCAATTAAGAAATGTGAATGTTTTTTCCTTAAAATCATAACTACCAAACAGCAAAGTTCAACTAGTCAGCTTATTTAATGTCCACATAATGTCTTTGCATATATGAATCCATGTTATGAGTTCACTTTGCATAGAACATTTGGCATAGGTGACATTGACGGTATAATTACAATGGTTAATGGGGATTTTAACACATAGCCTTATTTCCCCTGTTTCTGTGAATATAGTTGTTCCCCTGAACCACTTTTCATGATTTAATTACAGAGTCATCCAATGAGGACTCTTTGTAACCAACTCTTTGTATCAGAATCTCATTCTGAAAAATGTCTGTATAGATGTCTTATCTTTTATTCCTGTCTCTTATAAAGCCATATTATTATTATTTTGCTGTTGGAAAATGTAAAAGTTATTAATGGCACTGTGGAAATTAACCAAGATATGATTGTGAGCTTTTTAATTTGCTTATATACTTTTTCATGACTTATTTTAGGTTGTTTTGTTACATAATAGTCTGTTTGCATAGACTAAATTAAAGCAAAGTTGTATGATTTGTTTCTATTCTTATTCACTCTGAAAGGGTTTCACAATGCTCAAATTTGGGCGGACACAATTTTGTAAATATAAACCCTGTAGTTGGAAAAATATCTTTAATTATTGGCCTGATATTTGGCACTAAAATAGTAATACAATCCCCCTGAAGGAATAAACGGAACCTAAGCAACATTTGATTGTAGGCTGTGTGCTACTAGCATTGACCTTGCTTTGGTTTTTGTACCAAACAACCTTTCTAGAAAATAGAGTATGAATGCCTGTTAAGGCTGTGGGTTGTCGATATTGTGCTTATACACTTCAAAAGGAGATGGACTGCCATCAGACATAAATAATGCAGGAGAGGTGTTCCCACCTCTACATATGTACTCGACATATTTAACGATTACACTTCATTCTTTAATCACATGAAATACATACAATACAATCATAATTAGTATTGAAAAAAGTAAATGACAAGGTGTCAGTCAGTTTGATACAAAGCATTGCACATTTTCATATACTGTGGTCAAAATGTTTCATTTGACACAGTACTACGCCCACTGTTCTCTGAAATCACTGAATAGTTAAACTCTGAGTTTTTGTGGACTTTTTTCCAACAGTTCAGAGATGTTCTCTTCAGCCCATATATCCAGCTGGCATCTGACTTCACTGCTGCTCCATATCTGTCCTCTGCCACTCATTATGATAGCTAGCCAGTGGTATGTGACTTATTGTACTGTAGCAAGCTGGCACAATGTCAGCGATTGCGCCACTAATCCCATAATACATAGTTAATTCAACCCAAAATACAAAGCATTTTTGGGTGGCTTCCTATGTTTGGTTTGGATTACATTCTCACTTGAAGCCACGCCAGGGTTCATTTCGAAGCATTCTCACCTCTCCAAACTAAACAGACCATGGGCTAAAACGGGCTAAAACGGGCTAAAACGGTCCAGGGTTCGACTCAACTGGACTAAACTAGCTAGGTGTGAGAACAACCTTAGTCACCCACTGTAAAGGCCATTACGAAATGGTAATACATTCTCTTTAAGACTGACGGTGGAGGACCACTTTCTAGCACAGGAGTGAAAATAAGGCCACGTGTCTAATCCATTAAATGAACCCCTATTCTAATGAGATATTGTCGCAGAACTGACATTGAATTGTTTGACTTCATGCACACCAAAATAAAATTGTGGTATAAATAATAATCAAATCTATTTTGTTTACATAGGTAACACGTAACAGCTAATGCAAACTTGAGTTTCAAAAATGTGTTAAACTGCACCCCCAAAAGTGCTAGGAACACTGAAAATAGATATCCATTGTATTGAATTCATATTCTTTAAGTTATAGGTTACCTTGAAACATTTATCCCAAAAATTTACCCAGACAGCATTTCACCAACAAAAATGGAATGGTACATTTTCTTGTAAAACAGTTTAGCTTTCCTCCAGTTTATACTAACAAACTCACAAAAATATGAACATCAAAATATTTAACAGCAAACTTTACATAAAATCTCACAGGAGGGACATTTTCAGATGAAAAAATAACAATCAGTAACATAGGTTTTAAATAAGTCACATAAACACCCTTGTTACTAATGTTCTTAATAATATATAGTTTCTGCAAAATCTGTGTTTTTGCATCTATATGTCTTCAAATATTTAAAAACACAGCAGTTCATTCTGTTTCATGTAATATCATTAAACCCTTTTTAGTATCTTATATATATTTAATCTCTGTTCTATAAAGATACCCGAGTTGTGTTAATTCCAGTCCATTTCCAGGTGATGCAATGCTACGCCATTATGCCAAATCAATATGCTACATCATAATGGGCCCCTGTGCAATAAGTTTCACTGGGCCCCCTTGCCATAATGTGCATTAGACCCTACATTCAGGTAGTGTGGTTAAAGGCTCACAATGCAGACATGTGTGCAATATCTTCTTCACAATGTAAACCTCTCAAAATGCATAGTGTGAGCAATTGTAGCCCAAACGTTGGGCAACAGCATACAGCACCCTGTCAGTCAATATCTAGGTAGCCCAGAATGTAGTGTACAGATTACTCAGCACCCGGAAGGCAGGCTCTTGTCTGGATTAATCCAGTCCGCAGATCTACCATGTTTGTGGATCCCAGTGCACTTGCAGTGTACCCAGATTTGGAACCGTATAAATGCCACACCGACAAGATAAGTTCAATGAAACAAGCGCTTTCAATCAGCATCATAACCAGTCACCAGAATCCATAGCGAAGTCCTCTAGCTCGCTCATGGTGATGATGTCGCGGTGGGGGACTGAGTTAGCATCACTGCCGTACACCGTGCCCTCACCTGGACGGCTGTGTGTGTCGTGAGCCGTGTCCATGTAAGGTGTCTGCTCTTGTCCTCCGTAGCCCTGGTTGCTCCAGGCCTCTCCCTGCCCTTCTCCATCCCCAGCCCAACCCTGACTCTCCTCTTTGGGATGTGGATTCTGGCAGTCCTGGGTGGGAGTCTCCAAGACAGACATCCCAGAATGTGACCTGTGTGTAGACAGGGAGGAGACCGGCAATGACTGGTAGTTTTGGGGATACCCCTGGTACAGCACATACGGCCGGCCGGCTGGAGAAGCTTTGGACTGGGTGTATGGTGGATACGTTGGGGGTTGAATGTATGAGGCTTCGGGAAGGGACTGGGGATAACCTTGGGGTTGGGCCTGAGACAGAGAGCCACCCTGACCTGGTTGACGGACATTCAGCTGGACGTACTTTCCCGTCTCCGGGTCAAAGAAGGTCTTGGTTTTCACCTGGACGGGCATGTCCACCACAAAGTACTGACCAGACCCCGGGTCCTGTAGGACCTTCTTTTGGGTCAGACTCTGGGTGAAAGGCTGCGGAAGGCTGAGGCCGGACGGGGAAGTGTAGTTGGGGTCCACATGGTACTGAGGGACATTCATGGGGGAGGTGAGGGGCGAGGCCAAGGGTGAAACGAGGTGTCTGGGGTGAGCAATGGGCTGGTATGTGGGGGAGGAGGACACACTTACCACTTGCCCCGGGACTCTGGGGTGGGGTGAGGCGTGGGGAAGGGAGGTGGGGGCTTTGGCATTTGGGGAGGCATAGAAGGACTGTCGATGGGATGATCTCAAATCAGTTGGAGCAAAAGGCACACTGGAGATGGAAGAGGGGGCAAGGGGCAGGGAGACAGGAGCAGAGAAATGGGCGGAGGCGCGAGCTGGGCGGTTGGAGGATCCTAGCTCCGAGGGTGAGGAGGGAACGCTAGCAACAGCATGGACGGGGTTCTCGACTGGGTCCGCTTCGACCTCGGTCTCGGGCTTCGACTCTTTCTTTATCCTGCGAGTTGTGAGCCTCTTGGCTCGCCGTAGGGCCTTGTCACTTTTAGGGGGAACAGTCGGGGGCTTCCCCATTGGCCGTCCTACGTCACTGGCGAAGCTACAGGCTGAATCGGGCCTATTATAGCACCCCCTGCTGGTGAACTCAGAGTCGTACAGGCCTGAGGACCTCTCGGACATGTCAGCAACACTGGCGGCATAGCTCTCAACATCCCCGGACATGTTGCTAATCATTGAACGAGAGTCATCGTCGTCCAAAACCACACTCCTCCTTGAGTAGGGGCGGGAGTAGGGTTGGGTGTGGGTAGGCTCTGAGAGAGCGGTGTGGTCAACCGCATGCTGAGTGTCTCGGACACGGGTCTGCCGGTGTGATGAGATGCCAGATTCGTGGTATTCGGGAGTCCCAGTGCACTCTCTGTGAGCTTCAAGCCCGCTCTCTCTTGTCCTCTCGTGTACCTCGTCTCCCCTCTCAGATCCGCTCCAGAGAGGAGAGCCAACCCTGAACTCTTCTCCCAAGCTCTTATGGAAGCGTGGTTTGACTGACTTGGTGAGAGAGGAGCTTCTAAAGGTGTTGTCTTTGACTCTGAACATGGTGGGCTTACCCCCTAGGGCAGGGGAGGAGGTGTTTGAACGAGTAGAAGGGGGCGCAGGAGAGGTATGGAGGTGGGGTCTTACGTGGTACTCCCAGTCCTCAGGGTTCCCTCTGTGGGGGGAGGGCTGGGGGGAGAAGAGGGGTCTATCCCTGGGTCTGGCCTGGTTCTCAGGGCTGCTGATAGAGTAGTACTGGAGAGCATTCATCTTCTCCTCTTCTCTCTGTCTAGCCCTTCGCTTCTCTTTCTGTTCCTCCTCCCTTTGTAGCTGTAGCTCTTTTCTCTCCTCCTCATTCTTCTCCTCCTCTCTCAGTCTTTCCCTCCTATCCTTGTCTTTCCTCTCTTCTTCTCTCAATCTCGCTATCCTGTTCTCCTCTTTCATTTCTGCCTCTCTCTTCAAATCTTGCTGTTGTTGTTGCTCCCTCCTCACCACCTCTCGCCTTTCCTCCTCCGTCCTCTCCTCCTTCTTCTTCTCCTCTCTCCATTTATGTTGTTCTCTCAGTTCATTCTCTTTCTGCTCTTCTCTCTGTCTCTTTCTCCTCTCTTCCTCTTTCCTTTTCTTCTCTTTTCTCTCCTCTATTTGTCTAACAATGATCTCCTCTTCCCTCTGTCTCGCCCTCCTCTCCTCCTCTCTCCCCTCATTCTCTTTCCTCTCTGCCTCTTTTTGTTCCATCTCTAGCTTTCTCTGTTCCTCCTCTTTCTTCTCCTCATCTTTTCTCTCCTTCTCTATCCTCTCCTTCTCTCTCCTCTCTTCCTCTTTCTTCTCCTTCTCTTTCCTTTGCACCTCTTTCTCCTCTGCCTCTTTTTTCTCCTCTATAAGTTTCTGTATCTTTCTTTGTTCCTCCTCTTTGGTCTCCAACTCTATCCTCTCCTTTTCGTTCCTCTCCTGCTCTCTCCTCTCCTTCTCTCTCCTTTCCATCTCTTTCCTCTCCGCCTCTTTTCGATCTGCCTCTTTCTTCGCCTCCTCTCTTCGTTTCTGTTGCTTTCTACATTCCTCCTCTCTCTTCTCCTCCTCTATCCTCTCCTTCTCTATTCTCTCCTTCTCTCTCCTCTCCTCCTCTTTCTTCTCTTTTTCTATCTTCTCTGCCTCTCTCCTCTCTTTTTCTTTCCTTTCTGTCTCTTTCCTCTCTGCCTCTTTCTGCTCTGCCTCTTTTTTCTCCTCTATAAGTTTTTGTAGCTTTCTTCGTTCCTCCTCTTTCTTCTTTGCCTCTCTCCTTTCCTTTTCTATCCTCTCCTTCTCTCTCCTCTCCCTTTCCCTCCTCTCCTCCTCTTTCCTCTCATTCTCTATCCTCTCCTTCTTTCTCCTCTCCTCTTCTCTCCTCTCATTTTCTTTTCTCTCTGCCTCAATCCTTTCATTTTCCCTCCTCTCTGCCTCTCTCCTCTCATTCGCTCTCCTCTCCTTCTCTATCCTCTCCTTCTCTATCCTCTCCTTCTCTCTCCTCTTTTCTTCTTTCCGCTCCTTCTCTTTCCTCTCCTCCTCGATTCTCTCTGCCTCTCTCCTCTCCTTTTCTTGCCTCTCCTTCTCTCTCCTCTCCACTTCTCTCCTCTGCCACTCTATCTTTTCCTTCTCTCTCCTTTCCATTTCTTTCCTCTCTGCCTCTTTTTTCTCCTCTATAAGTTTCTGTAGCTTTCTACGTTCCTCCTCTTTCTTCTTTGCTTCTCTCCTCTCTGCCTCTTTTCTCTCTGCTTCAATCCTCTCCTTTTCCCGCCTCTCCTCCTCTATCCTCTCCTTCTCTCTCCTCTCCTTCTCTCTCCTCTCCTTCTCGATCCTCTCCTTCTCGATCCTCTCATTCTCCCTCCTCTCTTCCTTTCTCCTCTCCTCCTCTCTTTCCTTCTTTATTCTCTCTGCCTCTCTCTTCTCTTTTTCCTTCCTCTCATTCTCTATCCTCTCCTTCTCTCTCCTTTCTTCTTCTTTCCGCTCCTTCTCTCTCCTCTCCTCCTCGATTCTCTCTGCCTCTCTCCTCTCCTTTTCTTGCCTCTCCTTCTCTCTCCTCTCCACTTCTCTCCTCTGCCACTCTATCTTCTCCTTTTCTTTCCTTTCTGTCTCTTTCCTCTCTGCTTCTTTCTTCTCCGCCTCTTTTTTCTCCTCTATAAGTTTCTGTAGTTTTCTTTGTTCCTCCTCTTTCTTCTTTGCTTCTCTCTTCTCATTTTCCCTTCTCTCCTCTTCTCTCCTCTCCTTCTCTCTCCTCTCCTCTTCTCTCCTCTCCTTCTCTCTCCTCTCCTCTTCTCTCCTCTCCTTCTCTCTCCTCTCCTCTTCTCTCCTCTCCTTCTCTCTCCTCTCCTCTTCTCTCCTCTCCTTCTGTATTTTCTCTGCCTCTCTCCTCTCCTTCTCTCTCCTCTCCTCTTCTCTCCTCTCCTTCTCTCTCCTCTCCTCTTCTCTCCTCTCCTTCTCTCTCCTCTCCTCTTCTCTCCTCTCCTTCTCTCTCCTCTCCTCTTCTCTCCTCTCCTTCTGTATTCTCTCTACCTCTCTCCTCTCCTTTTCTTTCCTTTCTGCTTCTTTTTGCTCTGCCTCTTTCTTCTCCTCTTCTCTCTGTTTCTGTAGCTCCCTCTTCTCCATCTCTTTTTTCTCCTCTTCTCTTCTCTCCTTTTCTTTCCTCTCGGCCTCTTTCCTCTTCTCTTCTTTTTGTTTGTGTTGCTCTCTCCTCTCCTTTTCTTTCTGATACTCTTCATCCTCTCTTGCAACCCTCTCTTTGTTTCTCTGCAAAGCCGTCCTCTCCACCTCTTTTATATCTTCTTTCTCTCTCTTTGTCCTCTCCTCCACTTTGCTCTGCTCCTCTCTCTTTTCCATTGTATATTCATTACCAAGAGACACCTGCATTGCCTCCATATATTGTGTTGCATCTACTTTAGGGGAGAACCGTTGTTTTCCAGGCTCATGAGCTGTTTGGGTCGATTGGTACTCAGGATGGTTCTCTAAACCTGTTGCATGTTCTGGTACATTGTTGTGTTTGAAAATGTCTGTATCTGTGGTCCCCGTCAATCCTTCCTTGTTTAAGGAGATAGCCTCTTTGGCTTTTTCCCTGAGGCTGAACATCCCTGTCTTTCTCTGTTGCTGCTCCATTGAAGATAACACTCCTCCTATCTTAGTCGCTGTGTTTAGTTTGTAGGGAACCTCTGGCTCTTTCACAGCTGCTACTTCTTTTCCTAACATCACTCCGGCCACAGGTTGTTCGTGTTGTTCAGGCGGAAACACTGGGCGTCTACTGCGGCGAGTCTGTATCATGGGAAAATATCCATCCTCTCTGCTTGGACTGTCTGTTTTAGAAGGTGAATCTTCTTCAGTGGAGATCACCTTTAGTCTGGCGTAGTCTGCGATGGCAGTAGGGACAGTGGGCAGTTGCTTCTGTCTTGAACTCACCTCTGGTTTAAAAGATGATGTTTCACCGGTTGGATCTGCAGAGTTGTTTGCTTTCTCATTTGCTGTTGTTTTTCCATTTTCATTCTCAGTCACCCCTGACACAACGCGAATGGCAATACTATCAATGTGCACATTACTGTCCCCAGTGGGTTTTTCTGCTCCTGAAACAACATGTTTAGCAACTGAATGACTTTCAGTGTTTTGTTGGTTATCAGTCTGATGTGTCCCTGCAACAACACAAACTGCAATACTGCCTATGTGTATATTCTCCACTGGGGCATCTTGAAAGCTGCTGTCGCCTTTGCCAATGATTTCAGTAGTGGTAAGGTTATTACTTTCAGTGATACCCTGTTTAAAGAAAAGAGGTTGAGTTTCAGCCAGCTGTTTATTTTTAGCCTGTTTGACCTCTGCAAAGCGTCCATCTTTAACTGCAGAGGAGTCATGGACTAGAATTTCCTTTTGAAACTGATCGCTCCCATTCGATGGAGGCTTCTCAGTGTTTTCTGGATAACTGTTTGTTGTTTCGGGTGCAAGAGTAACTTGCTTACTCTCCCTTGCAGCGTGTTCTGTTTGAATTTCAGCTTTCCCATCTGACAGTTGCGTTTGCTGTCTGGTCTTCTCTGGAATTACATGGTCAGCAAATGCACTATCTTGCCTTTTGCTTGATACACCTGATTTAGATAAAGCTGCTTGATCTGCTTTGGGAGTAATGGTTGGATCAGACTCTGAATTGTTGTAGGGAAGTTTATTTTGTATTGCCTCATCTTCCCTTTTTTCATTTCCCTTTACTTTTTGTTGTGTGATAAAACCATCCTCTTTTTCCTGTGAGGGTTCAGTTATGGTCACCATTATCCCCATTATCTGCAAACTGTCATCTTCTGAAACAGACTCACTTTTCCCAGAAAACATTTTGCAAGAAATTTCATCTGAATTATATTCATTTTGACTTTTGACCTCTGTTGACTGAAGCATGTCCTTTTCCGTTCCATCATTGACCTGTGACTTGTTTCTGGTCCCTTTCAGTGATGTTATTGACTGCTGATCATCGCTAACAGTTGATTCTTCAATTGTAGCTTTTCCTTTATGTTGTGATTGAGCTGTTGCGTTGTTAATACATAAATCATTGTTTGTTTGACCCTTGGATACATAATGTTTTATTATCTTTGATTCCTGTCCACTCTGACCTCTCTCTCTCTGTTCCAGGTGCTTGGTGGGGTTTCTCAATAAGAGTCCATCTTGTTTACCAAAACCTTTCTCTTTGATCGCTGAGATCTCCTTTTCAGCTTGAGCCTTTAGTTTTGACGTCAGTAGCTGTTGCTTTGTCTGGCCTTTCTCCTTTAGTGACATAGGTCTGAATGAGGACGGATGGACTTCTTTACTTAATGGTAAGCTCTGGTCAGAGGGCTTCCTCCTACTCTCAGTCTGACTCGCCAGTTTGAACTGTTTGGATGACTCACTGTAAACCCATGGACCCTCACTCCTTCTCTCACTGTTCTCCTTCTGATTTCCCAGCACTTGCTCTTCGACTTTGGTGCCGAGTCTTTGGTTTGAGATACTTTCATCCTTTGTGTATCCAGTAGTTGTTATTGCTGTTTCATGGTTAATAGTGGCAGGTGAATCAATCTTTTTGCTCTCATCTGTTGCAGCTACCTCAATAGAGCGATGTTTGTTTTCCTTGGCTGAAACTTCATGACTGAAACCATTTTGCTCTCGGAATCCGGTATATTCATCTTGCCCCCTGTCTTCCTGTTCATAGCTACTGATGGGGGCAACATCTTTTTGCAGGGGGGGTTTGATCTCTGCCTGTGTGGATATGATCTCATTGGAAACTTTGTCAACTGTTGTTGGAACCGCGTCATTGACACTGTACCTTTTCTCTCCTAGTCGTTCTCTCTTCACTTGTTCATAGTCTCTTGTTGTGAGGATGTCGTTTATACCATATCTATCCTCGCTGTTTGACCAAGATGTGAACTTAGCAGGATCATCATTCTTTGCTTTTTCAGGCTTTATAATAGCTTGCTCTGTTTGTTCAAAATGTTTAGCTTTCTCTGCATTAGCTAACTCTGCTTTAGATATAGCTACCTTTTCTTGAACTAACTCAGCTTTCGGTAAATGTGCTGTTGCTAGCTCGGCTTTCACTTTCTCTTCTTTGGCTCTTTTACATTTAGCCAACTCCGCTTCAGCTTGTTCTGTTTTAGTATGTTCTGCTTTAACTTCTTCTGCTTGAGCTTTAGCTAATTCTGCTTTAGCTAGATCTGCTTGAGCTTTAACTAGCTCTGCTTTAGCTAGTTCTGCTTGAGCTTTAGCTAGCTCTGCTTTAGCTAGTTCAGCTTGTGCTATAGCTAGCTCTGCTTTAGCTAGCTCTGTCTGAGCTACTACTGCTTGGGCTTTAGCTATGTCAGCTTTAGATAACTCAGCTTTAGTGTTTTCAGTTTTAGCTAGCGCCAATGTATCTTCTGCTTTAGCAAGCTCTGCTTTAGGTTTATCTGCATTTTTTAGATCTGATTTAGCTTTCTCTGCTTTAGAATGTTCTGCTTTAGGTAACTCTGCTTTCATTTGTTCTGCTTTAACATTGGCTTTCTCTGCTTTAGCTAGCACTTTCATGTGCATCCCATCAAGGTCATTTGCAGTAAATGCTTCATTTCTTGGATATTTGCCCACTGTCTGATGTAGCATTGTAATAGTGTTGTCTGTATTCTCACTGTGATCTTTTCCCCATCGAGCTGATGTTGAAGCATTGGCTGAGTATTGTCTGTTGTCATTTTTATATGAAGAATTCCACTGTACATCCTGGTCATATTGTTCTTTATTGACATATACTTGGTGTCTTTTGTTCTGTTCCACCCATAGGCCATGTGGTTTTGCATGAACAGGTTGTCCTCTTTCTGTGAAGGTGTTACGGACTGCGTATGTTCTATCACTTTCCAAATTCACACTTGTTTTTATGTTGTCTTGCCCCGCAGACCTACACCAATCATTCTGGTTCTTTGTATAGTCAGAAATTGGACGCACTTCTTTATGTGGAAGGCTATTTCGACCTGTTAAAACTTCAGCTGCTGAATGCACCCTTCCTTCAGGTACGTACTGCTTCCCTGGTTCTCTCATTTCATCTTGTCCATTTACTACATTCCAATCATAGTTCTGCTTTGGTTCCTGCTTCATTGTAGCTGCTGTGCGGGAGAGTAGAGACTGTTTGTCTTTCTCTATTAGAGCAGCAATCTCCCCTTTCCATGGACGCATGTCTGTAACTCTTTCGTTTACGCCAAACGTCTCTCTGCCATGGTAGGTTGTGTTACTGACATGCTGCTTCCAACTTTCTTGAGAGGAGGCATCAATGGAACCATATTGTTTCCCTCTAACTTGCTCATATCCACTTCCCTTTGAGTATCTCTCTGTGGTTCTGTTCACATCGCTGGTTTGGATACTATCTATGACTGCAGGGGACGGGATGGCCAACTCACATGGGTCATTCTGATGGGTAGTGGGCAGATTGCTGTTATGGTAGTTTCCACGGTACTCCTGATGGTGAACCATCTCCTCCCTAGTCTGGGACGACCTTAATGCCTGGTAGGCCCCTGCTTCACTAGTGTCTGTGTAATTTAGGTGTTGGAGATGGTGTGCAGTGGTAGGTTGCCTTGAAGGGTCACACTGCGGGTTGGTTTGGGGCTGACATACTGCGCTGGGCTCCCTCTCTCCAGCCAACTGTGGAACAACGATGTCTAAGGCATCCAGGTTATCTACCACAGTGTCTCTGAGGCCATAACCACCCAGGTTAGATTTACTCCTGCCAGTCACCTCCATGCCTGTGAACTTGGTGGGACTGTAGGTGCTTTTCACTCTCTTCCGATTGTCCTTCAGGTTGAAGAGGAGGCCGGACGCTCTGGACTTGTAGCTGGCCATCCTCACTTCTGGTGTGGGCCCTCTTCTCTCCCTCTCTCCCATTATGGCCGGCTGATTGTGGGCCATCTGTAGACCCTCCGGGGTGGATTCAGTGTCTTGCTGGTTGTGTATGACAGGGGTCAACAGCTGGGTGATGTTGAAGGGAGTGTTGCTAGTGACTACAGCCTGCTGCACTGCCACTGTGCTAACTTTATTGCTGAAGGAAGTCGCTCTGTTGTCGATGCCGTCCACCGCGTCCCTCGGCGCTGAGCTGTTAATGAGCATTGTAACACTCTGTTCTGCGGTCAACTTGGCGACCTGCTCGGTGCGCCGGAACTCATTCAGGGAGCTGACGGCATCTTGGCCACGTCGTGGCCTCTCGTTGGTGGGAGAGATTGTGGAGGGCCGGAGGGAGGGATATCTGTTGGAACCCACACTCTGGGCCCGTTTCCAGGGAGGACAGTGACCTGCCGACTCATAATCTGAGTGCTTCTCCACAGCTGAGGCCTTCTGCAGCATTGTGGAGGTGGACCGGAGTTGAGGGGGAGGAGCAACCGCCTCCAGGGGCTTATGTTGGGGTCTGGACCCTGTCTCTGTGAATCCGCGAAAGCCATGGAACTGCTGTTCCAATGTCATCTCCTTGTACATGGGTGAATCGTACCACTTAGGGAAGTCTGCAGAGGTCATGAACCCGGCAACATAGCCCTGGTGGAAGGGAAACCTGTTATTGTCTCTCCACAGGGGTTGAAAAGGGCTTAACTCACTATGGAGAAAGAAGTTAGAGGTGGAGTTGAGCTGCGTGAACATGCTATGTTTACTACTGATTTTACCATGGGAGGACCTTAGAAAGGAGGCTGTAGCAGTAGAAGACACCTCGGAGGGGTACAGACTGTTCCCACTGCCAGGGAAGGGACCTGTCTGTTGGGGGAATGAGCCAGCTGTGGGAAAGGGCCCAGTGGGGAAGTTCTGGTTGTATGCTGTAGAGAACTCAGACAGCTCTCTCTGGATGCTCATCAGAGCTGACTTGTCCCACGAGCACTCATTGTTCCACTCTTTGAGTTTCCCCTCCACCCCCCCGTCCCCACCGCTACAGCCCTCCGAGCTGAAGGCTTTGATGAGAGAGGAGACTCTGGAACGGCTGCGGCGCTGCTGCCAGCTCGGGTCGGACCCTCCATTACTCAGGAAGGACAGTCTTTCCTCTCTCAGGCTCTTCTCCTGCTGAGACACATCCGTGAAGGAGCGCTGGAATGTGGCAGACACCCTCCCCTCCCCTTGCCCCTCCCACGCCGAATAACCCTGAGTCCCTACCCTGTACTGTCCCGCCCACGACCTCCCCTCCTGCTCCCTCTCCCACCCGGCCTCACCCCCCCCCAGGCCACAACGCTGGAGGCTGAAGCTCCGCTGTGCGGCTCCCTTGACGGGGTCCCTGTCCCGCTTCTCCCTGACCTGGCTGTCCGGAGCGACTATGATCTCCTGGCTGAAGGCCTGGTGCCTCTCCTTCAGGGCGGATGGCGAGGAGCCCAAGTCAGAGTCGTTGTAGACGGCTTCTTCCCCGATGCAGAGGCTCCTGAAGGCCCGGTCCGTCAGGCTGCTCACCTCCCGGTCCGTGTCGTCCAGGAAGGACCCTCCACTGGATGTGTCGCTCAAGCCGCCGCTGCTGTGCTTCCTGTGGCCCCGGCCCTTTCGGCTGGAGTGGCGCTTCTCCACCGTCGTCATGTGTACAGCTCAGTCACACACACACACACACACACACACTACACACACACTCCCACACACTCGCTCACTCACTCACTCAGTCAGAAACAACTCATGTCTTGTGCACAGCCACTCCCACGGTATTTAGCTTGGACTGTGCTTTGACTCCCCGAGGGCCCCTGTCAGTGTCTGTGGAGTTGCTGCTGCGGCCCCAAAAACGTAGTTGTAATCCCGGAGGCCCATAAGATGCATTGCATCTGTGCAACAGGAGTCGCAGCTTTCTGTGTGACCTGGAGAAGGATAGAAGAGAGTTAAAATTGCACTCCAGTCACATGATTATAATTCGCAAGCGAATAATTGGTCTAGAAGACAAACTAACAGTCAAAAGTGATTCTATTCTGTTCCAACAGACAACCCCCTCCCCAAACATACTGAAAGAGAGAGTAGTGTGTTCCCCTTTTCAAATAACATGCTGCACACCTGATCCTCAATTTGATTGGGTTTGATGGGAATATGTTTTAGACAGGGTGAGATCACTTAATAATCAAATTTTCCAACTGTGTGTTTTTAGAAGAGTTTAGCAATTCCTGGGGTTCCCATTGGGATCATTTGACAGGTGTGCACCTTAAAAAGTGAAAAAGGCCAATAATTATTCTGCGCCTAAATGTCTTCACCTCCATCAGTCCGTTTTGTGTTGGCTTAAATGGAAACATGCAAGGTAGTTATCCCATTTAACTATATACCTAAGTGTGTAAGAGAACGCTAGTGGTCATTTGGCATTTGAACAACAGCTATATTTACTTAAATACATTTCTGTAAATTAATCAGCAATGTTCTGTATGTGTGTCTGAAAACAGCTTGCAAATCCTCCAGCGAGTCTCTTTGACCTTCAGAGCCCGGCTGTTACTAGGTGCACCAAAGACCTGACACAGCCAGTTGCTAGAAGGATTATTGCCAGAGTGGGTCTCACGTGCATTGTTAAGGGAAAAGAAAACATTTCACTTCAAAAGCCTGATGATCATCTATCCATCTCACATCTTCCTTTACATATCCTCCAAAAGAATGTGGGTCAGTAATGGAATCTAAATGACCACCAATGGTCGTATCATTATGAGATTTTGTCATAAACTCACCTGAAAGTAATCTGTATTATACAGGGATTTTGAAGAAACTGTGCCTAACACATTTCTAACTAGTTTCTAACTAATTTCTTTAGTTCTTTAGCTGCACACTAGTAGGCGATTTACATATTAGAATAGTTTTGACAACAATGTGTTATGGAAGTGTGGGCTCAAAATCTTTTACACTATTTTAAGCTGTATGGGTGGGTCAGAGAGGCACGCGTCAATAAAAATTATGTCACAATGAAGTTCATTTCCCCAATTGTTTAAGTATGACCAGCGATAACCTGTTCAATGGATTAGATCTTTAGTAACTAAATATTGGTGTTCCATAGATTGTCAGGGTAAAAATTATAACATATTGCTGGAAGATGCTTTCTTTACATAAAATCATGTTGATTTGTCAGAAACTGGTGCCACTTACGTATGGTATTATGAGTGAGATACATATTTTGGAAAATGTAATTGCTTGAAAAATTGTTGTAACACATTGCAATACACATAGAATCTCTAGAATTTGCAGTAATGTTATGTTGGAACTTACATATTGTGATACTTACGTATCCCTAGTGATTCCCAGGCACTGGTGTGTTACTGGGTAATCATCATGTTTAATTTTAATACAGCTGCTGGGCAGCCTTCACTCAACCTAGAATATATACTGATATGCCACTCCTCCAGACCTGACTGGGAGTACCACCCCACACTCATTCCATACCAGAAACACTACTGTGGCTTGATGTACACTGCACTACAGCCATCCAGTTTACACATAATATTAATATGTATATAGTTGGATAGAAGTTAGGATGGATCAAATCAATTGAACCAGACAAGCTTCTACACGTCAGCCTAATGTACTATCAGAGTGCATTAGACTGACCATAGGTGTAAGAAATGTCGATTAACAATAATGTAGATATTGGAGCCATTGAGTTGGGATTCACTGAACAGCTCTGTTCAGCCACCTCATAGGCTTCAATATAACAGTATAGTCTAAAAGACATAATTAAATTGAAATTAACTCCAGTCCCATTCTTTCTGATGCCCATAATCTGATCTCTCCCGTCATATGCTGATTTCTCTTCTGTTCATGCGGCAAGTTTATTTTTAACCAATGTAGGGGCCCTTAACCTGATTCCACTGGGCCTCCCTTCAAACAGTTACAGCTTCTAAACCTTACACTAAAAACAGAAGCCACAAATGCACCTGTGAGTAAATTAATTGAAAAAACAACTAAATCTGTATTCCAGTCCCATATTCATATGTTTCAGTTGCATGAAGCCCAATAAATGTCAGCCAATGCAACTGCATTGGGAGATAATTGCAAAAATTAATTATTTCATATCTATCTACATTCATGAAAAAAGACCACAGTCTTCCTAAAAAAGCACGTCCAAAGCAGTGGATGGAAAGAAACTTTAGTACATTCTTACCTTCAGCTGTTGTATTCCATAATTTTAAAGTGATCTTATAGTAAATCCTCAAATACAAGTCTGTCCTGAGAAGAACCAGCAGTCTGTGTCAAGCCAGCAGCTGCAGGAAGACAGGCCTTTTGTTGTCTTAACAGAGCCCTCTCAGATAGCTTACTGACCGACCGCTCTGTGCCTGTCTACTCAACATGCTGTTTCAACCCAGTCCTCCGTCCATACATCCCCTCTAAGGGCTCGGAGCGCCTTGTCAGATTCCTGTTTAGAAGAAGGGTCTAGGAGAAATCTACTTTTCGGAAACTGGTGACTGTTGCTGGGGGGCTTCAGCTATTACATGGAGCCCGCTATTCAACAGACGGTCGGTGTCGAATGTCAGACAGATGAAACAAACAGGCCCCTCAAACTATTTATAAATCTGCTCTGCTAACAGCTAATGCTAATGAATAGTGGCCAAAGCTAACTATTCAGAACCTCTAGAAGAGAAACTTGGGTCCAGATTAAGAAGAACCCATTTCCCTAGGTCTGTGATATGGGGCTGGCAGGAGTGGGGGCAGCGGCGCATGTTCATCCTCGGGAAACAGAAATAGCTTGTTGACCTCACGACAGAGTGCCATCGTCGTCAGTTAGCTGCAGAGAAAAGAGCTACATCGTGCCAACAAATAGTTTCTAAACCTTCTTACAGGTCAGGGACAGAGTTCTCAACTGGATTGATACTCTAGATTTACACAGGTTATTCTTGACATTGATTATAGCGTTTTGGACAACAGATAGCGCCACTATGAGTGGTCGGCCTTTCTCTTTGTATTCCAGGTATTCTGTTTATTGCCTTGATTTGTGGTTGTGTGTTTTACACTATGCTTTGCTTGATACAAGAATACATCCAATAGTTGTTACATTCAGACAGAGAGCGATTCTTTCTTTAGGCTCCTTCGACCTCCTGATGGCAGCAGTTGCCAGTCGGAGCTATGAGGAGAACATGGAAGAATCAAAGGAATCCCTGGTTTTTGATGACTGGCCTCATGCAGACTGTTACCTGTCAGACATAACGTGCTGAAGGTCTTCTCCCCCTTCTCCCCTTTCCCCCTGACCCCCTACCCACTAGTTCAACTTTAAGGGGAGTCTGTCCTACCTTCCCCCTCTCTGGTGCTTCCAACCGCCCCCCCTGCCTTGCCCTGCACTCCACGTCTATAATAGGAAATAGGCCCTTTTCCAGGTTTGGCCTATCTGGGTGATGGACACACACACATGGGCTGGGCTGTAATGGACACACACACGCACGCACACACACACACACACACACACACACACACACACACACACACGACTTGGCAAATCATTACTAATCTAGAGTGTTACTATGCTCAAGGAAAGGTAGAAAGGTCACATGTCTACAACTCTTCCTCCAACTTCCCGTCGCTCAAAATGTTCGGCTCAACAACCTACATGGTAGACACGCCCCTAGCCTGTCATGGGACCTGTCATGAGTCATTCTGGACTGCCACTAAAACCTGGCCTAAAAAGGGTAAGTAGTATTTAATAACCAAGCCGTATTTTATTTACAACTGTTAGATACTGATTAGTAAGAATGTATGCAGTAAGCTAAAACAAATCTCAATATCACAGCATCATCATACTTAGAATCCACCGCTTTCTATTAAATCTGGCTCAGGCCGTCCCCATCTGAATAATCAGCTGCTATGAAATACCTGCGGGTCTTGAAAGACAATATCTCACTCAAAGTGTGTAGACAGTTCTACTCCATCAAAAGCATGAATGATTGTGATTCTGGCACGTAAAGCATACAAATGTTTACAAATTATACAAATGACCTAATGCTCTACTATAGTCTTATATCTAAAAGGCAGACATTTTAGGAGCCACATCATTTGGACACTGCCAATAATAACAGTAGTAATTATAATAAGCACTTGTGGATACAATGTGTAGATCAATCACATCAACCTTGTTTCTGAGTATTTGTCCCACTGTAACCCAGGATCAGTCCTTGGTTGTGGAATACCCACCCTAGCAGGTCCTGGGGGAGGTATGGTCATCCAGGTATGCCTTTGTCATGCTGTGCTCTAGCAACTCCTTTCGGCAAGTTGGTTGGCTGCAAGGTTATTATTATTGTGAGCCAGAGGAGTTCTTTCCTTCATGTGGGTTGGTTCCAGCTAATGTCCAGTTTGAGCACATTGTTTATTAATAAAAAGCTTATTAAAACAGTTTTCAGAGGACACGTCCTATTCTTCGACTCTCCAGAGCAGGTAGGTGGAGACAAGGTCATGTTCACTAATGCCGTGAACAAAAAAAAAAACTGTTCAAATTGGGAAAGCAATTTCACAACAAATTGGACAAGACTGACCTTAGACTTAAAAGGAGATGGTGTCTGCGACTTAGAAAGCAGGTGGGTAGAGCCTGTTCGCCCATTCTTTTTAGACCAGCCAGGTGTTGAGCAGTATGCTCTGTTGCCCATTCTCATTAGAAGGGTAGACGATTGCTTGATTGTTATATATGTAGATTAAACCATTTAAAACTGCAATACACATGGATAAGGCATTAAAAATCTTCAGTGATGATTCTGATCCTCTTTTGTAAATGGTTAGAAAATGAATAAGCATTAACATTGAAGTTCTAGGCTAAATTGAAGTATATATGGTTATACATAGATACCCATACTGTATAGACTAGCAGCTAAAACAGACAGAAGGACATTGTAATAGCCAAGAGCATTAATCTGTCAGTGGCATAAAGGGTTTGGAAGACTAAAAAGATGATGTAGATGTTTCTCTATTCTGAATGTCAAATCAACAAACCATGTCAGCTCGTAATTGGTTTTCGTTTGTAAGTTGTGTTAAAAAAAGAAAAATAGGAGAATATATTATACACTTTTAACAAATCCAATAAGTTTTTCCTAGTTGATTCAATGTCAACACATTGCTCTTTTTGTTTTTAAGTAACGCAGAAACAACGTTTATTGAACCACTCTCTGGTGAAACCTTAGTGTTGAGGGCAGATTTATGGGTTCCTTCGAGGAACCTGGCAATGCTCTGTTGCACAAGTCTATGTACTCTGTGCAACAACTGATTTTCTAGGTTTTTATTTTACTAGTAAAGTATGCAAATAACACATTCTTATTTCAGCAATGACCTGTGACCAATTTTGATGAACTGTCTTGCTTAGAAAAGCAGTGTTTTTCACCTTCTAGGCTGCACTAGACCAATGTGCTACCCTGGCATTGCAGTAATCTAGGCAGTCAGTCACATGGGAGTTCATCAGCTTTTCCAGGTGGGGTTAGAGGAAACAGGACCAACCAGGGGATTTTCTCAAGTGAAATAATAATTGTATGTGTTCCGTGAAAGTGTGGGATGAGAACACCTAGGTGTTTATAGAATGTGGCGCTGGGTTGGGCAGTGTAATTGAGGATTGGTTATGTGTCAGTATTGTTCTGGTCCATGGGACACATCCACTCCATACAATACATCCCCTTCTGACGGTCTGATCTAGATTATTTTATGGCTTGTTTGAGTGACTTGCGGGGGAACAGTTTAATGTAGTCATGACTCTGCATAGCATTGTGTCCTAGCCTCTGTTCTGGAATGTGAAGCGACCCCTGGTGGCTTGTCTTGTTTGGTAAGTATGGGTTTCTAAGCTGTACCGTGTGTGAACTGACTAAATAGACAGTTCAATGCATTAAACATTTCAAAACGTCGTTAAAGACCAGTTGTGATACAATCAATCTTTCCTCCACTTAAAGCCAGGAGAGGATGACATAATTGTTATTGATATTAGCCCTCCATGTACATTTAATTGAGGGTTGGATTTTCTGCTCTGGCCAACTGCCATGTCCCCATGCCCTTCTATACTTTAACCATGTTATTTTGTAATCTAGGGTGTGGCACCAAGCTATTTAGTCTCCTTGACTTGCTCGATTACTATTTAATGCAAGATTTACATTTGGTTTTGGGTTGAGCCTGGGGCTTATCCCAAATATAATGCTTATGATCTTTGTTGGGTATTGCTGTTATTTTTTATAACCCTGTGTTCTATTAGAGCATCAAGCAATTCCGGTAAATGCTTCAGCCACACAGTATGCTGTGAACTTTCAATTCCACCCACCCCTTAGGTCAGGGCTGGCCAACCCTGTTCCTGGAGAGCCACTGTCCAGTAGGTTTTCTCTCCAACTCTTATTCAGCACACCTGATTCTAATTAGTTGTTGGATGAAAAGCAGAGTCAGGTTAGTCACAAATGAGGCTGAAAAGAAACTCCAGGAACAGGGTTGGCCAGCCCTGCCTTAGGTGCTCTATTTCATTGAGATCTAGAGTCTGTGCATGCCATTAGAGTAAACCGAAGTCCCTGTCATGTTTGTTGAACCAGCTTGGGGTGATATGTACTTTGTACCGTCTCTGGTCACAGAATCAGTTGAAATATTAGTGAACTAATGTCTGTACAGATACAGGACCCGTACTGGTTAGAATATCCCATTTTACATTTCCTCAAAGAAATGTACAGTGGGGAGAACAAGTATTTGATACACTGCCGATTTTGCAGGTTTTCCCACTTACAAAGCATGAAGAAGTCTGTCATTTTTATCATAGGTACTCTTCAAATGTGAGTGACGGAATCTAAAACAAAAATCAAAAAAATCACATTGTATGATTTTTAAGAAATTAATTTGCATTTTATTGCATGACATAAGTATTTGATACATCAGAAAAGCAGAACTTCATATTTGGTACAGAAATCTTTGTTTGCAATTACAGAGATCATACGTTTCCTGTAGTTCTTGACCAGGTTTGTACACACTGCAGAAGGGATTTTGGCCCACTCCTCCATACAGACCTTCTCCAGATCCTTCAGGTCGTTGTCATGCTGGAAGACCCAGCCACGACCCATCTTCAATGCTCTTACTGAGGGAAAGAGGTTGTTGGCCAAGATCTCGCGATACATGGCCCCATCCATCCTCCCCTCAATACGGTGCAGTCGTCCTGTCCCCTTTGCAGAAAAGCATCCCCAAAGAATGATGTTTCCACCTCCATGCTTCATGGTTGGGATGGTGTTCTTGGGGTTGTACTCATCCTTCTTCTTCCTCCAAACACAGCGAGTGGAGTTTAGACCAAAAAGCTCTATTTTTGTCTCATCAGACCACATGACCTTCTCCCATTCCTCCTCTGGATCATCCAGATGGTCATTGGCATCATACGGGCCTGGACATGCGCTGGCTTGAGCAGGGGGACCTTGCGTGCGCTGTAGGATTTTTATCCATGACGGCGTAGTGTGCTACTAATGGGTCCCTCACCTTCCTCATGGTCATTGATACCCCACGAGGTGAGATCTTGCATGGAGCCCCAGAGATTGACCGTCATCTTGAACTTCTTCCATTTTCTAATAATTGCGCCAACAGTTGTTGCCTTCTCACCAAGCTGCTTGCCTATTGCCCTGTAGCCCATCCCAGCCTTGTGCAGGTCTTCAATTATATCCCTGATGTCCTCTCTGTTATTGGCCATTGTGGAGAGGTTGGAGTCTGTTCGATTGAGTGTGTGGACAGGTGTCATTTATACAGGTAACAAGTTCAAACAGGTGCAGTTAATACAGGTAATGTGTGGAGAAAATATAACAGGTCTGTGATTCTTACTGGTTGGTAGGTGATCTAATACTTATAAAGCTCATTATTAAGCCACAACCAGGTGAGGAGTACAAAGACAAGTTTGTCTTGCCTACAGTCAAGCATGGTGGTGGGAGTGTCATGGTCTGACACTTTGGGCCCAATTTGGACATTTTCACTTAGGGGTGTACTCACTTTTGTTGCCAGCGGTTTAGACATTAATGGCTGTCGGTTGTGTTATTTTGAGGGGACAGCAAATTTACACTGTTATACAAGCTGTACACTCACTACATTACATTTAGCAAACTGTCATTTCTTCAGTGTTGTCACATGAAAAGGTATACTCAAATATTTACAAAAATGTGAGGGGTGTACTCAATTCTGAGATACTGTATAATCCGAACAATTTAACGCTGACTTTCTCTTGCTCATTGACAAACACTCAGTTTGAAGAACACTCCCAATAATCTTGCTGAGCAAAGCTATTGCCATCCAGATGTTTTACATTTGACCTTTGACCACTGTCATTCTTGCCCCCATAGCGAGAAACCCCTCTCTCGCCCCTTCTAAGTTAATACTTTCCATAGCTGGGGAGGGGATCCAGACCATGGCCCTTTTGACTCTTTTGGATCAACAGTGGGATTGCTATACCGTACCTAGAAATGCTATGTACATTTCAATATGATAGACCCTCTTTGATTCGCACTTAAAAATGTGCCAATCATGATACAAACTAACATCCTGCATAGTGTATATGACTTATTTCAATCAGTCAACATGGCTGGTATTTAATCTATAATGGGGGAAGAAATGTTCATAATTTGCAGTTTAAATAAACAAGAGGCGAGAGAAGATTTTGGACTCGGCCATTGACTTTCCTCACTAGTCCCTTACTCCTCTTCTTGCTCCTTTTCCTTTGTCCCCTCCCTGCTCTTCCGCTCTTTATATATCCCCTATGATTCAGGGGCAGGACAGGGACTCTGTCTTTATCACACAGATAATTACCATAACACATTAGGGAGGTTTAAGTAATCACACTCTTCGATGCTACTGTTGTCTGTCTATCTGTCTCTCTCTCTCTCTCCCTCTCTCTCTTTCTCTCTCTCTCTCTCTCTCTCTCTGTTGAATCAACATAACCCTGTTTGCACTTTCCCACTCGTTCTTATTTTTTCTTGGTGTGTGTGTCTGTCTTCCTGCTGTATACACAACCCAAATGAGTTAAATGAGCATCAACTGCTCCCAGAGGAATGGCAGCTACAACTGCAATGAAACAACTTATCTTTGATTTCCCCTGATTCACAGCCTCACAATACACAAAAACATGCACACACAGACAGCGCACACACACAAAAACACACACGCACGAAAAGACATAGATGTGCGCACACACACACCTCACACCCTCTTCATGTTTCACAGTCTGACCCCTGAACTATGATATCATTTTTAACAGTTCAACAGTGTTATTGGGAAGGAACAACATTCTGTGCGTACAATGTATGTACACTGCTCTCATTTCAGACAGAGGATGTGCCATCGCAAATATTTAGTAGTCACAGGTTCATACAAAAAATATTAATATTTAGTATTTATGCCAGTTTCTCTCCATGAATATTTTGTTTTGGATTTAGGGCAAATATTTCATAGGTGCCATTATTTCAAGACACAGTCAAGCCACCACATAAAATTGTTATAAGAAATATATTTGGAAAACTAAAGAAGTAATTATTCTGGGGAAAAACGTATGCGTGCCTACAGACAGCCACGGAGTGCCTAGACCCAGCGCTTAGCCGCAGTGCTTTGGCAAAGCACCATAAATCCTATAGATACCTAGACTGCATTTATCATGGCTAGCAGCCAATCAGCACTCAGGATTTGAAGCACCCAGATTATAATACCCTGATTGACACTTTTCCTAATCTATTACAGTCCAGTAATACACAGCTGGGCTCCACATAAAGGGCTCGATGAGTATGTGTGTAGGTGAGATCTGAATAGCAAGATGTACTGTAACTCCATGGTTCTACCAGTGTATCAATATAAGCCAAATGAAGAGGATGCTCTTATAGCCACATGGGGGCAGAAAGGTGCACAGTGAGTAACAGAGAATACAGTCTGTGGTAGGTAGTTGCAGGTGGCAGACTATATATTAGGTTTTATGTTAGGGGCTTCAAAGATGCTTTGTACAACCATATGTACTTTGTTCTGTAGTTTGCATCAACTGTTTATTCTCCAGTTAATCAGAATCAAATGATTCATCTGGGTGGAGAGTACGACATGCAGCTCACCGGTAAAACACTGTCAACATGATATATTGCGTGATAAGATGTATGTATATGTAAGCATATTTATTTACATGAATATTTACACATCTGGGTTCCATTCTGTGGTTACCATTGTCTTACTTCAAATTTTCTAAGAGTCAACGTAGTAAAGCGGCCTGTCTAAAGACTCTGTTTTAAAGGATGTCAAATTTGTCAAAAAAGGTTAATGTAAAAAGAGATATAAACAATATAGGAAAGAAGGCTTCCGGGACTGTTACACCAAATTTAAGTGTTTAAACTTTAAATGAAGCTGTCATAATAAATTGGTCAAAACAGTGTGATAAACAATGAAATGAAAAACGACATTCACAACCTGGAAATACAGTGGGGAGAACAAGTATTTGATACACTGCTGATTTTGCAGGTTTTCCCACTTACAAAGCATGTAGAAGTCTGTAATTATTATCATAGGTATACTTCAAATATGAGTGACGGAATCTAAAACAAAAATCCAGAAAATCTAATTTTTTAAGAAATACATTTTCATTTTATTGCATGACATAAGTATTTGATAAATCAGAAAAGCAGAACTTCATATTTGGTACAGAAACCATTGTTTGCAATTAGTAGTTGTAGTAGTTAGTAGTAGTTCTTGACCAGGTTTGCAAACACTACAGCAGGGATTTTGGCCCGCTCCTCCATACAGACCTTCTCCAGATCCTTCAGGTTTCGGGAATGTCGCTGGGCAATACGGACTTTCAGCTCCCTCCAAAGATTTTCTATTGGGTTTAGGTCTGGAGACTGTTTGATTGAGTGTGTGAACAGGTGTCTTTTATACAGGTAACGAGTTCAAACAAGTGCAGTTAATACAGGTAATGAGTGGAGAACAGGAGGGCTTCTTAAAGAAAAACTAACAGGTCTGTGAGAGCCGGAATTCTTACTGGTTGGTTGGTGATAAAATTCTTATGTCATGCAATAAAATGCAAATTAATTATTTAAAAATCATACAATGTGTTTTTCTGGATTTCTGAAGTGTACCTATGATAGAAATTACAGACCTCTGCTTTGTAAGTAGGAAAACCTGCAAAATCGGTAGTGTATCAAATACTTGTTCTCCCCACTGTATCAATATTATCAATAAATTCCAAACACATTCATCGATAAAGGGTAACCCGATTTAACAAATACCAACAAAAAATATATACTTTTGAATTTGTTTTGCCCTCTCTCCTTTACAGCACGGTTTCAACTGTGTCATGTTCAAGGGCTTTCTTGCACGGCCCTCTTCAAGTCCCCCACTGTTCTTTTGTAGGATTACGATCTGGGCTTTGACTAGGCAATTCCATAACACTCTATTTCATCCGTTTGATCCATTCTGTTGTAGCTTTGCTTGTGTGTTTTTCTGTGTGATGGCCTTATATTTTCCTTAAGAATTCTCTGGTATAAAATGGATTTAATGGTTAACTGAATGGTGGCATGTTGTCCAGGCCATGAATCAGCAAAGCAGCCCCAAAATTATAATGCCACCACTTCCATGCTTCATGGTTTGGATGAGGTTTTTCTTTTCAAAGGCAGTATTTCCTTTTTGCATAACATGGCATCTGGCACTGCAGCCGAACCACTCCATCTTTGATTCAGTTGTCCAGAGTACATTGTTCCAGCAATTTTGGTCTTACCGAGATGTTGTCTGAAAAACATCCATTGTGTCTTGATATTCTTATTTTACTTCCTTGACCACCTCCCATCTAGGCAAAGTTTGTGCAGTTTCCTCTTAGAGAATTCTTTGAGCATGATTTTGTCGGCTCTTGGGTTGAATTTGGTGGGAGAACTGGTCTAGAATTGTCTCCATTTGTGGATGATCCATTGGAAAGTGGAATGATGTATTTCAAATGTTTTGTAAATCTCATGGGCATCAATACTCTCTCTTCTGAGGGCCTTGGATAGGTCGTTTGATCTTGGCATTATGTGCTGTAACACATCCATATGGTTAAGACCACACCAGACCAAATCACCTTCACTTACAGAAGACAGAACGCTCTCAACTTCCGTTTTAACAGGAATAACTCAAGAAATCATTATTTTCACCGTTCCATTCCTGAATTCCACAGCCAACTGTGATGTACATTGAAAAGACAGGGAGATGTTGACATTACATTAGATTGTACGTTAACCTATAACAAAATGAAACAACACGGTATAACCAAAAGCGTAATGACTACAAAGTGGGGAAAAAAGACAATACAGAGCAGAGAAATTCCTGAGGTGCCTTTGGACATTTTGTTTAAAGGGTTGTGTTTTGTGTACAGCAAGTGGGCTAGCCATGGCTTAGAGCCAGCTGTACCAAAAGCTCAGCACTTTTCCCTGGCCACCATCAGGCCTTTGGACGGCCTGACCACAGCCTGACAGCGGCCCTGCCGCTCAGTCTGAAGTTAAAACACAGGGAGAGGTCAGACACACACGGACACACGCAGCTACACAAAGGTGCCCGCTAGGCTTGCCTACTCTGGGCCGCTTCAGCTGGAAATCTGTGGCTGTTCCAAAACACCACTCAGGAAACGACATTTCCCTACATTTAACAGGAGAGAGAGGAGAGGAGAGAGAGGGAGTGGGAGAGAGAGGGACCAAGAGGGAGAACCAAGGGGGAGTTCCTAAGTAAGAACAGAGCATGTACTGTTTCGTATTACACACTCAGGCAATTTGGGAACGGAGATAGAAAAGGATAGAAAGAGCAGCACAGTGGGTTAGATAGAAGCCTGAGAGCTCTGGAAGCGGGTGTAACTAGAAGGGAGTGGTTATGTTGCGGCGTATAGATGTATAGCTACACCTATTTGTGTTGTTGATTGCATGGGTGCGGCCTGCATTTATGGATCGGCTGAATGTGGAAAATGAACTCCTTTGTACCGGTCATTCTTCTTATAAGAGCTCTCATATCAGGTAAAGTACTCTACTTACATTATATCATTGTACATGCTTAACAGTACTGTACACTTATCTTTAAAAATACAGGGGACAAAAACAGAGACAAAATACAAGAAACAATGTGGTACATTACTTTTGGTGTAAGGAGTTCAACACATTATCAGCCATGTGAAGTTAACCTCGTCCACTAGTACATATTCCGGACAAACACTTTGACGTGAGCTCTCAACTCTTTATCTACCATGTGTCTGTGTTGTGGCTAACTCCTCATACATGTCAGGGCACAAGCATCAACCCCACAACCCACTCAACCACAGATTGGCTCATAGGTTAGTGCGCAAGCGCGTGCATGTGTGTGTGTGGCTTTGTAAACAAAGACGACGTCAACATACGAGGGCTGGTTTCAATCAAACCAGCACTCGTTCTGACATCACTGTGTCAACGTCTCATCCCAAATGGAACCCTAGTCCCTTCATAGAGCACTCCATTCCACTAGGGCACATGATTGATCCTGTACCCAGGTCTCTACAGCGTTACGGACGCAGACTTACTATACATAGCTACAAAATCTTGATGTATCGGATACATGATATAGTCACATTACTGATACAGCTTTTTATGGTCATCACAGGAAAATAGGATCATATGTTCAAAGGTCTTAGGCCATACATGGGCAAACAAAACACAAGACTTATGCTCTGTGTACACACACACACACATACACACACACGTACACACACACGCTATTTACAGTAGACAGATGGTCCTTGTTTTCCTGTCGTGTTTTCCTCTCTTTTCTCTCTCTCTCCTCCCCCTTTTTCTCTCTGTCAGAGTAGATACATGTGTTCCACCTGTAGCTCTTCAGTGTCCTCTGGCATTTTGTCCATATTGTCTCCAGACTGACTGACTCCCTGCAACAGACTGGACCCAGCTGGCAGCACCAGTCTCACACACACACACACTCATGCCTTTTAGAAAGTGTACAGTGCAGTCCGTGAGGAAATGGATTCCTCTGGATCTATTTAATCATTGTTATAAAACATAACTAACCATGTACATCTTCCCTTCACATTTTTGTGAGGTCAAACCTGCATGTGGCCTTGCTTCATTGTAACAGCCCCCCTTAGTGTCCAAAGTTGAGACGTGTCCTCTGATGCCTCTGATCCCACTGCTTGAACAACCACAGGGTATTTGCCGGAAGCAATGCAACACAGTCCTGTCCCACATCAACTCCGTCGGACTGTGCTTGTATTATTGGGCAATGTTTGAATGCCGTGGCCAAGATTTACACTTACATTTATGTCCATTTAATTTAAGAGAATGTCATTTTAAAACTCATGAAATGTCACTAAGTGGATGGGTGTGTCTCCGTGTGTGTGTGTGTGTGTGTGTCCTGTCAGGTGTGTGTGACGCCCTGAACGTGACTGTAACCCCTGGTCCCGTTGTCAAGGTGACTGAGGGTGAGAACCTGACCCTATCCTGCCTCGTCTCCCAGAAAAAGAGGAGTGCCAACTTCCTCGTCCTCCGATGGCTCTTCTCCCCTCCACCCCTATCTTACCCTCCCCCTCCCCTCCCCCCGTCCCCCTCACCTCCCCCTCCCCCCGAACAGCTGATTGTGAAGTTGACTATGAAGAAGATTAAGGTTTATGGGAACTACACGCGCCGGTTCCCCCAGCCCAAGTTCCACCTGTATGAGGAGAGAGAGGGGAGGGTTGGAGGAGAGTTGGGGGAGGCGTATGGACTGCTGGTTCTGAACGTGACTCGAAGGGACTGTGGGTTCTACACCTGCAGGGTCCAGGAGATACGCAGACACAGAAACAGCTGGAAGGCTTCGTCCAATGGAACGGCTACAGCTCAGCTTACTGGTAAAAGAATGTGTTTTCATACTTGCCCGTGTACATTTATGTGTAAGTTCATGTGCACGCCTGCGTGTGTTTTCCAGGACTGCTCAAAGGCTATGTAAAGTAGTGGGCTGGTCTCAAGGCCAGAACCACAGCTGTTTCCCTTCAGTTCGAAAGTAGAAAGCGAGGTTACCAGTCACACTGTCAAGAAAGTGATTTCCTGGCCCTGGATGTTATGCCACAGAGATGTGAGCTCAATCAATCAACCCCACATTGCATTATTTAGGCAGTTGTTATTTTTTGTCAAATTAACGACTGATTTTGGCTACTTTCGAATTACCTGGGGTAACCCACCCCCATTTTCCAGAATCAGACGTTGGCACGGGCCACATATGTTTATTAAAGACAGGGCTTAAATATGGCTATGGTGGGTTTGAATGAATCCCAGCCTAGGTTTATTTACACGTGCACAAACACACTAATGATCATTTCTACTCTATAAGTGTCTCTTGCCAGTGTAAAGAGACTTGGAGGCTGAATATGAAAACATGGCACACACAAACACAATAGATGTCCACATACTGTAAGTACAGTACACAATACTGTTGAGTGTGTTTTGCCTATGTGAGCTCATTGTATTGACAGAAAGAATGACTCCTCCATTTACAGTTTCCTTGAGAATTCTCAGCAAATTGAAATGGTCCATCATATAGGTTTTACAGGAAAATAAAAAGCCCAGTTTAATAAAGATTTAACTGGCTTTGTTTTGGTATTTGGATGCAGGGTTAAAGAGCAAACCTATTTAGACTTTAGTTTAATTCATAAGCCTGTGGGGAAACTTGGCAATTGTTTTTTTTTTGTTTGTTTTTTTGCAATGTAAAACAAATGTTTCTTATTCAGCTACTTCAGGTAGTCCCTCCCCATTTAAATTGTGCTTCCTGTTTAATGCCCAATGAATACAACCCAGGATTTTGTCAACACAGCGAAAAGAGCGGGTCGGTGGCATGAGAAAACGCCCAGAACTCTGCCCTGCTTGCGAAACCAGTTAACCTCAGGCATGTACTTACTGCAGAGACAAACACACACAAAATTTGGAAGGGATAGTGAGAGAATGAGAGAAGAAGAAGAAAAGAGAGACAGAAAAAGAAGTTGTGAGTATCTCTAAAGGAGAGTGACAGAAGGGGCACAGTAAAAAGAGGCAGCTAGATTGGAGAGAGAAGAGAGAGTTGGAGAACAAATGCATTCTATCAAACTGATATGGCCCACTCAGTCACCACAGATCAAAGATGTTGTACAACAGAAAAGTAACTTTTGCCCACGCATTTCACCCCAGCCCAAACCAGTACTAAGCAGATAGAGATGGCCAACTATCGCCCACACAGTGGTCCTACACCATTTTCTGGCTGTTGCTCTTTTCTTGTAAAGCAGGTCACAGACCACTGCAATTCATATGCATTTACAGAATAATTCATTCATTATGTGTGTATGAAATCATTGGAGTTTATACATCCAAACTCCTGTTTTTTTTTTTTACTACTTAGCAAACAAAGATGTGTCCAAATTGAAAACAGCTGATTATAGGAATAGAGGACAGGCAGTAGGCTGAACAAAATCAATCAATGGTGGAAATCAACAAAACAACACATCAGGTCACATGCATACTGTATTCTTAGTATGGATGAAACTAGCCTACTAGTTGCTTACTCGATACACTAGACTAAACAATACATTCTTAATTGCGCACATATAAATCCCAATAGAACAAATGTAATATTTGAAAAAAGGACTTCAAATATTTTAAATATCTCTGCATGGGATGACAACAGGTGGTATAATATCTTCTGCCTACTGCGAATCTACGCATGACAGCTGACAGTAGAACGCTGCTGCTTCGCCCCCTTCACTTATGTAAGCCTGCCATTTGAAGGCCAGGTGCTGTCAGCCTGTAAACATGGCCTCAGTCCTGAAAATCCAAAATGCAAGCCTGCGCCCATAACGCCCGGCTGTGGAGCAGACCTCTGAAACTTGAGGTCTGCTCCACGCTGAGGCCTGCTCCACGCTGAGGCCTGCTCCACGCTGAGGCCTGCTCCACGCTGAGAACTGCTCCACGCTGAGAACTGCTCCATGCAGAGGCCTGCTCCATACTGAGGCCTGCCTCATGCTGAGGCCTGCTCTATGCTGAGACCTGCTCCATGCAAAGGCCTGCTCCATGCTGAAGCTTGCTCCATGCTGAGACCTGCCCCGTGTAGAGGTCAAATGAGCAGCCCTCACAGCGAATGAGAACATCCCTGAGGCTACCCCCACAACAACATTACACACAGACACCCACTTAGGCTCACTGACGCACACACATCCCATTCCCCCCAGGAAAAACAAAAAAGTGTTGTTAGGACTTCCTCTGAGTGTCAGGACATTGCGCCATGGTCCCCTGAATGTCTTTAGGATGTTTGCTGTTAGCTGAGCTTGTTGTGGAGAGAGCACCACGTCAGTAGAAAGGGGAACCCCAATAAATGGGGGAACCACTTGCTCTACTGGCAGGTCTGTTTGTGTGTGTGTGTGTGTGTGCGGGGGTTTGGCATATGCCCTGCAGTCATCTCTCTCTTTCTTTGGCTCAGTCTGACAGCGGTCTCGGCCTGGGTGTATTTCTGTAAAACCACTGCAGGAGTCTGTCTGCTGCCATGGATGACTGAACTCAGAGAATGTATCATTTCACTGTCCCACAAATTTCCGTTTTCCCGTCTTCAGCACAAACACTGTCCCCCAATTATTCATTCAGTGTACTTAGACTACATTAGGAAATTATCCTGGGTCAAAAACAGACAATACACAAAACTGTGTGACATACTTGGAGTGCACATGATTTACCTTTCCTATTTAAATGGAACCAGTGGAAAAATAAAAACAAATGAAAGTACCGACTCTCACCCACCCCATTTTGGAGAGGTAAAATGACGTGCCCCTACGGCTAATGATGTTTCACGAAATGTTGTCTTTTTTTTGTCAGTGCCCTTTCCACTGCTGGACAGCAGCGATCAGGGATTGTGGCGTCTATTTGGAGGTAAGGTTTCCATCTTTGCACAGCCCATTGTACAAATACAACACTGGCTCCAGTGTTAAACTTCTTCTGCCCAAACAATACCCCACCCAGGAATCAAAACATGATATTCCTGTATTTGCCCCTAGAAATGTGTCCGCTGTGACTGAATTGTGTGCTTGTGTTTCAGATGTTTACCTGTGTGCAGTACTTCTCTGCTCCCTGGGACTACTCTCCATTTTCCTGTTCTCACTGGTCCTCACCTGCCAGTACCTGCGTACACGTCACACCCTCAAAAAAGGTAGGTGCCGGCTTTGCACACACATCCACACACACTGAAAGGTTGAGTTAGTTCTCCTCTGTGTTTCTTAGCCCTGTGCAAGCAGCTTATAGAAATACTTTTTGTCTTAGGACTGAAAGTGTAAATTGCTCTGGATTAGAGCGTGTGCTTAATGACTGAAGTTAAACATATCAAATGGAATGACCTCTCTTCTCTGCAGCCAGTTACTACCTTGTCAAGTGTCCAGAAAGCAGGTATGTTTTTTTTATCAATAGGTTATCAATAGGTTGAACAATAATACTGTACATTACTGGACAGCTCATAGAATATTGCATTTTTAACTTCAATGTTAAGGTCTTGCGTGAAATATATATTATATAGTACATGAGTGATTTATCAAAGCCTATCTGTTACTGTGTAATTCCCTCCTGTTCCTGTGTAACCTCTTGCTGTTCCTTTCTAACCCTTTCCTGTTCCTCTCTAACCATTTCCTGTTCCTCTCTAACCCCTTCCTGTTTCTGTCTAACCCTTTCCTGTTCCTCTCTAACCCCTTCCTGTTCCTTTCTAACCACTTCCTGTTCCTCTCTAACCCTTTCCTGTTCCTCTCTAACCCCTTCCTGTTTCTGTCTAACCATTCCTGTTTTCTGATGTTACTCTAGCTCTGGAGAGACAGTGACCAGCTCAGTGAGCTCTTCCAGCTCATCTCCTGGAGCCCACAGGAAGGAAAAGAGAACAAGAAGAACCCAACCAAGAGAATCAGTAGACATACCACCATACATACCAGACAAAGGTACGACACATGCATGTGCTTCACTATGACCCAGCTACAGTATTAGAAATGAATTGTAGGATAACTAGGTATGACCCAGTGATAGTGTATACACAGCATTAAAGAAAATGACTTCTTGAATGGCAATGTTGGGGGGAGGTGTGTGTTTGTTGGGGGGAGGGGGATGTTAGATACTCCTTAAAAATATAACTGGGCTGTCTTAGTTTGTTCCACTATTGCAGTGCCAGGACAGTGAAGAGCTTTGACCACTACAGGAATTAAAGTATGATAGCTTATCCAGAACTTCAGTTTTCCATTTTTGACCAGCTGACCACAGCTCTGTTCTGTGAGCTTGCAGCGAGACACTTAGCCAAGGAGCAGCAGGGGAGGGCAGAAATGGCTGATAGGAAAGGAGACGTAGGGTGTGGAGTTGGGAGGAAAGCAGTTGGAAGCGATGACAATATAAAAGAAGGGAGAGTAGTGAGAGAGAATGAATATTGTGATTTCGCAGGATCTGAGTAGCTGTGGGTATGGAGAAGAGAGAGAGACGAAACAAAAGAGGGCAGGGAGATTAGGTGTCAAACATTATCTAGTAATGATTAGGTCAAATTGGCCGTTTGCCTTGTGAGTGGGAGGGTACTGGCAAAGGATGTGTTCAAAAGAAAAAGGAAATTAGGCCATCTGTTGGATGACAAATGAAAACAATGTTTAGCTTGATTAGAGTTGTGACGTGGACAGCATGGGACTCAAAAGATGGAATGGACAAGTGAGCGACAGAGAAGGGAGAGTTCATTGTCCCTGGGTGACCCACGGACACCATTTTCTACTATGATGTACTATGGGAAAACATGTCTCATCCATGTCTCTGTCATGGCCAAAAACATAATGGGCTTGAATGGATTTGGCCTTATTGACAGCAGATTGACAGTAGAACTACATGGAAAATTACCAAAACAAATTCTAATTTCCCTTGTCTCTTAACACAAATTGACCTGTCGACCATCAGAAGCAAGGCATGTGCAGTCAGCAGTTCAGGGATTCAAATAAGCTATTGGGAAGACAGACAATACTTAAAAAGATGTCCTTAACTAGCAAAATGTAGTACTACAACGCTAGATCAAGAGACAATACTCGTACTCATCACGTATACTCAAACTGGCTGCGCCGAATATTACAACACGATTGATCGTGAATAGTTTGGTCAGTTCTAGGGTTTCTACTTCTGTGTGGAAGACTAGATAACACTACAATATTGACAAGAATTTAGAAGGCCAAATAGAGACGCAGTTTCAACCTATAGTGAATGCAAGTACTGATATTCTGTTCCAGTGCCTGTAGCTGCAGAAAGGCAAAGACCCAGGAAGCCTAGACGTTTAAAGAGCCAACCCAGAAGGCCGGTCACGGTAAGAGCTCCTATTGGTTTAACTCCTCCCCCAACCCTTAGCCAATTAAAACAAATGAATGAAGTCATTTTATTAAATTACAGCATTGCAGCCTTTATTAATCATTTTCTGTGTTTATTATTATTTTTTTAACAAATTATGTAATGTTTACATTTAAACATTTAATTTCCTTATATTTTTCCATTGAGTTATTGAGCGTATGAACTGAGAGAGGGGGTGTTTTAGAACAGGTCTCTGAGGTCTGTATTCTCTACTGTAGTTATTGCTGCTCTGTCCTGTTATGAGCGTGCTAATTTTATTCAGCTTTATTGCTTCCCAAAAACACTTATTTATTTATAGTGCCCTGTGTTTACATTGATAATACCACATTACCTTTTTAAAGGTTTTTTTTACAAATTAAAATTAGACCAAAATGGTCTAAGGATGGTGACGGACCACCTTCATGAAAATAAACATCTGGTCAGAAAGATTTAAATAATAGTTAAAATCCTGTTCATGGTGGTAAATATATACTTTAAAAATGTACTGCATATTTTATCATAAACATAGCAGAGGAAATTTATGAAAATCTTTTAATTTGTATCCTGTCAGACAGAAAATGGAACTGTCGGTCAGATCCAGCTGTGCTCTAACTTGATTGGCCAAGAATGAGTTGCTCGCATGCATATTGCTGATTGGAATAGTGTGACTGGCAGAGGACACGGGATAGAGATCCTCTTTTTTTCTGAATGTTCTATGGTTAAACACAATCCTCCTCCTTAGTTTACTGTTCAGTTCCTCTTAGAGAATGTTCTCCTGTTATGAGAATGTTCTCCTGTTTTACTGGTAAGAATGTAAAGCCTTTAGACAACTGTTAAACGATGGATGTGTAAAAATGTTAACTTGAAACTCTCCCTGTTCATCTCTTCTAGTCACGGGTTTGTGAGGATAACCTGACATATGCAGAGTTGGAGATGGTACGACCCAGGCTTGAACCGTCTTCTTCCTCTCCTACTTCTCCTTCCTCTCCCTCCATCCCTGAGCTTCTGGCCTCCAGCCCTTCCTGCTCTGACACAGTGTACGCCCAGATCCTATTCCAGGAGTAACCTCACTAGATTTTAAATGAAACCTTTAATAAACCAGGAAATAACTGCAAATACAATTTTCTTTTTGTGAAGGTGACCTAGAAAGACATAGTTTAGATGCATAGACAATATGGATCCTTTGAGCTGCCTTTTGGCCTGTAACATGCTCCACAAGACTGTATTAGACTGCTGAGCCAAAGTTTTGCCACAATCTTCTAACCTTTAGTTCAGTTTCAGGAAAGAACACATTTCACTAAACTACCACCACTAAATTTAAAAGTACATTTATATGTCAACACCCTCAACGAGATACACAAGAAATAACCTGCTATACACCTTGCCACTATTTATGAAAATATATGTCCTTTTGTGTGTTGTTTGCTGGTATTGCTGATGGTTTTGTCTGTGTGTTCCAGATGATTGTTGTTAGGGTGGTGTGTATGATTACTTCTTTATTCAACAATGCTAGCTAAATGCTAGCTATAGCATCACCTTGCCAAAAGCGATATCATGTATTTGCAAGAAAACTACTAAAGTTGCAATTGAAACTATTTAAATGTTGAATGTGTAAATAGGCTACTAATGTATCTAACAATGGACATTTCTATACACAATGGAAGTTTGTATAAATCATTTTTAACCAAACTTCACAGGAAATATACAGTCATTATTTTACGCATTTGTATCCTGTTTTAATAAAGAACGTAATGGTTTGAGTTTGTAAACTGTCTATGGCCATGAATCTAGACTCTCTTGAACACATTGGCATAATCTATCAATGGATTAACACTTTAAGATAATACGTAATGCATTCCCCCAACCTCCAATTTTGGGGAGTTGAAGATCATGGCATGTCTCTCTCTCGGACAGCTGCAACAAGTCTCATCCACGTTGAACTATCATGTTGTTTTCCACACTGCACGCCCAACCAGTGAACTGATATAATTGCGCGGAAAGTCTTGCTCGTTCCATGGTCAACCACAGCACTAGACACACAAGAGCATTGAGCCCAGGAAGTCCTCGCTGATTGCCGCCACCCCAGACCTCGGGCAATGCTTGTCCAATGTACATTGCCCCAACAAGCTCCCGGCCAAACATCTGCTAGTGGCTCAGTCAAGTCTCCAACCTAGACTGGTGGCGAGATGAGCGCAACAAAATAGAGCAAATTAGCTGCACCATGTGGTAGTAGACACATTTCTATTAACAGAATAATAGAGGGGCTACTAACAATTTATTAACTTTAGGGTTAAACAAGCCTAAAACATGGGTGGGTTGGCAAAGTCCCCAGAAATGATTTGCACACATTGCAGAGAAAAAAAAAATAAGCTGCTGAGTGGACTTGTAGATGATGATTCAGCTATTTGTATCACATTTTTGAGGTGTTATTTGTTTTGAGACATTTATTAAGGTTCAAACTATTTACATAGTGTTCATTATCCTCATTGTTTTTAGTCTGTGTTCTTGCTGTTCAATGCTATCTGCCAGATTGTTCACATTAGATCTTCTTCAGAAACCTGATTGGTTTGATGGTATTGGGCTGTATTGGGCTGTGAATGAAAATGCAACATTTAGCATTAGGCACAGGAGCCCTACTTACTTTCCACAAACAGTCATAAACACCACAGACATCAACACTAAATATGTGTTTATCCTGGAGGCAGGAGGTGCCATGGTCTACTGCCGATCAGAGGTGAAGGAGGAGGCCATTTTGTGAAGGTCAGATTGTGAAGGATATATGGAGCGATGGGACGGATGGAGAGATTGAGAGAAAGAACAAGACCTGCCTCCCATACTTTCAGTGTAGGGGGCAGAAAGTGATGAAAGATTTGAGGAGGAGGTGAAGTCAGTGACTGGGATGAACCCCCTAATGGGAACATTTATTCAAATCAGGCTAATTGTAATCATGCTTAATAATTAGCTTTACAGTGCATTATAATTGGGTTAGACTACAAGATGGTTCTGCCTAGGTGCTATAATTTATTTGATTTAATTATTCTGAGGAACCCAACGGTGTGGCATTTAATATCATAAAGCCAGTGGAGGAGAAAGAATGGATGTGGTCTGTTGTCTCTGAGAAGGTCATAGCTGGCTCTATGCAGGAGTTATGGGACTATTTTCCAGTCTATTAAGCTACTCCACTTAGCACAATTAGCACCACACTCAAAGGTTAACGACAGAGCCCTTCTCTATGGGTGGCTACATAGCATGGTAATAGAGAAAGTGCGGGGGAGAGATGGAAATGGAGAGATGAACGAAAAGAGAGACCTCTTGGGGTGGCTAAAGAGGATTATAATGGAGATAGAGAGGGAGGGAGGGACGACAGAGGGGAAACAAATAGAAGAAGTGTACAGCGATTATCTGCTACTGCTCTTTTCTCTCTGAGGGAGAGGCAGAGAAAAATAGATTTTACATGGAACCCTTGGCATATGTGCTGGTCTCCCTGTGTGGGTATTGTTGTTGATGTGCAGTACTGCTGTCGAGCCTTTCGATCCTGTGTGGTTTTTCATAAAAGGAAGAAGACCATTATTAGTAATATGTTGTCGGTTAGGGTCATGTCTGTGGTTTAAATGGGGAACACAGATCAAACAGAAAAATTCCCCTTAGGACACACAAACACTTAGCAAAACAAACAGACACACAACCTCCTAAAAAAGCGAATGAAACATGCCACACTACAAAACTAAAGCCATTGCTCTTCCTCTGTCTAGACAAAACAATTGAGCAATGTTTTGTTTAAAACAGACCCTTGGCCAAACTCTTCAATGGAATTGAAAGGGCCGTATAAAACACATTGGATTGATTGAGGCTAAGATGAGGGATTCATCTTTTAGCAGGACAACAACCTGAATCACACCTCTAAGATAAGGCTTGAGTGGCTTCATGATAAATCTGTGAATGTCCCTGAGTGGCCCAGCCAAAGCCTGGATGTGAACACCTCTGAACATCCGTGAGGAGACCGGAAGAGTTGACCAGAATGAGAGAACTTGTCCAAACCATGGTGTGCAAAGCTGGTAGAAGCATTTTCAAAGTGGTTTAAGACAAAGCTTCAACTTATTTAGGATTAAGAATGTTAAGAGTCTGAAAGCATTACAAAGGCTCTGTAGCTCAGGATTTTTAATTTCAGAAACCTCTTAATTGAGGATGCCATAGAATCACTAGCGAAATCACCGGGGTGGCAAGGTGTGGCAGCTGCCATAAAAAAAAAATGGTTGAGTCCCGGAGTCCACACGCTCCTGTCACAGTGGATGTCCACAGTTCAGGCGCGAATTTGCCTACAAACACGCTGCCTTACCACAGGTGATCGCTTATGGGTGTATCCGCTAAGGGTGTTTGATTTTCGGCAGGGGAGGAACTTTTTAAATTTAACATGAAACTGAACAAAATAATTTTTCTCGCACATGGGCAAAAAAAAAAACACGTTATAATGAGCACTATTCAGGCGACGTATTTCTTTGGTGCTGCCATATAAAACAAACAACTCAATGCTAAATAAACACAGCACATTTAACAACACAAAGCTAACTTATAAAACTGACCTGAGTCACCAACAATTTCCACCATCCTCCAATCCTTCATTTGCATAATATTGACCATGGCCCAACTTCCTGACACGCCGGAACAGCTCAAAAGGCTGCGAGATTTTTTGCGCAACCGTCAACAACCCCTTGACGCTATTCATAGAAAATTAATTGTATCTGTCGGAGGCAGCGGGCGCGGCTGAGCAGTGGACATCCACCCTTAGAAAAGTGAGTGGTCAGGATCTCACTAGACTAGCCTAGCAGTAATGAAATAAGGTACTGCTGCACACCTTTTGTAAATATACGATACCAAATGTAATCTTGCAAATTAATTTTACTTTAGCAGCAGCCGTTTATTATGGTTAAAATACTGATATTGTCTACTAGCTGATGTAATGCAATCGTCAATGTTATTGGTCAAGTTCAGTAACTACTTGTAAAAAGTCAAAACAATGCCTTTTTAGAATCTGTTTACCTTATATGGAATACTGTATGAACAGAATGTTAGCTTTAAATTTTGCTGATTTGTTAAACAATTGTACTCTTTGCATAGCTCAAAAGGTTGGAACAGTGTCATGGGCTATAACATGTGTGGCGAAGCAGAAGGCCGCGGGTTCGCATCCAGTGTGCGCCCCACCATGGGAACGGACCAACAGTGGAGGAAGCATCACTGTTAAGCAGCAACACACTGACAACGAGCTATACAAAAGGTACCCTTGGATACCCCTTAGCTTAATATATTGGAAGGTTGTCGTAAAGGCGTTCACGTATGTTACCAAGCAGAGGACCGCGAGTTGGAGTCTAGTGTTTGGCACTGGCGAAACCACCAGGGTGGTAAGGGGTGTCAGCTAGAAAATGTCTTTCCACCCCAGGTGCTGTAATATATTACATTTTATTGGATAGTATTATATTTTTCTACTTTCATTCATCTCTGTGGTAAGCCGTTCCAATATCTTTGAGTCCCCCCTTCTCCATAAAATGGTTGAGTCCGGGAGTCTGCCTGCTCCTATCACCGTACTGCTCCCCCTCCCTTCCAGTGAAAACACCATCCATGGTGCTCTATGCAACTGAGTAGTCAGGATCTCACTAGACTAACCTAAAGTAATGAAAGAAGGTACTGCTGCACATGTTTACTAAATATAAGATACAAAATGTCATCTTTATAATCTTGCATTAGCAGCAACCATTTATAATGATTTAGATGTCTGATATCGTCTATTAACTAATGTAATGCAATCTTCAATTTTTAGTAATGTTCTCGAGCTAGAAAACTTGCAGATGAAGTAGCTTGCCATCATTGCCATGTAAAGCTTGTCCTAACAGCTAGCAAAGAGGCAATGTTGATGTAGCTTGCTATGGATAATTAAATGGTTAATCTCATCTGTGAAGAAAGTTAAGGTTTATCTACAATAATTCTATATTTGACATATCTGGACATCGATATAAAATTAACAAAGTGTGATGTGTGTCATATGTCATAATTAACATTTTGTTAGTATATTAGATTGCTACTCTTTAAGCTCAGTAGCCTATAGTGCGTGTGTATCATTTCAAGCAATATAAGGCATTCATTGCCTTATAAGACATTCATTTTCAGGATGCATTGATTTATGCTTCTGCACTTGGTACAATAATACAAACAATGTGTCCAACTACACTGAACAAAATTATAAACACAACACTTTTGTTTTTGCCCCACTTTCTCTATGTACACAAAAGGCAAACCTCTGGTAAGGAGGGTTTCTTTTAAGAGATACAATCGAAAGTAGTTCCCAAACATGTTTTGTATTTAACAGATGTTTACCTGTTTGAAGTTTATCATTAATTCTGAGTCAACTTTAATTGGACCAAAACAAAGGACTAATCTAAACTAACAAACTACTAGCAACCTAGGTTATTTTTGTTCAAGTTGTGTGGTTCTGAATACTAAGTACAATTATTTTCTGAAACCCTGGTGGCCAATGGTTGGCCAAATGCAACATGACGAGTTTTGAAACAATTGTTACTTAAATGTAACTAGCTCCTAAACTTAGCTTGCCTTGGTCGCTAGCCATTATCTATTTCTTCAAGCCAGGTGGCTTGAGAAAAAAAAAGGGCCACTACTTCACAGTTTAACAATCCAGGTTGATTGTTTAAAACATTTGTAACAGGCCAACCTAGTGTATTGAATACACAATTAGCATTAAAGTCTTTTAATTCAAAACTGGCTAATTTAGACAGTAACTCAAGTCAGTCTTGGATATAGCAAAATATCCAATTGAAGCCATGTTGATGTTTTTGATTGGGGTTGTCAAGGATTGTCTTCAAACTCTGTGAATTTAATGTAGTCTTTAATGTATGTGTTATTCTCCCCCATGAACAGACCAATCTGATCTTGACCAACCAGAGATGCAGTTGACTTCCTCCAGCAGCACCATCAACTCCACCAGAGAGGGTTCCCTGCCAGGACACTGTTTGAACACACCTGCACATCTGCCTGTAAGCCAGCCTATCCCATCATCTCCCTCACCAGTTCCTCCAAACATGGCGAGTGGAGTTTCGACCAAAAAGCTCTATTTTTGTCTCATCCGACTACATGACCTTCTCCCATTCCTCCTCTGGATCATCCAGATGGTCATTGGCAAACTTCAGACAGGCCTGGACATACGCTGGCTTGAGCAGGGGGACTTTGCGTGAGTTGCAGGATTTTAATCCATGACGGCGTAGTGTATTACTAATGGTTTTCTTAGAGACTGTGGTCCAAGCTCTCTTCAGGTCATTGACCAGGTCCTGCCGTGTAGTTCTGGGCTGATCCCTCACCTTCCTCATGATCAGTGATGCCCCACGAGGTGAGATCTTGCATGGAGCTCCAGACCAAAGGAGATTGGTCTTCTATTTTCTAATAATTGCACCAACAGTTGTTGCCTTCTCACCAAGCTGCTTGCCTATTGTCCTGTAGCCCATCCCAGCCTTGTACAGGTCTACAATTTTATCCCTGATGTCCTTACACAGCTCTCTGGTCTTGGCCATTGTGGAGAGGTTGGAGTCTATTTGATTGAGTGTGTGAACAGGTGTCTTCTATACAGGTAACGAGTTCAAACAAGTTTTAGGAAAACCTGCAAAATCGGCAGTGTATCAAATACTTGTTCTCCCTACTGTATGTATATATATATATATATATATATATATATATATATATATATATATATATATATATATTACTATTATTATATATATATATTTTTTTTTTAAGAGAATAATTGTATTACGTGAACCTCTTATACTGTTATTGTTTTCTAAAGAAACAAACCAGCCATGAAGTGATTGGAGTCACTGTTTTCGTTATAGGTAGGCTGTATAGCTATGAGCTAGCCATCTATAGTAATCTTTGTACAGTTCCGTTTATAAACTTTAGACGTTATTTCAGCAACAATGTAATGGCTGAGGTAGAAGTTGCATTTCCACTGTTTAAATAGCATAATGGTTGAAGACACAGTCTGCCACATAGAAAACCGCAGCTCGAAACCAGCCAGGGACAACATTCATCCCTTCTAATTGTGGGCCGGCTGAACTAGGCTGCCTGGTTCCTTTTCTGGTTTTTAAATAAGACTCCTCTGTTTTTCTTCAATCCTCTCTGTTGCAAGTGATATGAGAAAACCTTAACATACGTATGTAGAACCTCAACAGTCATATCACAGCACAACATTACCATGTGCCTAGTTGGTCTGTTCTACTACCACAGCAATGATTTTACTTTACTGGATTTAGATTATTTACGTATTTTTCAGGCGAAAGGAAGCGAGAGGGAGATGATAGAAGCACAATACGACATGCAGACATGTGACCATGATTTATTGGAAAGAAAGGCAGACGCTCAGCACTCACTGGCACAACAGACATTTGAATATGTGAAGGAGAGGGATGCAGATGGAGGCAGCGAGGGAGCAGACTGTGCGTTTCCTCGCCGGGTTCCTCAGTGTTTTCAATGGGCTGGTTGACGTCCTTTCCATGGCTTACATTCCCACTCATTTCCACTGTTACAGCCTTACATGTCCCCTTTCATTAGTGAATAGTTCTTCATTTGCACACTTCGGCACATTGCCTTCTCTTGACCACCATTTCAGCTACTGAGTGAGTGCCTGACTGAAATCAATCTCGATTTACATAGTGTAGTTCACATGGCGTAGTGAAACCAGCCATGGAGTGATTGGAGTCGTTGTTTTCATTACTGTATAGCTAGCCATCTACATTAATCTCTTTGGTAATTTAATGCATTGAATATAGTATAGTGACCCTGTTAAACATGGGTTTGGATGTTAGCTAATGTAGGGAAATAGTTTCAAGATTTTTGGAGTTTTGACTGATTGGTTTAACAGTTGCAGATGTAAACAGACACCACACCTCTACACCCGTATCACAAGCAACAACAGACGCTGTTTAAATAGCATAGTGTTTAAAAAAACACACTACCACATATGAAACCTAGATTGAATCCAGCCAGGTGCAACAACATTTATCCCTTCTAATCGCAGGCCTGCAGAACTACAGTAGGCCTGCCTGGTTCCCTTTCTTGTTTTTAAATACTTAAGGAAGCTATCACCTTATCCCTGGAAGACCAGCCCTGTAATACTAAAGTCAAGAGCAAGTGAGAATATAAGGAGCCATCATTTGCCTCAATAACAGCTTTGTCTTTTGGTATATATATTGTGACAGCAATTTTAATGGTTCACAGGGGGAGGTCAGTGATAAGTAACCATGCATTATGGAAATTTCATCGGTTTGAACTGTCTTAAAACAAATTTCCCAACATAAAACCAACGTTATCTTACAATAATAAATTTTTAGGTGTCAGTGTTTTAAAATAAACAGAACAAAACTGTACCATTGTAATTCTGTAAAATAAGAGGTTTGAATACTTATGCAAGGCACTGTATTTAGAAAAAACTGAAATACACAGGTATGAAGCAGACAGACATTAAGAAAATTAAGTTAACAGTAAAAAAGTAGTTCACAGATCATTTGAACTGCTTTATAGGCAGTAATACTAAAGATGCCGTCCACGTGACTTGATGTAAAATTATCCCTGTTTAGCCATTAAAGGTCCCCAAAATTGATACTATGTTTTGTACGAGGTAATTTATGGACCATGTCATTAAAACCAGTTATTTCATGGACCACTAAGGTATAACAGTGATTGCCCTTACAGATTATGCACATATAAACAACATACTACACATCTACCCAAAAAGAGAACATTTATTACTGTGTAAAATGCAAAGTCCTAAACGGCATTTTTAAGGTACATTCTGACAGGCATTTCATAAGTGTGGGGTGGGTTGGTTGACAGCAGTTTTCCCCTACTCTGAGTAGGTCCACAGTAACTCTAGTACTAGCAAGTACGGTCAGAGTATCTGATAACTGCTTTTTACCCAGTAGTTACGAAGTTTCTGCAGGACAGTCTATGCTGCACAGAGCTCAGACAATTGCTATGCTGAGATTATACATTATTTAATTCTATAAAATAAACACACCTAGAAGCCATTGAAGCATTCAGAGGGCACTGGAGAACCCAGGGCGCTATTTGTTGTTAAGAAAAAAAAAATAATTCCCCATGTATACTGTAAACCAATTGATGTGTGAACATGGCTTTACCCAGGCTTACTGCCTCAGTATATAGGCCACTCATCAGGAAACATGTTTGTTGTTAGTTAAAAGGGAAAATCCCTTGCTCAGTTGTCTGCATGTTTCTACATATGAGAACAACCCTGTGGGATCACGCCACCACATAATGTTTCCTAAATGCAATACTGCATTGTTTCCCCTGCTTAGGAATTGCCTGAAATAAACCAAGTCATATGAGGCATGCACTTCCTGTTTTGACACTCAGTGTGTGCCTGTCAGTGTGTGCCTGTCTGTCTGTCGCCACGGCAGCTTCAAATAATGTCTCTAACACAACACCAAAACATCAAACCTAGTTTATTGTAATTCAATACCATCTATGATATACACAGGTATAAAGAATTAGATAATCATTCATCATCCACAAAAGGAAAATTCAGTAGCATAAAAATACATTCAGAAGTGTGATTGGTAAAGATTTCTGTTTTACTGACACAGATTAATGTTTTACTGACACAGATTAAGCCTAGTGCAGGACTTCATTTTTTTAGTCCAGGGCTAGGCTTAATTAATGTCCATGAAACTGGCACTTCATGTTTCCTGTAACCGTTGAAAACCACATTTTTACATTTTATACCACTGATCAAATTAACAGTGTTCCTTTCAAGTAATGCATTCATCCTGTCAGAAGGTCTCATGTAAACAGTTTGTAAAAACCTGAAGAGACAAATCTTGATCCTCCATTTCTTACTAATTTGTTCCTCTTCCCAGAGGTCCTGAGAAGGGAGAACATCCTTCTTTCTTACTGGACTGTGTAGATGTTGTGGAGGGGAGGAGTGAGGGAGGGGACGAGTGTTGGGTCCTGGAGGGCAGGCAGTGTCACTCACAGGTCCAGGTGAACACTCTACCCCAAGCATCTCCCACAAGCAGAGTAGCATGGGTCCTAAGCACAGACACGCACGCACAGACAAATGTGCTTAGATAACCAGAGATCATTAGCGCATTGTGTATTTGTGTATATACTTGTTTTACCCTACTTGGGAGCAAATGCAAAATCTGCTTGTTTTCACAAACAAAAGGGCCAATTTTAGGTTTAGGGATTAAAGGTAGGATTAACAACAGGTTGAGGCTATTTGGGGATAGAGTGGGCGTTTGTGTTAGAGTTGGTTGGACATCATAGGAAAAGTAATCCTTTGTTGGTACTCACAGGTGTAGTGACCACGACGTGTGTCTGTGTATGTGTATGTTACCTTGACATGGCCAGAGCGGTGACCGCAGGGTTGTTTTTATAGCGTCGCCTGGACACAGATTGGCTCCTGTTCAGCTCGCAGCACAGCACCAGGTGTCTCTCCCAGCTCTGACCCCGACCGGACCCGTCTAAACAAGACGACAGTAGAAAAACAGTTCTGCCTCAAAAGACCTACAATAATGAAAAGCAGATACCCGTTTGTACTGGAAGAAAACACAAACTGTAAGAACAGCTTTCAACGCGCCTGTGATCCTACGTGTCGTGAGCTCTGTCGGGGGGTTGCGACACCGCTCTTCCATAAGCAAGGGTTCGGGTTTCTTTTTATCCTGAACCTAAACAGACCTTGAGAACAGAAACCTCCACTGGGGCATCAGCAGTGGCCGGCTGCCTATCGGAGAGGATTACATGCGCAGAAATAGAAAGGATAGAACAGAGTCCACATTCAAGTAAGCGATTAGTTTGTTCTATTTTTTCCGTTTCTGTGCCTGGAATCCTATCTGATGGGCCAAATCCAGGTAGGTAGGTGACTTTTGAAATAGCGGCCCCATAGCGTGTTTTTACAGTAGCTAATATTACATGGTCAGAATCCCTCTAATATAAACCTCACCGTTGCAGCAGGATGTAATTTACCACAGTAATACTATTATGAGCTGACGGTGTGCTAGCAACGCTAAACAAATTACAGCAGAGTATTATTGCTCTCTAAATTACACAAGCGCACACACACGCGCACACACAAACGTCAGCAGAATTGCTCATCAGTGTTTACCGTCGCTACCTTTAATAACTTTATAACTCGATAATTCCCGGCAGCTAGCCATGATGTCAGCATGGATGGAGCCGAGACTTCTTTTCTCAACTTTATTCTGGAACCTCACGGCAGACTGACTTGGCTCCGAATTTCCAGCTTGCACTTAAAAGCGGATATAAACAGCAGCTTTTGGGAGATTCCAGACTCCCTGATACTTAAGTGAGCTGTTTCACAGCACAGCATGCATATGAAAGTTGTTATTCAATTGCGCCTCTTTCTGTAGAAAGATTCTGTATTTTCTGTATTCAATATTACTGATGTTCCCTGAATGAGGAGGTTTTCTGTTGATTTTAGCCATACCCTCTACGACTGGAGTCTCTGGCAGTCCTGGAGATCGGGGTTCCTGTAGAGGATCAGCTGATGTCCTGTTGTGCTCTGTCCTCCAGATCTGTTCCACACATCATGATAATCAGACAGAACTTAAAGCATTACACAAAAATCTAGCGCACACTAACTTTTTTACCCTGAAGATCGTGTCACACACACACACACACACGCACTCACACACACTGTGGTGGTACAACAACTAGCCACCAGGCACTCACCCTGACGATCCCGTCCGCAGAGCCAGACACCAGAACATTCCGTGAGTCCCACTCGTTTCTCTGGGTGAAGCAGATGGACAGGATGTCTCGCTCCGAGTGGCCAGAGGTGACATCGGCGCCACAGGACGTGTCGAGCCAGGTGAGCAACTGACCCGTCATGGTCCACAGGTACAGCGAGGGCCCGGCGCAAGTTGCTATTTCCCCCTGAGAGAGAGAAGGACGAAAAACACACCAGATGGCAGGGCTCCTCAAAAACTCTGGGAAAAAAAGTCCACTTTCAATGACCACTAACACACATACTGTTGGTAGGCCGTGGAACAGGGCGAGTGTGTGCTGCCAGGAATGGGAATCCTCCCTTCCTTATACTGAGTTCCAGGAATGCTGGTGCCCTAGACATTCCCTGTCTGGCTAAACTATTATCGAGCCCTATGTACTTCTGTAGTACTGTTTATCTGTCAGCAGGGAGGATTCCACAAGATCCCATTAAAGAGGGCGATAAAAAAAATGGAAAGAGGAACAAGAGACGGGAACGAACGGAGAGGTCACCTCACGAAGGCCCTTAAAAGCTTGCTCATCGATTCATTCTGGAGGGAGCGGGAGGGAAAGTGAGAAGAAATGCCGTAAAAGAGGTAAAATGAGGCCCACCGTGAGGTCATTGATAGCCAGCGCTGTGATGCTAGCCCTGTGTCCAGGCAGCTGAGTCACATAGGTGAGGTCTTCCAGGTCCCACAGGATGCAGGTGAGGTCACAAGAACCGCTGACAATCACCCCATGAACCTCGGACACGGCCAGACACGTTACAGCGTCCGTGTGACCATACAACACCTAGGAGACGGACAGGCAAATTGGGTCAAACACGAATGCTCAAACACTCTTTGGTTGGTACAAACTTACGGACATGTCAGCACAAGACACACACACCCACACACCTGTCTGAGTTTCATGTGGTTGAGTTTGTCCTTGCTGATGGAAACATCCCACACACACACCACAGAGCTGGTCCCAGCCGTGACGATGGTGGCTTGGTTGGGACATGCGGCACACAGCATCTGCCCCCAGTCACACACACTCTCGCATACAGCAAAGGTCTAGGAGAAGGAAAACAAGAAGAGACACACCAGTCAGTTACAGCACAGCCCTTACAATGCCAGGGTTGCCGGTTCAATTCCCATGGGGGGGGGGGGGGGGGCAGACCAAAAAAGGTATGAAAAACATATGCCCTCAGTACTGTTAGTTGCTGTAAATGCAAATTGAAGTAATACATACCTTCTCAGTGGTGTAATGTCCGAAGGAGCAGGAGTTATCAGGGAAGCCCCAGGAGAAATATATATTCCACAGGGGAGGGATCAAAAGTCGGTTCTTCTCCACAACCAGAACCTCTTTCTCCGCACAAACCACCTGGCCCACAGAACCGCCAAGGACCTCTGGATGGGGCATGAAGGAGCGTGGGAGAGGAAGAGGAAGCCGTTAAGAGAACAGACGTGGGAGAGGTTTGTTGTTGGTGAAACCCCTGTGCACAAGTCACATCCAGCTCCCCAGCAGAGACTAGTGTTGGATTCCAGTATCCTCTCTTCATATCCACCAGAGACCAGGGTCCAACCCAGAGTCTTCCCTTCCTACCGTTCACTTGCTGCTGTTCAATCATTCTCTACTTAAACATGTTGGGCCTTTTGCATATAGATAATATTTGCCTGTTATGATATGTAGTATTCATCTGTATTCAGATAATGCTATTTTGTCAAGATAACTGAGCTACATGAAAGCGGTTTGTTGTTTGACCAAGAGCCCATATTAATTTAAAATCCATGCTTAATATGATAAAAAAAAAACGTAGTACAATGTTCTTTTTTTCAGTAGACATATATTTTATCCCTGAATGGCCATCTTGTTAAACATTTGGGTTTCTGGAGTGAAGAAAGGCTTTATTAAAAAAAAAAAAAAACAGGCCAGTTAGCAAGGAAATTAAACTAGGGTTCCTTTCTAGAAACAGGTTTCCCACTAAGTAGCAGAAACCAATGAATTCTGTCAACAGTTGTACAGGAGTTAGACTATGGTGATGATATTGCATTTTTGCATGCAGCTGAGTCTGTTCTAAAACCCCTAGATGCAGTCTATCACAATGCAATTACATTTATTACAGGTGATAAGATCACTACGCATGTTTTCTGTGTAAGAATGTAAGCTGGCCTTATTTACGTGTTTGTTGATTGACACGGCGCACAGTTTCTTTGCAAAAGGAACTGCAGTTACAGACGAGGCTGCCCTACGCACTGATGTACCTTACTACCCAACCCCCAGGAAAGAAATACAACATGACAAGCAAATCAACGTGTGTTGGCCAAAAGTATGTGGAAAGTTATTATTGGATTCGGCTGTTTCAGTCCACAGGTGAGTAAAATCAAGCACACAGCCATGTTCTGATATCTGTTGGAAAGTCTTCAGAGAAGAGATTTTTGATAAGCAGTTGTCCACATACTGTCCTTTTCACCTTGTAGTTGTATGTGGGGATAGCCACGACACTCATGTGTCTGCACTAAAAAAGATGATGCTCCATACAGAGGAGAATATGATACTTTCCTCCTTAAGAGGGAATCTTAATGAATCTCTGAATTTAAAGAGCTGTAGCCATATGGCATGAAGTTGGACTTTGCAATAAGACCATTCCTGTGATCAGATCATACTCATTGTAATATATATATAATGTTGTGACACCTGAATCTGTTTTCATATTTTGGCTGTAAGACATTTACTATATGATTTATTGTGTTGACCTACTACAAGTTTGAAGATTTAATAGTTGTTGGAGATAATTGGTTGCAATTATCATGACTGTTATTCTTAATTTCTGAATTAGAAAGTTTCTTAATAGAAACCACTATAATTGTCATGGGGTCCTCAGTGGTCAACATATGTAATTAATTTACCTATGGGTTATGTATTTTATACTAAATACTGATAGTTAATACAGTAATTTGTCTGATTTGAATGTCATAAATTCTTTAATTTGGAAGCACCAATTATTTGTATGAAACGTTTGAGGACACTGATGTTAATTAAGAAAATGATCGATTTCCTATCCTTTTATATTTACTATTTACTAGGAAAGTGGCGTTTACATGGAAACTAATGATGGGTGGATTATAATCTCAGACAGAATCAAGGCTTGTAAACTTTTGACTCTTTGGCAAATGGCAAATTACAAAAGCAGACTCTCAGACTTGGAACTGCCCTTTTTAACACGTTTTCTTCAGGTGCATGATCAGATGGTCAGGAGTCGATCTCCACATCGCTCCAATGTCCCCCTTTCACCTCTCCTGGTTTAGGAGAGAGTGTGGAGAGACTGAGTACATTTTATGAAACTTGATGAAAGGGCCTCTTGGCGCCAGGCTGGTCTGTGTCCGTCCTGAGTTGGAATCGTAAATCCAGTAATGGGTGAAGGTTACATTCTAGTTTATTCATGAACCCAGAGGAGGACGTTCCAACACAGTCAAATGCATAGGCTCCAAAAGACCAAACCACCAATGTCTTCTTAGCAGGTACCTAATCAACAAAGCTACAGGGAAAAAACATCACAGAGCCTCTTAGCAGGAGATCCTATGCTTCGGTACAGAAGGAGCATTGATAACACCAGAGGCTTTCATCAGGCATTGTCTGGGATAGTGCTGGATGGATTGGAGACAGACGGCTCCATTGATGGAGGGCCTTGGGTTGTGTGTTGAACAGTTCCAGTACTGGGCTGTGGTGCAGCCGGTCAGGATGGTCATGATAGTGATGTGGTAGCATATCAAGGGTGGCTCGTCGAATCTCTTTAGTCGCTTTAGAGTCACTGTTGCACCGTCTTGTCAACAATGGCAGCGATGTCCATGACCAGTGGACACAGAGGAATTGAAAACCCGCTGACTTAAAACGGCCAGCTAACGTTTGCCAGGGAAGCCTCATGGGACTGTCACACATTGCCAGGGAAGCCTCATGGGACTGTCACACATTGCCAGGGAAGTCTCATGGGACTGTCACACATTGCCAGGGAAGTCTCATGGGACTGTCACACATTGCCAGGGAAGTCTCATGGGACTGTCACACATTGCCAGGGGGAATGGTTGATCCCATAGAGCTCTGAAAACACCCTCAGTTGGACCGGGCAAAGCTAACTGATGATAATTACGAGAAATTCTCCCCAATCCGTCAGGACTTGACACATGGCCACAGATATAATTGAATATGAAAAAGCATGTTACAGTAAAATAATAATAGTCGTACTTCAAAACAGTCACATTGAAGAGTTTCACAACTTCTAATGAATTTCATTCAATTCGATGTATATCCCATATTGCAGTGCAGACCTGACACTGCTACCCGACCCAAGAGGATGAACAAACACACAAAGGTGAATCTGACTTCCTGTAATTGTCGCTATAATTGACCTGCTCCTACCCAGACAGGAAGTCATCATTATGTTCCTACTAGTCACCTTTACCTTTTAAATCCCCTGGAAGCCCAAAGAGTCTGGAGAATGTTACCCTTAATGATATCATTTAAGATTGCCTTAATAACAGTTTTCCTTTGCCCGGTTCATCTCTACTTGCCTCTTGAACATCCAACACTCAGACTATGTACAGTAATGTGAGACGTAGTATGCAGGAAAAAAATGCCCCTCCTGAACACACATTCAGCTCATCTCCTCTGGAATGGCTCTTCAGGGATATTCAGATTATTAAGCAAAGCTTTACTGGTGGAATCATCTCCCCATTGCAGGTCCATAGTAGCAGTAGCAGACCTGCCTGTGTGGGTTAGTGTGTGTGTGTGTGTGTGCGCATGTGTGTGCATACCCTGCTGTTTCTAAGTCCATCTGGGTAAATTACCCAATGAAGAGTGTCTAGCCAGCCTGCTCCTATTGGTCTCTATGGACCTGGCCCACCTCATATATAAAATTAAGGTATGAAAAGGTTATTTTCAAATAATAAGGTGATTGACAATAATTAAACACAGGAGTCTTTCTCGGGTACAAATACACACGCGCACACACACACACATACACACACACACAATACATACACTTCCCCTTCTGAACACAGGTCTTGTCCTGTTTAATGTTTATGTCCGCACTGTACGAAAAAAAAGAAGAATCCCCACAAGGACAATAAAGTCCTTAAAATGAAGCACAGTACTGAATCTGCCGTTTTGGGTGCACTTTGTATAAAACTCTCCGAAGACTAGGGAAGTGCTTGTCTATGGTTTGTGTTTGACCTTTAATTCCTACTTAAAGACTTCTCCTGCAGTCAGTTCTGCTATATCTTTCACAGGCACCCTGTCACTCCATTCACAACCTAAACACAATCCCAGTGAGCTTATCAATGGTCACTGTTACTGGTACCTTATTGGAGCAACGAAAGGGTGTCAAAAATTGGTTGAGGCAGAATTGTAATAACATTTGTTCCTTAAATTGCTTCATAAATGGTTGAGAAGTTAATCAAAACATTGAAGAAGATCACCAGCTAATAATTGTGTTTAATTGTCTAAGTAGAAACAAACGTCCCCACTGATGTTCTATCCTCCCCAGTCAAATTTCCTGCATGGTCCTTTCAACTGTTCTACGGGGTATTGGGAGACACAGAAGACAAGTATGTATTCCTGACAGTCTAATGTTTCAGGAATGGGGTCGTAATATTTTGTACATTAAATTGTCAGATAAAGAATTAAAAAATAACTGCATTAGATAACAACACTGTTTCAGACAGTGCTTAGTCCTGTTCTGAGGGTCTTAGTGTTACGACAGTGGTGTGGTTGGAACATTACCTTTCAGTGGTTGAACGGAGGGCTTGAGCTTGTCCAGTCTAAAGAAAAAGGGTGTTGGCTGGGCAGGCGCTGACCCCTCCTTTTTGGAGGCAGTCCGAGGTGGGTGGGGCTTGGTGAACAGCTGAGGGTCAGATGGTCAGAGGGCAGAGGTCATACATAGAGAGTATTGTCAAAAATTGTTGACCTTTATAAAAAGATAACATTTTACATTAAAATGCCCAGTATAAAAATGTGGCAGTTTAACATAGAAAGGCTGTCTTAAGTTGCTGTGGATAAGAGGTTCTGCTAAATGGCTAAAATGGTCAAATGTGTAGATTCCCTATTATTCTGTGCTCCCCACCTGTTTGGGCACTTGCCCGAAATTGTTGACATAGCCCTGGATGGTGCTTTTGATAAGGGGGTCGCTGAGGGGGTCCTGCCTGCCTGTTCCTCTCCTCTTTGCATAGAAGTAAGGGTGGAAGGTGTTGAGGGACTCCACAGCGGCCGGTCCCTGCTGGCGGCACCCAAAGATCAGGTCAATCCACAGGTGGAGGTGGGAGCTGACATAGTCACTCTCCAAAGCCTGGAGGACCGGAATAAAGCCAGAGCGTCAGAACACAAGTGCGCGCACACGAAACAAAACAAAATATAGTCAAGAAACAGTGTGCAATGCAGTTAATCCTTCATTGACTGGCAGCCAAGATATAAATGTTTAAGGAGAAACTCCTAGCCACACAAACCGGAAGCCATTCAGTTGGAAGAATAACCCGAAGACCATCTCTCATGTGCTAAAGTACAGAATTACATACAAATCTAAGCTTTTTTCAACTTCCCAAATTTGAAGATATAGAAGGAAATAAACAACAGAAACTCATTACGAAGCCCAGGTACGTATCAAATTATCCAGGTGTGATTCCCTCCATAAGTCCATTAAAAGTGAGGAGCGGAACGATGGAACCACACAAGATAATACTCTCATCACGACAGAATCACGGCACTACGGAATCATTTGGCTCGAATTAGCTTGAATTAGACACATGTTGCGAACAGTAAATGAGAAAACGGTAGGAAACGTGGACGTTATGGCCAGAAGTCCCCTTGAACGAGACCTTAATAACAGCAACACTTCTCAGACTCATAACTGCTCCATATTGTTCCATATGGAGTTCATTTGCATGTGAAGAAAAATAGAAGAAGAAACATCCAGCTAAAACCACAAATTTGGTGTGTATTGGAGGCAATATAAGATTATATGAGATTACAGACTGATAAAGACCGCCCTATGGGGAATGAGGAAATACGGAGAGGGAATGAGAGAGAGACGAAGACAGAGAGAGAATAAGGAATGAAAAAGGAAATAGAGCAGGCATTCATCCTGAAAAGCGTGACTTATGAGACTGAGTGTGCATTCTTAATGGTTCTGAAAAGACTGTTATCCCATAATGACAGTGGGTTTAAACACAGTTTAACACAGTAAAACAAGCCATTAACACAGTTGTAATAGGCTCTCCTTGATAAGAGAACAGCAGCTCATTATGTATGTAAGGCCAGCCCAGCTCAACGGGACATCACAACTGGTTCACCCTTCCTTTCATGCTCCCCATTTTCTAAAGCTGTTAAAAAGACACTGCGTCCTACGAATACGAGATATCTCCACTAGAATGGATCATTACAACCCTAGCACACACCAGAGCAGCCAGTCCTCTGAATATATCAATACCATCACATTCTGTTGAGGTTTTTAGCAAGGCACTTAACCCCTGAAGTGATTCAATTTTTTTAGGTTGTTGTGTAAAAAGGCAAAAACCAAATGACAAGAGGGGCTTAGAAAGACGGTAGATTGGACTAGATGTTTGGTATACAACTGACCTCTCTGTGAACTCTGATGAACTCTTGAGGGTCTTCCTTTGCCCAGGGAGGAAGGACAACATCCCCAAGTGTGGTACCATCCTGCATACAGCCTGGAGACACACATACACACACAGTGAGAATACACACACACACAGTCAGAACACACACAGTCAGAACACACACACACACACAGTCAGAATACACACACATACAGTCAGAATACACACACACACACACAGAGTCAGAATATACACACACACAGTCAGAACACACACACACACAGTCAGAATACACACACACAGTCAGAATACACACACACACACACACAGAGTCAGAATATACACACATACAGTCAGAACACACACACAATCAGAACACACATATACAGTCAGAACACACACACACACACACAGTCAGATCACACACACACAGTCAGAATACACACACGGCCAGAATACACACACGCACACACAGTCAGAACACACACAGTCAGACAGTCAGAACACACACAGTCAGTCAGAACACACACACACAGTCAGAATACACATACACACACAGTCAGAACACACACAGTCAGAATATACACACACAGTCAGAATACACACATACAGTCAGAATACACACACACACAGTCAGAATACACACACACACAGTCAGAATACACACACACACAATCAGAACACTCACACACACAGTCAAAACACACTCACACACACACAGTCAAAACACACTCACACACACAGTCAGAACACACACACACAGTCAGAACACACACACACAGTCAGAACACATACACACAGTCAGAACACATACACACAGATACACAGTCAGAATACACACACACACAGTCAGAATATAAGCACAGAGTCAGAACACACACACACAGTCAGAATACACACACACAGTTAGAACACACACACACAGTCAGAACACACACACACAGTCAGAACACACACACAGTCAGAACACACACACAGTCAGATCACACACACACAGTCAGAATACACAAATACAGACAAACACTAAACACTGCACGCCAGGTCACCCCGCCCCTGTTTTCATTAATTTTAGCGTGTAACACTTTTAATTAAATTTAAAAACCTATGTTCCCGAACCTTCAACCCTAAACCTTTCCTTTAGATTTACCATAACCTGACCTATTGTATATATACAGTATCTCACAAAAGTAAGTACACCCCTCAAATTGTTGTAAATAAATTATCTTTTCATGTGACAACACTGAAGAAATATCACTTTGCTACAATGTAGTGAGTGTACAGCTTGTATAACAGTGTAAATTTGAAATAACACAACCCACAGCCATTAATGTCTAAACTGCTGGCAACAAAAGTGAGTACACCCCTAAGTGAAAATGTCCAAATTGGGCCCAAAGTGTCAATATTTTGTGATGCCAACATAATTTTCCAGCACTGCCTTAACCCTCTTGGGCATGGACTTCACCAGAGCTTCACAGGTTGCCACTGGAGTCCTCTTCCACTCCTCCATGACGACATCACAGAGCTGGTGGATGTTAGAGACCTTGTGCTCCTCCACCTTCCATTTGAGGATGCCCCATAGATGCTCAGTAGGGTTTAGGTCTGGAGACATGCTTAGCCAGTCCATCACCTTTACCCTCAGCTTCTTTAGCAAGGCAGTGTTCGTCTTGGAGGTGTGTTTGGGGTTGTTATCATGTTGGAATACTGCCCTGCGGCCCAGTCTCCGAAGGGAGGGGATCATGCTCTGCTTCAGTATGTCACAGTACATGTTGGCATTCATGGTTCCCTCAATGAACTGTAGCTCCCCAGTGCCGGCAGCACTCATGCAGCCCCAGACCATGACACTCCCACCACCATGTTTGACTGTAGGCAAGACACACTTGTCTTTGTACCCCTCACCTGGTTGCCCCCACACACGCTTGACACCATTGGAACCAAATAAGTTTATATTGGTCTCATCAGACCACAGGACAGGAGATTCAGGGTCTTGGTAATCTTCTTATAGCCTAGGCCATCTTTATGTAGAGCAACAATTCTTTTTTTCAGATCCTTAGAGAGTTCTTTGCCATGAGGTGCCATGTTGAACTTCCAGTGACCAATATGAGGTAGTGTGAGAGCGATAACACCAAATTTAACACACCTGCTCCCCATTCACACCTGAGACCTTGTAACACTAACAAGTCACATGACACCGGGGAGGGAAAATGGCTAGTTTACATTGTAGCAAATTGTCATTTCTTCTGTGTTGTCACATGAAAAAATATAATCAAATATTTACAAAAATGTGAGGGGCGTACTCACTTTTGTGAGATACTGTATCTTACCCTTTAAGGTCTGAATCTTTACCATAACCCTAAACCTAATCCTTAAGCAAAGTATTTTGAATTGTCAGGACTAACACAAAGACCGGCCTTTTCATGTTTCATGTTTTTCTGTAATGCTTAATACATTTTGGTGAATTTTGGTTGGGAAAAGAAAGGTTATTAACAAGTAATAACACACACCTAGTCTGAAGTGGTTGGCATTGACCAGGAAGTCAGGTAGGTAGTAGAACTCTGGGATCAACTCTCTGACATCACCCATGTTGTCTCTGGAGGCAGAGTCCCACTCCTTCTTCACACTGTGAAACATCCTCTCTGCTACATCATACCCTCCCTGAGAGACAAACACAGAGATGGAGAGAAGGAGTGAGAAAGACAGCGAGTGAGACAAAGGGAGAGAGTGAGAGAGAGGGTGAAAAAGAGATGAAAGAGATGCAGGGAGTGAGATGGGGGGGGTCATCAACCCAAACAGACTATCCAGTCACTCAATCACACATGGTCCCATTCTGATCATGTGTAGCTCAAATCAGTTGATAAAGCAACTCCAGGCAGCTGTGGGTTTTATTCACACAGGGGCCCGTTTACAGAACTGTATGCACTCCCTACTGTTGGTCCTTCAGCTGAATGATGTAAATGTAAAACATACACATGCTTTGCACTGTCACTTATCGTACCAGTAACCTTGTGTGGCTAGACTCACAAAAGTGTGTGTGTAGCAACTTAGATACAAAAGTTTGAAATGGAAACATTAATAAAGTCCCCTAAAGCATATTAAACACAGGTTCATTTGATTATGTTGGAGAGAGGAAATATCAGCCAGACATTGACTGAAGCTTTTCATTTTTCCGTAAAATACTCTAACCCCCTGATAGAGATCCCATAAGAGGAATGTAATTTACAGTAAAACAATTACTTTCATTCAATGAGAATAACACCCATACAGGATAAATTCTGTTAGAGGTGTAAATCAAGTTACAGATATTACTGCAGCTGAAGACACTAGTAAGGGTTGGAATGATACAGTGGAGCACTTTGTTTTCAGCAGGCTAATATCTTCATTGTTTTATTGTTTGATGCTGGCTATCAAATATGCAAGCCTTTTCATTAGCATCAATTGGATTCCTAGACTGGAAATCAGAAGCTTTTACAACCAAATGGGATTCTTCTTTTGCATGTTTTTAATGTTGCCACATTTATTTGCATATATATTGAAATCTCAATTTAATTCATTTGTTTCTAAACTAAAAAAAGTTGATAAGGAATCCAGCGGGTCCAAAATAAGCAGGCAGTCACTTCATTAAGAAGGATTATTCATTTTAAATATTACCCATAAAAGAAAGAAAAAGTACTTGAACGCATTTCTGGAAAAATACACTTTATATTGAATGCATTTCATTAAGAAGGATTATTCATTTTAAATATTACCCATAAAACAAAGAAAAGTACTTGAACGCATTTCTGGAAAAATACACTTTATATTGAATGCATTGTTTTACTAGGTAAGGCAGCAGATTGCCAAACCATTACAGCATCTGATCAGTAACCAAAAGGTTGCTAGATCGAATCCCAGATCCGGCAAGGTGAAACATTGGTCATGCCGTTATAATTGCTCACCAGGAGACCAGAGTGGCGGACCCCTGCACCTTTCAAAAGTAAGGTTCCATTAAAAGTGTAGTTTAAATTTTGTTTAGACCTTGTGCAGATGACAAACTTGTGCAGCAGATGATTAAAATAATGTAATCAATATTCCTTTAATATTAAGCTAATTAAACAATAGCATCTGTTCAGGACTCGTACACCTTCAACCAACCAACCGGTAGAATCCAGTGTTATCAAAGGGGAAACATGTCCAGCTGTAGACAGCCAATCAGAGCAGCTGACCCCTGACATCTCACCTGCAGAGTTAGGTAGGTCTGGGAGAAGGGCTCCATCCGAACGAGGAAGGAGGACACGATGATTGCCGAGGAATAGTGAGTGCAATAGTGACACCGCGCAGTCAGCTCGCCTAGAACAACCGTCACAAACAAACAAAGAACAAAGCGCTATATGAATCCTATGAACTCTGCCATCACCACTAACTCAGACCAGATACAAAATCAGAACAGAAAACTGGTTGTACGACAGGAGATGACTGTGGAGAGACACACAGACACTATGTGGTGCTGTGTGTAGTATCTCTATTGTGTGTTTCATTTTGTGGTTTCATTGTGTAGATATGTAAGGTATTACATTGTGTTTGCATTCATTTTCTGGACCCCAGCAAGAGTAGCCATTGCTTCTGCTGCAGCAAACAGGGATTCCAAGTCACAAACATAATGGAAAACCCACAAGTCATGAGACTGTGTGGATTAGATGGCATCAGGTTCCATACACGTGATGCTAATACAGGGGGTTTAGGAATGTGGATTGGGACTGTCGGTGCTGTCTGTACCAGGGTTTGTACAAGGGTTTGTACCAGTACAACATGTAGCTACGGCTCACTACCTTCACTAACGTCCACTTCATTATATCTCTCAATGAACATCTGTCTCCTCTTCTCTGTCTGCGCTCCCATTGGTTTAGACAGGTCACGGAATGTTGCGGGGTTGGTCAGATCCAGGGTCTATCATAAACATGAAATGACACGTCAAAATGTGATCGATAAGCAATTGAAGTGTTGCTAAGTTCGCCCACTCGGTTCCTGTTGTTGTTCTTGCCTGTTACTCCAGGAAGGCCGGTTCCCCCACAAGTTTTTTTTTTTTTTTAAGTGTGTTTATCATACAATATAATGTGTTTATCATACAATATAACATTTAAAATAAATGAGCCCTTGCTAATCAGAAGGCTATCTGATACGCTGCGGTGGACCTGGGTTAGAAAGTGTAGCGTGGCTAGCCACTTGATGGCACTGAATGCAATGTCAGCTGAACATGCAATCAAAGCTAATAGCCACCTTCGGAGCCAAAAAATGCCCTCAAATCACATCCTTATGACGTGGTGAGCAGATGAAACCCTTTGACATCGCGTGTGTGCACATTCAATTAAACAGCTGGTTCACATACACACTGTAAATGAAGTAAATTCTGTTGAAGCGCTCATTTCGAAAATGTACATGACTCAAACCATGGAATGATACAGATACAGGAAGACAAACAGACAGGATACCAGACAGTCAGACAAACAGACAACACACAGGGTTCATCTTCACCTCCGACTCGTAGTCAGCTAGCACCCAGGGGAAGACGGGGTACTGCATGAGGTCACTGTAGGTCCGACCAGACAAGGTGTTGAGATGCATCAGGTACTCAAAGTTACTAATCTCTCCACGCTGTCCAAGGGGAAACACAGAAACACCAATGTACCTTGTTCTACTACACTGTCACTGAGAACGCAGTACTACTAGATGTTACAGGAAGTCAGAACTTTGTTAGTCAGAATGTCCATGAATACAGTATTTGTCATAGAAAACTAAGTCGTTTTCTCAGTGGATCACAGTAGACCTATGATGAATATGGATTCAATGTTACTGTACCTGCCATTTAACAAGAGCGGCCTTCTCCACTGGAGTTCTCCTGAACAATACAATGACAAGAGAACACATCAGATGGTTAACTGTTGTCCAGGTAAGGGTAACATCTACTTGAAAAGTCAACCACCGTCCACTTTCTCATTGAAAAGCATTGGATATATTATGCATTCCTGGGTACTTCCCGAGTTGATAGGAATTGAAATGGAACTGAACCCAACCCTGCTGACAACCATTTGTGATCAGCCAAATGCAATAGACTACCCCAGATACCAAAACAAATGAGTCATAACCTTTTCACTTTTAGCCCGGGAATATTTTTGACTCATGCTTCAATATTCAGACATAAACACCATAAACATAAGGGGGAGAAAATCCAGTATTTTGGGCCATTAATTTGGGAGCGACTGCCCTGGGTGAAGCATTTGCTTACAACTGCAGTTTTTGGGGAATATGTTTTTCTTAGTCATTTAATGTTTATTTAAAAATACAATCTGTTCTGTGATTACAAAAGTACTGAGTTCTGTGATTACAAAAGTACTGAGTTCTGTGATTACAAAATATTTTCTTTTACCTCCCATTTTGGGCAGGATGTTTATCATGTTTGTTTTCTATTTGTGCGTAAGCAATAAGTAGAATCACTATCATAACTCAGTTAGCCATGAAATTACAAGATGAAAGAAAGTGATATTAATGACATCGGGCACAAAGTGGTACACATATGATATAGTACATAATGGTCATGGACCCTTTGAAGATCCACAGCACCACTTACACAATCAGTGGCTAAAAATCGCAGAAGGCAAATTTAAATGGATTACCTCTTAGGAAAATGTATTTTAAGTAATAATGTATGTATTTATTTTAATTCAGTTCTAGTTTTATAAAGGAATACTTGCCCCTAAACTCATTTAGAACTCTTTCAGTCAATGACATCCCAGGAAGCTGTTCTGATTGTGGGTTACCAAGCAACCAGGCAAGGAATGTTATGCTTCTGAGAGTTCTTAAACTCCAGAGCAGAGCAGAGGATCAGTGGAGGGAGGTGAATTGTGAAACAGGCAGTGTAAGTGTGTGTGTATGATTGGTAGAAAACTCTAAGCTATAAGCGTCGTTTAGCATGTGTGAAGTGTGTTCTCATGTTGATTAGTGCTGTATTGGTTTAGCAAATGAGTTTGTCTCCCCTCCAAACAACACAAACGTTACATAGTTTTACCAAAGACTGATGTTTAGGCATATGAACTGGGCTACGTAGTACTACTAAAGACTGACGTTAAAATATAAGAACTAGGCTACAGAAGTAGCCAATCCCCCTCTGAAATACTGCTAAGGATCATCCCCACACATGAAAGACTTGCCTGTGTGTATGTGAGGATGTTTCCAACTTGTCAACACAGAAAGGAACTCTTGCAAAGCCACCCACATAGAAGGTTTCTTGCCTATTGTTTTCATACAGAGCTGTTACGTCTTCATGATCAGGGCCATGGTTTAAAAGAGGATAATCACCATCAACTGAAGGTATGCTGAACTCTGGCATTAGAAGACCTACTAAGTACTACTTCTACTAAATATCCAATTCTAAAAACTGAAGCTACACAGTATTTATGCCAAAAACATAGTTTGTTGGTAGCATTTCTTCAGCCAGAATGCATTTCTATATATATTTTACTTCTGAAAACATTACACGTTAACAGCTGTGGAAATGTCCTTCCCCCTCTCACTGTGGGGCAGTAAGACACACACACACACACTTTCCTCCTCTCTCTGGGACAGTAGCATGGCTATAAAGTCCTGGCGCCACAGACTCCTGTTGCTTAGTAACAATGTTAAACAACAGAAACCTTTTCCTGCCCTCTGTTTAGAGAGCGAGTGAGAGCGTGTGGAGTAGGGAGCGTGAAACTGGGGAGCTGAGAGACAGTTTAGGACTTAACTAATCTCTTAATTGAATTATCAACACTTACAGATTGTACAGGTATGTACAGTCAAATTAATTGCATCTCTTACTGGTGGAGGTCACTAACCAGAACATGAAAAGGCCTACATACTGGGGTTGAGGATACAGTGATTTGTGAAAAATACATTTTCTAGGATTATTAGGGACAAATGTTGAAATGGTGATGATTGTACGAAATGTGTGTTTGGATAGCTCGGTGTGCTTCGGTGAACCAGAGATGGAAGTCCTCCCTAGTGGCATGGACGCGACAGTTAAGCGGAGCTACTGACAAATAAGTGGCTACATTACTCAGGCCACTGCAACCGACTGAACCTTTCAAACTGACTGTATCTACACTAGGGTAAGTACTCACTATGCTTCATACGGATAAGAAATCTTTCACACTTCTGTGACAAATAACCGAAACAAGTATTTAAATGAGTTGATTCAGTAAGGCTTGGTAAGGCTCAGAAGTGGATTTAAGCTTAAATCAGAACATGCATGAATGACTAAACGAAGAAGCAGAATTACCATGATTCTTTCTTCCTCATAAGGCCCAGAAATACAGGCTAAACCACAGACTACTCACAGAGGCCCGTGTCTCATTGCCATTTACAGATTAACAGTATCTCCGGGTCCAAAGTTATTCACCTAATTTCACAAATCAAGAGCCATTTGAGCTATATCCAATTTCTACACACCCAGCAACTGCTTACCACAATATCTTGTAAAAGCAGCCTAAATCAATCATTGCATTTGTCTTGCACTATAATGTAGTATAATCTGCAGGTAGTAATTGCAAGCTATACTTTCCTATCTGAGGTTGTAATGGAAACAAGCAATGGTGAATCACCTCTCCGTTCTCTGTGATCCTCAATATGATTAATGAGGCGATAGAGGGCCTTAGGGTTTAATAGAGACACACAATCGGCTCTATGAGACACACACACACACACACACACACACACTCTGCTCTAACACATACACGCACACATATACTGCTCTAACACACACACACACACGCGCACACGTACTGCTCTAACACACACACACACACACACACACTGCTCTAACACACACTGCCCTAACACACACTGCTTCAACACACAATGCTCCAACACACACTGCTCCAACACACACTGCTCCAACACACACTACTCCAACACACACTGCTCCAACACACACTGCTCCAACACACACTGCTCCAACACACACTGCTCCAACACACACTGCTCCAACACACACTGCTCCAACACACACAGACACACACAGAACAGGGTGAGGAGCGGAACCCTGACCGTAATTTATCAAAGTCCTGATTTGACTCAGTCTCTTTTCACACACTCGCCGCCTGGGAGAGGCTTTGCAGTTCAACCAGCTGAATCGCGAGGAAGCCTCACCACTCATTCGTTGTGCTGGTATTAGCCTGCGTCTGTAAAACACCGTGTCTCTTCCGTCGCCTCTCCACTGTTGTTCCCCTGCATTAGCCTTAATTAGAGAAGCATGCTCTTAAACACCCCCCCGGGCCGCGCTGGGTGAACAGGCAGAAGCACACACACACAAGCACGCACGCACGGGGATTCTTCTCTCCCGCCCCAGGCCAGACATGAGGCCCTGTGTTCTTGGGTATACAACATCAGCTCCCTCAGTTTCCATCCTCAGCGCTTCACGGGGACATCATGCCCATGTACACAGCTCAGTATGGTTAAGATACTCAGTTGGGCGACCTCGCTGGGCACCTTCGGTGATCAATGGAATAATGACTGTTTTAACCACGTCTCCCCGCAGCGCCATGGCTAAAGGAGGGAAGAGAAGAGGTGCAAAGAGGAGGAAGGTGACTCTGAAGATGGCCATGAACGCTGTGCGGGTGACTCCGGACGGCCGCCGCCGCCTGGACCTCAGTAACATGGGCATCGCCACCTTCCCTGAGTGTCTTCTCAAACTACCTGACCTGGAGGAGCTGGACCTCAGCCGTAATCAACTGAAGAAGCTTCCAGGCCTAATCGGTGTTTACAGTGTTAAGCCTTTAGATTGTTTGACAGTTTTAACGGTAGACTCGTGGCCTGACCTCAGTGGATTGGCAGGATCCCTAATCAGCAACCAATTAATGCACACCAGTTATGGTCACACTGGGAACAGCCAATTGTATCATACAACCACGTTTCCAAAAATGTTGGGACGGGGAGTAAAATGGAAATAAAAACAGAATGCAATGATGTGCAAATCATTTAAGCCCTATATTCTATAGACAATAGTACAAAGACAACATATCACATGTTGAAACTGAGAAATCTTATTGTTCCTTGAAAAAGATATGCCCACTTTGAATTTAATACCAGCAACACGTAAATACTGGGACAGGGGCAACAAAAGACTGGTTAAGTCGTGTAATACAAAAAAAGAACCTGTTGGAACTAATTAGGTTAACTGGCAAATGGTCAGTAACTTGATTGGGTATAAAAAGAACATCCCAGAGAGGATAAGTCTTTCAGAAGTAAAGATGAGTGGGTCCACCACTCTGTGAAAGAATATGCTGGAAAACGGTGCAAAAATGGTACACAATATCATTAAAAGATTCAGACTCATGGACTGAGGTGAAGTATAATATTGTCCTGTTGTATGACAAATCAAAATGTTGAATTATTTTTGGGAATCATTGATGCTGCGTCCTCTGGGCTATAAAGGAAAGGGACCATCTGGCTTGTTATCAGTGCAAAGTTCAAAGGCCAACATCCGTGATGGTATGGGGGTGCATTAGTGCACATGGCATGGATGACTTGCACATCTGTGAAGGCACCATTAATGCAGAACAATATGCACAGGTTTTGGAGCAACATAATGTCTTCTTCAGGGAAGGTCTTGCTTATTTCAGTAAGACAATACCAAACCACATTCTGCACGTATTACAACAGCGTGGCTCCAATATTAAAAGAGTGGGTGGTAAACTGGCCTGGCTGCAGTCCAGACATGTCACCCATTGAAAACAACTGGTGCATTATGAAACAAAAAATACAACAAAGGAGACCCTGAACTATTGAGCAGCTGAAATCCCTTACCAAGCAAGAATGGGAATACATTTCACTTTCAAAACTACCGCAATTGGTCTCCTCAGTTCCCAAACGCTTACAGTGTTGTAAAAAGAAGAGGCGATGCAACACAGCAATAAACATGCCCATGTCCCAAATTGTTTGCAACGTGTTGCTGGCATCAAATTCAAAATGGCCATATATTTTCCCATAAACAAAAACATTTCTCTGGTTCAAGATTGGATTTGTTGTCTCTGTAATGTTTCCAATTAAATATAGAGATTGATATATAGATGATTTGGACATTATTGCATTCTGATTTTATTAGCATTTCACGCAGTGTCCCGACCTTTTCGGGAACAGGGACGATTTTGTATAGGTTGTTGAAGTCAGCCGACTGTGTACGATTTTTAAGATTACGTCAACTTGCTGAATCTGCCTTTAAAAATCTAAGCAGATGCACACATTAAACAGCCAAACATTTATTTTCTGTTTGTCCAGGTGACCTGGTCTCGCTCCGCTGGCTGGATCTCCACAGTAACCAGCTGGAGGTCCTACCAGAGACTCTCGGTCAACTGGTGGCACTGTCACACCTCAACCTCTCTAACAACCGCCTGACCTCTGCGGGTCTACCCCACTCGCTGGGCAACCTAACCTGCCTACAAAGCCTCAACCTGGGCATAAACCGCCTGGACACCCTGCCGGCCACTATGGTGGGGCTTTGCAGTCTTCAGGAGCTGGGGCTGTTCGATAACCTGCTAACCACGCTGCCAGAGTGTATCAAGGTGTTACCTAGCATTACCAGACTCAACACCAAGAGGAACCTCTTTTCCCAGGGATACTCTGGGGACAGAGATGGGCCGGAAGAGGCTGTGTACCTAGCTAAGGAGAGAAGTCTGTGTGGTTCCTGTCTAAAGAGATGCAAGGAGGAGAGGAGGTGGATGTTAGGAGGTGGGAAGAGGAGGGGAGGGGAAGGTGACGGAGAGGCAAGGGGTGGGCCTTACTCTGGGCTGATTACACCGAACTCCGTGGCCCAAGCAAATCAGGAACAGTGGAGACTAATAGTGACCAATCAGGGTCCAGGGAAAGGTTTGCCACTAAAGGACAGCCAATAAGCAACAGGGTATGGTTTTGCCTAGCCAATGAGCAAATTTCTTTGATGTGACAATAAGTCTATGTTTAAAGATACAAAACGGAATGCATGTTGTACATTTTTATATTCTTATGATCAGACGTTTATGCAGAAGTTGCAACAAGTTACCTCACCTGTCTCTGTGCCACTGCTTGTCAATATTGCCAGTGAACATCAGATGCGTTTACCAAATGATTTTGTGAAACTTTTTACCCCGGACACAACGGCTATAGAGAAGCATGGCATTTGGGTGTATGTCATAAAACATTGCAATAAAGAATGCATTGGTCATTTCATCTTTCCTTTATGTGTCTACCTGCTGTGTGTACATGACTATGTGCCCTCACTCACCTGACATTAGATATGATCTCCGTAGCCCCTCTGCCTTTAAGGGCTGGTGCCAATGAACACAGCCTGGCATGGGCACCATAGGATAGGACAAAGAAAGACATGAAACAGTTAGGTGGAAAGAAATAAGGAAACAGACAGAAAGAAAAAATCTATCCTGATGTGCCCCATGAAGCCACACTCTTCCTCCCTCCCTCCATTGCCCCTCCCTCACCTCTTGAAAGCAGACACGTGGTCTTTATTGAAGAACACCAAAAAAACGGAGTATCCGTTCTGCATGAAAATCTCCAAAGCATTGTCCTAAGGGATCAGACAACTGAAAACGTTACTAGCATAGAAACAATTTTACACACTGTACCGGACACTGTACTGTGTACTTTGTGGTATATCATTGTTGCGTCAATGAAATAAGTGCCATTTCCTTGGGCAGGGGATCTCTGTGTGAACTCTCACCTCTAAAAGGAAACGCATGAAGTGGACCTCTCTTATGTCCTGGTACGGCCACCGTCTGGATGAGGTTATGTCTGTAGTCAACATACTGGAAATGTACGAGTCACGCACACTGTGGAAAAGAGGAAGGGAGGGAGACACAGTTTCATTTATAATCTCTCTTGTCTGTGTTTGTCCTTCTCTCCCCTATCTCTCTCCCTCTATCTCCCCCTCGTCTCTCTCCCCCGTCCGTCCCCCGTCTCTCCCCCTCCCTCCCCATCTCCGTGTGATGGTACCTGGTGGGATGATGTTTCCTACAGCAGACGTCTCCAGTTGGGGTTAGGGTGAAGCCCTCACACACGTACAGACTCTCGCTCCCAAACAGCAGTACGCCCTCTGTTACTGACAAACCACTGACCACCAACACACAGGCCTTTACTTTGATCTGGAGGAGGGAGAACAGAAGACATCACAACTGGAAATCAAGTCCCTCATTTACGAGAGGGTCGACTCTACATACAAGTATACTCAGCTGTCTCATCACCGGAGGACTGGACACTCTGAGATCAGATATTGCCTATGGCAAAGGGTAAAAGGAAATAGAAAAAATAGAAAGGAGCAGTCATTAATTTGGAGTCCTGTTTTATTCACTCAATTTCTATTCCGGTACACCTATCCAATAACCGGACGGGTGACTTTTCAAAAATGGGGCACGGGATTTGTAAAGAATTGTAGAGTTGCAACAATAGTTGTAAATATTTATAAGAATTTATAACAATCTTAAAGGAGCGGTTTCGTCTTCAGTGAAGACGTATGTAATGCTACATGCGAATATGCAAGCCATTAAACCCAGCCCATGTCTGAGTCTACACCCCCGTGGAACGCCAAGACATCCTCCTCTCCACGGCGTGCACTTGATTGATCATTTTAATCACACGTCTTCATCATGATTAAAATGACACAGTCCCCACTTCATTATTGAGATTATTAACATTGATTGATTGGATAAGGGAGAGAAAGACTGGCTCCCTCTCCACGAAGATGGCGGCGCTCCGGCTGAACCCTGAACCCTGATTTCTATTGTGTTTGACTTGGAATCCAGTCATGGCTACAATTTAGATTATGTGTGACTAATTCTATTTTATTCTATCATTTTCCACTATGGGTGTGAGTGTGTGTGTGCGCACGCATGTGCGCACCTGGCTCCCTCTCAATCTTTTTTCCCTTTCTCAGCCTCGTGGGACCTGACACCCAAAAAAACATATGGGGCCAAAACGCATCCACAGGCTCCTCACAATTAATACTAATCAAATCACAAAGACTGGGAGAAAAGAGGGGCCCGGCTGTTATTAGGGAAATGAATCACTGTCACACACACAATAGGAAACCTGCTAAGTGATAAGAGCCTCTCGTCTGATCAATCTGAACCGCCGTACACACAAACGAAAACACATGCACTGAAAAACATTGACAAAACTAATTCTGTACAGGGAACAGAAAAGGACCTAAACACACATGACTTCAGCTACTGTGACTCAGGTAATGGAGGGTCACAGAAAAGTGGGGGGAGTCAGCTGAACTGAGGAGCAGGTGAGTGGAGAAGAGAAAGGGAGGTGCAGCAGAGGACGAGAAGGAGGTTGATATTGACTGAGAGGCTAATGTCACACCATTGATTTCACCCCCACACAGATTACCATCATAATCACACTATCGGCGGGCCAAGCCTAATCAAGTCCACATTTGTGTGAGTGAATTTATGTGTGTGTGTGGTTGGGAGAGGGGGGGGTGGATTAATAAGGCATGTGTATCTGACAGCAGCTCAGCAGGACACATACACACACACACACACGCCAACTAGCTGGGAGACAGCTGATGCAACCTCCTACTGTTTTTATTAATTCCTCTGTCAGAAACATTATTAAAACACTCTGCTGGTTGTCTTGAGCTTCAGAAAGCCCTGTTAACATGGCAACACACGTCCACATACACACCCCCTTATACACACACATCCCACTCCATGCTAACTATAACAGATGAGAATATGATAAAAGCGGATGATGAAAACTATAGATCTTTCCCAAAGCAGAGGACTCATTTTGTGTAAATGACACATTTTGTGTAAATCGGTTTTAGATGTCATCACACAGGATCAAGCCCCTGGTATGCCAGCTGACACAGTCGCGCGCTCACCTCCTCCGCGGGCTGCAGTTCCTGCAGCAGGGTGTGTATTAGGCTGCAGGTGTGCGTGCGCGAGCAGGAGTCAGGGGTCGTGGGCTCGGCCGGGCAGGGCTTAGTCGGAGCGGTGGTAGTCGTCTCAGTCAGGACTGGAAAAAATGTCAGACGGTCACTGTCCTCACCCTCCTCTTCCTCCACCTCTTCCTCCGTTGCCTCGGTGCCCAGGTCACACAGGATCCTTGGCTCTGGACCACACCAACAGAGGGAGGAACACAGACTGTCGGCAAGGCAATAGCAGAAGTGTGGGTTCCATTTCCGCCGGGCCAACCCAGTAACAAAAACAAATTCTTGCACGGCAGTATGCGGTTTGGATAAAAGGGTCCGCAGAATTTCTCTGTCTCACCTGAGTTGGTGTCTGTTCTTCCTCTGGTGCCCTCAGACAGAGCGTTTCTTAGGCACATATCTGTCAACTGCACAAAAGAAACACAGAGGTCAGACGTTAAACACTTCCGATAAAACAACTGCTTTCTAACTTGGCAATAGTTGACATTTGGGATCTTAAACACACCAAATTTGTAAGATAGATTAAAATTAGGATTTCCAACATACTGTACAATACAAATTAAAAATATATACATGTACTGTACAGTACATCCTGTACATATTTATTAATTAGCACGCCACTGAATGACAGAGCCCTGCTGTTGGCTCAGGAGAACCGCCTTTTATCGCTGAAATAAACTAGAATTTTATGAAAAGACCAAAAAACTCAGTGCTTCTTCACATAAGCAGATATTACTGACAGAGAAAGCGCTGGGAGGGAGACAGTTAAAGGGCCAGTACCCGTTTGGAGCGACGCTGGGCTCTCCGCCGGATGCGGGGCCTGGTGCGGTTGGGACCCTCGGCTGCATCCTGGACCCAGCCCTGTGGCAGAACCACCCCCGGCCCGGGGCCGAACACGCCCCTCTCCCTGAGCAGCTCCTCCTCCACCTGCAGCCACAAAGTCTCCAGACACTCCCATTCACACGCTCGCAGCTACAGGGGCCCGAGGGAAAGGAATGCGAAAAACAACAGCGAGGCCAGATAAGAAGACTCACGGTACACAATGTTGGTGGACCGTGAGATAAATGTAAATGCCCTGGGGACGTCGAAGTGGAAATGCTCTGGAAAAGGCTTTGGAAGTGAATCCAATTCTGTAGAGGACAGAACACTTTGTGTACCTGCGTGTGGTTTTTACCTGTATGTGGTTTTTCATTAGATTCTCAAACATCTCCTGACCTCTCGTCATATGGGTCGCCATACAGGACAGGAACTCCTAAAGGGGGAGAAAGAGAGAGAGGGAAAGATACAGAAAGGACAATAAAAAATAAAATTAACATTTGTTAAAATGACAGCATAGAATGACAACCACTATTACTATCCCTCAAAAAATTAATTACATCTTTAAACAGCCTTCTAACATCACAGAACAGAAAACAATGTCCCGTGATAACAATGTGGACCCCTGCTCTAGTAATGTGTCAAAACAACACCCCTTAATCATTCTGTATGAAAAACAATGGCCCATCGTTTCTTCGTGACCCTTGCCGAGCCTAAAATATCCCCTTCGCATGCGGCGTATTCCTAATAGTGTTGTTTGTTTCATCATGAAATCACCATACATTCACACAATTACAGACAACCTAAATTGCATTCAGGTGGATGAAATAAGCTATTGGCTACGGAGCCTTATAATAACACTGTCTATGGATCCAATTCTTTTGTCTCTGTGAACTAATTCACTTAAACATTAATATCTCTGTTGTACACCACAGCAGTGGGCACGGTGCAGAAGTGTGTGTGTGTGTGTTTAGCGTGTGTGTGTGTGTGTGTGCATTTAGCGTGTGTGTGTGTGTGGGCGTGTGTGTTAGCGGCGTCCTGCTGTTACATTAGCAATGGCTACTGTTAGCCCCATACGGCAGTCTGTGTCCACGGCTCACAGTATCGTTAAGGAAATCATCACCGGCCCTCACTGAGACAGCTAGTGAAGAGACACATGTCTGTCGGTCAAAGATAGAATATTACAGGCGACATGAGCACTGTGGACTAGAGCTTGAATGAGGTCGTCCACCTTATGGTATTGGACATTTTTCTGTGCTCTAGCGCCTCCAACAGGTAAAAAGGAAACACTGTTTAATAAATACTTCTTTTCCCTTTTTCGCCTGGAAATAAAACCCCTTGAATGTAATCATATCCAAATGGTAGTTCAGTCAAGCAGCTCAGATGGATACAGCAAATCTTGTAAAGTCATGTCTCAGAGTATACACTCGGTCGCATATCTGGAAATTGTTAAGATGAGACTCCACTTCAGATAACTAAATTACTATAGCCAAGTTTCAAAAACTGGGTAGGCTCCTCACTTTGTATAAAGAAGAATTTCATAAAAGTTGTGAAAACCGGTTTAGGGGGTTGGTACTGATGGATGAAATTGGTAGGATACCATAGTTTTAAGTCTCAACCCAGATTGGGAAACACATCTGTACCACCCTGAACATGGCTGATCTGATACGCTAGGTACGGGTGGATCAGCTGGTTAGTAAATGGAGGGGACAGTGGTAAATCCCCAGATTACTGTACATAACTGGGGTCAAGTCCACAACTGACCTAATGACAGATGCTCTATCCTTTCAGTTTACGGTAGCGTTACGACCTGGACAGCCATATGAGGGGTGTTCCAGACTATCAATCAACCTTAAATCACCAGTCTAGCTGTTAAATTAGTTTGCAGTACGCCATTCCAAAAGTACCCTTTGAGGATTGTCAGTCACTTCTGACAATGAGCAGTACGACCTCTGTGCTGGAAATTCACAGAGAGAGAACTATTACAGGAGGCAAGACAGAGACCTGGTCTCATTACACAATACAGTTTAATACACTTGCAAGCGGAGGGATGTATTTCCGTTCCAAACTAATACCAACTTTGAGGGGCAGCCCAGCAACTTCGCACTATATGGATAAACATGTTTACCCCCTCCTCCCTCCTGCATACCAGTCACACAGCAGGCCTGTCTCCCCAGCCCATGGACATAAGATGAACAGACAGACAGTTACACTGACATTTGTTAAGTTGATCCTCTACTCCCTCATCTGTTTAGACTTATCTGCAGATTGCACTTAACACCCTCAGTAGTTTTCCACTCTGCCAGGTGTTCATCATTTTCCCAGCAAGCAACCTTGTACATCCCTTTATTCAAGACAATACACAGAGACTTATCAACCTAGTAAATGTCTATAAAACCTCGCAAACTGTTGTTCGACACCAACGTGATGATATAGACAGCGGCAACACACGATGGAAGAACTGGAAAGAAAACCGCAGAAAAAATAAAGAGAGAGAAGGGCCTAACAATTAGTTGATAAATAAAGCCTCGTATTGACTGATAAACAGTGGCACTGCAGTCACCACCATCTATAATTTCATTCCTTCATTTGGACAAACAGAAGTAATATATAGCATTAATTACCCTATTTAGCAGATAGCAACCTCATTGGCTCTTTAAACGCGGCATTAAATAACATAACTCATCTCTTCCCCTCCGCAATTAACATCACAACATCACACGCTCTCATTTCCATTTTAATGACTTCCCAGCAACCTCTGATGGTAGTGTGTGCGTGTGCGTGTGTAAGTGCACGTGTCTAGTGCATGCATTTGTTGATAAGGCAACCTAATGTTAACTTCTCTGTGTGCTGGCGGATACTAGTAATGAACTTAACGTGATCATTAGTCCTGTTAATTATCTTTTTAATATGAACACACAGATAGAATTATAGAATGCTGCTGAAATTAATCCCTGAAAGGTTTTGACTGCTCCCAGTCTGTCCGTCTGTCTGTCCAGCTGCTATCGGCATCCAGTCTCAGGCGAAAGCACAAAGCATCTGTCCTCACCTGTGGTCAGCGGGAGAGAACCCTCCAAAGGTGAGTAGAACAGGGAGGTGCTGTTTTAAGTTGCATTCGTAGACATATGGGAGGAGTGGCTGACAAAAAACAAATGTACAGCATTATGTCTGAAAAGACATTCTTTTAGTTTTATTGATACTGTTTGACTCATTCATTTTACTGCGGTAAAGTTGAAGGTCAACTTATGGGAGAAGTCGGAAGTCAGGGTATGCTGGATGACCTCTCTGCTAACACCATTTGGACAGCTGTGTAGGTGGACATTTCCTAGTTCCAACGAACACAGCTTTAAATAACATAATAAGAAATGCATTTTTGAAAGAAACGCGCTTAAAGAAATGATTTTGCTTGTGTTGAATAAGAAATTATTTTGCTTGTTTTTCCTAATGAACACAAACCAACACACAACTGGACACCCTTAAACAAACAGTGTCTCTGTGTGATTGTGGTCTCTCGAAGTCTCTCAAAACCCTAAAGTAGAAAACTTCCCTCGAAGAAGTACCAGTTGCAGGAGGAATCTGATGAAAACCATATTCTGAGCATTTCCTGACTGCTCTGTCTTTCAGAGAGTGGAGACCATTCATCAGACAGTCGATGGGCTGTCAGCAGATGATATGATAAAGAACAACACACAATGAATCATGTTTTCATCAGATTGGTACCGCTATAATTACCAGCGCCTGTTTCTAGGGTTCGAGGCACGCGGACGCAGACACACCACATTGTGTAGGAGCGAGGCTGACAGACAGCCAGACAGCCAGGCAGACACAGGCAGACAGACAGACGTGGTAATTTCATGCCTGCGCGCCTGGGTAATACGTCCCCACGTCCTGATCCAGATGGCAAGACGTCTTCATCTGTGGGGGGAACTAATGATGTGGCCCGCGTGTTTCAGGGGGAAAAACAACAATAAGCGCGTCTTTAACCTTCAACAGCAGCCTGAGCATGTGCGTGTCTCTCTGTCTGTGTGTGTGTGTGTGTGGGGGGGGGGGGGGGGGGGGTTCTGTGTGTGTATTACTACAGATAAAACTAACAGATATCAATTACTGGGCCCATTGAGGGGCGGTCAGACGGGACAATCCAGACCCATTTAAAGGAATAATCTAACACACCCACAGGGCTTACCCGACCGAGCGACAAACACACCCACAGGGCTTACCCAACCGACCGACACACACACACACCCACACACACACACACACACACACACACACACAAAACTCAGTGACATTGGAAAGTGTTGGGAGTGGGGGGTTAGGTTTGGGTTAAAAAGGGGTTAGGTTTTGTGTTCCTCTTGTCAGTAGAGCTTGGAGTTTACAACGCCGGGGTTGTGGGCTGGATTCTCAGGTGGAGCCATTCCAAAAAAGGGTATGAAAATACATACACTCTACCGTATGTGGTTCTGGAGAAGAGTGTCTGGTTAATGACTTAAATGTACTTAGGTTAAGGTTAGGGACATATAATTTTAATTGGAAAAAAATGTGGGGGTCCCCACAGGGGAAGTAAAACCGTGGTTACATCACTAATGTCTGATATCTGCTGAAGTAAATGCAGTAGTTATGAAATGTGAGTCGGAAGCTTTACGTTACTAAAATATATTAGTATCTTAATTTGAACCAGTTTGCTACTGCAGGACAATAATACCGCAGCAACAGGAAATGGGAATTGTTATGTTATGAACTAATTTGCATTAGTTTATACATTTGAAGATGAGGTAAGTCAAATGTATCCTTGTCGGGAAATTAATGCAACAGTAGAATGATCAAATCAATGAACAGCATCTGTTTGACCCAATTCCTGAAAGATAACTCTCTCACACATACTAATATAATCTAGTTTTACCTCCACAGTGCCCCTCTCCTTCCCCAGTCGTTTGTGGACAGAGCGAAGTGCAGAGCTGATGACACCAGGTTTCCTCTGGGTGTTGCTACTCAGCTTCCTCTTCACATTGTCTGACGAGTGAAAAAATGTCAACCTATTAGACAGTACGTCCAATCAAATCGCACTGTAACCATCACATGAACATTTTGAAGCAGTTATAAAATGTGCATTGAAATGCTTATGAGCTTCCACAATAATGCCCTTCATTAGTTCAAAATGATCCATTTGCACACAATGCATAAGAGATACACACACATATAACTTTGCAGGCGTAAGGGTTGGATATTCTATGCAGACCTGCATGTTTGTATACTTAAGAGTGTTTCTAAAGTTTATGGGAGGCGACGCGTCAACCAAGAGGTCAGGTGTCAGGTTGTGGACAGTGTTTTTGACTGAACTAATTGTTGTACTCAAGCTGATACTTAAAATGCCTTTCCAGGTGTTGAAAGAACCGCCAAGCTCAGGAATGTCTACCTTCTGGAATGAAGGTTCACCCTCAGAGGATGCGGGTGGGGTTAGGTCATATCCTTTACCCTACAACTAAATTAATTCATTGTATTCAGCCGCAAATTGGATCAGAGCAGCCTGGGGTACACGCCTGGATGTCAGACAGGGATGCCTTGTCCTGTTGCTCTCTAAGGACTCCTTGTGGTAGGCCAGGTGTCCGCAAGCTCAATCATAGGTGTTCCCTGGGGAATGACTGACCCTCCCGAGGGCATGTGTACCAGGGAAACCGTCCCGGTTGAGTGGGCAGTTTAATAACACTCAGAACGGCACACGTAGGTGAACCGTGAACCGTAATGTTCCACCGGCCGACAACCGCGATTGAGACTGCGGGCTCGCCGTACCTCCTGTGCGTTTTGATCCGCGCGCGCGTTAGGCCTCACCTGTGTACAACTGCCACACCTTGACTGACGTCTCCTGCCACAGCGGGCTGAGGTCGCTCATGCTGACAGGTCCGGTCCTCTGCGCTTGATTGGCTGAGAGCTCGATCTTATAAGTGTCTTCCAGAAGGGCGCGCCTCTCGGCCAGGGTCCTGCACCACACACTCTCGACCAGGGACATCAGCTCTGCAAACGCACACGCAAACAGACGCTCACTTCCGTCTCACGGGGGGACGGGCGCAGGCCTCCATCACTCACACGGCTCAGCCGCCAGTGCCTTACCCTTGTCCGCATCAGGCACTTGGGTGAGTGTGGCAGTGCGTCTAGTCTTAAAGGGGAAGAGATGAGAGAGGATTTTCCGCTTGTGTTTCTTGTGCGTTTCCCACCCAAAGCCTTCCGGGTAGCTGTAGGACACAAAACAGGCGAGTGTTTCCTAAAACCAGCCACGAACCAATCAGCAATTAGCTATTGAACATATGCTTATGGGTGCGTGCGTGCGTGCGTGCGGGAGGGAGGGCGCGAGCCGGATTGTATCAACACCTGCCGGAACGTATCAACAGCAGGCAGTGCAGGAGGCAGGTGATGAAGTGCACACTGGCGTTGTAGGTCGCCATGACCACGTCCCAGCGCGCGACGACCACCCGCAGCGTGCGAATGACAGCTTCCTGTTCCACCTGGGTGCGCCGCGGGCGGGACATGAAGTAGAGCAGGGCTCGGTTGGTGCTGTTGTAGAGGGAGGAGACCGCGTTCTCCCTCTGTGATTGGCCGTTCTCCAACACCTGATAAGACACAGCAGGTCCAGAGCGTCAGAGCGCAGCCTCCGACACTGGGCACAGGTGCAGGCCTTTTTTGTGTAAACAATTTGTAATGTTAATTAGCATTGCAGCACACAGCGTTCGGGTTGTGTTTCTCACCACTACTATCTGGTCAACCAGGAAGACGAGTAAGACCTCTGGCTCAACCAGAAACAAGCCGCTGTACAGTTTCTCCACAAACTTCTGAATGAAAAACACCATGTTCTCCATCAGAATGGCCGGCTGCCCCTCAGGCCTTTGGGAGTTGGAGTCTTGTGAGAGAGAAGGACAGAGATATTGTACTGTTGAGGGATATGTTTTATTATAAATACCTGCACGGGAAATACGTTAAGGCTGTGTGTGTGTGTGCGTACAGGTTAATGTGCATGTGTGAGCTGTGTGTACGCCTGAAAGAGTTGCGGTTCGTTAGTGCAACCTGGAGATACTGATATTTAGGAGGTTTTGCCGTGTTCCCAGGTTGACAGTGTGTGGGCTTTTGGATTTCAGGCCAACATATGTCAAAGGACAATTGCATGGCAAGGTACTGCTCTGTGTCTTCATTCATGGGGCGGCCTTGCAGTGGGGAGGAGGTGTTATCTGTTATCCTATGTGTCCTTGCATACAGAGACCTAGATTTATTCTATGGTAAATAGCATTTATGGACTAAGAGATGTGTGTCTGTGCATGAGTTGAGGGGTTTCCACATGTTACCATCACGGTTGGACCAAATGCCAATGCAACCACGTTAACACCACAAAGGATAATTGTAGCTTGTGTAGATATTTAGATGAACAGGTATGGTTTCAGGTAATACATAGAGTGTGTGTGTGTGTGTGTGAGTCTGTGTGCGTGTGTAAGCTACCCAGTGTACTGGGGTGTGTGGTGTGTCCATCCTCTTGGCTTGGTAAGCTGATGATCTCCATGAGGAACTCAAGTAGTTCAGTCTGGAAAACCTGCCTCTGCTCCAACAACGCTCCTTCTGGGGAATACTGCAACTCACACACACACACACACACACACACACACACAAGGACAGAGATACACAACAGAGACACAGACACACACGGACAGAAAGAGACATACACAGACACACACAGAGACACAGTGATGAATATGCGTTCAGCTGCAGTGTGTGACAATGACTTTTCTCTGCCTCTCATAACTGGGCCAAGAGCACCACCTTATGGACAAAATGGGTATACAAGTGTTTCTAAAGTGTCTGTCAGTCTACCTCCAGCAGCAGTAGTAAGGGGTGTGTGTGTTCCTTGACGGGGACGTTAAGCAGGCTGTCCATTAACACGACGTGGATCAAGTCACACACCTGCTTCCTGTTAGTCTGACACACCCATGTAAGACCCTCCTCTTCCTGAGGACCACAGAAGGAGCTCTAGAACATCAAATCCTCAAATTTGCATGAGTGGTATTGCATCTCCACATCCAATTTCCAGAGAAAAACAAAGGAGGGCTTATGAAATGCCCTAGGACACACCTCAGTGCAGTGGGGGGGAAATATAATGCTGGCGAGTGCCTGGAGAAACTCAGAAGACATCCACAGTGGGTCCCGGGGGCAGTGACTGTGCAGCAGACACAGGAAGTGCATCACACTGCCGGGAAACTGCAACTCCCAAGAATCCTCAGCGGCAGATGTCTGCTGGACATGTAAAGAGATGAAAGGCAGATGAAAGGGAATGGGGTAGGATTTTTTCACCGAATTCATGCTGATTACTTTTACAATATTCATTCTAAAAGTATGTATCTCATCACAGAATCTGGACATCACAGAAAGTGCTTTTGATAACATAGCAAATGCATACATTAATAAAATAATTCAAACAAAAGGTCATAATGCTTTTTCAACCCAGTTTTCTTACCTGTGTGATGAGGACTTTGACCAGCTCTAAAAGTAAGGCTGCAGACTTTGAACATAGCTGTAGGTGAGCCCAGTCTGAAAGTGTTATGCTGTTAATCACTGCCTGCAGAACCTCATCCAGAACCTTATATGGTGCAGACCACAAGACATGCATATTTAAAGGCCAAGTCCATCACAGGAATCATCTCAAACATATCAAAAAAGATGACTTGCTCACGGACAGACGACAGATCACCCTGTAAGCTTGGGAGTTGGAACCCTTTTGGCTTCCTGTCTAACGCTCTATACCTCCAGCTACAATGTACTTAAACCAGTCCACATCCAAGGGAGTGTAGCATCACCTGTCCGTCAGGCGTGTCCACTGCTCCCTTCCCCAGCAGCAGCGCAGCCAGTGCCCCGTACACCTGAGGCACGTGAGCCTCGCGGACCAGAAGCCTTTGCAGGACGTCGAAGCCAGGGCACGTTACGCTCAGACACTCCCAGGACCACTCATGAGATCTCAGGTTGTCTAAGAAACACACAGGGACGAATGCAATAGAACTCATCACAGGAGAGAATATCAGTGTCAGCTGAGTATTTAGGGTGGTTTGATACGATAGGTTGACTAGTAGATCCTGAGTAGATCAGCCACAAGCCAGAAGACACCCATCTGTCCTTCAACCATCAAATTCTGCATCCTTTTTAATCCCGTTCATTTTTTTCATAAGCGCACACACACACACAAACACCAGGAAAAAGAAAACCAACAACTGTACAATCTAACAACATCTACACAAAAAACACAGTCCATCACACACCCACCATGGATAACACTGAGCTAGAATCAGCCTTAGCATTCTACATTTTAGTCATTTAGCAGACGCGCTTATCCACAAAGCATGCACTTAGTGACTGTACTACATTATTTTACTATAGATGATTATTCATTACAGATGGGAGGAAAATGGATAATTAAACAAACTGGAAGCTGAGGGTGATTGACGGCTATGCTTATCTGAGGGCCAGATACAATATGTCATAGGATCTTTAGTGTCCAAAAACAGTCAGGAAATGAGTTTAACATCCCATCTCCTGAAAGATGGTATAGTGACGTCTACATCTTGACAGAGTGAGGATATCAACTTTTATCTGATTATCGACTCCTCAAAACAAAAATGTATATGAACTTGAAAACAGGTCGAAACCAACGGTTAATTGTACCCATGATCCCAAGGGGTTCATCCAGGCTCTCTAAAAGGATCCCCGGAGACACGCCCTCTATGAAGCTGTCCCGCTCACTCTGATTGGCCAAGACAAACGTGAATAAGCGGAGCCCCAGGCAGAGAGAGGAAGGGTGGAGGTGGGGCTGCAAGAACAGCAGGAACCAATCACTGCCCAGTGTCTGGATCAGCTCTTTCTGCTCACTAGAGGTGGAAACATACACACACACACGATTTGTTTAACTATCCTTGTCAGGGCCACTGTAGACCCATTGAAAGCCATTTTAACCCTGTGATGAGAGGTTTGACACTACAGGCACTCACTCTGCAGGTAGACGGCTGTCTGAGCCCACAAGGTCACAGAGAGAGGACAGCAGCTGATTACGGATCCACACAGGACTGGCTGGACTGCTAATATGGCCTAGAGGAGAGATGTGAGACATTGTTACTCAACACTGGCCAGGACTGAGTTTAAGGATGGGATTAGAGCACGACAGGACACCAGATGTTAGACTGAATGGGAATAGAGCTACTTAAGGGGCCACACCTTGAGTGTCTTCATTAAGACAGTTGTCAGAGAGAGCAGAGGTCTCGTTCACACTTGGAGGAGGCAGGGTATGTACCAGGAAGAGACCAAGTCTGGAGACGTAGAAACACACTTGTTTAAATGCTTGTGTGCTCACAACTTTGTGTATCTGTGTGTGTGTGTGTGTGTGTGTGTGTGTGTGTGTGTGTGTGTGTGTGTGTGTGTGTGTGTACCTGCGTATGTCGGTGGAGGTGAAGTGTCCCATGACCAGACGAGTGATGACAAAGATGATGAGCTTGACCTTCCTGGTGGTCACCGAGGGGTCAGCCAATAGGAAGAGCAGTTTAAGCACCAGACCCAAGTTGTGCATGACCTCCGCGTTACCATGGTCACCACTAGGGAAAGTCGTCAGGGGGCAGACAAGACAAGATTCTGTTTTAATTTACCTGAACTTGTTGTTGAAGAATCCTGTAATTAATGTAATTTAGACAAACGATAGGAAAACATTTTGTTTTCAATAGATTGCTGATGATACTGTACCTTGACGATTTCAGGATATCTGCAAAGTGGTTAAGGACAGACAGGTCCAGATGGTCTGGAGTGTTCTCCCACACCTTCAAGTTAGCAAGCAGATTATAGATGAACTATAAAGGCATCTAGGTATCAACTAGAAGTTTATTTCGGAGTGTAGCGTCGGTACATTTGGACTAGTTAACTAAGTAAGGGTATAGGTTAATGGTGGTTTGGAGATTGGTTGGTTAGAATAGGATATGAATCAGTGGTTGAAATGTTGCCTGGTTGGTCAGTTCAGTACCTCCAGATCACAGAGTAGAGTACTAAAGGCCAGTTTGTTGTGCAGACTAGTAGTTCCAGATCCGAAGTGATCCACTGATCCAGAGAGAGACAGGACCAGCTGGAAGGTTCTATGGGTCACCAAACCATTCTTCGTCTTAAGCAGGAATGCTAGGAGCTAGAAGCAGAGGTGGGGAACAAGTTATCTACCTGTCCTAACATCAGGAGTGCAACAAATCCATCAACTCCATTCATTATAGACTCAAATGGGTACAGTTCATTCCAGCACACAGTGGAAAACATTTAGAAACACCGTACAACAGAATTCCAGCCTGATGGAGGGAACCCACAGGGGTTTGGGTTGTACCTACCTTGTAGCCGTTGATTCGATTCATCTCCCGGAGCATGGCAGGGCTCGTTTCCAACACGGACAGCAGAACTTTCACCGCCGCGTACAGTGCTCCGTCGTCTGCCGCCATGGCAATCAAGCTCAAGATCACCACAGGCCCGCCGAGGTACAGAAAGCCGTCCCCTGCGCTGCTGGGAGCAAAGGTCCGCATGCCTGACGGACCCGGACACGGAATTTCTTAAACTTCATGAATTTCTTAAGCTGCTGGTCTACTAATGCATAAATTGTCATGATTTGAATACTAATTTCCCTTTAACACTCTCAAAATGATAAGGTTCCTGGAGGATCTTTAAGTTATTTTTTTTTTAACTATGCCGTAATCCCAAACACGTTCTTCCACAAATGCTTTTTAAAATTGAGTGTCCCATTCTTAATGGTTCCTCTAAGAACCTTTAGAGCTCCGCCACAGTTTTAATGAAGAACCCATAAAATATATTTCCATTCCAGATTGTACACTAAACCATGCAGGTTTTCCCCAAAAGTTAAGTCCGTATCATTGATTCCAATAGATGCGCTGTTTGGTGAAAAACACAAACCAAAGTGTCCAACCAAGGCAGCTCCAACGGTGCGGGCAGTGCCGGTCAGGTGTTGGCTGATATTCAGAGACAGGAAAACCGGCGTGGAGCTATCCCGGGACGCAATGCCCATCTGACAGAGCGACCAGAGGAAAGTAAAGTGAGTTTGGCTCTCTGTACTGACAAGATAGCCCTGGGCCAAACATATTTCCTACCCCCAAATTGTAACAGGATTATTCACATTTGGTGGTATCCAATTAACCGTGACAATCCAAGCAACCCTGATATGCGCAGAAGAGTCAAAAAGTCGTGACACATGCCCTACCATGTCGTGCTGCTTTTTATCAAGCTGTCCAGACAACCAGGGAGTCAGGTATAAGCCTACTCATATGAAGAAGCCCTTGCCCATCTGTCTACCTCAACCTAACCATTTCCCCAGGAATTCGAAAATGTATACATATACTGTCCTTTACATCCAATCTAGTCTGAGCCAGCCACTGAATAATACAAATGAGAAGCTAGTCATTTACTAGCCTATAAAACTAAAATAAAGGCTTGAATTAGCTACCAAGTTGTAACACCATTTACTGAACATGTTTTAATGAAGTAACCGCCTTGTTATGCCCAGAGTCAAGTATGCGATACACTCTGTTGTCCCACATCAACGTGACAGTATAGCGATTGGTGCTCAGTGGCAAAGTTGGAGATATTGAAGACAGCACCTACCTCCTTGGCGATGAGCCGGCAGTCCACTTCGTTGTAGCTCTCTCGAATCTGTGCTACCGTGGTGAAGGTTGCAACGGCCGTGTTGATCCCGAAAGAGATCCTCTCCTCTGGGACAAGCCTGAGAGGGGTGAGGGTGTCCAGGCCAGAACCTGAAAGAGCACACAGTTGCAGAAAAACATATGAGACACATTCTGGAAACTCTGGTAACACTACAGACTTTGGTAACCCATCTGACTCGAAATGGGTGGCATGAAAATAGTCTTATTAGATAATTGAAAAACAAAATAGAGGGTCATAGAAACTGCCTGTCTCGCCAGACATTAAACAGTCTCTTCCGAAGGTATTAAGACCTCTCCACTATCTCATCAATTTGTTTTGTTACACTTAGTTTATAATTGAGTAAATATATATTTTGGTCTTGGTCAGGGTGGTGACCAAGAACCCAATGGCCACTCTAAAAGAGCTTCAGTTTCTTTGCTGAGAAACCTGTCAGAAGGACAACCATCTCTGCAGTACTCCATCAATCAATCCTTACGGTTGAATGGCTATACCGAAGTCACTCCTGAGTAAAAGGCATATGAAGGACTCCGAGAGCATGAGAAAAAAGATTCTGGTCTGATGGGACTAAAATTGACCAAAATGTCCTTGAGATGCCCAGCCAAAGCCTGGATGTGAACCCGATTGAACATTTGTGTTGAGAACCGTCATCTTCAGATCAACCCACAAATGTTTATTGGGGTTCAAGTTGTTGTCCAATTTGACAGAGCTTGAGAGGATCTTCATGGAAGAATGGGAGGTACTGTCCAAATCCAGGTGAGCAAAGCTGGTAGAGGCAAACCCATGAAGACTCGCTGCTAAAGTAGTGAATAAAAGGTCTGAAAATGTATGTATATGAGATATTTCAGTTTTCTAAAAAAGTTTTGCTTTTTCATTATTGTGTTTAGACTGATGGCAAAATACAATATATATAATCAATCGTAAATGAAGTTTTGCCCGTTTCCTCAGGATAATTCCAGGTGAATACCAGACACACCTGTGTTGTGTACAGCCAGGTAGTTTCCCAGGTAGGTAGTTCCCTGGTTGTAGATGACCCTCACAGCTTCCGGACTCAGCGTTTCCTCAAACAGGTATGTGGGTCCGACGCGCCACACCAATGCAGCGTGCTGTTTCCACAGCGACGGCGTCCCGATGAAGGCACACACATCAATCACTGCAGTGGGCTCCATGGAAACATACTGACCCGGGAACGGTTGGATGTACAACATCTGACAGCCAATCAGAAAACACAAGTGCGATTGGTAGCTGACAGTGAAAAATAAAAACTGTTACTGACCTATTTCCCAACTAAAAACCTCAATGTTTTCAATGGGAATGTGCTTTAATATGACATCACTTTATTCAGCTATTGTTTTATGTAGGATGGATGAATTGACCGTGGCCAACTCAGGTACCTTTGCTACTCCCACAGATTTTCCATTGAGGTAGGCTGAGACATTGCAGGTCTTCTTCATGTCCTTTGCCATAACCACAGTCAGGTGATGCCATTGGCCAGGCGTCAAATAACTGGAGCATTTAAATCTCAGACAGCCTGGAAGTTGGCTTGGGGGCCGCATCTCCGGTTCCATCATATCTGACAACAGAAAGTAGAGTATGGGAGTCTAACAACCAATCTAAGGAGTTGCAGTCTGGATCAACCACTCATCAGCTAAAACGTCATTGCTCTACCTTGCCCTGTCACAATCAATGGAAAAGTTCCATCAGAATTATGAATGAAATTATTTGAAACAACAGAGGTGCATAAAGAACAGGGTCTGCTTTTGAATTGGTGTATTTCTATTTTGAACCAAAGGAAACGTCTCGGCAAACGTTCAGTCTCCACATCGCCAGGTCTTTACCAAGGAAGGTAAAAGGCTCCTCATCGGTGGAGATGACCAAACATCCATCGCCGGCTGAGAAGGATATCGACAGACAAATGTACTGCTGCTCGGCACGGGACATGTGGCGCACCACCGATAGTAGCCGGATAGGATGGGAATCACAGGCCAAACTGAACCTGCTGATGAGGAACCAGCAGGAAAACGACAGGCCTGCCGCCGACGGGAAACCCCGACAATCTGCATGAATAGGAGGAGAGAAGAGCAGGGATGAGCGGACATGACAAATCAATAAAACTTAATTGATCAAGTCATTTGAAACTGCTTTTAAAACAGCGAGACGAATAAACGGTGAGAAAAAATCACAGAAATAACACTGTTGACTAACTTTATACTCAGGTGAGTCTCATACATCCCCAAAAGTGAATCTCAAACAGACCAAAAAATATAAAATGCCAAAGCGTATCATGTATTAGTCCTTGGAATGACAAGCTGGCCAATTAGACAATTACAGGAGGATGATCTGACCAAACAGAGGTCTAATCGCATTAATACTTGTAATGACTAACAAACATCACACCATTATAACCCAGAGAATCAGTTTGCATTTCAACTAAATTTAAATAAAAATACAATCACGAGGGAAACTATTTCACTCATATTGTAAGAAACTCTGTAATAATTGACAGAGTCTTGCTGGAAACACTTGGAAGTGACATTAAAGGAAATAGTAGTTTTAAGCAAACCCAATCCTCACCTCCTCCTATTCCTCCTGTAGGAATGGAGTCAGCATTTACACCTTTCACTGTAGCCAGGGATGGCAGGAACAGACAGCTGAAAACAAACACACACACAACAATCACCAATCGATGGTGTGCAGTGCCACCAAAAATGACTATGGACGTTACCTAACCCCAACCAGTGGCGTATCTAAAACATTTTACATGGGGTGGCAGAAAGATGGTAAGTTGAAATTCCAGTGTGGTGACCACTTTATTGTTGGTTATGTCCATTTTATTTATACACATCTGGCTACTGAAAATGGACCATGTAATGTCTTGCTAATAAATATCATACATGTTCTACACTTGGATGTTCATATGCTGAAAGTTTGGTACGAGTCTTTCAAGTGTGCAAAATCCATCGTGACCCCAACAGAACCCATCCTAACCCACCTAAAACACTGGACTCACCCGTAGCCATTCTCAGTCATATCAAACTCCACAAAGGCTGGAGAGGTGGACACGCTGTGAGGTCGGAAACTCCTTGGAGACGTCATCGAGACCAGACTAATGATTTGGTGCAGGGGGAGCGGCTGGCCGACATCAGAGGCAACAGAAGGCAAGGATCTGAGGACGCTGAACGAGCGTTTTAACGTCTTCACGTTGGGCCTAGCATTGTTCTTTCCCTCTGAAGTCATCTCTGGCTCCTCTGGGCTCTGGCCTGGAAAATTACATGATCATGCCATGAAACAAAAATTACCATTCAATTAAACTGAATGAAACGCTGGAACTGTATAGGTTGACATTAGGCAGGCAGCCCAATTTAGATGTATTGTTTTCTTCAGAACAACGTCACCAAATATTTTGACATGGAAGCAAACACCACAAGGACATACTGGAAACATTCAACTGAAAAGGGCAACAATGAGAGTCAAAATCATATTGTTTGATTAAAAAAAAAGAACAAAAAAGAGCTACTTTGCGCTTGGGATTCAGGAGCCGACATGGAAGACATTTTCCTCGCCTTGCACATTAGGGGATTGCTCAGACACAGGAAAGACCTGGAGACAAACAACATGAACAGTTAGGATAAACATTCTTCAGCTTTGATTTTCAAGGTATTTTAAAAGTGTATCTTCCACATTACATTTTAATAAAATAATCCAAGACAATGTATCGTGACAGTAAGTACCCAGGGATATGTTCTTCTGAAATAAAACGTTTCAGAAACCAAAAATAAGTCTTGTTTCAATTTTCTGCAATTCGTCCGCCTACTGAAGACCCCCCCCACCTTGCTTAACACCACAAAAATCAGCTGACCTGAAGTCTTTGTGGGAGATGGAGTGTGAGGCGAGCTTCTCCAGTATGCGTGTGACGGGCAGGTGTAGCGGGTGGTCTGTTTTGAGCAGGGTGCCTCGAAAGTGGGTTAGTAAAGTGGAAACCAAACCACCCCCACAGATGATCTGACGGTTCCTCTCAGAATTCACCATCACCTGGAGGTGGTGGGCTACAGAGAACTGCACCTCTATTGAAAGCTGGACAGGAAGAAGAGTGAAGATGAATTGAACAGAGTTAAATGTGAATGAACAGATTCCTTCATCTGACAGCAATTCAGCGGAGATTGAATTAAGGTTAAATGAAAGGGAATTGTTACCTGGGGATCCTCTGCCTGAAAGACATGAGGAAGGAGAGTCACAATGACTCGGATCGCTCCAGGATGCAGGATGGTTTGTTCACATGTAACTCTGGACCCATAAATACAAAGACACATATTATTACAATACTATAATGACACAATGTATTCACTAAGAAATTAATGGACCACTCTGAAATATGGTAGTTTTCTGGCATATAAAAAATTCTAAGAAAGATTATTTTGGGTGAAGGTGGAAAGGTCAAAGAGGGGGAAAGGGAGATAGAAAAGCCTGACGGACATTGACACTGGAGTAGACAAAGCTACAGATCCACGTTGAGACTGAGACAGTGTCTCTGACACGAAACAACCGCTCCACCTGTAGTTGCTCTGTGAGCCGACCGTGGAGACGGAGTGGGCAGAAGGTCTGGACCTCCCCTGTAGCTCGTCCTCTGGAGTCAGTGTAGCGGATGACATGGCCTGTGGCCTCTCCCCCTTTCCACGTTTCCCCTGGGCCTCCCGCTCTCCCCCCTGCTCCGCCCCCGTCTTCAGAGAGGCGCAGGTTCCTGTGGAAAACTGGTCCAGGTATGAGAGGAGTCTGATGCATGCCTGTAGGGAGGGGGGCAGCGGCGCCTCGGAAGAGGAAGGGGTGGGGTTCTCGGACAGTTCAACAAACTGGTGGAAGCTCCGTCCGTGGGAGTGAGGATCGTCCGTTAGGCCGCAACCCTCGGCCAGGCCCCAGCCGTCACTCACCAGTCCCCCAGCGGGGCCCTCCGCCACCTCCGACGTCTCCTGGCCCTCAGTCTGGAAACAACCCAGCTGGAGCAAGGCGTCAGCCAGCTTCTCGTAGTAGCCTTCAGCCTGGAATGGATGGATGGATGAAATAAGGTCAAATTGGAGAGGGAGAACGAATGAAGGAATGTGTGAATTAATGAATAAATGAATGTGTGGTCACAATGAACTAACGAACAAGCGGATGAATGGATGTAAAAAAACAAACAAAAGAATGTATGTTTGATTATATGTTCACATTATAATGCAGTTTGGCTGATGGGATAATTGGAGACTCTCATTAGAATGAGGGACATTACAATACTGTAATTTTCTATACCTGGAAGTGGTGGGAGCTCACAGGGTCTACATGGACGGCCAGGGCCAGAGTGTGAAGGATGAGGAGGAGGAGGTCCAGTACCCCCTTTTGTCCCACGGAGCCCCACACACCACCAGGGTCTCCCAGAGCCCCCTCCATGTCCACCACCAGGGACAGCAAGCCGGTGAAGCCCCCTGCTCGCCGGAACGCCCCCCAACTGTTAGGGTTTTCCAGGACCTTAAGTATTGACTGGAGGCCCGACGAGGGAGAGCAGTAAAGAGAAAGAACGAAAGAGTATGACAGATTGAAAGATTGTGAGAGAAAACGAGAGATGTGTGAAAGAAAAACCTAACAAGCTTTCAGCACTCACACCTCTTTAAAATAATGCATATCACATACTTTTAATATCATTACCCATTACTTTATAGTTTCACCACTTATTGTATTTAATTATATTCAGATTTTTATGTAGATTTTGTCTATATTCTATTCCAGTACGCTGCAGCCCTTTAAACCAAGTACAATTCTGGGTGTGATTCCAAACTTTGGAATTCCTGCAACACATGATGATCAAATGAAGATGAAATATCATAGTCATACTTCCAGTTTCTTTCAAGTTGACCAAAACAAGATTAACCCTTTACTCTAAAAATGACATTTGAGGATAGTGAAAACGGGTATATGCAGTCACAGAAAAATCTGTGATCATGGGTTAGATAAACAAAATTCAGTTTGAGCAATAATGTATAATGCATTTAATGGCCCATTAAGAAATTAAACAAAGGAAAATGCCAGTCCAATTTCATTTGTGGTTCTGTTCAGTCAATTAAAACAAGCAAGTCATGAATGGATGAAAAATAGCTGCAACATAAATAATTGAATCATAAATTATTTGAGGCAACCGTTGTTGAGCGCTAAGCTAAATGAGATTAGCTTCATCTAATTTACTGGTCTAATCAATCAGATAGGTAATGTGTGGCAGAACGCAGTGAAAAATGTGATTAAGTAGAACCAGAGTAATCACAATGGCTCTGAACACATGCCAGTCCAGGTCAAAGTGAATTTGATTGCCGCTCAGTTCAACTAAGTTAACACGTATATGCACACTGACCCTCCCACTCCACAAAAACCCACAGACCGTTTGTGAGTATGCAGCCTGACCGTCTCTCTGTTACAATGGACATGGAAAGCATGTGGCTAACTCAGTTAGACCTAATCAGGTTTAGCAGCTATTCTCTGATGTTCTAATCCCCAGAGAGCTACGTACTGTATCATGGCTGGAGGGGTAATCGAATAGTGCCCCGTTCACAGCTAAACCTGTATTAGCGAATCAATCTGCATTTTATCTGAAATGAAATAAGGTTCCCGAAGGATGAGGTAACAAATTCACCGGCTTATTATGTTTTAAACGTGTTACAACTTTGTCAAATTAGATGTGAGAATAAAATCGTTGAGACCCTCGCGCATTCCGCGGGCTTCAGTTTCGCCTCTTGTTTCAGGGGAATGTGTTGGAGAGCAATCCATAACAACTCTGACGGTGTGCGTGTTCGTCTACCTGCAGCAGGTCTTGTTTAAGGCCCAGCTCATGTTGCGTAGAGGAGCAGAGTGCTCCAATAGTTGTTGACATGAACTCATCTGGGTTGACCTCTGACAGCTGCTCCAGGATGCTGAGAGTCAGTCCTCTGTACTGTTCATCATCTAGAAAGATCTTAATGTAGGGAATCATCCCTAGGTCACGAACTGACACTGAAAGAGAAGAAAAAAAACCGAGAGAGATTGAGAGTAAGACAGAGTAGAAAGTGGGGTTGAGTTTAGGGATATGTACACAGACCCTGATAAAGTATAGTATACATTTGGTTGGATGCAGGCATGAACAAGGCCACAGGAAACATCATGTCCCTGAACAATGATGCAGAACTTCCCTTGGGCCAATCAGGGTCACTGTAAACGACAGCTCTTCGCACCGACATGCAAGTTCGTTCAAAACCATGTCAGTGGTGTCTGAGATGTCGCTAACCTACGCGCTAACGTACAGGGACAGAGTGATGGGGAAGTGACCAGTGCCTTCGGGGTTGTGGTCTGGTTGTAGCACTGCAGGACCAGACATTGGAACTCACCCGTATTCCTGATGGAGCGCAGAGTGAGGGCAGCCACCACCCTGAGCATGCTGGTGGTGAGAGACCTCTCAGAGTCATCTTCACTTGACCGGGGACCTGGCAGAGAGACGTCAGAGAGTGAAAAGGCTCGGTAGGCTCCGCGCGAGACTTGTTTTAGACTGTTAATAACAATTATACGGGTGCCGTGTTTTCAATTGGGCAAATCAAGTCTGAAATGTATAAGAGGCAATGACAACATTGTGAAGCCTTTTTGGCCACTGGTACCTGCTCCTCCAGACTTCCTAAGTATCTTGGCCCTCCTGCGTAGTTCTCCAAGCAGAAGTTCCAAAAGGCCGCCATCACTTAGAACTTCTGCTAGCAGGCTGCTACACACTATCAATCTGGTGGGAAACAGAAAAGAGGTCATAGGATTTATTAGGAACCAGCTGAATATTGTATAACGTAAAAGATGCAAAACATCTATATTGTGTGTGTGAGGATGAATAAAGCTAGGTATCAGTGACGTATATTTCGGCTTTCAAACCTGTGGAAGGAGCCAAGGGCAATAACTCCAAACCCTGACCCTCCGGCAACAGCTCCTGCCAAAGCCTGCTTAAGCACAGCCTGCACTGCACGCACAGCCTCGTGGGGAATGTAGTTCAGCTGGAAAACCACCTGGACAGATATAACAGATATAAGACTAACCTATAGTTTCCCAGTCACAAGTTGAGCCCAGACAGTCTAGACTAAGAATCAAGCTCAATGGAAAATCTCCATGGGAATTTATTTTTAGTCCTATACTAGGTTCAATTTGTATCCATGAAATTGGCCCTGTAAGTCTAGGTGTGCTGACAATGTTGCCACAAGTGCAGTGTTTTGTAATGGTATACTTCCTGTCCATGAGCATGGTTGTTTTGTTTTTTTTCTAGTGGTTACAAAGCATCGTTAATCAAACTTCCTCATGAAAGCTCCATAGACTGGATTTTGGTAACACCTTTGGGTACACTTTTACAAGCAACTCTGATCAGAATACAACTTTGAAATATGGAAGTTTCAGCTGCGATATAACTTCAGCATTCCATTTTTCTTTCTGAGGGCACATCAGAGACATTTCCAGGAAAACGTAGCCGGTGACAGGTCACCCAACCCACCATCTCCAGCATGGAGAAGAACAGCCTGTGTACAGCTGGCGGTTTCCTCCAGACACACTGAGCCACCTGGGCCAGCGACTGTACGGTCCACTCCAACAGAAAAAAGTTGGCCCTGTTCCATGACCACACAGACCGAATGGTTCTTAGGATCTGGCTGCAGAGAAGCAGGTCATCTGACCGCTGGAAGGAACGCTGAAGCAGACGGAATGCTGATAGGTTCTTTACTGCTGAGCCTGGGAGGACAAAGGGATCAGCGTTACACTTTACTTCCTTGTTTGAGTGTTTGTGTGAGATAGCGCCAAGTGCATTAACCCTTTTATTATTTTCTTCCTGGGATCTGTTCAGAACTATGTTCCAGGCTATTTTTTAAATAGACCACACTGCATCCTATGACAGAAAACCTGAAACAAGAGGTGAATTGTGCATTAGGAGGTACACAAAAAATATGTCAGAGTAAACCAGAGTTTTGGCTAAAAGCACACCATATTTTCATGCTGATAAAAATACCTTTTACTGTTCTAATTGCTCTGGTAATAGGTTTTAAAACAGCAATAAGGCACTTCACAGGTTTGTGCTATATGGCAAATATGCCACGGCTAATTACTTTATACAGACAACACGCTGTGAACAACCCTTAGCAGTTGTACGTTGGCCATGTACCATACCCACTCATGTCTCATTGTTTGAACTAGAAATAGTATGAGGCAATGAGGCTGGGTTTCCCATTGCTAAATACTGGTAAATTGCAGTGTCTATATTGCTAGCAGATAAAATAGGTTTATTTTATGTGCTTGATACTGACTGAGAAGGGGCTCAAGACCTACATTGTCACTTAGCAGACATGAAGTAATTTAAACAAGAAAGTAGTACTCAGAGGTCAAAGCTGCTTTAGTTCTGTTTATCGTATTTGGAAATAGCAAGGTCACAGAGTCAATTCCACTAAGGAATTCAGACTGAAGCATTTACACACAAATAGCCTAGAACCTAAACAGCACATGAAATCAAGTTACGCTCACCTAGATTGATAGAAAACAAATATTGTACGGTGCATAAAGACATTTGAAAAACATCTTAATATGACCTGATAGTGAGTTTAGAAACCCAGCATTGTCAGTACATTCCGAGAAGATCTAAGATTTAGGCCCATGATGCGGCGATGTTAGTGGTAAATAAATGAAAGTGGTTTGTAATACAATTTATTTTCTCCTGTAATCGAAAATCACATCACGGGCAAATACGATCAACCTCCCCAGAAAAAACACAGTGGTCTCCCTGCTGGCGAGAGGTGCTACCGTTGGTGATGAATGTCCTCTGCGTGCGTGTGCACACACACGTGCATATGTATCTGGGTAAGAGAGCATGAATGTGATAGATGGGTAGCCTCTGTTTGGTGGTGTTTTAGGATGGAGGCATGCGCGTTAACAGAATTAGGGCGTCAGGCTCCACTTCATCATCTTCAACATAATCACCTCATGGCTCCTGTTAACCTGTGGGGGGGGGGCACAAGGTTCCCCTGTGTCTTGTATATTTGCTAAAAAAGTGTGTTAGGGTGTGTAATGGAAGTGTTCTTCTATGTTTCACCTGTGCTGATTGAGGGGTCAAACTTGAACCCGGGTGGCTGAGGGTTGGTGACACAGAGAGCCACTTTGAGCTCCGACCTCCCAAACAGACAGAGAGATGCAATCAGAGACAACAGGTCCTCTACTGGTCTAAACTGCTCCTCTGGAACTCCTTCTTCACACCTGCCATGCGGAAAACAAAGATGTCAATGAGCCAAGTCCATTTGAATTAAGGCAAAGGAAGAAAGTAAAACTAATGTCAAATATTCCTATTTGAAACTAAAATAGGAAACTAGATTTTCTGAACTTTTCTGAATTAGCTATGGCATTTCTAGATAATTTTACATGGGGTGGCAAGCTGAAATTCAAGGATGGGATATCATTCTACTGTTGGTTATGTCCACTTTATTTATACAAATCCAGCTACTGAAAATGGACTGTGTAATGTCTTGATAATAAATGTCATGTTCTACACTTTGATGTCTTTCAAGTGTGCAAAATCTCTATGAGTGTCGGGAGTTTCCTAAGTATTATACTGTATATGCAACTTACAAATTGAGGGAAAATATGCAGTATTTTACTTGGACACATTGTCTATATTATTCTGCCAAGTGCAGAAGCATAAATTAATGTATCTTGACAATGAATGCCTTATATTGCTTGAAATAATACACACACACTAAATATAGGCTACTGAGGATATAGCAATTTAATATACTAACAACATTTAAATTACAACTGTTAATCACGACCTCACACCACATTTTGTTGATGTTATATAGACGTCCAAAGATGTCTAATTTAGAATTATTGTAGATTAATCTTAACTTTCTCCACAGATTAAATTAACCATCCATAGCAAGCTACATCAACATTGTTCAATGCCCCTTTACAAGCTAACAGGACAAGCATTACATGGCAATGATGGCAAGCTACTTCATCTGCATGTTTTCTAGATTTTACCAATAATATTGACGGATGCATTACATTAGCTAGTAGACAATATCAGACATATGTAAACTATAATAAATGGCTGCTGCTAATGCAAGATTATAAAGATGACATTTTGTATTGTATATTTAGTAAACATGTATAGCAGTACCTTCTTTCATTACTGCTAGGCTAGTCTAGTGAAATCCTGACTGCTCAAGAGTATCATGGACCGACGCCCCGTGTTTTTACTAATTTTTTAATGATATTATGTACCGTAGATGATGATATCCTCAAACGCTCTGCAATTTCATGTTGAGAAACCTTATTCTTAAATTGTTACACTATTTGCCTGCACAGTATTTTACTGAGTGGTGAACCCCTCCCCATCCTCACTTCTGACCGGCCCATCCTCTCTGGAATTATGTTTTAACATCCAATAATGTAACAGAACTTTTGCCAATTGACCTAATTAGTTGTGTGATATTCCACCAGGTTTAGATTTGTTTTGCATTACACACCTTTTCCAGTCTTTGGTTGCCTCTGTCTTTTTGGTTGCCTTTGTCCAACTTTTTTGAAACATTTGGGCATATATGTTTTTCATGAAACCATAAAATGTCTCAGTTTCAACATTTGATATGTTGTCTTTGTACTATTTTCTATTGAATATAGGGTCTAACCGATTTGCACGTCATTGCGTCCTGTTTTTATTTCCATTCCACGCAACGTCCCACCATTATTGGAAACAGGGTTGTAGATTGATGCAACTGGTTCACAGCAGTTCGACCTCCCCCTTCTGTACCCTACCTTCATCTTAATACTTCTCTGTCCCTTTCCCTCTGTAGCACTCACCTGGTCATGATGTCCTGTAGGACATTGTATCCATGGTTGGTTTCAAACTCAGTGAACAGAGCGGGGTTGAGCTGGTACGAGTCACTGATGAAGCTGAACACTGTGGCAGTCAATTCAGCTAAGACTGGACCTGGGGCATGGTCACTGATGCGCTGAAGGTTCTGGATACAGATACGCACACAGTTCTTAGCTGAGGAAAAAGAGGGGAAATGGAAGATGTGGAAGAAAAAGCAAAGAGGAATACGCAGGAAGACCGAGATGAAGAGATAAACAGAGAGAGAGAGAGAGAGAGAGAGAGAGCGAGCAAGGGATAAAGGGTCAATGAATAATTTACTAAAGGTTTTAGACATTTTAAACATAATACAAACGTGCACCTTGAATGCCTCCATCATCACTAAATCACTTCTCACCATCAAAATGCTGATATAGTCAACACCAATAAAGTCATGACAAATACCACAGAATTAAAGGCCAATTAAAATAATTAAATCTTTGTTGTAACAGTTTAAAAAACGTTATGCTAACGCTAGTCACTGCTTGTAAAACAACAATGGGGGTGATACATACACATTGAAAAATAGCAGTTTTTGTTAGCCCAGGTAATACTTCCAGGGTTTCTGTAATCATTAAACATAAATTTGTGATCTGTGCTATGGATGGGAGATATCATGTGATAGATATCATGTGAATATTTACTACTAGATTTGCCCTGAAATCATGTCTTCTGGTGGGCATTGTTCCTCCCAAAACATTGCTGACAGGTAAGCTGACTTCTATTGGAATACTGAGATAAAACATTCAAACAATAAATTAAGCAAAACTGATTAAGATGTCTTACAATTGTCGACGGAGGTACTGTGTTGTCATAAAAGACAAGTAAAGCACTGATTAGTCTAAAACAATAAACAAAACATTTGTAATGTTTTATTTACCTACATTCTTTGTAGCTCATCTGTCTGAAAGTGATGCTGTTCAGTGCCTTACCTGAGAAACCTCTCTGTGATGGTTGAAACAATTAACTTGTGGGTTTAATTCCTGTATGGGCCACTAACAGTTCATTTTTAAATGATCAGTTACAACATCCACTCACCCTGTAGGCAGGGGATGGTATTTGTAGTCTTAGCAGCAGAGACCGCTCTGAGGACACGTGACGCCTTATTCCTCCAGGGGGAGCTAGTCAGGTCATGCAACGATGTGAGTGAGATGATAAGACACTGCAATTCTGGAGTCTCCATCATCTCTTTCACACTTGAGGGATAACTGCACAGCTGTACCAAGACCTGAGGAGGAGAGAAGGATAGTTCAGGGGTTAAGTTCCTTGCTCAAGGGCACAGTGACCATAGGGTGTCCTGAGATTGGACTGATTTTAACACATCGGCACTGGAATTCAAATCAGCAATACCAATCTTAACGACCCTGACTCTTTAACTTTGTGTATCCCATGGAAAGAGACAAGAAGATTCACCTGTGTGAGGAGTTCTTCAAATGATTCCTCTCCTCCCGTTTCCTCTTTCCTGGCCGGTAGACAAACTAGCAGGTACAGACACTTCACCAGAGCTGCCGGCAGACCTGGCTTTACAACCAACATCGAGTCCTGAAAACAGAGAAAAAACACAAGAATCTGACTGTACTTCCTAAAGAACAGAATAATAATTTCTTTCCACCATAGCAACAGTAAATCCACTAAGCCAATAGGACGTGCCTTTAAAATGTGTTCTTTAAGCATGAATGTAGAAAATTGAGGAGGCCTGATACTTGAAACATGGTGTATAAACAATATGCCAGCAAGGCATTGTTTGTCTGTGAGGAGATTGCCAAGACTTGATCACTGAATCATCTAAAGTTAATGAACTAGTCAACAATGTACCTATATACTTGGGGTTTCTTACTGATTTCACTTTCAGTTACCTGGATAAACACCAAGGGACTGAATTGTCAGAGTTCACCTAAACTAAATGGAGCAGGGAATACTTTCATGGGGACATTCAAACATATTAAACTTTTCTCACCCTAGTATCTGTCGCAAACAGAAGAGACAGAGTCTTCAACAGAAGCCATCCTTTGTTGCCTGCTTGCGTTGTCCAGTGGTCTGTCTCACTCCTATCTGTCTGTCTGTCATCTGTTTCACTCTTGTCTGTCTGTCTGACACCAGTCTCACTCCTGTCTGCCTCTTTGTGGTCTGCCTGACTTTTGTCTTCTGTGTTGTCCATCCGTCCTCTTTCTTGGAAGTACTGCTGCACATCGTAGCGAGCCTCCTCTAGGTGAGACAGTTGGACAGGCAGAGATACAATAGACTTTAGAATAGCATACACCCATGGCCTTGAAACACATGACTAAACAACCCCTGTACTCTTATAGATTAAGCTTCACAAAAGAAAATGGGGAGCAGCTATAACCATGTTTTTATATAACGTGCACAGAGTCTCTTCATTAAATTGAAATACATACATTTCAGGTATTATTCAAGAGTGTAGACAATAAAGGGATAGGAAGAAAGAAAATATTAATCTTTAAACTGATCGCACACTTGTTAAAATAGTCAGCTGAAGTTGCTTGATCTAATGCAGAGGCCAAAAAATACTAATAGGCTTTTACCCTGAAACTCCTCCCACTTTCTGGTGTCACATACCAAAGTCTGTTGTAGGACTGTGTAAAGTCAAAATTGTCAAACTGTCAGTTGGACTTTGTAAGGTTAAAATTGTAAATTTTTCAGTTGGACTGTGTAAATTCAAAATTGTCAATTCAACAACGTTTGGAAAGACAGACATTCAAGAGAGTAAGAGTCCAGTCATAGTCAAAAACCATCTGTGTGTTTTGGCTATTATAATGTTAAAGACTTAATAATAGGTTAATAATATCAATCAAGTGTGTAAGTGGTAGGGCACATTTTGAATTAGGTGTGCACCCCTCCAGGACCAGAATGGGGACAGCATGGCCTATTTACTGTCTGACTTCCAAGCATTACATCAGTTACAATTAGATCTTAAGATTGATATTTCTTGGTCTCACAACACAAACGTAGGTAATTTTGAGTTATTATTTAAAAAACTAAAAAATGTATTCCTTTACGAAAACAGAATATAAATAAATAATCTAAGTCACTTTTAAGGATGTCTTGGATAAAGCAGTTATAATCTATATGCAAGCTGCAATGTCTACAGTTAAACCATTATGACGCATTTTAATTAATCTGTGACAGATTTAGCATAGATCATTGTATTTGGTATTAAAAGCTGGGATGGGCCTTTCTGTAATTAAGATGAGAGATGCACACTATTCTTTATTTATTATGCACTCATAAACCTTTAGCATACCTCGCATCATTTATGAAAGTTTCAAAAATGAATTATAGCTCGAGAACGCAAGATTGGTTAGTTCTTGAAATGTCAAAGGTAGCCTCTGAACTAGGTAAAACCCTTTCACTTGTTCATGCATTTTACATTTGAATTAATTGAAATCAATGCTGAAGAGTTACCATGAATGAAATCTCTGTTTTGATGGTTGAATGTTTGTTTTAGTTTGTGAAATATTAACTACAACTCAACTGTAATGTTATTTTTAAAGACATCCTGGAGGAACAGAATCACACAAAACAGTCCAAAACATATGCCTTGGTAATGTAGTTCAAAATTAAAAATACGACCCACTTCTCAAAAAAATCCCCCTAATGTTATGCAAACAGGCAAACGTAAAAACAAGCTCACACACGGCCTTCCAACACTGTCCAGCAAAACAACTAAAAGAAACCAATTACAATGGAAAATAACAAGTGGAACACACAGGGAAGTCCATCCATGACTATAATAAGGGCATACCTGCAGGTTTTTTGGCGAGCCTGTCATGGATATTGGATATCACCGTCTCTGCAGACAGAGCAGCTAGACTCTTCAGATCCAGCTCCTCGGTTCCAACAGCACTTTCACATACCTACATTAGAAAGGGAGATGGAAAGCCTATATTTAGAATGCTTTTATCCTTTTAACAACATGTGTGTAATGTCTGCTAAGAATGTTAGATTTTCTCATTTTCTTTTCAAGTTCACTTTTGTTCTTTATTATAGCTTTGTTATTTCCCTTTTTTGACAATGTGAAGGAATGTTTTGCATACCAAAAATCCCATTAAATGGAAACTGAAAAATGAGAGACAGCGATAACATTTCAGGGATTGTTAAGCTAAGTAAAACAACGCTACGCTACATTTGTACTGCAAGAAAAAAAGACCTGGACAAAAGACAGGAGAGTATGTTGCTAATTTTACACCATTGTTGGACAACATCCTGATCAAACACAGACCTTCATCAGGAAAATCAACCAACAAATGCCACAGGCAGAAAATTATTGTTATTTCACTTGTTGTGACTAGGCTAAACTGAAGTAGTTGATGCCCCAAGAGAGTATTTAGCAGAAGCACAGAAGTAGGTTTCGTTTCTCTTTTCTTGAAATGCACACAGACAGTTGTATAAATACCAGCCCATATCGCAGAACAACACAGATATTCAAACCAGATGTATACAGTACATGTAGTTTCTGTATTGTGTATGAAGGTATGGATATTGATGTGTTTAAATTCAATCCTATGGACTGTTGAAATCCCATGGGCTTTGTCTGTTTGTATGATTTGTTTGTTTTAACTAATATGTTTTAGTTACATTTACATCACACTTGAGTCATTTAGCAGAGATGCTTATCCGTAGGGACTTAATGTTAGCGCATACATTCTCAGGAGCTATGTGGAACAACATTACAACTCCGTACTGTATGCTCATTCTACACAATTATTAGACAAAGTCAACGCTAGAAAAAAGACAGCACAGCAAATACATATAATACATGTAGCATGTGTTACTTCATCAAGGCAAATGAGGGGGTAGCCAAAAAGGCATTTTTGGTGGGGGCTGAAAAATCCCCAGAAGGATATTATCTAAAACTGCCTCCTAAATGTCCCTCATTCATTTTTCTGAAATGTCTATATCAAAAATGCCATAAAAGATTCCCTGGCCTCCCAAGAATATATACAGCACCAGAAAAAATTAAGAGACCACTGCACCTTTTTCTTTCCTTTCCAAAAAGGTCAAAAAGGAATGTTTTGAGTGAGGAACAGAAGGGTTGAAATTACGAGACCACTGCAAATTGAACACTTCTGTACCTCACTCAAAACATTCCTTTTCAACTTTTAGGAAAGGAAAGAAAAAGGTGCAGTGGTCTCCTATTTCTTTCCGGAGCTGTATAATGTTTGCTAGATTTACAGTGCCTTGCAAAAGAATTCAAACTCCTGACCAATTCTCTCAGTTCAGTTGACTATTTTATTTTATTACACTGAATCCATTTGTGAGGTTCTGTTTTGATCGGTTTTGGTTTTGTTTGTTCTTGAATGTAACCTGTTCTGTTCGTAAATTTTTTTCCTTTGGTTTTGAATGTAGCCTATCCTTTTGGTTCTGAATAGTTTACCTGTTATCTTACGCAACTGTCGTTGATTACGTTCTCTATTTTTACCTGTGCTGTTCTTTGATTCATTGTGAAGTATTGTTGAAAGTTTGTTTGAGAAGTATTAAGTATTTTGAACAGCTATTTAGACTAACCATGTTTGGATTACCATATTGTCCTTAGACCATTCTTCCTGCCTAGCGATTTTGTACCTTTGCCTGTTGAGGATTTCTGTGTATTGATCGTTTTGCCTGCCCCAGAACTGCGTTTTGCAAAACAGTAAAACAATTGTATTAAAATTTTACTGATACTTAGTAGAGAATCTGGAAAGTATCAATAGATGCACGTTTGGGACTCACAAAATAAAATGTTAACAGATGTTTTTAATATTGTAAACGGGTATAAATATCAAATATAATTTGTATAATTGAATTACCATTGAAGTGGCGGACGTGTGTCTTTGATCTGAATTAAATTGTATCTGGAAGCATCTTTAAAATGTCCAAACCCACAAACTCCCTATTTACATACAGCTGTCAATCCAGGTAAACAAATGGTAAACAAACATATTTGGCAGATTAAATCTGATATAATCACTCATGATGACCTTACCAAATCTCCACCTCTGATTGGTTAGATTTGCTAGAGACAATCCAACCTCTGAATGTGTTCTGTACAATGATGCTCACTTTGAAGTCACAAAAAAAGTTTCCAGGATGATGAATTTAGACAGAATGTATGTAGTGATGGTGCAAAAGGCAAGGATATCCCAGCGCTGTACCTGTATGTAGATTGGCAGTATTCGGAATAAGTGTCCTTCTCTCTGGTCAGGGGGGAGGGGTGCAAGTATTTGGCCCTGGTGCACAGTGTTTTCCTGGGAGTGTGTGTGGTTGGGGGAGAGATGCGTCTGCGTCTGTCTGGAGGTTCCCTCACTTCCATCTTGTGTGTGTATCTCCAGCTGTTGGAGCATCTCTCTGAGGATCCGTAAGGTATGGGCATGGGGTTGTCCCCCTCTCTCCCCCATTTCCACCCCCTCATTCAGATTCAGGTCCGGGGCGACGGCATGTTCCCCCGAAGTGCTCAGCTCCCCTGTCTCCTTGTTGATCCTTTCCACGTCATCCATCTGGTTCTGACAAACAGACCGAAAGACGGTGTGTAAAGATGGATGGAGAGATTCTATTCACACCTCCATCAACAACTTAGAATTCAACAGCTCAGGGCGAGATGCGTGAGCATGACAACACTTGCCTATTTCCTAACTAGAATTGCAAAATGACGTTGGAGGATTCGCCGGAATCAGTAGCAGTAAGAGCACGTCACGTCAAGGATGTCACACGTCTTGTAGGCAGATTTACACTAAAACCAGAAAATGGATGTGATCGGTTGACTTAATGGCAAGGACAAAGCTTGTATTTTAAATGGGCTGAATGCTCTGAGTCTGAGAGTACATTTGACCAGAGTTAATGCTTCTCCCCATCCTAAACCCTGGTCTTAACCTCTGCCTTAACCATGATTTGAACTCTAACACTAAATCTTAACGGTTTAAGTTTTAAACTTCAATAAAGTAAGGTAAGAATTGGGGGCATAAGCCCAGCTATCTCCATTGGGCAAATCATATTCATCCACTCTTTTTTCTAAGGTAAGAATTTACCTCCTCAGTCCTCTTCACTACAAAAGTTGTCTGCTCAATCACTACTTTTTGAGATGATGGTTCCTGCACATCCGCCTCATATTTTTCTCAGAAATAAAAACCTACTGTACACACAATGTTTTGTAAGTTAATGTAAGATGTTGGTTACCTCATGTCGTGTCTGTTTTATCTTAGGATGTAGCCTACAGTATTCAAGTAGAAGCATGCTCAAACAAGTGAGCAACCACAGGAGTTTTATAGTTAGTGCATGACTAAACCATATGGAAAATAAATATATTTTTGCTATGCAAAATGTATGTAGAATATATGATGAATATATGTTGAATACATTTATCTTTATTCAAAATACATTTCAGCTTTTATTCCAAAATGTATTTGAAAATGTATAAATAAATTTCAGTTTGGTCCAAATGTATTTCACCGTCAACAATGCGCTCATTACAATTGTAATGTATTAAAGAAAATACATGACAACATTTATTTTGAAGCCCATATTAAAATGCATTTTTCAGGTCCTGTGAAAGTGAAAAGATTAATATAATTATCGACGTATTGATAATGTCACATTTAGGTGTTGAAACACATTTTATAGACAGTCTAACATAAACCTGGTAATTCCCCTATTTGCCTCCCCAATCAACCTTTTCTCTTTTGAGTAGTGGTTAGTGCGCCTGACTCCAGAACGTAAGTTCGCAGGTTCAAAACACCACCTTGCCGACTGTCTGATATATTTAGACATGCATTAAATACATTATTTACAAATATATTTAAGCAGCCAATTTCAAACATTTTTACATATATTTACCAAATGTATTCAGGGATATATTTTCAAAATGTATTCAAAAATATATTTAAAATACATGTATTTTCCATATGGGTAAAGTTTGCTAAAGTTTCACCACTGACCAGCCGTTCCGTAGCTACTGATAACCAGTTTGACAGTGGGCAAGTTCCTTTCATATGGCCTACTCAGTCTGCCTCCTTAGCCAATGTTTAAATGAGCTATTTAGACAAAGTCTGTGTCTTGAATGTGTTTGGTATGCTACAGTACCAAAATATACTGTCTGTTTGTGTTATGTTTGTTTGTAAAAGCCTATTGTTACAAGTTACAACAGATGTGTTTGTTGTAGTCTAAAACATGTTGAATGTTTGTTGAAAGAGGTGCAGGGTTTTAATTTCTGTGGTCCCAATAACGCTCAGTAGGTAGAGCATGGCGACATGGTTGTGGGTCCAGGAACCAAATGTGGCCAGTACAAAAAACTATGAAAATGTATTCATTCACAAGTCTAAGTCGATCTGGATAACAGTTTGCAAATTAATTTAAATGTTCAGAATGCAATCTGCACATGTGCAGAAGCTTCTGGATCTCTAGTGCCAGAAAGGTCAGGAAAAAACTGAATCCATGGACACTGTATAGAAATACAAAGGGTGAAGGGTTAGAATCAAATGCAACAAAGACTAATTTCTTGGAATCAGCTTCCTGTTTTAATCATTCAGAGTTTGGATTACTGATGCTTTAATTTCAGAAAAATGTAGCGATTTGTGACATCACTGACTAATCTGTTTACAACACATGCTAGTCTCACACAGGCAAGGGCACGTGGAAAACACACATATTTTACTTCATACTTATTCCTTGTGAGGAAGCCAGTAATTACACCCAGTTAAAATCCTATTTTCCCTAACCCCATATCTATATCTTCGCCAAAAACAGCCTGCTGATTTTTTACTTGTTTAATGATCCTTTTGGGTATTTTCATTCCTGAAAATGTTTGTAAAACCTGGATTGACACACAGACTGCCACTTCCTGTCAGCAGTTTACAATCACATAGGAATGTAATTGTTGTCTTGTGATGAAACCCTGGGCTTGGGTTGCTGCAGGGGAAGGAAAATATGACTGCCTTTGTTTGCAATTCACCAGGTTGCAATGTGTCTGTGTGTGTGTGTGTGTGTGTGTGTGAGAGAGAGATAAACCTTGTGAGCAGTGTTTAGGAACTATGTTCTGTCTGTGAACTTAACAGAGTAATAAATAATTACATCCAGTTAACACAGCAGAGCAGAATAACTTGCTGATAAAGTCCTGTTAGACATTCCAACCTCTGAGACCGTCACCAGCAGTTTCACTTATTATAAAGTTAATCTGAAAAACCATGTGAGAGGGACCAAGTGCCATTCATTTTCTCTAGTCCTCTCTTTATGTTTCTATCTCGTTCCTCATAGCATGACATAACTGGTTTGTGTTAACAGTGTAGCTTTATTTAGTTGAGGAGAAACATTTGTTAATGAGAATATTACCCTGTTCATCCAAACACAAATCTCTCTATTATACAACCTCTCCCAAATGGAACATCAGCCCAGGACCCTGACAGCCAGACAAGTGGGGGAAAGCCTGATAAACATACTGTAGCTGCACCTACCTTGGGTTTTGTGAGACTCATCTGTGAGTCCAGTGGCAGTCAGGGAGCTGTGGAATCCAAACAACGGGTCACCCTCTTTCCCTTTCTCTCTTCCCATGTCAGTGTGTGCAGGCTTGGACAAGTCTGGACATACTACACGGCCCTAATCGCACCAGTTAGTGAGTCTGTACCCTCAAACCTCTCTCAAATGTGTGTCCTCCTCCACACTACACTAGCCCCCGGAGTAATCTGCAGAGAGTGAGAGAGACGTGTGATTTGAACTTTGATCAACGAGCAGCTCCCTCTTACAACAGGGCTAGGTCATGTGGCTCACATCCGAGGAGCCGAAAGCAGAAGTGAAGAGCGATGTTATTCTGGTAACTATGGTGGCCCCTCCCACCTCTCTTCTCACTCTGACTGCAATGGCTTTTAATAGACCCATGGTGTTACTCGTGTTGACAATGACATTTTGGAAGCAGGGAAAATGTGTTTCCAAACATCAAATAAAGGTTAAATAAAATTTTACTAATAAAGGCAGTTTAACACACTTCTGTGACCATGGCATTTAAAAAAGGATTTACTGTACCTAACATCAAGGGTAATCAATTTGTATAAACGAGTAGTGATGCACTTCCATCACATATTGGCTATCCTTTAGTATTATTAGCTCTGTATATGAAGAATGCCACTAGTCCTATCAGACAGCACCATCTTGTGGTCGGTAACTGACAAGTGAGAAAGTACCGATTAAAATTAAAACCCAGGACTCTGGTCAGTACAAAACACACTTATATACAATTTTGAATAGAATTTAAAGGAAACTGTATTAGAGTTTAACAAAAGTATACATGTTCTCCCAAATGAATGATACAGGCTCATCACTCTGCTTTTGCCAATACAACTATCATGCTTTACTAATGAATCTCAGTTGATTAACAAAGCCAGTGTAATTAGTCCTATCCAGGTAAAAGTTAGGGGGCCCAGCCAAATGACTTAATTGGAATTGCCCACGCATTTAATGGCAAGATCTAGATTATTTAGTATGATAAACACCTCCAATGTGTTCTTTTATCCAGGCAAGGTCACTCAGGTTAGCATAAGACCCTAGCACAGACCAGAAAAAAAATAAATAGAGATTTAGCTTTAAGGGCAACATCTCAGTGTTTAAAGACAACATGAAATTAAAATTAACAACTGCCTACTGTTATTTTACATTAAAGTTATCTCAGTAACAGCTAACATACTACTGGAGCTATTTCATCTTGTACATGTCACATGTCAAAATACATGCCTATGTTGCGCCTAATGTCAAAATAACGTGGTGTCTTTCACGATTTCACTTCACATATGGAGGAGGCTACATCCTTGCACACTAACTGGTAGGGGCCACCGAAGTGTGTAGCCCCAACACGCTTGATTATTTTCGGTCCATCAGCTTTCAGACACACATTAACACCCAAATGGAGGGCCGAGTGGAATTTATCCGTCGTTCTTGAACCGTCCCATGTCAACTATTAATACACATAGCAAGTGTTTGTATTAAACATTACAAACCTACTGTATTTTCTCTGAGTTTATCCTTTAAATGACAAACTAGTCTGGTCTTCTTTTTCGGGAAGCTCCCATGTCGACAGGTATAGAATGTTGACACGATTCATACACTGATCTGCCCGTGAGGCTTGACAAAGTAACGTGCCTTGAATGGCTACAGTTTCCAACTTGGCTTTTATTCGACAAAATTAGAACCCACAAATTACTACCAAAATGTTTTTCATTTTAAATACCGTTTTTAATTAAATAAAACCACATTGATGTGAATTCAAGAGCGGTCCCAATCATCGGGTTTATTTCTGGGATCACATGTTGTAATGACGGACTCTGATAGCCAGGTCACATGAGTCTCTCTATCCAATCAGATGGCTTAGGCGGGGTTTGTGGGTTTGCCCTGACCACTGCGGCGCATTCATTTTATCACAATAAAAAATACTCTTAAGCCTATGATCTCTTGTAAATCACCTGTGAATGTTGATAAATGTATTTATTCACTGCCTAATTGTCACACGACAGAGGTCATATTTTTTATCTTATCATGCATCCCATGACTAGTGCCGACGGGGACATATTTGACTGTATCCAGCGAGGGAACATAGATCAATGTGCACATATCATTCAACATGATCGATCTGTACTCAAAGAAAAAGGTAAGGCCTGGCTATGCATTTCAGACTATGCATGCATCTATAGTTACGTAACGTAATGTAGACACATTTGGAGAATGTTATGCTTATGGCCTACAATGTACAACGCTATAATGACACTTCCGGTAGTGTGACTTAACCATCCTACCGTTATTCCAGGGAATTTGAAATTCTCTTTTTAAATACATGTTGAATTATAAGCATGTCAGGCTGAGGTGTCGGTCGTCAGAGCATTCCACACAGCTACTGCAATGCTATATCCAATATATTTAAGCAATTATGCACGAGGGGCTGTGGGATTTGGCCAACATACCACGGCCAAGAGCTGTCATTTAACTCGCGTTAAGTAACATAAGACAAACCCCGAGATGCCTTGTGCTCTTATAAACTGCATTATCTAGACAATTAGAGTATATGTGATGTCATACCAGAGGTATACGATCTCATATACCACAGATAATAGCAAATCAGCTTTCAAGATTCGAACCAATCCGTTTATAAATGTCTGTAACCAGCAGCATATTATGATATTGCTTAATAACCAATTTTATTATCGTATCACTGGCCATGTTATTTTAATCATGCAAAATGCCTAGTTGTTTGAGTCATATTCCAGTTCCAGAATGCTTTTGCACCAACTGTCCTTGAAGGTCTGCTGCTGACAGCTGATGCCTGCTATTGTTATTGGTTCACTGATGAAGAGATACAAACTCATTCAGCTTCAGTGATTTGAGGTGGCTGTTTCCTGTGACTACATTACATGAAGTCACAACTTCTAAGGTGAACGTAATTTAAATACAGTTGTGCTCATAAGTTTGCATACCCTGGCCGAAATTGTGACATTTTGGCATTGTTTTTGAAAATATGACTGACAGTGCAAATATTTTTTTAATCATATGAAGCCATTTATTATCATATAATAGTTTGTCTCCTTTTTAAAACATATTACAGAAGTCACCCAAATAGCCCTGAACAAACGTTTACATCCCCTTGAATGTTTGGCCTTGTTACAGACACACCAGGTGACACACACAGGTGAAAATGGCAATTAAAAGTCAAAACTGCCAGAAGAATTGTACGGGATACAAAGAAAAACCCACAGGTATCCTCAGGAGAAAAACAGGCTGCTCTGGAAAAAGACGGTATGGTTGTTTCGAGGAGCACAATACGACGATACTTGAACAAAAATGAGCTGCATGGTCGACATGCCAGAAAGAAGTCTTTACTGCGCCAATGCCACAAAAAAGCCCAGTTACATTATGCCCTACAACACCATGACACGCCTCACAGCTTCTGGCACACTGTCATTTGGTGTGACGTGACCAGAGCATTATGGTCACAACCATAAGCACTATGTTTCGAGAGAGGTCAACAAGGCCTATAGTGAACAGAATACTATCCCCACTGTGAAGCATGGTGGTGGCTCACTGATGTTTTGGGGGTGTGTGAGCTCTAAAGTCATAGGGAATCTTGTAAAAAATCCTGGCAGACAATTTGGCACATGGGCGCTCTTGGACATTCCAGCACGACAATGACCCTAAGCACAAGGCCAAGTTGACCCTCCAGTGGTTACAGCAGAAAAAGGTGCGGTTCATGCAAGACGACCAAAGACTTTGCATGACCTGGAGGCATTTTGCCAAGACGAATGGGCAGCTATACCACCTGCAATAATTACCACCTCATAGACAACTATTACAAAAGACTGCAAGCTGTCGTTGATACGCTGTACTAAGAACTAAGGATATGCAGACTTTTGAACAGGGGTCAGATTATTTTTTACTTTGTTGCCATGTTTTTTTTTATGATTGTGCCATTCTGTTATGAACTACAGTTGAATGTGAATCCCATAAGAAATAAAAGTCGTGTTTTACCTGCTCACTCATGTTTTCTTTACAAATGGTCCATACAGCTCCTGAAATAATTAAGAGACCACTGCACCTTTTTCTTTCCTTTTAAAGGAAAGTTTTGAGTGAGGCACAGAAGTGTTCAATTTGCAGTGGTCTCTTAATATTAACCCTTCTGTTCCTCACTCAAAACCTTCCTTTTCGACTTTTTTGAAAAAGAAAGAAAAAGGTGCAGTGGTCTCTTTTTTCCAGAGCTGTATATTACCAGTTCTCCAAGGGTATGCAAACTTTTGTGCATAATTGTATTTGGCCTACACTCTTAGAAAAAGTTCTTCATCTGTCCCTACAGGAGAATCCCTTTCCAAAAGATATGTTTTTGGTTCCAAAAAGACTATGTAGAATCTTCAGTGGAAAAGGCTGCAACTAAACCAGATGTTTTTTTTCCAAAGGGTTCTGCTATGGAGACAGCTGAAGAGACATTTTAGGTTTTAGATAGAACCTTTTGGTGTATGGTTATCAATGTTTTTAGGTTGGGAGTGACCATGTTAGTATGGTGGTTGACTCTCTAAGTCCTCTTTAAACACATTTATTTCACAGTGAGATTTGGAATTGTCTCCTTTTAACTCAGTCTTGTCATGTTGATAATAACTTTGTATGGGTCTGTTTGTAGGCTGGGGTGGTTTCACCCCTCTCCACTTTGCGGCCCTCCATGGTAATCGTTCCTTGGTTAACCTGATGCTAAGCAATGGAGCTGACCCTAACTTGACCTGTGATGCTGGAATGACGGCCTTCCACTTTGCCTGCAGGTCAGTTACACCGTCTGCCGATTTTGAACGTCAGTGTCTGGAGATTCGAACACGCTGAATGGATTCTACTATCTGTCCATATATGATATAGGTACTGGTAGGTTGGCCCCAGCAGCATTTAGAAAGTCCTGTGTAAAATCTCAGGGATTTTATTGATGGGAAGGTCTGTGTCTCTCCAGAATGGGTAATGAATGTGTAATGAGTGGTCTTCCAACTGAGTGGTACTGGGCAGCATTGTTCTGATAGCTCTACTGTTCATAAAGGAGCCGTTCATAACCATTAGCTAGCTTTGCAAATATCATTTTGTTAAAATATGCTGGGGAGCTTCACAGAGAATTTTTCTGATGTGCTAGAATTACACGCTGAATGTATACATGAAAAAGATCTAATGAAATACAGGTAACAAAAAATATCCTGCCTGGGTTTAAAAAAAATGTTAAACAGTGTTAAAGACAAGTGCACAATGTATTTTGACCCATTGAGAAGTTCCTGAGTGTTAAAGACAATTCTGCCCTCTCTCACTTAGTTACTAAAACATTTAATACAGTATGTACATAATATGCACCAGATTATGGTCAAAGGATAATGTATAGGTAATGCCTGAAGATCATGGCAATGCCTGTGTCTCTCCAGGCACGGTAATGTATACGTGATGCACCAGATGTTGCAACATGGAGCAGACCTACGCATTGTTGACCATCAGGGAAAGACATCCCTACACCACGCAGTTTCTGGAGGAAGCATGTAAGCACACACACATTAATGAACTCAGAGCTTTATAACATTGCAGCACATGCCAGTGACTTAGGAAGCCACTCAAAATTAAGAACGACACACACGTGCATTACTGTGCGTTAATAAAACACTATTACTGTGCGTTTTGTGGCCCAGTTTGGCGATGCAGTATCTGTGGGAGACAGGTATGTTCCGTTGGTGTGACGGAGACATGTACAATGTTACGCCTCTACATCTGGCTGCTGACACTGGCAACACCGAGGTGGTACGCTTCCTGCTCCGCAACAAGGTGAGAAAGACCACACCTACTTGCTAGGAAAGAGTCTGATTTCAACGGCTAGCTTATCATTCCTGTAGGGTGGTATTGACTTGCTCTAACTGTAAGCAGTCTCAATAAGAACTTTGACTCTGAAAAATCTAAATGTTTAATTACAGCAGGGTTTGAAAGAGGTGCAGGCGCTGATTGAGTGCTGGTTCTGTTTATAAATGTTTTTATAGATATATATTCAGACAAATATTCCTACTTCTGGGATTCAGTAGAGGAGCACCTCATGGCTCAGTATTGGCCCCACTTCTGTTCTCTGTTTTCATATATGAATTGTCACTCGTTTGCACAAATCCACGTTTACTAATACGCTGATGACAGTCGTTTATACATCAGATTTAAATATTTTGGCGATGCAATCAAATCTCCAAGTGGATTTAAAAACTTGAAGAAATGGTTTCTTGCTCATAATTTGGTTTTAAATCAAAGTCTTATATCATGCTTTTTGCCAGACCGCGTAATCAAAACCTGCCAAGAAGAGCGAATGGCTCTTCCTGAGTGACTGACTGACTGAATGATTGAGTACCCCTTGTTAAATGGTGTAATGGTTAGAGACGCTGCTTTCCACGCAAGCGGCCAGTGTTTGAGTCACGCTGCAGACATAATCAATGATGCATTAGGATGTGTTCAGGATAGACAAACACTTCGCTGGCTACAGCCTTCGGTAGCTACGTTATAGTCAGCCTAAAATAAAGCTGTTTACCATTATATTGCGACAATTTCTGGGGGATTTTCGAAGTACGCATCTGTGCATGCTTTTTGGGGTAATAAGCCTATAGATTACAACCCGTTGTGCAGTAAAAGAGGACGGTTTTCCACGATTCTCTCGTTTCACTTGACAAAATAGTTATATTCACCTGTATTGATAGTTATTGTATCAATGTCATTCACAAATGAAAAATGAGCGTTGTGCCATTATCCCTGCCCTTCAGTCTTTTGACCCTGGTTCGATTCCCCTCTCAGATCCCCAATTTTTGTCTCTCAGAAATATTTATATACTCTGTTCTTTTCAGCCATTGCACAACAATATATATATATATATCCACTCTGTAATATCATGAATCTCATACATTTAAAATAGTAATTGTATTACGTGACCCTTTTATATTTTTATATTTTTCTAATAAAATGAATGAGCCATGGAGTGATTGGAGTCATTGATTTCATTATAGGTACTTTATAGCTATGAGCTAGCCATATACAGTAATCTTTATACAAGAGTACACGTTAGTTCCGTTAATTAACGTTCTGTTGTCCATGTTATTTCAGCAAAAATGTAATGGCTGATGTAAAAGTTGCATTTATGCTGTTTATATAGCGTAATGTTTAAAGACACAGTCTGCCACATATGAAACCGCGGATAGAAACCAGACAGTGAAAACCACATTCATCCTTTCTAACTGCGGGAAGGCTGAGCTAGGCTTGCTTGGTTCCTTTTCTGGTTGATATATGGCAGAGAATACACTCAATAATAGATCACTTTTAAATGTGTGAAATTTATGGGACAATGCTTGACATTTTTTATTGAAATATCTGAAATATATTTTGGAAAGCATATGGATTATATCAGGAAAGCAAATAACTATAAGCTTGGGTTACTAACAAAGAATTATATAAACAGCAGTAAAGTACAATAAGAATTGTCTTACTCTGTCTATATGAATGACCTTAGGGACACGACTGCTCCTTCCTGTCCTAGACTATGATGACATCACTATCAAAACATAAGCAAGGCCTATGTTTGCATATCAGATGTAATTTATTACAATCTTTACAGATTAATTATTGGATTTGAATATAAGACACATCGTTGTACATTGTATGAATCATTATTGGTTGTCACTCCCTAACAGAAGACAACTGCCTTGATACCAATTTGTTTGTAAATTCATTAGCATAACATTTCCAGTATATGTGAAAGATCACATTCATTTGCAAGACTCACACTACTCCTTCATACAACAGCAGCAATTACCAATTACACATTTGTAAGTTACAACTTGAGGTTGGAGTAAGATCTTTTAAAAATAACAACTGCCCATTTTCGAATATTAAGAACAAACTGTGTTTTAATTCATTTAAATGTTTAGATATTTTTGTAGACAATGCATAAAGTAATTTTTTGGGGCATTTCAAATTGCAAATTACCCGAATTTGAGAACGATTGGTATTCATCGACAGTAATCTTCTACCAGTTGTTTAACAAATCACATTTTTTCTACACGAACAACCATTCTGGATTATGTTCAGTACAAATGTGAGATAGTGTCCACGACACATAAATGAGCCCCTCCAGGGTTCTTCCCTGTTATAGCTCTTGTCTAATTAAGTGTACTAATTTCTTATACCAGTCATATCAAATCACAGAATGGGAATGAAAATCTGCACACCAGAATGCTTAGATATTTGGAACATTCGTGGTGGCTCACTGCAATTGAGATTGCTGTCCACTGACACAGTGCTGAACCCCTTAGTGGACTTCGCTGTCCACTGGAATGGGGCTGAACCCTTTAGTGGACTTCGCTGGCCACTGGAATGGTGCTGAACCCCTTAGTGGACTTCGCTGTCCACTGGAATGGGGCTGAACCCCTTAGTGGACTTCGCTGGCCACTGGAATTGTGCTGAACCCCTTAGTGGACTTCGCTGTCCCCTGGAATGGTGCTGAACCCCTTAATGGACTTCGCTGGCCACTGGAATGGTGCTGAACCCCATAGTGGACTTTGCTGTCCACTGGAATGGGGCTGAACCCCTTAGTGGACTTCGCTGGCCACTGGAATTGTGCTGAACCCCTTAGTGGACTTCGCTGTCCCCTGGAATGGTGCTGAACCCCTTAGTGGACTTCGCTGTCCACTGGAATGGTGCTGAACCCCATAGTGGACTTCGCTGTCCACTGGAATGGGGCTGAACCCCTTAGTGGACTTCGCTGTCCACTGGAATGGGGCGGAATCTCTGAGAAAGACTGTTTGCTGACAATCCTGGAACATGATGTAGCAGTTGGCAGCAGATTCCTTCATCTTTTTAACGATGGATGCCACCCTTTTAAAAATGTTGTGTGTGTGTGTGTGTGTGTGTGTATGTCTTTGTGGGGTCAGAGGTGTATGGTAGAGACTGTGGATGAAGATGGGTTGACAGCAGTTCATGTGGCAGCAGAACGCGGCTGTGTAGAGGTGTGCTGGACGCTGCTCCAGAGATCAGGCTTCAGGATTCTGCATTTGAAGACCTACAGTGGACACACGCCTTTGGACCTTTGCAGACAGGGAAAGACGTTCAGGTGGGTCACATATCCTCTAAACATGAACGGCTTCCTGTTCACCTCTTTTTATTTTTCTGTTGTGTGGCCTGATGAATCCCAGGAATATGTCACACCTCGTCCCCAGACTATTACATGTAATATCCCTTTCATAGTTTTCCAAATCTCTGGTTTCTATTTTCACAGACACCAGCAGCTGAGCAAACTACTAATCCGCTACATGAGGGAGCCTCCCTTTAGCAAACCTGAGGAGTCCCAACGTAAGTGGGCCTAATATCTCTGGTGAGGCCAGGTTACGTTTGACTGTTAGAAATGTCATGTGTCATTGAACCCTGGATTTATAAATGTGTGTGTGTGTTTCCAGTTCTATACTGCTGGACACTGTTCTTCCCGTTACTGATTGGAGGAGCCATACTGATTATTGCTACTCTCCTGGGGGGTTACGGGGGGATTACGTGTGTCGTGCTCTTCCCCTGGCTGGCTAGAAGTATCTTCTCCCAGTTCCACCGCATGACCACTTACCAGAGGTATATCTGTGTGTGTGTGTGTGTGTGTACGACCCCACACAGTATATTATACACCAATCCGTTCAAACACTTATTGCTGATTGTCTGACAGCCAAAGCACGGATATGACAAAAAAATCTGTTATTATTGTTGTAATTGCATTGATAACCAGTTTATAATGATTAGGCCCCTCGAGGGGGTTGTGTAATATAGCTAGTGTACCACAGCTAAGGACTGTATCCAGGCACTCTGTGTTGGTTGTGCATAATGACAGCCCATAGCCATTTTAGCAAACACACTTGTGCCTTCTGGCTTAATGAATGTATTATGTTGTTCTTTGTTCGGTTACCTGTCTGGTTGCAGGTTACCAAACCCTGTTTACCTGGGGACTCTGATAGCTGGGCTGTTCCACTCTCTGGTCTGCTTCTATTGCCGAATACTGCCACCTAATATCCTTTCAGTGTGGTCTCGTACTGTATATTACAGATGGTCTCCTATGTTAAAGGGAATGTGTCCTGCCTGATATTGTGTGTGGCCAAATAAATTACTGTATGTTGTTTTAAAAAGCTTTGAAGGTCCGATGAAGACAAGTGGGTTGAACCTTGCTAGTGAAAATTACTGGATGTTGTAGTTTTGCTAATCTTTAGCTAAGTCAAAACCATCCTGTAACATGTGACTGTTTTTTTGAATCTTCATGATATTTTCAGCAGTTTTTGTTATTTTTCAATGTATTTTTTATTTGTTAAAATCTACATGAATTCAGAATATATTTTCATTTAGAAAGTTATTAAGAGTATTTCCATGATTGTGTTTTAATGTACAGTAATCGCAGTGTTATATTATAATTCTTTTGAAATACAATCTCTTTTTGGGCTAAGTTGTGTTCACTTTGCAGATAGAGTTATGTTCCAACCCCTGACCACCTGCTCCGACCATTCCTCAAGTGGCTGATGTACAGTAGTTCCCTAACCCTTCTCTGTCCATGTCGTATGTGGAATATATGTACTGTATTCTTGGTTATGTCTTAACCAGCTGTGACGCCTGTGGGGGGATGGTGTTCTGGGTCATGTGTCGCTGGTTCAGTTCTCTGTGGTTCTAATCCTGTTCTGGAGGGTTTTAACCCAGGATCCTGGGGAGCTGGGACCAGGAGACGCAGATCCTCGCTACTCTAACATATCCGACCTGCTAGAGAATAACCAAAATCCTCTGAGGTTCTGCATCTACTGTGAGGTGAGGAGAACTACTGTATTCAATCCACAAATCCATCAGTCATCTAATTCATCTTTTTTATTAGTGGATAACAGAAACATCGGGTCCGTATTCTATGTATGAAGAGCACTTTTAAGACAGAACAGTGGTTAGAGCATAACCAGTAAATGAACGTTTGCTAGATTGCATCCCTGATTCAACAGGGTGAGAAATCCGTCATTGTCCCTGAGCAAGGTAGTTAACCTTATTGCTCCCAGTTTATTACTGTGAATGAGATTGTGTTTTACCTGTTAAAATAAGGGTGTAGAGGTGATAGTTTGGACTAGAAATATGTTTATCAGTCCCTTTTGGGGAATAGTCTTGACTATATTGAAGATGCACTCCAAAGTTTCTGTGTAATTTTAGTCAGTATAAATGTGGCTCCAATAGACCAAAAAAGAAAATTTGTTTTATTATTACTCAACTTAGTTGAGTGTGACATCTCAGGAATGTGTATGGAAGAAGAAATGTCCCTCCCCAAAGTTATGTGAACTAGAACCCTATTTATTATTATTATTATTATTATAATATTTACAGAAATGTTTACAGTTTACACACATCAGCGAAGCAGGTCTACTATGCTTGCTGTGCATATGTCAAATTCTATGTTTTTATATGTATTCTCACTGATATTCTCTCACTCTATCTTTCTTCTCTTTTTGGTCTTCCTCTCCAGTTATTTCAGCCAGAACATACAAAACACTGTAAATTGTGTGATGTTTGTGTGAGGGACTACGACCACCACTGCCTGTTCCTGAATCGCTGTGTCGGAAGGGGGAACCACCGCCTTTTCATCATCTTTATCCTCTCCATGGCCGCAGCGCACCTCCTCTTCATCGCTACGGCGTCTTACCATGTGTATGTGGTGGTGATGTCCCTAGATGACCAGTCATTGGTTAGGGCTGTGGCTGCCCAGTTCTGGGTGGTCGCTTTGACTATAATGAACATTCTGACAATTCTCTGGGAGGTGGGGCTGCTGATTGAACAGTTTGATGCCATCGCCCTGGGTACGACGACATACTTCAAACTCTCCTGCGAGACGCGGCAACGTTCGCTAGGACACCGCTGGAAGACATTTCTTACCTTTCTGTTGGAGGGGAGGAGACGGTTGGATAATGGACATGCCGAGGACAAGAGCTCCATAGACATTTAAACGGCATAGACTCTAAAACCTGTGGCCAAATAAAGAACAGTGTGTGAGTTTGATCACTCTACTGTCCTTGAAACCAATGGCAGCATCAGTAAGACAGTTAGGCTGCCAAGCTGAAGCCCAGGCATTTCCTTGGGAAGCTCACACAGGTATTAACAACAAGTAGTTTGAAGGCCAGACTTAATTCTGAAGGATCTTGGCCTTAAAGGTAACCTCCTTTGATTGTCTTTTGGAGTGGGATCATATAGAAACTATATGTTTAATATATTAAATCTGGAAGACTGAATGCGCAAGTCTTGCATAGACTACAACTCAACTTGCCCCACTACTTGCATTGACTTACTGTTAAACACTATTTGTTATAGAAAATATTTCCAACATATGCATGTTGAGCCATAGTTTTTTGGGGTTTTGTGTGACGCTCCAAGCTATTTTAAACTGACAGTACTTCTACAAGGAACTAGTTTATGAATGACTGATGAATTTGCTCTTTCCTGTGAAGAATATTACACAGTATATTCTGTGGTGTCTGCTCCCAGAGGAGTCAGTTCGGTTTTACGTTTTAAATGCACTGAAACTGTGTTTCACTGGAGATAAGTGGTCAATTGAATCATTACCTTATGTATTTTTGAGTACTTTCCACAATACCTTTTTTAACCTTGGTGTCATTTGTTGTTTAAAATAAAGATATAATACGATGAAATGATGATTCCTACTTTCATGCTGATGGTGTTTTCGGTGCTTGTGGTGGGCTGAATTACTTCAGGTGCCAGTAACATTTTGGGTTCAAATGCATGTGCAGCATATCCACTAAAAGGTCCTTAGGTCTCTTGCATCATCACTAGTTAGGCTGGATGGGTTCACCATGTAAAACAACCCGTGAGCCTGAATGCCCGTAAGCACTGGTAAAAAGCATTTGGTTATCTCTCTGACCTACTCCTTGAAAGTGCTTCCGAGCCTCTTCAGTCAATGGCCATTAATGACCTGGATTTCCTCAATATCCCAAGAGGGCTATATTACTTGATTACGAAGGAGCATGATTCAGTAGCCATCAGAGTCTGGTCTGGTCGGTTAATGTATGTTGCTGAGCCGTTTGACCATTTGCGTCGCATGTAATATTTTTAAACGTCCTCTGTATGTCCTGCTGTATACCGAGTGTTTAAGATGGTAAAAAGCTATCTGCAGGTTGGGGAGGACAGAAGACCTCGAGCTCCTCCTAACATTAATCCTCATGGCTCCGACAGGACATTTCTCTTTCATTGCCTGTCTCACCCTCTCTCTCTCGCTTTCCCAACCTCTCTATTCACCTCTCGCATACACACACAATACCTATATCCATATTATAGATTCTAGGAGCAGCCATTATCATGACACACCGCAGATTCTCTGTTCCTGGTATTACATTCCAGCTTTTCCTTGTCCATTAGCCAATTAACTCAGATCATGTTAATTATCTCTATTTTATTGTTTAGCTGGTCTGCTTGAGGTTTCCAGCATCAGAGGTGAATTACACAATTGGTTGTGTCATGATTTGATTATTGTCTTGGAATAGAAAGCTAGTCTACGTTGGATGAAACATGTCTCATATTAAGTCTAACCAGTATCAAATGTTTTGTTTCGGATGTTAACCTCCTTTGTACACAGTGATTTGAAGAAAAAAAACGTGGTTTGAAATGTAACAAAAGAAACTCAAGTAAATGACTTAAAACCTGATCCATACTTTTTAACAGAACAAGGCTTTACCAAGGAACTGAGTATTCAAGGGATGTCTGGACCTCTTCTGCATTACTAATCCTCAAGCATTTCTCCGGCCCTGCTTTAACACAACTGACTACAAGAACAGGATTGGAAATAAATCCTGCGTACAGAGTAAGTACCAAACTTAATGGGGTTGGCCAACCCTGATGTAGACAATATTCCAAAAATACTGATGAAATACCCTAAATGTTTTGGTTGACTATTCAAAGCGATTTTGGTTTTACCCCAGCACATTCACTTCTCCATACTGACTGCTCACTTCCTGACAGTGAAAGAGGAGAGATAAAGAGAGGAAGCATGGTCACACAGCACATGATTCTCTCAACCCGCAGGTCTCCACATCGAACCGCTGTCTCCGAGCTGTGTGTGTGTATCTCCTGTCTTGGTTGAAGACTGAAATGTGGTCTCTTTCTAAGATGACAGGTAACACTCTTGGAATCCTTAGTAACAACATTGCATGTTTACATCAGCTGCCAGCTTAGCACAGCCTTCTCTATCTCCAGTGTATGACTGCTCTGTTGTCCTGCTGCTGTTTGTAACTATCTGGGTATACAATCAATTATATTGCTGACCGGCTGAGCATTCAGGCTGTAGAAATTCCATCGTTTCTGTATTGTTCATAAGTGGAGGGGAAGGTCATAGTGTAAGATACTTTCTTTTCTCTCTCTGTCTATCCGTTTCTCTTTTTCTTTCTCTTTTTCTTTCTCAATCTATTTGTCTCTTTCTGTTGACTGAATGGAATTTTGCTTAGACTGGAGGGAGATAGATCAGTATCTGTGAAGACCTTCTCCTGGACTCTATCCATGGACACACAGAGTCCAGATTCAGGTAACGACCAGATCTATATTCTAACAATATAGTGTCTCAATTCTGCAGAAAGAGCGGTAACTAAAACCATATGTTATCTGGTTGTAGGAGGCCAGTCAATGGTATACCAACAAATACATTAAAGAGCTGGACAGTTTTACATGTCTGCTTAGCAACTCGTATAGGACTTGTGTATCTGTGTGTCTATCTGAATAATGTTGGAGTTTTAATAGAACTGGTCTGAATTTCCCGTCCGTCTCTCAGCCTCTCATCTGGTCTCGCTCCCGGTCTCCCCCCTGTTTTTCTTTCCCTGTCTCTGTCCCTCTCTTTCTTGCTCCATCTCTGGCTGCTTCTCTCTCTTGTTTCTTTCCCACTTCACTAAGTGAAGAGGAGAATGGGCAAGGCTGTTAGTACACTGGGTGAGTGAGACAGAGAGAAAGACTGTGTGTGTGCGTGTGTGCGTGTGCGTGTGGGTGAAAGGGGAAGGCAGAGGCAGTGTAAGTGGACAGGCGACAGAAAGACAGCGAGAACGAAAAAAAAAAATCCCGGACGATTCTTGCCTGGAGGAAGATTGAGTGGCAGGGAAAGGAAAATAATGAGACGGAAAGGGGGTGGCGCTTCGGGGTAATGGGCAGCAGGGCGAGGCAGCGGACGGAGAGGAGGGAGCACGGTGTGTTTGTGTGTACTCCCACGTGTGCGTGAAGAGACCGGAGTCATCCAGACATGGGACGAGCTCTGCAATGACAACCATGCTCAGCCCTAAGAACAGACAGGCACGCCGCGGTAAGAAACCAACTGACCTCCGTCTCCATCTTCCTCCCCTCCTCCTCCTCTCTTCCCTTCTCTGTGGTGTGGCCGTCCTGCTGTTTTACTGTCTCCTAACAGCGATAGTAGCCGTGTCTCCTTAATGGAGGCAGCTCCGGTCTTAGTTTATTTGAGCGGTTATTTGGGTGATGTTTCTTTTGAATGCGATGAAGACAGTATCCAACTTCAGCTGGTCTCACTTTTCCTGTCTCGGCTTGTCTCAGTAAAGTCTATGGAATCAATATTTGTTAGTCTCATTGATTGCTATCTAAGGATGACAGGCATTTCTCCTCTTACAGACTGTGTTCTTTAAGGGTTCTTAAGGGCAAGGGTGGTGAGTCTGTGTAGAACCGTAATGAAAAGGGAATAACCCTTCGAGACCTTCAATGGTTCTTTGCAGTTCAGAAATGGGTTCTTTGCTACTTCTGTGATAATTAAAATGTAGGGGCCACTCACTAGAATAGGCGTGGTTTGAGCACTGTAGTTTTTGTTTAAACATCAATGTAAATTAAAGGGATACAGCTAGATACTGGCAGCTAGCATATGCTTCTGTCCTTGTACTGTTCTTCACATGGCAACAACAGTAGATATCACTGGCTTATGAAACTAAATCAAACCTCCTTAATGGAGCAGGCATAGATAGAGATATGTGGTCAGTGACTTCCTCTGATTGCTTATTTGACAGAAACACACATCCTTAAATCAGAACGTATCCTTAAATCAGTGGAATATGCAAAAACGAGCCCATCTGACTTCACTTGTCAACTCAGTCAGTTGCTTACACCTATGGCTTTTGAGTAAACAATGCAACATGACTAACAATAATATAACACCTGTATTATGGTTCTTTAAAAGATTCTTTAAAAGTTAAAAGTTCATGAATGAGTCTTTATAGAACCATAATAATGGGTTCTTTACCCTACTATCAAGATTCTATATAGCAAATGTGTGGGTTATAATGTATAGTGTGAATGTGCCTATGTACACATCTTATATTTCTACACTTTCATGAGTCTTAAAGAAGTAACCATCATCCTGCTTGACCATCTTATTAACCTCAGGGGGAAATATTTTTAATTTCAGTAGGATATAGAGCTGATCGTAGTGGACATGCAATACTAATCTGAAGTGGTGTGGGGTTGATTTCAGGTGATTGGGTGTGGCTACGTGAATTGCAGGAAGTCCTACTAACCACAGCTTCCTACTACTATAATGACCAAAATCCTCTGTACTTCACAACAGCTGACAGATTATCAAAGCTCTTCTCACACACAGGACTGATTCAGCCTCTGCTAATTACTGACCACTCCTGGCCTAGAGAAAGAGCCGCCGGGAGTGACCGTCTTTATGCAGGACTACGTGACCGTACGCGAGGCAGGCAATTGTTAAACCTTGTCTGGCCACTGACTACTTGTAAGACAACTCTTGCACTCATTCACAAAATGTGCACTTGCTCCAGATAGGTGCAATTTAAACATGTTTTCTTTGCTCAAAATTGTCCTGACTAGTGGTTGTTTCACTTGCCTTCATCAGTGTGGTCATTTAATGGGGCACTATGAAGATTTCTGCCTGTAAAGAACCACACGTCTTGTCTCCTCCCTGTCTTCCATTACCGAATGTGAACTATATAGTACTAGCTAGTCCAGGGGGGTTTCGGATGGGAAGGACAGTACTGTGCATAAGGAGCTTATGAGTCAATGCAAACTGATAGACAGACCGGCGAGAAAGTTTACATTGTTATAAGAGTCTGTTGAATGACTAAAATGTGTGGCAAGTCTGTGGCAAAAAATAGTACGTACTCCATTTTAGAGAGGAAAACATATGTATGACACCTGACCATTACCTGTGCATTAATAGACTCACTGCAGTGTAATTTCCCAGTGGACTCTCCAGGACGCTATCTTAATAACTGGACTTAATGCATGTCATCTACAGCAATCATGACTCGGCAAAATACAGGAGAGAGGTGGTGAGGAGCGTAAAGATAAGAATAAAGGAAATTGGATGAGAGGGGGGAGATGGCGAGAAAGACACAGCCAGTCCACCTCCTGCTATCCTCAGCAGAAACAGATGCAATTAGCAAGAAGAAAAAACATTGATTCCTGTTTCCACCTTCCCTCTCTCTTCCCCACAGTCTATCTCCTATTCCATTAAGTTAAATCATCCTCACTGTCAGCGTACAACAAGGAGGTCTACCTCACTAATGAAGTAATCATTGTAATGATAATGATAGTAATCGTAATCATTGCTGAATTGTGTGGTTGTCCCACCTAGATATCTTAAGGTGAATGCGCTGCGAGTTGCCCCGGGTAACGTCTGCTAAATGACTTACATTTACATCGATTCATGAATACAAATATTAGTAGGCTAATTTTAACATGACTAAAATGCCACATAACATGGCCTGACGTAGCCCCCAAAAAAGGGAAAGGCCGGTCGGGTTTAAAAGCTACACATTTCGTCTCTATTCAAAATCAATACTAGATTTGTTTCTCTATCTTTTACAGTTTCTAATACTATAAAACATATTAGACTCAACCACAAAAAAAAAAATATATATATCTTTGTTCTCAGTATTAATACAAATGTATTGCTATTGGATACCATGTTCAAAGCCAAGCTTGTGGTCAATTGCTGACCCTTGCAGTAAACAACAAAATATTTTCTACTGTATGTGATCCTCCCAATTGTCATGTCAAATGACGTGTGCCAGGTATGCTTACAGCAAGGCTAGAGAAAAAGCCTGCACAAGCATCATCTTTCTAGGAGGTGTAGCCGTCCCTTTAATCCAGTAATGGATAAATCAGCGTGTGGCCCAGACTCTGGGATAAGCCTGCTCTCACATTATAGGGACCTCTGTGAAGAGAAATGATGGATGATGGTTGTGTGCGTGCGTGTGTGTGTGTGTGCGCACGCATATATGCTACACATTATTTAGGGGACGTGTTTCTCTCCACAGCCCGCTCTAAGAGCATGGTAATGGGCCGCTGCAGTTCTCCTCTGTGCCAAGAGGTGGCGCTGAAGGCTGGCTGGCTGAAGAGGCAGAGGACCATCATGAGGAACTGGCAGTTACGATGGTTTGTCCTCCGGTCTGACGCCCTGTACTTCTACAAGGACCAGGAAGAAACTAAACCTCAGGTAGACTAAACACCTGTGCAATGCACACATCTAGGACACTCAAGGCATTGTACATATCAGGACTTATTTTAATTCAATATTCTTTAATGTCCCGCATATGGCTTTCCTTTTCTCCAAGTCGGTCCTTGGGCCAGTCTATCTGTTACCTCTCTCTGTTCCTTCTGCTCCCCCATTATGTGCTTTGTGACCCTTCCACATTGGCTATGTAACTGTTAATGCCGTAACTTGTGCATCCATTGCGGCTCTGCAAACATTATAGTTACTGGCCTTTTGACTGCTAAAGCGATACCGTAACTTGCCATCCTCCGACTGGGCTGGGTTGTAAATTACAGTGTTGAGTATCTAACTCCAGATCTTCCTGTACTGGAACGGATGGTAGTGCAATAAAGAGGTGGGAGGGATACAGGGACAAAGTGATGTTTGCCTGAGTCATCGCTCCCATACCTTCATTATGCCTTTAGCTGGTGTCCTGCCAAGACTTAAGCTGATGATGGAGTCAGTACATTCTGAGTATGTGTCCGTAACTTTTGCTATTCACAACACGTCTACTGTTATGTCCATTTCAATCAGAGACAAGTAATGCTGCTGTTTTGTTTGACCAAAAACCACACAAGGCATTCTACCTTGTAACTCTTTGTTTCCTTTGTTTATTGTGGTCCCTTTCAGTGTTTCTCCTCTCATTCTCTCTCCATTCTCGATTTCTCTCCCCCTTGCTTTTTCTCTGTCTCTTTCTCTCTCTCAGCCATTTCTTGTTTTATTCATCTTGGAGTGTATTGACATGGAAATATAGGTTACCTACATAAATAGCTGTTGTCAGACCGACAGCAAAACAGGCAATAATAACATGAAAAATATGTTTTATTATTAACAAGGGTTGCTTCAGCAACAATATAGGTAATGAGGATAGTACTAAAATATAATACTAAAATAGTAGGAGTCTAGTGTTTAAATTACCGAAAAGCCTCAATGTATGACATTAAAAACAATTTGTATCAATGGCTGTTCCTCAGATTGTGGCAGGAGCCTTCATAGAGCAGACACAAAGAAAGACTTTGGTTTTTTACCCATTACATGTAAAAAAAAAAGATTGGCTTCAAATTCATTGTTGATACTGATGATTTTGTTAAAGAAAGCTTCCTTTTTGTCTTGGTCAGATACTCAGTTACTGTGTATTGTTTATTTAGAGACAAATCACATTCAAGTTTACTTCAAGATATTATAATATTATCCCAATAGTTTACATAATTTTAGTTTTGTTTAATTATCATCTGCTTATGTCGGATTGTCTAAATTGTGTTAGAGTGGTTTGCAAACTTAGCCTCAGGACAAATTGGATGAGGGACTTTTTCTCCATTTTCATTTCTAGGTATTTTTGGGCTTTAGAGTGGTAGGACAGAGGGCTGCATGTTTTTTTAGGTGGATTTAAAATTAGATGGCTCGTTTTGGGATATATGTCAATAATGGATATTGGCCTTATTCTGCCCTACATACATTATTTGGGGCTTCTCTTACAGGATTCTGCATGCCACTGGCGAAACCACCAGGGTGGCAAAGGGTGGTAGCTGCCACCCTGCAAAAATGTCTTGCCATCCCACTCGCCATCCCAGTTTTCAAGAGTGTATGCTATAATATATTTATATAAAATTGTATTAAATAGTATTATATTTTTTTCTACTTTCGTTGTTAATCTCTTATTGTAACCCGTTCCAATATATTTGAGTCCCCCCTTCCCTGTAAAATGGTTGAGTCCCAGAGTCTGCCTGCTCCTATCCCCGTACTGCTCCCCCTCCCTTCCAGTGAAAACACAGGGTGTTGGTCCATGGTGCTCTATGCCTGTGTTTCCCAATCCTGGTCCTCGGGACCCAAAGGGGTGCACATTTTTGTTTTTGCCCTCGCACACCTGATTCAAATGAACGACTTGATAATAGGTTGATTATGTCAATCAAGTGTGTAAGAGGTAGGGCAACATTTGAAACAGGTGTGTGAGTGGTAGGGCAACATTTGAAACAGGTGTGTGAGTGGTAGGGCAACATTTGAAACAGGTGTGTGAGTGCCAGGGCCAAAACATAAATGTGCGCCCAGTTGGGTCCCGAGGACCAGGATTGGGAAACATTGCTCTATGTCCTGAGCAGTCAGGATCTCACTTGAATGGCCTAGCAGTAATGAAAGAAGGTACTGCTGCACATGTTTACTAAATATACGATACTAAATGTCATCTTATAATCTTGCATTAGCAGCAGCCATTTAGAAGGATTTAGTCGTCTACTAGCTAAAATGTAATGCAATCGTCAATATTATTGGTAAAGTTTGCGAGCTAGCAAATTTGCAGAAGAAGTTGCTTGCCATCATTGCCATGTAATGCTTTTCCTGTTAGCCAGCTAAGGGAGATTGAACAATGTTGATGTAGCTTGCTATGGATGGTTAATTTAATCTGTGGAGAAAGTGAATTCTAAATAAGACATCTCTGTATATAACATCTGATGTTATATGTGATGTGTGATGTGATGGGTATACTGTGATAATTTAAATGTTGTTAATATATTTAATTGCTACTCTATAATCTCAGTAGCCAATATTTTGTGTTTGTGTATTATTTCAAGCAATATAAGGCATTCATTTTCAGGATGCATTGATTTATGCTTCTACACTTGGCACAATAATAAAAACAATGTGTCCAAGTAAAATACTGCATATTTTCCCTCAATTTGCATATACAGTATAATTCTTAGGGAACTCCCAATCCCTCCTAGAGATTTTGCACACTCAAAAGACTTGTACCAAACACAAACATCGAAGTGTAGAACATGATATTTGTAGAACATTATATTGTATATGATATTTATTAACAAGACATTACACTGTCCATTTTCAGTAGCTGGATTTGTATAAATAAAGTGGACATAACCAACAATAGAATGATATGCCACCCTTGAATTTCAACTTATGCTACCCCATGTAAAATGTTCTAGAAACGCCACTGCAAAGACAAGATTTCATTTGGATGTTTATCTATTTCTAAAAAATGTTAAGTGGTTAAATGATTGGCTTTAGTGTGTTCTCCGCCTTTTGTTCCTATTTGCTTCAGTCCTGGTCTTACATAACTGATATTGTAGACCCCCTCTTGTTAGACACAGCCGATTTGTATCAACAATACCTGTGAATATTTTGGTTATATTCACTCTCCTCTCAGGGATGCATCCTTCTCCATGGCAGTCAGGTCAGTGAGCTGTCAGCCAATCAAGATGAAGCTGGTCGCCACCTGTTTGAGATTGTTCCAGGTGAGTCACCACAGGGAGATCTACAGTAACCTTTTACTCTGGTGATGGATTTCCTGATTCAATAGTAACAGACTTTTCTATTCAGTAAAAGAGTTCTGCATGGGGAACATTGACGGATATAAGATATAACTAGAACAACAAATAAGAGCCTCTTGTTTTAATTTGCCATTTTAATATATATGTATATATAGCTTCTTCTGGCTTAATTCTGAACATGAGCAAAGGTGAAGCCTAAAGTATGTGTTTCACAGGGAACTATGGGGAACAAAGCTGTTCTAATACAATCAATATGTTGTTGAGCCAAACAGAACCACAGCGGAATTACACGGACAAGATGTCCGACAGACACTCCAACAAGGGATCCATTTAGTTCTAAACATGGCAGTGTAGGAATTGTGGCATGGTGGTGGTGGTGGTGGTGGGGGGGGGCTCACATGTGCACACACAAAAACACACTGCTTTGTTTTAGGTTTGTTTGGTGTCTGGTAAAGACGGCCTAGAAGGGCAATGTGAGCTGTTTTGTCTGACAGAAAGGAACTAATGAAAGGTTAAAAGATTAAAAGCAATTGGAAGTTAGCAGTGGAAAAGAAAATACCAACAGCAGCCTTTTTCTTAAGGAAATAACCTGAAGGAATAAAGAGGACCTTAATGAATTGTAGGCAACTTGAAACATGAAGGGGACTTGAAACTGGACTTGTAAGGCGACCGGGAACAGAACCACCAAGTCTGGGTTTAAAACAGGACTGGGGGGGGGGGGTGTGTGCTTGAAACAGGCCTTGGGGAGGGGGCTTGAAACAAGACTTGGGGGGTGCTTGAAACATGACTTGGGGGGGTGCTTGAAACAGGACTTTTGGGGTTTGAAACAGGACTTGGGGGGGTGCTTGAAACAGGACTTGGGGGATGCTTGAAACATGACTTCAGGGGCTTGAAACAGGACTTCGGGGGGGTGCTTTAAACAGGACTTCACAGGCTTGAAACAAGACTTGGGGGGTGCTTGAAACATGACTTGGGGGGGGTGCTTGAAACAGGACTTTTGAGGTTTGAAACAGGACTTGGGGGGGTGCTTGAAACAGGACTTGGGGGGGGTGTTTGAAACAGGACTTTTGGGGTTTGAAACATGACTTGGGGGGTGCTTGAAACAGGACTTCACAGGCTTGAAACAAGACTTGGGGGGTGCTTGAAACATGACTTGGGGGGGTGCTTGAAACAGGACTTTTGAGGTTTGAAACAGGACTTGGGGGGGTGCTTGAAACAGGACTTGGGGGGGGTGTTTGAAACAGGACTTTTGGGGTTTGAAACATGACTTGGGGGGTGCTTGAAACAGGACTTTTGGGGTTTGAAACAGGACTTGGGGGGGGGGTGCTTGAAACAGGACTTGGAGGATGCTTGAAACATGACTTCAGGGGCTTGAAACAGGACTTCGGGGGGGTGCTTTAAACAGGACTTCACAGGCTTGAAACAGGATTTGGGGGGGTGCTTGAAATAGTGCTTCAGGGGCTTGAAACAGGACTTGTACTGTGGTGCTGCTTGGTCTCTGTCCTCTCCTGTACTTTCCTGTCCTGGCATTGCCCTGTGCGTGCCCTGCTGGCACAAAGGACCAGCCCTGCTTGGCAACACGCACCTGGTCAACTGTGGGCACTAACCCCTGCCAGGGCAAGTGGCTGGTAACTGACACGGCACAGCTGTAGCCCTCTCTCCCCTCCCTATGCCCTGGCTGCTCCGTGTCTGTCACCCTCTGGGAGAGTCGGGGTGTGGAAGCACTCTGTCACCCAGCTGGGAGACTGGGCTCTTTCACCTGCCTGTTTGACCCTGCTTCTCCAGAGACAGTATGGGGCAAGACTGTTGCAAGCTCCACGCTCAGATGGTCTACACTGTGGGTAGGGGCACCTTCAGCTGTATGTGTGTGTGTTTGTGTGTGTGTGCGTGTGTTTGTGTCTCCATTTGTCTCTGCTCTATGTGCCCATGCTTGCCTTTGTGTGAGTGTGTCAGTACCTGTGTGCTGTGTTTGACTTGTGTTTGAGTTAACTCCTATGCTAGTTCAGTATGTGTTCAGTAATGGTCATACAATACGAGGCAATCTGGCTTTTAAATCCATTTGTGAAGCTGCAGAGTAACTAGGGTCCGGGGATCTCTTGTAGCTCAATCAGTAGAACATGACACTACAATGCCAATGTTCTGGGTTTAATTACCGCGGGCAGCAAGATCGAAAAAGCACAGAGATTTTGCACTCATTACTTTATGTCGGTCTGATTAAGAGCATCTGCTAAATTACTCAAATGTAAATGTTGTGGAAGAAGATAAGCCAAGGAATTTCCGACTGAAAGCATGTGTTCTGTCCATCAATGTCACACAATGTTAACATGACGCCATGACAATCAAAGTTCAGAGGCATAATGTATCAACATATTTTGTCTTATCAAACAAACTCTATTCTTCCATGCAACTAATCGTAATCTGACTTTTTGACAGACAGCAATTTTTGGTCATGTCGGATCAACTAAATACTGCAAAAACATACCTGGCCATAACACTAGATCCAAGAGGTTTTACTTTATTCACTTAAGCCTAACCAGTTTTAATATCTTTGTGGGGACTAGGTCCACCTGTACTGTTAGACCTACTACTGTAGGTATCACACACACAAACACACACACTTTATATATTTATTGCTTGTTGCTGAAATAATGTTTTTGAATGCAGAACTACAAAATTGTCATATTTCATCCATGACAGGATATTTACTGTTATCTGGGATATTTTCCCCTTAAATCTTTTCTATGCTACTGTAGTTACTATGATGTTTGGTTTCTGGTTAATGTGTCCCTGTTTCTGTCTGTCTGTCTTTCTTCCTGTCTGTTTTTCTGTCTGTCCCTCTGTATGAATATCCCCCTGTCCTTTCTTCTGGTTGGGGGATTCTGAAATAATTGCCCCCCCCCACCCTCCACCACACACACATACGCACGCACACACACACACACTATTCAGAGGAGAGAAAGTGCTGACCCTGTTGACCAGCATTCATGAACAGTCACTGACTGCCCCCATAAACCACATGAATGTCAATAATGTCAACACCCACTGGTCGCTAGACAACCACGCTTGTGACTGCTCCATGCTGGGACCTGGAGTGTTTCGTTTCAGACAGAGAGAAACAGAGGGAGGCACCCAGGCACACTAAGAGATAATAGTTTGTATGTGTGTTTCGGGTGTCACCTTGGTCCATTCATTTCTGCCAAAACAATAAACTGGAAGGAAACATGGTTCTCATCCTGTTCTGGGACACTGAATGACAAAGAGTGGAGAGAGAGAGAAGGAGAGAGGGAGAGAGAGAGGGGAAGAGGGAGGAATAGAGGGAGAGAGAGAGAAGGAGAGAGGAAAAGAGAGAGAGGAAGAGAGAGAGAGGAAGAGAGAGAGGAATAGAGGGAGAGAAAGAGAGAGAGAGAAAGAGAGGGAAAGAGAGAGGGAGAGAGAGTGGAAGAGATAGAAAGAGGTGAAAGTAGAGGTCTGGGAGAAGAGATCGAGTGATGACAAACAGACATGAAAGGGAAGGGCGGACAGTTTTACATTCTCTAGAGCTGACTGCGCATTGTCCCCCCAACCAGGAAAAAGTAGGCCATGGGTAGGAGGTTTTATCTGGTTTTATCCATGAGATCAGGATGCTTGTGGCTCAACCTGTAACGGTAAATAAAAGGATATATAGACGGACTTAACAGGACCAAGACTAAATGTAGATTGAGGTTAGGAGTTGAACGTCTTCACCGCCTCACCACCACCTGGTGGTCTATTCTGAAAAATACACAGATTGATGTGCGGCAATATTTGGTGAACGTCTGAGAACAGAGCACAGCAGTTTTCCCCTGCTATGCTTGATTCAGCTGGTTCAGCCTGGAATGCCTTGGGGAGCGGGCCAACACGGGTCGGCCGACGGGTACAACTACACTTGTTGGTTTCAGAAATCATTCCAAGGATAGAAAACAAGAAAACACAATTTGCCAGTCCCGATGAGAAAACTGTATTTTCAGATTAGAGGGTTTGGAGGGAAAGCTACAGTGAGTGTTCGGGCTAGAATTAGCCTTAGCAGTTACAAGGTTATGTTTAGGGTTAAAGTTCATGTTTGGTGTTAGGATTGTGAAAACAGTGTTTTGTTTGTGTGGGTGTGTGTTTGCAGGAGGCAGAGGAGAGAAGGATCGTTCAGGTCTTAGCGAGTCATTGCTGTTGATGGCTAATTCTCAGAGTGACATGGAGGACTGGGTCAAAGCCATCCGAAGAGCTATATGGGCTCCGCTAGGATGGGGTAACACACACACTGTCACACGTGCATGCCCATGCACATACACACTAGCAAGGTCATGCAACTCCACTGAAAAGCTCAGTTTCCGAGGGTCAAGTGTCCAAAATGTTTTTCTTAAACATAAGTTATTTTTGGGTGAATGACACAGCGGCTATCAAGTGTGAACACCGTTATTGAAAATGTAACTTTTGTTAAAGCACAGGCTGAAATCAACACATATTCTGACAGATATTAGTTTTCACCTTTAATAACATTTTGTAACTACAACAATTCAGTGGAAAGCAAATGGCTAATAAAAACAAACACATATATATGTATATAACATTGTTGCAGATGCGTGCAAACTCCAAAACTAATACTTAATGGAAACACCTTTTGTCTGGGTTACGGTAATATGTCATGGATTGGGGTTATGGTTTGGATCGCTCTCAACCTAGAATAACTGAATTGTCCAAAGTTCAAGCTCATTCCAATTATAAGAAGATCTCTTGTGCCAAGCCATCTTCAGGTCAGTCTAAAATTGTTCTACAAGATTGATTTTCTTATATAGATCTGACATTTACTCAGATAAAACAATTGGCCAGTGGAGAGAGCGATACAAATCAACTGAAATACACTATAGTAATCAACAAGTTCAGTAAAGCAGTTCAGCTCATTTGGCCTCGTTTCAGGTCTTACATTTGCAGCCGAGGTAATAATGCCTCAGAGTAAAGGGTCGGTGCCCTCACGTTTATCACCGCTGTTCCCATCCCACTAGAAGGTTTTTGGACAGACGTTGGAAACTGAAATCCATTTGTGAAATTGCACTGGAACAATTTACCCACGCACAAACACACACATCCTGTAACCCAGGCAACAGCTTGTAACCAGCAGATGATTGGGTGCCTGTGCGCCTGTGTGCGTGTGTCGTAGGTATCTTCGGGCAGCATCTGGAGGACACGGTGAAGTGTGAGTCTGGGTCTGTCAGCGGCGGCAACCCTCCTCTGGTCCCTCTGCTCGTGCAGCAGTGCGTGCGTTTCATTCGCCAGCACGGCCTGACGGAGGAGGGCCTTTTCAGGATGCCGGGACAGACCAATCACGTACGAGAGCTGCAGGACGCCTTCGACTGCGGGGACAAGCCGCTATTCGACAGGTGGGAGAAACGATCGACTTTGATGTCAAACGGCAGGCAACACACAGTAACCCAATCAGAGAGTCTGGATTTGATGTCCAGAACCTGCTGAAGCTGTACAGAACCACGGGCTGTCAAGCACCCTGCCGTTGTCTTTGGACTGACGGGACTGTTGCCAGTGTTAGAATATAATGCTCTGTATCTTTTTGTTTGATGAAGGCTGTTGACGTCAGTTGCCTGTGTTTACTTGCGAGTGAGAAGCTTTAATAGCCTCATCAATACGCACAGACGGTCCAAAATGTCAACAGCGTCTTAAAGTCAAAGCTTATGGGATGTCAGGCGCGTCACACTTTTAATAGTGCGATAATAACCCAAGCATTACCAAACCATATCATACAGGCGGCACATACCATAATGCACATACCAATTGAACAGTCCTCACTTGATTAATAATTCTGATGTGTTTAACTTAAGATTTTAGCCGTAGTAAATCGGTCATAATTCCTGTGATGTTTAAATGATTGTTGACATATTCTTATGTGATGAGGAAGCCCCAAAGACCCCGAAGTGTGTTGAACCCTGACCTGTCTTGCAGTAACACCGATGTCCACACGGTGGCGTCCCTACTGAAGCTGTACCTCAGAGAGCTGCCGGAGCCTGTGGTACCATACAAGAATTACACCGACTTCCTTGTCACCGCTCAGCTACTGGCCAAGGACCAAGAGGAGGTGTGTGTGTGTTTATATGAGTGCATTCAGATCTGTACATGGATGTCTGTTTGTGTTTGTGTGTGTGCGGGTGCGTGTGTGTGTGTGTTTGTAGGAATATGTGACTCACACATTTTGTATTTTTGAAGGGAATCCAAGAGCTGGCCCGCCAGGTGAAGGCTCTTCCTCAGGTCAACTACAACCTTCTCAGATACATTTGCAGGTAAACAGATAATAAATGCCACATTAAAACCAAGAATAACGCTGTAATGTGTGAGTACTGAATATATCCCTTTAATCTGTCTCATCTCTGCAAATACTGTTAATACACTATGACAGTCTCTAGAAATGTGTCTAGTCCCATTTCTTGAATAACTGTGAATATATTTTCAATGACATAATTGTTCTAGACGTAAATCATTGATAACGTCATTTATTGCTATAAATGGATGATTAATGACATCAGCAGGCGGACGAGGCCACCGCGCAAGGAAGATCACACAAAGGGTGCTGCCAGTGACTCGCCGCCTTTCAAACCATGTCTGTCAAAATATTAACATTTGAACTCATGACTTGGAGGGAATACAAGCGCTTTATTACAGTAGCTCTTTTTTTACCGGTCTATGTACAGAAATAGAGGTTGTATCATCATATAAAAAATGAAAAGGCTAATGTTTTTTTATGGAAATGTAATGGACCCCCCCCCTCCCCAAAATATGTAAATTGATTTTAATCTACACGAATCACATTTCTAGTTGTAGGAAGTTTATTTTCTTGCATACAACTTATGTGTGCATGTGTTTGTGCGTGTGTTTTCACGACAGATTCCTAGATGAGGTCCAGTCCCACGCAAGTCAGAATAAGATGAGTGTTCAGAACCTGGCCACTGTGTTCGGGCCTAACATCCTCCGGCCCAAGTTGGAGGACCCACAAACAATGATGGAGGGTAGGTACCAGCACATTTCTCTCTCAAGCTAAACACATCCAAACCAAGCATTTCCCATTGATGGGATTCCTAAATGATGAAATGCTATTTAAATACTCTCAGAAGGAAGGATTGTTTAATGCCAGTTTAAACCCAATTTGTAGCCTTTAATTTCTAAACACGTCCATTTAAATATCATCTAAGGTATTAGGCTGGGTTCAAAATAAATATTTGACAGGGAATCTGGGATAGAGTCTTCAATGAAACAGCAGTGAGTCAGATTTAAACCCAGGGCTACATGTGTACTGGAGGGAGTGAATGCAGACTGCTAGACCTCCCTGGACCACTTAATGAATATGTATTTCTTTACCCTGCAGGTAGTTCCCAGGTGCAGCACCTAATGATGGTACTGATCAGTGAACACTCTCGTCTTTACCAGGGGGCGGCGGTGAACCCCACGGACGACCGGTCAGCCTCACCTAGGACGCCCCACTGTTGGGCCACGTCGATTCAGCGCGGCAAGGTGGAGTGGTTCTCCCAGGAGGACATGCTCTCCTCCACCATCCCCGCACGGCCACATCCCTCCAACGAACCCAACGGCACAAGCCAGGAACCACTTCGGACCCTTCCGACCTCTGCCGCTTCCTCTCTGGAGACTGGACCAATTCCCCAGGGGAGAGCTGAGGGGGATTCCGGGGGGAAGAAGGACGCAGGACCAGGAGGAATGGCGGAGAGGCAAGGCGAAGGAAAGAGTGAAAGAAAGATCCTGGGCATTACTGGCGGAAATCTCACTCCCAGTAAGCAGTCCAAAAGCCTGTCCTCGTGGAGGTCCTTGAAGGGCGGGTCTGGGGGAGTGAGGGGGAAGATAGGGGGTTCAGCGGTGGACGTGTCGACAGGGACCGAAAGGAACTGGCTGAAGAGCGGCCTGTCATCCTTCCGGAGTCACCGGCGGACTGCCTCGACCGGCGAGGGGCTCAAAGAGTCCTCGCTTTATCCGAAAGAGACACTGAAAAGTTCCTTGCAGGACTCCTATGCGGAGTCCTCTCTGTCACTAAACGATCCCTCACACTCTCGAAAAAGCTTGCTGAAAGACTCATCTTCACAAATAGACTCCTCCTGTTCTAGTGTTAGCTCCACCCATCCTCAAGTAAATCCCTCCCTCTCTGTCAGACGCACCTCCCATTCCAACAGGATCTCCACTTATGACAATGTTACTGTCACTACCTGTAGCCAGAGCTTACCTGGTGGAAGCCCCTCCCCCTGGACCTCCTGTGAGATTTCTTTGGCTGAATCTACAGGAAGCGAGCACGACACGGTGAACTCAGAGTTAGGGTCAGGGCAGGCTGTCGCGGGGTCCTCTGTGCTTGGGGACAGCAGCTCTGCTTTGGATCTGTGTGTGAGCAGCATAGGTTGCAGTGAGGGTGAACGTGGGGATGACGTCATCGGTCAGAGGTCAGGGGAAAATGAGGATCTGTTCACATTGGTGACAGAGTTGAAAGAGGAGATGAAGAGGCAAAGGAACAGATATGAGGCACGAGTAAGCAAGTACGTTTTTGTTGAACAAAGGCGCGGTAAATAAAATGATATTCTTTTGTTTGCACGTGCATGCACCTCTACTGTATTTTCTAATCTATCTTCATGTTCCCAGATTGGAGGAGCTATGTTCAAGTCTTCGCCTCCGGTCTGTTCATTTGGAAGAAGATCTCGACCAGGAGAAGAAGAGGCTGCGTATGCTGGAGATCCGACTGGGGAACTCGGAACGTGCAAGGCAGGACGCAGAAACTCGGAATGTTCTGCTACAAAAAGAGATGGAGGAGTTCTTTGCTACGCTAGGAGACCTGACCACTGGCACACATACCGGTTAAACAGAGCAGACACCAGAATCCCGGCAGAGCTACTGTAAAGCCTGGGCATTTATTATGGGAAATGAAACGGGGTCCAGATTAGTTTAATACTGCTAAACTCGGACATGGACCGAGGATGATGGAATGATGTTGAGTAGGCATAAAATAAAAGTATTGAATGAAACAAGTCAAAACTATCTGAACTTCTTGTCCAGTAAGAAATGCCATTATTTGTATACTGTTCCACTAATTTGGGCTCCAATGAACAAATAAGTGTTTCCTCCTGGTGCATTATGGGGGTCTTCCCCTTTCCCTGTACCAACTTTCACATTCAGGCAAAATGCTGCATTCAGGAAGTTGGTTCATTTGGAAATATACCTTAAATGTCAAACAAGCCAGAACAGGGATCAGACAGCCTTCATTTGTCTGGGATACTGCATCCTCGTGATGGACTATTACCTTGATGTACTTACAGATCTCTGGATAACCATGGTACTTAGCGATTTAACATTGTTAAACTACTCAGGTTTTCTGGTTTGCCAGTTGTTGTATCTCGGCCCGTAGAGGCCTACTCGAATACGCCTCGGAATCGATATCATTTGTGTTATATCAGTTGCACCCAAAAACTGACCAGACTCTAAGGAAAGCCTATGTTCATTTGTTATTATAAACCTATGTCCTTACACAAAGTATCCATTCAGAATAAAAACAATTCAGATCCAATCAAATTCAACCCTTTATTTGCAGGAGTTGCAGGTTGACATTGTCTAACTGTTTCCAGTGTGTTCATTAGGTCTGTAGTGAGGCCTTGTCCAGATCAAAAGGCAAAAATGTATACAACTGGGGCGTAATTATTCTGCCAAACAAATGTTTCTAGTTGGGTTTCTACTGGAAAAATGATTGTAGGTCACTTCCTGTTTTGTCAATTTGTCCAACAGACTCTGTTTGACAAACTGTTTTGCAGATAAAACATTTTGCTTGGTGGAATTAATACACCTTGGGCTAAACATATACTAGACGGATTCCATTAATAAGAATGGAAATTATTTCATATATTTCTATCTAAATGTTCCACAACACTGAGCCCCCCCCTGAACGCAGCCATGTTTTTGGTGCGTGATAGTCCTGACCGCAGTCAGGGATGTGGCCCATGTCCAGACGTATGGAGGGCATTATAGGTTTTCATCTAGAAAAAAAGGAAAACATGGCTGGCAGCAAACCTTTTGAAAACCCTGGAGAACATCCATCTAATATATGAATCAACCACTCACTACCTACTCTACTGTCTACCAATCATATTTCACATCAATTGAAAAGAAAACCAAAAGAAAAATATATACATAGTACTTTTGAATGAAATATACAGTACGTACAATACTAGCAGTCTCCTAACATTGACAGGGGTACACTTCCAAATAAATAAATAAATTAATAAAACAGAAACTTTATTCACATCTGTTGTTTGTTTTTAGTTATTTTTTTTCTATATGTTGTGGGACTGTTTTAGAAACGGATGTACTGTAGGTGAGGTAGTTGATAAAAACCAAAGTTCCCTGGCAGATGGCCTGAAGAGAGAAGCTAACGTTAACTAACTAAACACTAGCAGTACAGCAGGAAGACAAACAAGGAAGGGTTGAAAACATGATGACTGTAAGAGCACTTAAATCAAATCAACTCATTAGGGCTAGGTGGTTTTCCCGGTCATGTGACCTGGGGAACCACAGCTAGTCCCCACCAATGAAAAATAAACCCGTAAGCCATATCCAGTGGCGCCGGCCCTTTCATGTTTTCAGAACTTTACAGGCGCTTATACCAGTACTACCATATCTGCAAATATTAAAAAGGTTAGGGGCCAAGTACGAGGGACAGGAAGGAAAGTGTAAGTGGTTGAAAACCAATAGAAAAGGGGAAAGTGTCCATGGTGTTTAAGATATCCCATAATCCATTTGTTCATGAACATTTGATAATCTCTCCAGATGAACTACAATTACAGAGAAATAATAAATCATAACAAAAGTTTCAAAAGAGTGCAGAAATTAATGTTGTAACCATGACAACAGAAAACATCAGCTTTGATAACAGGGCCAAGATATGTTCAACGGTTCACAGGGTTTATATAAATTAATATAGACATTAAATACTATAAAATAAATTGTGAATTGGGAAAAGGGGGAAAAGTGTCAGATCCAAACCTCTATGAATTAGAGCATCAACCCAACCCAGAGGGACGGAAGCCGACAGACGGAAATAAATAAATAGAGTAATTTACAGCATGTACACAATATTCTGCAATACAGGATGTAGGGGAAATTAAAAGAAGCTGTACATAAAAAACAAAACACATAAAAAAAAGAAAGAGCCTTCGCTAAGTGCTTTAAACTATGTACCATGAAAGGATTTGTAGGGCTTTGTGTGTGCGTGTGTATATGTGCGCTATCTGCAGCAGGCCAGTGCTCCCAGAGAGGTGTGGCTGTCCAGGCTGCTGTCTGTGTCAGAGGTCATGGTGGGGTCACTGGGCTCAGTCGACATGGAGGATACGTCATTGGCCGACGAGGAGGACGAGGCGGGCTGAGGGGAGCTGTCTGTCACTGCTGCACCTGTGCTGCGGGAAACACACTGGATGACTGATACACCTGTGCCAAGTCCTAGCACGCGCATGCACAAAAGGCACCTTTCAATCATTCAGCCCAGGTAGCCATGCTGGTATGAGGACCAGGTTGGGAATGTATCCTGGGGTTAATGACTCTTACATGAAGCATAATGGGATCATTTGTGACCACAGACAGACCACCCGTTTGTCTTCCCATTCCAGACGGATCACTATGCATAGCAATGGCCCGCTGAGTGCCTTGGGTCATTTGATCTTCAGACCACACGCGCACACACACACGCACACACAGCTAAGCCCGCTGTTACACAATTCCCATCTGTATAATGAGAAAGCGGGCGTGGTCAAAGTGACATCACAACCACACTACGTGTTGTTCACGGTGCTGTCAAGGGCACACGATTGTGGTTTATATGGGGGGGGGGGTCAGGGTATATGATTCCTGGAATTGTCATTATTTGTTGTTGTTGTTTTTTTTGGGGGGGGTTAAATTAACCTGTCTGTTGTATTGGAGGAGTCATGACCCCCCCAGTCCACCCCTAAATCTACACCCGTCCATACAGTCACATCAGCAGTGTACAATAGCTAACATACTGAAAGTCAAATGGAAAAGCCCAGAAAACAGTTTTAACCAACCTAACGGAGGAGGTTGTCCTCTGATAACCCCGTTCTGCTTGGTCCACTCGTCCCACTCATACACTTCCTTCCAGATCAAGTCTAGAAGAGGGGGATAAAGGGATTAAACCAGAGGGTATTGGTCTGACCACTGTCGCTGTTCGTACGCTTTGAAACCTAATTTTCCATGTCAATAGAGTCAATTGACTTGAGAGAGAGAGTGTGATTGACTTGGGAGGAAGTCAAAGAGAGATTGAGAAGGACAGAGAGATCGGGAAAGGAGAGAGGATAAAGAATTACACGTGTCACAACGTTTGCCCTCGAGACATGACTTGTCACTTAAATGCATACTTGGTGCTGCTATGCTTACTGGTGGGGTCAGCACAGCATCAGAACCCCTCTAACGTACTGGACAGTGAGCCAAGGGCAACCCCTGACAGGGACATTAACACCCCACTTTCAAACACGGCCAGTTCTGTAGCATTTCCGTCATACACCAACAGAACATATTTCACAGAACATATTTTAGCGAGGGCTCTCTGGTAAAACCAAAATGGAGTCTTTAGAGTGCAAAGGGGATATGTTTTTTGGAGTCCCTCACCTTTCCACTCCTCTACCGTATGCTCCCGCTCGTCCAGCTGTTTGTCTGTAATCTTCGGAGGGGGCTAAAAAGATTCCAGAAAGCAAAAAGTATGAGAAGAAAAGTGAGGATGTGAAGAGAGGCAAGAAAGACACATAATATCATAATATCACCATAACATCGTAACAGTTATTCGTGTCTAATAGTGTCAAGGGTGTCCGTCCAACATCCAAAATGTGACCATCTGATTGAACGAGCGCCGCTCATTAATTGCTTACCGCCTCCACTTCTGATGGGTCGTACCACACGTTGATATAGGGGTGTTTCAGGGCCTCATCCACTGAGATCCTCTTAGACGAGTCTATCACCAACATCTTAGACAACAGGTCTCGGGCCTGGCTCGCTTGGAGTAGAAAATACAGTTGAGAGCAACGGACACACACGAACATGCACACAATCATACACAAACATTCATCATCTCAGGTACCTTTCAATTTATTGTGTTCTGAGTCTGCCGGGAAAAGGACATCGGGGAAGAGTTTGTCGAAGCTGTATCCTGCATAGCGCGGCCTGTTCTCTACGTAGGTCCGCACCGATTGGTTGAGCTTCATCAGGAAGTCCTGGGGCGGAGTGCCGAGCTGCTCAATCACCTTGTTCCACTGGTCAATGTCTGTCCGGGGGGAGTTAGGGAAAAACTACACACCGCCACTACTGTAAAACGGAGCTACTTCTCCAGAAGCTGGGTGGTTATGAAGCATGGGGTAATGGAGAGTGGGTGTTCTTGAAGACGACGGACGGAATAGTGGGCGGAGGTCAAAGGGGCCGCTCAACAGAGCACTGGCTGATGGTTAAAACATAGGCTGAAACGATGTCATCGTAACAGGGCAAAGGATACGGTCAGTGCCTGGGAACAACACACTACCTCTGACCATCTCAGCCACAATGCAGCCGACTGACCACACGTCCACTGCAGGATGAATGGAGGGGTGACATGCCAACACAACGGAGAGAACAACAGATGATGAACATAGGAGGGAATGAGAGGAAAGTCAAAGGTTTACAAAAAAAATGACGAATAAATCATGACAATTAAAACGTAACATGGACAGAAATGACGAAGCTCGGGACTGAATGAGGAAAAGAAACGTGTGAGTAAAGGGGAGGAAATAAATGAGTGAAGATGGATCTGTCAGTCTCCAGCCACGCAGTCACATGGGAAGGGAAAGGCAGGAAATCAGGTTGTGAAATTGAATTTCCATTTTGTAAACTGAGAGACTGAAGAGAAATGGCTGAGCAGAGGAGGCAGAGAACTGGTTTACTTGCTTCGGGAGACAATTCCCTGACGGAAGCACCAAGGATACAATCCCTTCCTGGGAAAAGGATTTTGTGGCGGACCATTTCAGCCAGAATGCATCCCACAGACCATATGTCCACTGTTACAACACGAAGTCGAGAAGGGGTGGGGGGGAGAAGAGCGCACGGAACAGAAACAAGTTAGAAAAGAGACCCGTTTCTCATTGTTAACTACCTTCCCGGAGGGTTCCAGAGGAACGGATCATATCCCAGCTGGCAGGAAAGCAGTGTTACTGACGTTGTTTCACATGCCCGTCAGGAAATCAGTAAGGTTACGGTTGTCACTGACACTAATATAAGTATCATCAGGCTATAAAAACGTAGGCAACAATCCGCAGAGGCGGCTGATGCACACAATGGCTACGGGTACTATGAAAGCTTGAGACGAACTGCCTGATTGACAGGTACTGACCGTTGGCCTGGTAACCCATCCCTAGTATGACCTCCGGCGCTCTGTAGTATCTGGTCACCACGTACGGGGTCATCAGCAGACCTGTAGCCGCGGTCCTAGCCAGGCCAAAGTCCAAGATCTTCAACGTGCAGTCCGACTTCACCACAATGTTGCTGGGCTTCAGATCCTGTAGGGCGGACAAATGGGGGAGCGTAACCATCATCCACGTCATCGGCAGAAGCGTCGGTACACAAGACACTCAGCTAACAACGGTCAGTAAGCGTTCATCAGCAGGCCACAGGAGAAGCTAGAGAAAAACACAACCTATTATACACTACCCAACACCAGTGGGTGAGTCGGTACGACCGTCAGAAGAAAAGCCACTGCCTAAATGGTCCAATGTGTGGGTTTGAGTTAACAACGTACCCCGTCAGAGTGCATCACTGTCAGTCCCCACAATGTGTCTTTGCAATTATAGTGGAGGAGCATTATGGTCCCAGAACAAGGCCAGTGAGCGACAGATGGGACATCACTGAAGTTATGTAGGAGTATGTGGTGTGCGTCATCATGAATGATAAAAACTAGCTTCCATCAGCCTATTAAAACAGTAATGAGTCACACATTTAGAACTGTAGCAGTGCAGTGAGTCATCTATCTCAGATCTGCATGTTTGCTAAAACCCTAGCAGTATAAGATATAAACTGCTAACCGTGTTCTAGGAAAGAAAAGTCTGAATGATCTTAGTGGTTATTGGGTTTTGCCCATTGTTATCCAAGCTCGCTCCATTACTTCTGTGGTTTAACATTATGTATAAGCTATTATTTTAAACTTGTATCTTATTGACACATCAAGCTACTGTCTTCAACCCTGAAAATGTATTTCTGTTGGCCTAAAAACTAGGCATTGTCTCCTCCTAGATGCTTTTCTACGGTCTCTATGTAAAACCTGGTGTGACTATTCTTAAATAAGTTAATTAAATAAATGTTAACTCATTTGGTATCAACATTTCTCATACGCTGTGGGTTTTCACAGTACTTCAAACTCCACCCTATCCTTACCATTATGGGGCACTCATTATACTCATTATGCTGCCATTTTGGATAAAATTGCAGTCATTAAAGTGAAAGCAGTGTTTATCATTAGCAGATTCCTCCTGGTCTCCTGTGGATTTAGCCAACATCAAAGCTCTGATGTCACCCCCCACTTCTTGTGAAGGGGCTACTGTAATTAGGGCATTAAAACTGTTCCAGTGTCTTTCTAGAAACAACATACGCTTTGAGTCTGTAGGAGCCACATCCTGTGTACATTGCTTAGCGTTAGCCTGTGTGAGCCATCCCATATTTCTGCCTGTTAGCTTAAAGTTGGCCAGTATGAGCCATAACCTGTGTATGCCTGTTAGCTTAGCTTTAGCCTGCATGAGCCATACCCTGTGTCTGCCTGTTAGCTTAGCTTCAGCCTGCATGAGCCATACCCTGTGTCTGCCTGTTAGCTTAGCTTCAGCCTGCATGAGCCATACCCTGTGTCTGCCTGTTAGCTTAGCTTCAGCCTGCATGAGCCATACCCTGTGTCTGCCTGTTAGCTTAGCTTTAGCCTGCATGAGCCATACCCTGTGTCTGCCTGTTAGCTTAGCTTCAGCCTGCATGAGCCATACCCTGTGTCTGCCTGTTAGCTTAGCTTCAGCCTGCATGAGCCATACCCTGTGTCTGCCTGTTAGCCTAGTGCTCTCCTGTATGATTCAGGTTCAGTCATACCCTGTGTATGATGCCAGCAGCATGGAGGTGTTTGATGCCGCACAGCATCTGGTAGAGCAGATAAGACAACCTCTCATGGTCCAGCTCCATCTGAATCACCTGGCACAGGTTGGCATCCATCAGCTCCATCACAATGTATCTACGCACATAGGAAGAGAGATGGGAATACCGAATCCCACATTCATTTTAATGGTGAACACATACATACAAACACACTGGTATTGACACGCACAGAAATGTGAGTAAGCAATTCATGTACTTACACATCTGCAAATTCTTCTAATGACTTTTGTGGACTGAACACGTTTAATAGACCAATGATCTGTAGAGATGACAAACACACAGAAGTCAGAGAAGATGCTTACTGGATGTTTCCTTCTTATAACCATAGGAACACGTCCAGTAAGGCCTATCCTAAAGTGTTTGTTTTTCAAGTCAATGTCAAATATGTATTAGGAAGTAGTGAAGTAGTTAGCTGCTGTCCTGGATGCTGATTGGCTGAAACATGATTTGAGCTGTGTATGACCTTGCGATATATACTTAGTTAATTAGGTACATCATCCTGTTTAGAAAAATTGAACACTTCTAAAGACAGTGAGTACACTGTAGTGGCTTGCTATACAAACAAGTCACCCACGCAAATTTAGGTGTAGCATAATCTTAGCTAACCCAGGACTAAAGTTTTGCTAAATTGGTCAGAAGCTCGAGCATGGAAGTACAGGAAATCCCATGTGGACATCTGAGATTTGAACTGTATTGAGGCACAGCTCTGAGAAACAAAAATAATTGTTTATGTATTGAAAGTTTTCAGGAGCAGAGCGGCCCCATTATGGAAAAAACTGCAAACACCATGGGAGTAACTACCCAAATCTGGGTGTGCAATGCTTGTAGATGCATACCCAAGAGTCCAAGACACAAAGCTGTGATCACTGCCAAAGGCGCTATTTACAAAGTACTAAATAAAGTGCCTGAATACTTCAAGCAAGTACATAAGTTATTTAAGTTTTTCAATTTCACTAAATTGTAACAAATATCTAAAAATATGTTTTTGCTTTGTCATTATGGGGCATTGTGTGTAGATTGATAGTCAACATTATGCTTATAAACAGAAACTTTAAATTAATTTTTTTTCCAAAGGCACTGTAAGTTCAGATATGACATCCAAACCAAAACAAAGAGCTCCACGATCTCCCTTTGAAAATCAAGAATATGGCTGTAATAGCCCCTTTCCTTCCACAATCCTGGTCATTACTGAACATCAATAGTCTCATCTACAGCACAGAAGAACAACATGAAGACACCAAAAACCCATGTAAAGATAGGCAGACTTACATTTTTGTGATTGACACATTTCATTAACACCAGCTCTCTGTATGCTCTCTTGGCATGTGTTTGGTTCTGGAATGGTCGACTCAACTTCTTTATCGCCACATTTCTCTCAAGGTTGTGGTCATACGCTGAACTGAAAAGGAGAGATGGAGAACATGGCAGCGCATAAACACATCTGTAAGAGAGGAATGATACAGGCTGACTGGGTTGCTGGTTTGAGAGCCTTTTCATTTTTACTTTTATAGCACGTGACCTTAAAACAAGAACCAATCATGACAGGACAACTGACAGGCTAGGTACATTTATTCAACACCACAAACACAACAGAATAGTTGGGTACATCAGTACAAAGCCTTTAATATACTCTTACCATGGAAACAAATTGAATACCAAAAAGCATTAAATGTTTTGGATCAGAAATTGCAAGCAAAGGGATTTCAAAACCTACATGGGCACACCTCATCTCGCTAAACTAGCACAAGCCACTGTTAGAAAGTAGTTAACTAATAGGCCCAACAGTATATAATGTTAAAAAGAAGGAATGAAAAGAGAAAAATAGCATAAACCACAAAAATAACATTTACAATGCCGATCCAACTTTAGTGTTACCCCCAATTTTGCTCCAAGTCATAGGCTATCATTTTCAAAGAGTATCTTTGTTCTAATATTTTAATTAAATGAATAATTGCATAGTAATTACACTTACCAGACAATTCCCTGTGCTCCTGAGCCGATGGGCCTTAGATTCTGGTAGCGTTTCAGAACTGTGAAGGTGGAATCTCCGACATCTAAACTGTAGAACTCCTTCTCTCCTCCCCGCTTGTTTTTATTCATGATTAAACCTGAAGAAGCTACTTTCTGGGCATCCAAACTGGGCTTGCTGTACTATAGACAGATAGAGATAGAGTGAGAGAAACAGGGAGAGACACGAGGGGTTTTTAATACAGCACATAGGCTGCAATAGAGCATAAGGATATGCATATACAGTACAGTGTCTAGTACTGCACAAGAATTCACACCCTGACAGTTAGCACATTATCACACCATCATTTCATCTTTCCTTTGAAGTTTAAAATGAGATTACATTCATTTAGGCCTATTTTTGTAATTTTACTTTATTATAAAATCTACATGTAATGTAATGATTTTTTGTGTTAAAATGTACATATATATATATATATATATATATATATATATATATATGTATATATATATATATATATATATATATATATATGTGTGTGTGTATGACATGAAGCAGTTCAAATAATATTATATTTTGTTCATTTTAGTCCTCGCGAGATTGTATATATGCTTTTCCTGACCAGAGGTTTGGATGATTTATACAACATGGCACCAGTCTTAATTGTTTATGTAGACATGGTGGGGGACTGTCACTGCCCTTTCTCCAGGTGCCCCACTGCTTCTGTTCTGCACTGCAGAGCCTTTTATACAGATTTCTTGTTTACTTTCTATTGTATTATGTTTAAGTTTAGAGCTGTTAACCCCAGTGTCCCAGAAACTTTTTCAACCGGATCTAATATCACCATCGCCACCTACCCATCCCCAGCTTCCAATTGTAATGCCCCATAATATTCACAGTTGTAATCATACAGTAGGTACTACATGTATGCAAATGTATCAATAACATATGTAAGACATTCTGGATAAGTGCATCAGCTAAATGACAGAAATGGAGAATGGAAATATATTCTTAATAAACACATAAAAAATATATAAAAAAGGCACACAGCCAAACATTTGACTGGGCCACCTGTGTGTTATTTCTGCTTGAAAAGTGCTCTTCACAGATAAGCGAAAGGTGGCTTGTATTTCCCCACCGCATGACATGATTTTTCAATCAGAAAATGAGATACATTTTAAGACTAATGACATGCAGGAATGGCTTTTCAGTAGGGTTCCTGCGGGAGTTCTCAGTGCAGACATAAATACATTGGAAATCATAGACAATACTTGAATATTGCACTCCAATGATCCCCAACCAAATTGGCTAAGCTTGAGAGATTTAAGACAACACAAAGGATTTACTGCTCCAAGAGCTTGGCCATGTTGGAAGAATCTTATTCTACATGATTCACAGTAGCTACAATTGCTGCCAAATATTTTTTTTTATTGTCATGTTTTTCCACTTTGTTTATGTAAATCAGTTGGATGGAAAGTATCTCATGTAAATCCTTTTAAAATCTAAGTAAGGCAGTGTACTGTGACAACTGTTCGAGGTGCTGGAAGACGGACTAGTGGGCACAGATCTACACAACAGATGGCATCGAATGGGGATTCATCTTTACATTCTACCTTTGTGGTCTGAAAAGGTTAGATGCTATTGTAATTTAACCGAAGCAAAATAATATCATCATAACCTACTTCACTTTCGATACTGGTACTGTAAGAAAAAAAGAGTGTTCTCCTTCAATTCATTTAGAAATAGGCCTACATCCTTGTGCACCACTGGAGGAGCTTTTAGGCTGTCCACTAGTTTTCAACCATCTTACCAAATGTCAAACAGTGATTTCCCCAAGGAAGGGTGAATGGAAGCACGCATTGTGATTAGCCCATCATAATAACTGCTAAATATGATTCAGCCCTTGCTGTTTCCTTTGGCTTCCTGTCTGTCTGGTTAACGTCACACCCTCTCATCAGAGACATCCCCCGCCCTGTTAGGGTCTACACACCCATAAACGCTTACAGATTCACACCCACCCACGCACACACAAACATTCACACACCAATGATCTGTCTCCGATTAATCCCATTTTTCCTTATACCAGTCAGCAGATAGAAGTAAAGCAGTCATAAGATGACGCTTCGATAGACCAAGTGATACTGTAGATGGAGTGTAGTTTATGTAGGTTGAACCTACTCTACATGGATCACTTATACTCAATATGTTTGTTAATATCAGTCAGAATAAATGAGAAACAATTACAGTACCATTATTATTTACACTCTTGGTAATAAACTAAGGATAAGCTTAGGAGGCCAAAATGCAACACTAATGAAGCTAAAGTTCAACTTAGCCCTTTATGTTGTCAGTTACCTCAAGTCACCAGTAACCATGAGCCTGTTAACAGTAGCACCTGCTAAAGAGTTGCAGTCACTTTCTATTGTGCTTGATCAGACCAAGACAACAGAATTAATACTGACTGCGGTGTATTTCCTTTCCACTTCAGTCAGTGGTCACACCAGCAACAACAGCTCTCTTACTCTCCCCTCTCTATCTGCTTCTGTCTCCCTCTCGCTTTCTCTCGCAATATCTCTCTCCTCTCCGCATTGTTTGTTGCCTGTCTCTCTCCTCTCCACTTGGCCCTCAGCAGTTCTGGATGGCCCATCAAGGGCCTGTGACTGCTACGCTTCTACAGCTCTGCAATTAGAGCCGGCAGCCCTCCACTTCAGCCTCCACTCCAGTTTAATGTCTGATAAACTGGGTTCATAATTAACGTGATAAACAGCCTGTCAACACTGGCAGTCAATTCTGAAGCCCAGCCATAGGATTTGACAACAATAAATCTGACAAAACCCATGACAATCATAATTCTCATACTGTATAAATAGGAAATATACAGTATAAATAGGAAATAAATAACACTGCAATGTAAAAAGCACCTGATTTAATTCCTAAATTGAAAATTCCCTCTGCATATTATATACAACAATGCCTTGATCACCAGTGGCATTCAGTACACCTAATTACAAATAACTCTTAAACAAGCTCTTGAACATGTCATTGCATTATTGGGTGGGCATACAAATAACAGATTACAAAATGATATTACAGTCCTAATTAGGCACTAGCCTAGGTGAATACTAGGCCTTACTATTCAACGGTAATTGGATCCTAAATATATCCCAGACATGTATTCATTATCCCAACGCACTAAACAGCGTGTTGTCATGACTTCAAAAATAATAGAGGACCTCTGGCTTATACTATATGTTAACCATTCAAAGATTGTTTAAAATCAATAGCAATTGGTATAATGGCCCTGACAAGCCCCGTGTGTTTGTACAGTAATAACCTTGGCCAGCCGACCCTTCAACGCTATACGCCCCTTACGGTGGTTGCCAGGTAAAAGCCCATCACCGGTGCCTTGATAAAATGCACTAAATAAAAAACAGTAACGACAAACAACCTCGCTTAAATGTAGCGAGTAGCATAAATGTAAAGCCTGTTTTTGGTAATAGCATGGTTGTTAGAGTGTAGGCCTATGTAGCCTATTATTGAATTCATTATTAGCCTACACATAGCGTGATAGCTATTTTGAGCACCATCCTGACAATGCCAAGCCAACAAACGAATATCGTTGTAGGTTACTGAAACATAAAATAATTGACAAGTAGGCGTAGTGGGTGTACAGGATATATGACAATAGCCTACATTGCACTAGGCCTATTACAGTACACTGACAACAAACCGCATCTTGAAGTTGCGTGTAGTGCGGCGCAAACGACCCTCCCCCACGGCTAAACAATACCATGGACAGCGGCTCCGAAACATAAGAGCTTACCTCAGTCAAAATACAGAATGATTACTTCTCGATTCGCCACAATAGTCCACCTTCTGTAAAACAAATTAAGTGAAATGATTTAGATAATAAATGATCGCTATTCTGTTGTCCGGCTACAAAACATGACCTCACTGAAATCACTACGCTCTCTGCCAGCCTCTGCATTCACAGGCCGTGCGCGCACTGCAGAAGACATGTGTACTACGTCACTCAAGCCCCACGCATCTGTGACATAGGAGCTACCGCCCCATCTATAGTCCTATTTGAAATAGTCTTAGTATAAAAAATAAATCGCTGTCCATTTATTAACACCATAACGAGAAAATATTTGCAGACCCCTCGCACGTGCACAAACGCGCGCGGGCGCAAACACACACACACACACACACACACACACACACACACAAGCCCACTTCAACACTTTAGGCTCAATGTTGGTTATACGACTATATTTTCTTAGGCGTGTGCATGGTGTATGCACTGCATGTCTTCTAGACCTCAGTCTACCAAAACAATAATTCAGGCTTCAAGTTCCAAGTTCATTTGTCATTACATATTAACAACAGCTTTACTGAAATGCTTGGTTCATAAAACTTCCTCAACAGTGTAGGCATAAGAAATATAATCAAATAAAAATAATACATAAGGAGAAATGTAAACAGTCAATAAAAAAGATAAGTGGTAATGTTGTAATGCTGGTAATGTTACTTCATCTAGTGCAATTTTACATTATGAAATAATGAATGATGAATCAACCAATCAATCAAATTGATTTACAAAGCCCTTTTTACAACAGCAGTTGTCACCAAGTGCTATACAGAGACACACGGCCTTAAACCCCAAGGAGCAAACAACAGTAGTGTTGGAAATGTCAGATTAGCACTAGATGCAATAAAATGACTATGTACATAATATTACCAACAATTGTACACTAGATTAATATTACCGTGGTAATTAATGAGGTGTTACATGCACATTAGATGTGGTCGATTGACTATGTAATACTGTTACATAATAGCACCAACCAGAATATAAAGGGCTGTGATCCCGGGGGAATATAAGTTGACTAGGTGAGTAAGTATAAGGGAACAAATTCAACAGGTCCAGAGTACGTCAGTGAATGGGAGCAAATGTAATGGACCATTTCAAATGAGTACTGGAATCAGGGGGGAAGCTGAAGAGTTCAACAGTCTTACGGCCCCGAGGGAAAAAGCTAACAGGGCCTGTTTATGTGGACTGAATGCTCCTGGACCTCCTGCCAAATGGACACAGGGAGAACAGTTTGTGGCTGGCGTGACTGGGGTCCCTGATGATGCGCAAGGGCCGTCCTCCTGCACCTCTGTGTACAGGTCTCTGTGTACAGGCCGAGGAACAGTGTAGCTGCCATACCAGGCGGTAATGCAGCCATGTCAGGATACTCTGAATGATGCACCTGTGGAAGATGGTGAGTGTCCCGTAGTCCATGCCGAACCTCCTCTGACGGCGATGGAGGGAGAGACATTTCCTCGCCTCCTTGAAAACGATGTTGGGGTGGAGACCAGGACAGACTGTCGCTGATGACCCAGAAGAACCTGATGTTGAGGACTCTCTCCACAGTAGACCCACTGATGTGGGTGTTGCTTCCCCCCATTTCTCCCTTTAGTACACAATCATTAGTCTTGCTGACATTAAGCTGGAGGTTTTTATTCTAACACCATGATCACAGGGTTTTTCACCCACCTCTTTTTTGAAAGGTTATATATTGATGGCCGCCATCTTGTGCCAAATTTCCAGGCAGTTGCACTAAGAGGAATACAAGTGAGGAATTATGAAATGGTCTGAATGAGATTTTCACCTTTGGCACCAAGTCAAGGTTTCAATACACACACACACACACACACACACACACACACAAATGACTCTCAGCCATTCACCATCACAACAAACAGTGGGTGATAAAAGTCAGACAGCGGTTAAAACAGAGTGATATAGGTTATTAAAAATCAGATGGCTCAAACCTGGATTGTAAACATATATAAACTGTTTATTTAGTAACCAGTTTAGAAAAGCAATAAGGCACCTCACAATTTTGTAGTATATGGCCAACATACAACTGTTAAGGCACTGTCCAGGCCGCGTTAATCCGATAAAATATATAGAAAGACTGCCAAACCTTTAATTATAAAATGAACTATAAAAAACATTGGCTGGACTCCAATTGCAAAGTAGACAGCCCCTAAACATTTGCACTTGCCACTATTCCTCAAGGGAATCTCCAATGAAACCGGTTTCTGTTTTGATTGTCATCTTAAGTGCAGGTCCAATTTACAAAAGCTGCCACTCTGCCCTTCATTTAGCTTTAGAGGACAGGTGAACAACTTTGCTCACTTGGAGAGTCAATATCACACACAATTCAGTGCAAATTCAGGGCCACAAAGTGCCAAATTTAAACAATTACTTTTAAAGTTCAGACTCATACCTGATTGGTCAGACTCCTCATCTGGTGAAGGATAGTTGTGAGGCTAGTGAACCCCATAACGAGTTAGCCAATTACGATCATCACTCTCCTGCACGGAACAGTGCACTTGCAAGTAAATTTGGATGTGACGATATAAAAGGTTATTCAAGGGCTTAGGGTGTAGGGTTGACAGGCTGTCAACGTTGCAATTGGAGTCTAGCCAATGAAGAGATGCAGAGATTCAGAGAATTACATTGCTTCACTTCTTCCTACAGATGCATCCAGGGATTTTTGGCCCCTGGTTGTAAAAGTGTCAAGCGAAAACAGTTTTGTAAAGATCATGTTCTATGTCAGTCTTGTGCAGATATGTGCCCCATGTCAAAAGCACTTGCAGTCTTAGAATGTTATTGCTATCTGAAGTATGATTGTTACGGTACTTACTGATTGTGCACATATTCACAATGTATTACACATCCATCTCTCAAGTCTCAGACTGCGTCTTTATGTACATATTACTTCCAATTCATCCTATATCATGTTCTAATCAAAACATTACTAATGAAAAGAAAACATTGGACATTCTCTACATTTTCTAAATCTAAACTTTCTCTAAAATAGTCAAAATACAGCGAAATGAAAAATAGTTTTCATTGCATTCGTGCGGTTTTGTGGGATTTCATTTGGAAATGTTAGCCAGTGAACGGATGTTGTTGGTTCTTCCAATCGCCAAAAGATAGCGGCTTTTTTGAACAACCATTCTCGGAGCTGTAGGGCGGCCAATAAATAATTTAAAAACCAACTGCCTAGCTTGAATAGGTCCTGGGTTCTGTATTTCCTAGCGCAGGTTCTCTGATCATCTGGTAAACCATGTCTGTGATCACAGGTCTTCACTTCGCCCAATTGGCCGCGCAGCCAATGACCTGTCGACTGTCAAACTGCGCGTGTGTAATCCAATTTAGTTCTTAGTGTGCTAATAATACAAGCAATTTACAGAAAGAAAATGCAAAGTTAACTGGTACTTCAGGAAACGAATTGGACCGTTTTCTATTAACGCGCAGGCAGCGTAAAGTTTGGTGTCACTCACGCGTTACCTGATGGATTGTAGCTCCATAGTGACAGAGATGACGCCAAAACAACATGCGATGATCATGGGGATTACTATATTGAAGAGTCGGTAAAGCGGAAGGATATTGCTGAAGGTTGAAGAGCTTCACAATTCGAATGCGACCAGGTATGCTAAAGTGAAGGCCAACTAAGTTTAACAAAATATTTATTTTGTGGAGTGTAAATCAGTCGATCACCAGCAAATACAAATCGATAAATCTAATGCCAGTTCCTGTTGACTTTGTTAAAACCATTTAATCCAGGAAGAACATGAAATAAATAATAATAATCAGACAGTGGTTGGCCAAAACAGTTATAAGCAATATGTTGCCATATCCTATACTTCCAAAAGTAATAAAAAAAATGTAAGCATAAAGTTGGGTTAACGTAGAACTACAGTAAAATACTCTAGAACTGCATACACTATTATGTGCATGTCTTGGTTATTTGATACTCAAATATTCAGTATGGATGAAAGAACATTTCTGAGTATATCAATGATTTGTTAATACTAAATAAGTAAAGTATTTTCTTTGTGTTAATATAGTATAGGCTCTCATTGGTTAACTTCTGTTGGCAAAGCACTTTTACATGATTAGCACTTGCCTGTACTGTAAATTACTGAAAGCTACCAGCTGTCTTTGATGACATTGCTGTGCAGATTCAAGGAACCAATGGATCAAATCAATTACACTAATATACTTTGCTCACCTAAATATTCACCCTCCTAGAATATTAGATGTTAGAAAGACCTTTGTCAACAATTACCAATTCAGTCTAGAAAATCTTTGCACACCTGGATTGTGCCACATTTCTGCCATTAATCTTTCAAAATAGCTTATATTTTAATTACTTAGTCAATCCACTGTAGGATGGACATTGTGCTTTTGGTCATGTCAAAGTGTTGAGGAGTCAAAACTTTAACTTGTCACTCAGGAACATTGACTGTCTGTATAAAACACTGTTACAGTACATTCGGCCATGTGCTGTTTTTTGTCTGAAAGGTGAGTTTCTATTGAAAAGCAGACTTTACTCTGAATAACTCCCCTTGTCCAAACTCCCCATAACATGATGCAGCTACTACAATGCTTGAAAATAAGCATTATTTTATTCAATAATGTGTTGTCTTGGAGAGGTTTCTAAGCTGATATTATAAATCAGTTATTGTTACACAGTATCATAGTACTGTGTGTCTAAGACACTTTTCCACTCTGGGACATTAAACGTTATTGTCTAATTTAGTGGTGTTCAACTAGCGTGATCTCAGGACCCACATTTAATATAACAATATTGTAATCCACATTTTTTGTAATTCCTTGAATTCTTTCCTAAATGTAGGAATCCTAGGGTTCCTAAATAATATATATTAGACAGGGGAATAGCATTCAGATAATAACTATTCCATTTAATTATTCATTGTACTACCAGATATTATGTCTTAAAACTTTGACTGGATTATTTATTTTCATAATTTCTCTTTCAGTTGCTGTACTCAGACACCCACAGTTGAGAAGCCCTTTAGTCATCTACTTTTCTATCCCATACTTGCAAAGTTACAGATTAAGCCTAGTTCTGGATTAAAAATCAATATCAATAATTTGAACGTGGCAGGTTTTAGCATAACACTAAGCGTCCCAACTGAAAATGCACTGTAGAAAAACACATCTGTAAAGAAATGTCATAAAAGTTTATACATGTTGATATTTGATTTTGTCTATCAATAGCTATATGGTTAGGCTAGTCAAAATGCTATTAAAAGAGGTGTTAAAATTGGACCATTAAGGCACCAAAACGACAAGCTAGTAACAGTTGGCCCACAGACAAACCCACTTAAACGTCCAAGCATGCTGGACACATTATGGGACATTACAGAGCTAAATTGTATTACATTTTTTATGGCATTGGCGCAGTCAAGGCTTCTTTCTGGCAACTCGACCATGCAGCTATTTTTTGTTCAAGTATCGTTGTATTGTCCTCCTTGAAACAACCACATTTTCTCCTGAGGTTACCTGTGGGTTTTTCTTTGTATCCCGAACAACTCTTCTCGCAGTTTTGGCTGAAATCTTTCTTGGTCTACCTGACCTTGGCGTGGTATCAAGGGATCCCCAAAATGTCCACTTCTTAATACATGATTGAACAATACTGACTGGCATTTCCAAGGCTTTGGATATCTTTTTATAACCCTTTCCATATTTATAAAGTTCTATTACCTTGTTACACAGGTCTTTTGACAGTTATTTTCTGCTCAGTGTGTCCATGTGAGAGCTAACTCATTGAATATTTATACACAGACACTAATTGCAATTAAAAAAAACACAGTTGTGGGAAATTCACCTTTAATTGTCATATTTACCTGTGTGTGTCACCTTGTATGTCTGTAACAAGGCCAAACATTCAAGGGGATGTACATTTTGATCAGGGCAATTTGGGTGATTTTTGTTATCATTATGATTTAAAAAGGAGCCAAACAATTGTGATAATAAATGGCTTCATATGATCACTATCCTTCTGTAAAAGACAGATTATTGTATGATCAGTCACATTTTCAAAATCAATCCCAAAATGTCACAATTTCTGTCAGGGTATGCAAACTTATGAGCACAACTGTATTAGATTGTGTTCCGCATTTAACACAGATTACAAAAGGTGCAGCTTTTGAAGATAACTTAAATACGTCATACTTTGTGTGTTTGGTTACAGTTTTTGGTCTACAGTGTATCATTAAAAAATAAGTTGATACGTTTTGAAGAAATAGCTGAGATTTCTCACAGAGTTTATATTTGTTCATCCAAGTCCAAACCTTTTTACAAAGGGTCAAGGGGGAACCTTCCTACAGAACCTGGTTGCTAGGCTTCTTACTTCTGGGTTAGGGCTATTTCCATTTATCTTAATGGATTATCCTGGAACGGAGTGGGCGGCTGCTTGTGACAGTTTGTGTTACACTGGCCTATGTTGCTAAACGTCTGATTATGTAGAAGTCATTCGCAGTCCTTCGCTTCAGTATTGACTTGACGTTTTACCTCCATAGATGTTACTGAGGGAGACACCTGCAAACACAACAATGGAGCGGTGTTGTCAAATATGTTGTCTTTTTTCTGTGGTTTAAGTTTTGGAATGGATCATGTTGGCTTGAAGTGCATCCAGCCTTTTGCGTTCAGAAGCTGCATGCTCTTGTGTGGTTAATTAGGTCTCTGCTGACCTTCTTTGCTGGTCATGCGCAGTATTGCTACTGTTTCACACACACACTTACACACACTTAGACTGAACTCTCAGATCAGATTATTCCATCTCTATCTCGCTTGCTCTCTCTTTCTTCTTCTTTCTAGCACTTTCTCTCCTATTCTCTACTCGCTTCAGTTAGTCCATTGAATTTTGAGAATCTCCGCATTATCTTCCAACACACGTGGTGTGACACTAGCACTCGAATCAGAATGAATAACCTTAAACAACTTGGATCTGGGACCACCGGGGGATCCTGTGTTGCTCAGTTAGTAGAGAACGCTGTTTGTGAGAACAGGGTTTAGGATTGGATTGACTTCAAAAAAAAGTATTAAGTCGCTCTGGATAAGAATGTCTGCTAAATGACTTTATTATCCTAGGCATCTCTGATTGTTCCTAACTAGACCTATTCTTTTGAATGTATTTACATCATTTTAGCCCTTGGAATGCGCGGTAGAGCAAAGCAATGCCTCTGGCCTCCCCATTGCTATTGTTCCCCATTGTATGTTTTCCTCACCCTTTTTGATGATGCATGGCGCTACCTTTCCCTCATCAGATTACAAATCATGTCTGTCGTAGTAGTGCAGTGAATTTTGTCAGGTCAACAAAGGAATACTGTGAAAAGGAACACCTCAGTAAAAACTCTAGGTGACAGCAAACACAAACCCCCAGGTACGCAGTACAGGTGGAATGTATAATTTGTACAGTGGGTATAGAAAGTCATGACCCCCCTTGAATTAATGAATGATGTTTAGCTTTAATTTGAGGTTAGTTTAATCCAAATCAGACAAACTGTTTAAAAACTAGTTTTGGACATAGTCCCCCCCATATCAGCATTCCAGGTTTTCAGACTGATTAACATTGTGTGCAAAATGGTCATGCTCAGTACATGGTTTCAAATGCTATGGTGGCCTGAAGTGTCCGAAGGTGTGGGAGTGTTTGTTTTAAGGTGGTATAGGCCTTCAGAGTCCAATATATTTGATCTCGAGGAAAGTTGATTATGTCCAGGGGAACTGCTTTTGGGCCACTGAGCAAATGACCCGTCATAGATATCAACCACTAGTAATGAATAACTAGACTTAACATTTGGGCGATTGGCTTAAGAGGTCAGGACGATACATTTCACATTTTAAAATGTTATTCACTTAGCATACTTTCTTATTCAGAGCGTCTTACAGTTAGTGCGTACATCAGGTTTGCTGGGACTGTGTTAGACTCACAGGAGCGAGTGTGGCGATCATCCAAAAACAATGGAGAGGTCTGTTTTTCTATAGTTGCAGTTTCTTCCCCATTATTTACCTTGGTTATTCATTTTTCTTATTGAAAATCCTGATTCAGACACCTTTACCTGCTTCCCTATGCTGGATTGATTAAGTCTTTCAGCGCGGCTGCATCACCTCTATATTTACTGTCCTGTGGCACTGATTCAGAGCTATTTGCCTGTCTGGTTACTTTAGCACCTTCAGTCCTTTTACTTCTGACAAAAATCAGCACAAATCGAGGGAAACGTAAGTGGTCCTCTCTGCGGAAACTCTGAATACCAACAGTAAGTCACTCTACTAACTGGCTAATGTATAATGTAAATGTAGCATGGAGAATATGTAATAAAATAAACATGAGACAAGAAATGTTTCGATTTAAGTGGCTTACATCTAATAAGTCTACATTCCCCTGGTTGATCGTCTGTCCCGGCAGGGTGTTTTGGAGCGTGTGACTTTCTATCTGTGACAGACTGGTTTAACAGATTGATCCCTCTCCAGGTGAGTGTTTGGCGTGTGGGCAGGATGAGCAGCACGTTTGTGACGCTAGCGGAGGTGTTGGAGTCTCGAGGAGGCCCCCTACTGGAGGACGAGGTCTGGTCCCTCCTCCTGGGGACGGCGGAATCCCTGGTCGACATCTCTTACAAAGGTACATTATTACTACTGCTAAAATGATCCTGCACCTGGGCATCCACTATAATACAGCAACTATACTGCTACTAATACTCACCAGTTAAATACCTCATTCTTGATACTATTTCTTAACATTACATAGTAGTACTAACAACGTAGATACTAAAGGAACATGGATTTGTGGGGAAACATGATTTAGAGAAATGTACCCAGTATTTTCTATCCACTGTCAGTATTTCTGTGCCCATATCAGGACATAACAGCATGTGTAGCATCATAAGCCCCGCCTCCCTGCTGCTCTCGGCCACTGGAACGCTGGCGTTCAAGAACTGTGCCCTATCAGACGAAGCGTGCACCTTTACTGCGCCAGAGATGCTGCAAGGCCGAGCATCCTCAACCAAACCTGCAATGGAGAAGGTTAGTGCACATGCGCACACAAACAGGCGCACACACACACACACACTCCAATTAGACGTTTCTTGCAGACACAGTCCTGGGATCTGCTTAGCCCCATCAAATCCTTTTCTGATGAATTACAGGGGAGCTAAATGTAAGCCTCGTAAAAACTGCCTCTATCACAGTGTGGTTCTCATTGCTTCTGGCACACGGCCGTTGGAGGGATGAGAGTTATCTTAGTTCACTGCAGACAGAGGATTTATGAAGGAACCCACTCGTGACGCGGCGCACGGGCCGGACACACTAACAGAAAACACCAACGGCTCTATCAGCACTTTACCGGGCTGCAGTCAGCCTGTACTGCGGTAACACAGCGGGTGCATCTGTCGTCTTGACACAGCAGACGGCAGCACTGTAACATCAGAGAGCCTCAAGTAACCTGCAGCATAGATAACCCACACATAGCGCCATCTTGTGGCTGCAGAGAGGATTTAGCATTTCCTAAGGGCTGTGTCTGTGCTACACGCTGCTTTGCATCTGTAAATCAAAATGCATCACACAATGGGACGGTACGTCTGTTTTTATTATGCAGTTTCTTTGGCATGGATGGATTTTTAGGATAATTTTGTTTCAGAATCATTATGAAAGTCCGGATTCCTGGAGGATCCTGTAGAACTTCTTAAGTTGATTCAAGTCAAAGAATCCAGAACGACCCCCAGGAACTGTTTCTCTTTAGAACTGAGTCTAATCTGTCTCTTCTGCCAGATGCTTGTGTACTCACTGGGGATGACTCTATACTGGTCGGTCGACTATCATCTACCTCAGAATCAGGTGGGTCCATTTTTGGTCACAACACACCACTGCTGTGAAATATTTGTATCTTTTTACTGTGGCCCTTATGATGAATTAATTTCAAAACTGAGAAGAGTAAAAGCTGTTGAACAACTTGAGGAGTCAACTTGACAGTATGTCCTCCATACTGTCAAGTTGTGTGAAAAAAATCACATAACCTCTCCATTTCCTCATTGATGCTGACTCCTGAAAGGAGCATATTCTGGATTTTTAGTCTGTCGTCCCATCTCTCCCAGCCAGTCCAGCTGAGTGACCACCTAAACAGCCTGCTACTGAGCATGTGCGAAGACCTGGCCCACCGGAGGGTCAATCTGAACAGCATCCTGGAGTCCTGTGAGTCTCAGCACAAAGCCTCTCGCCTGCCTCCCCCCAATCGAGTCATACAACAGCTGGTGGAGGACGTGTTTCATGAAGCGGTGAGCGGGTTTCTGTGAGCGGGTGGATGTTTTTGTCTCTCTGGGAAAAGCTGCAGTCTAACCAGGGGAACGCTCTTCTCTTAGGTGGACCATGGGTCTGTGGCAGAACCCTTCGCCCCGCTGAGCGGGAGGAGTCAGATGATCAGAGAAAGGCTTCATGGTGAGGACTCCTCTACAAGGACTGTACATTCCTGTTGGCGGTGATGTCAAAAGCTCATTAGGACTCTGAAACAGACCCGAACTTGAAGTGAACCACACCCAGTAGGGGTACCAGTACTCTGGGAGAAGACCAAGAATCCAGGCCTCCTTTGTCTCCATTAAAGGCTTCAATCTTGAGATTTGAACTATTGGTCTAAACGACTGGCAAGCCATTAAATCGTAGGTGGTCGTCAGTCTTTGGACCTTCTCATTGTGGGCATGTAATACAGTAGTGCACAGATATTGACTTCTGCTGTTGATGTTTCTAAAGGGCCACTGGAGTATCTCATCTGGTATGAGTATGGTGCTCACAGCGCCAGTGTTGTCGGTTTAGTTAACTACTGTAAGTAGCATTTCTAGGTACTTAATTAACATCCTACTTTCACTGTTTTCAATAAAAAATGGTCAGAAACTAAAATAGCTTTTTAGGAAATAGCAGATTCTAATTTAGTCATATTTTTGGACATTATGCTCTATTGGTACAGGGAGGATACAGGAGAGAGTGATAATAGCAGCAGGCCTTATTTAAATCTCTCTTGTAGCCATGGCTTAAACCGCTAAACCACCCTAAGAAACAGCATGAACAATCTTTCAGACACAAAGTGGGGACTGACTGAGAGTGGAAAGGGAAAAATTGTCATAAAACATAGAATCACAGAGATTATTATAATAGTGAATGAAAATCGTGTTTTATTCCTATTATATGATTTGTATTTGTCTTTAACTAATTTCCAGTTTCCTCTGGATTTAATGAAAATGTTGGTAAGAAGGGACCAGTAAATGAAAAGATGTAGCTGATGCTAGTAAAACATTCACCATTTATGAATTCAGCACTTAATATTTCATTATTGATTAATTCACCAGCATTACATTTTACATTTAAGTTGTTATGCAGAGTGAATAACGTGCATTTATTTTAATACTTTTACTGACATTTTGTACTGACAATAGTTTGTGGTCTTTCTTGGGAATCAACAGCACCTCCTGGTGGCAAATCTCTCCACTTATTCATTCACCACATGAGTACTTCACTTATTAATTCTCAGCTGATTTTATAATAACTGATTCATTCACCACTGACTGATTCATAATCAATTAATTCACCACATATTAATTCACCACATATGAACTTGTTGTGTTGTTTTTAAGCGGGCAAACTAAATCGTTCCTGCAATCACGCCATTTCAGTTACGACTAACTGTAATAAGACTGGATAAGAGAGCCTGCTAAATTACTAAAATAAAAGTTGAACATCTATACAAGGAGTTGGCTTAAAAACATTTGAGTTCAAAGCAGTTGCCAAATTTCAGTTGGTCCTTTGGTATAATTGACAACTAGTTGAATTTAATTATTTATTTTAGATATAACACTAAAATGACATTTTCATACAGTATATAAAATCATTGACTTTTTGTTGTTGTTTCGTGCACTTGGCCTAAAAACCAGAAGTCCCTATTGCGATGTATGATTATATTATATTGCTGAGTCTACGTTTAATCCCGTCTAGTAGTTTGGATTAGGTGGTTGTAAATCTCATGTAATCTCAGCGAACTGCAAAAAGGTCATTTTGACCTTTTAGTGTTAGTGACAACACAAAGACTCAGTCCAGCTCGATTGTTCCTACAGTAAGACCACGGTGAAATAAGATTAAGGTTTTAACCATAGGGCCAGCATGGATTAGGAGGCACAGTGATAACTTGTAATCTACGGACGGAGAGTAGACACATGAAAACACACACATACACACACACAGACTCTGGAATTGAGTAGAGACTGAGGTCAAACAAACGTGCATCAGCACTTACACCTTTTTAAGGGGGCTTTGTGCTAGAAGCAATAAAGACAAAAATCACTGAACAATCGAATTGCAAAAAAAAATGGTCACCTTTGGATTAACTGCTTTTAACTCAGCTGACGAAGCTGGGTAAGCTTGGCGGTTCTCACAGAGGAAATCGATGTGGTCTGGAATGACTATGGGTTTTATGGAAGTCAGAAAAGCAGTGGAATTTTGTTTTGAACTAGGTAAAACTATTACTCACTTGTTTGTGTTCCAGCTGATGTTTCACCTGATTTTAGGTAGTATTCTTGCATTTCCATCATGTTTTTCCGGGTGATTTTTTTATTTGGTATTTAGCCTGGTATTTGATGTGGTTTCACCGTGTATTTTACCAGGCAAGCAGGATCGGTATCCAGACTACAGTGAGGGCAGCGGGGCTGGAGCGGAGGGAAGACGCTACTCTACTGAGTCTGACAACAAGTCAGGTGAGATGCAAGGATTAGAGTTGACTTTTGTGGGAACAGAAGGTGTTTTGAAGTGGACAGCTAAAAGCAGTGTTGTTCTCCAATGTAGTAACTCCTGGAGGGAGAAAGCTGATGTCCTTTTTGTGACATCATTCTCGGTGCGCAGACGAATTTCTCAATAACTTTTAGAACTGTATGTTTGTTATACGGCTCAGGAAAGGAGAGTTCCATGTTGCTTATTTTTTATCTGTTGCTGAATGTTCTTAAAGGCCTTAAGCACTCATGATTGAATAAAAAATAAATAGTTTGTGAAAAATATTTCTGTGGAAATGCATCAGGAGGGGAAGCTTCCTTTTATTAGTAAATCTTTAATACTGTTGCTTGCAATGGGCATGACACTATAATGTCATAACAATAACCAACATATTCAAGTACCTTTGAACTGATCTGTCGTTTGTGTCTTAAAGTATGTGCCCTATCAGTGTCGTTTGGTGTTTGTGTTCCAGGAAGTGTCCCTCACAAGCCCTGGCGGCAGAAGCACAGGAGCTCGCTCAGCCCTGCATACCCTTCTAACATAGACAGGTACTGTGTACACACCAGGACCTAAGCACCTAGGCAAACAACAATGGACAGAAATCATTTGAATTAGTCTAGGGTCGTCTTGATAACTTGCATCTAACATGTGGTTTAACCTATATTTATATAAACATCTACTGTCCCTCCCGATTGTTGTCAAAGACTCTGAACGACAGTGACAGTCTGATTGCCTATCACTCAACTCCTTCTGGGTTCTCCTTGTTTTCTCACTCTCTGTGTCTCTCTTTGAATATCTCCTATCTATCACGATCTGCCTCTGACCCTTTCTCTCTGTCTCCTGTCCCTCCAGACTGTCACGGGGTCTCAGGCACAGAGACAGTAGCAGTAGCTGGCTGTGCCAGGCCCCCTACGGTGGCATCTCCTCTAAGGGCGCACCCCAAACCTCTAGCCCCTCCATCACTTTCAGCGACTCCTCAGCCAGCCTCAGTCAGCGGAAAGCCCAGGTAACTCTGTCTTTCTCTGGGCTGTGTCTGTGTCTGTCCGCCTGCCTCTCCACCTGCCTGCACGCCGGTCTGTCTGTGTCTGTCAGATTGCTTTCGCCTGTCTAATCTATCTAGAATTACTCTCTGATAGGGTCTCATTTTACTAAAGAAACAAATGTTCTTCCGAGACCCCATCATTTCCTTTGCGACAACACACAAAATGTATGCAAAAGCGGGCGTGACCTTAAATGATAGAGTTCATAGATTCTACTGTGTAATTCATACTAGTCATTTGGATCCCGCACTGTAAGAGCTACAATCCCTGATCTCCAGCACAACAGCAAAGTGAGACAATGTATTGATTTGTTTCGGCGAACGCTCAAGGTTCTTTACAGAACCTCTGTAAAAGCGTGCCTTTTGAAAATGTACACACATACAGGCGAGTGGGGAATCAGCATTGCTTCTGACGTCAAGGCCCCGCGTGCTGAGATTGAGGTAACCGTCACCTTCGACCCAGTTCTGGTTTTATCAGCCCTGACTGCAGTGCTGCTGGGTCACCCTGGCTGTCACAGGCTGTGCTGGCGCATCCTAAACACAGATTGAGGAATGTATGGACGATTCAGTGTGTGTGTGTGTGTGTGTGTGTGGGTGTGTGGTGTTTGACTTAGTGTCGGTGTGGTTTATTGCTGTGTCATTATATTGTATTTGCCTTTTAAGCCTTTGGGACCTGAGTTCATTAGGATGGCTGATGAACCCCAGATAATTCTGGAGCTGCCTGGATCTATAGTGGTAAGACTTGCTTTCATTTCCCTTCCTTTTTTTGTTGAACAGATCAAAGATTGAGTTGGAGCGGAAAATAGTTTAGTGGTTAGTGCATCTGAACAGTATCCAATGTGTTTAGCATGTCTGTCATCCCTAATTGCTCCCAGGCTATTTTTGTTAATTACGTAAACTTACCTGGTAAAAAAAAAGAAAATGAATATGTATTTTTCATCCTGCTGAATTTTTCATTCATTTCATTTTACAGTGTCTGTCTGTGTCTCTCTATTTCTCTCCTTTTTGTTCTTTCACCTCACTAGTCTAAGAAGGGCAGGTCTTGTTCGTCCCAGAGAGAGGTCAGTGTGGTGATGCCTAGTGGTCAGTCTGTCTTGGTCAGATGTGACATAAAGTCCAGAGGGAGGGATGTTTTCGACATGGTGGTGGCTCACGCTAACCTTGTAGAGCACTTTTACTTTGGACTGGCCTTCCTCGATGGTGAGAAACGGACAAACCACCCCATATGTCCTTTTACTGTAGACTGTAATGGATTTTTTGCATGTATAGGTAATATCACATTTACCCTGACTTATTCTTTCATATAGATGATGAGTATTTTTTCCTGGACCATGAGACAAAGATCTCCAAAGTCGCACCTGACAGTTGGAAAAAAGTAGTGTCAACTCCTTTTCTTATTTTTCTACGGGTCAAGTTTTTCGTTAACGACATCTCCTTCATATTGTAAGTCTTGCTCATGATATATTACTGAAAAGTGTCTTAGGTTTTTGTGTAACGTTTAGTTTTTTTGGGAGGGGTGCAGTTACTGTCTCTAGGCATGTTGTTTGGCTGTTTCAGACACAGGCTGACGCGTCACCAGTACTACTTGCAACTGCGGAAGGATATAATAGAGGACAGGTTGTACTGCAACGAGGAGACAGGCATGTTCCTGGCAGCTCTCTCTCTACAAGCCGAGTTAGGCGACTACATGCCTCAGGTAAGCTGTGTAAAGTACTGGTCTCAGAAGAGTATTTTTATTAGGTAGTACATCTATTTCAAAGACCTTGTATATCTGATCAGTACTACATGAACGGCAGGAAATATTTTTACAGGTGTGGCTTGTGTTCATTAAGGTGTGCTGTACACACATTTTTTGAAACATTGGATCAATCCTGGGTTGGTTTTCTTCCATTTTGTGTCTGCTGATTGTTAAGAACTGTGGTTTAGGGCAGTGTTTCCCAAAAACACTGAGGTCCCAAAGGGGCGCACATTTTAGTTTTTGCCCTAGCAATTACACAACTGATTCAAATGTTGCCCTACCACTTACACACTTGATTGACATAATCAACCTATCATCAAGTCTTTAATTAGGTTGAATCAGCTGTGTGAGTAATAGGGCAAAAACAAAAACATGCACCCCTTTGGGACCCCAGAACCCGGATTGGGAAACACTGGTTTCCACAAGGAAATCCCCTACGCCATTTACCTCCCCCCTCCAGCAGTCTAAGCTGCCGATGTACATCTAGTGCTGCAGCATAGGTTTAAATCTGACATGCTGCTCTTTCAGGAAAAACTCTCTCCTTTTTACTACTTTCCTGTCCAATAAAGTGTTAAATGCCTAAAATGTGTATATATATAAAAGACATTAGTGACAGCATGTTTCATTGACTTGCCTGTTATCTCTGTTCAGCTGTATGGTCGAAACTATTACCAGCCAGAGCAGTATGTGTCTAAGAGGATGCTGGAGAAGATGGCTCTACCCACTCTGAAGGAGGAGTTGCCGCGATTACATGCCAACAACGCTCAGATGCTGCCAGAGGAGGCCGAGATGGAATACCTAAAAGTAGGCCAGAAACACTGGTTGTTTTTCTATATTTTCCTTCTTGAGTCCTTTCATTTGTTCTTCATTTCAATCTTGTTGAACCCTTTTTCAACCTTTTTTTTTCAAGATTGCCACGTAAATAATAGAAAAGGGCCAGCTTGGACTCTTCACCAGTGTTTGCCATGTCAATTCCAGGGTTGTGGGTTTGATTCGTATGGTTGAAAACTATAAAAATGTGCATTCACCAGTGTATGTCAGTTTGGATGCAATCCTCTGCTGATTAATAAAACGGAACAAACCTTTAAATATTCTACGTCATATCCAGACGGCAGCCGTGCCTTTTTTTCTTTATGTGATCTGAGGGCTACACACGTTTTCTTAGAGTTGAGATTGTTTACTGAGAACAGCCTTGTGGGTATATTTTCTCTCCAGATCGCCCAGCAGCTTCCAGAGTATGGGATGGTGTTCCATCGGGTAGGCCGGGAGAAGAAGCCTGTGGTGCGGGAGCTGGTCCTGGGAGTCTGTGCCACTGGAATTATGGTCTATGAGCTGAAGAACAACCTCCGAACCGTGACACGGCGATTCCTCTGGAGGGAGACCGATACCATATCCGCCAACGTGAGTACTGCGGGAATATGAGGTCGTTCAGCATTTTCTTTCCATACCTGGTGTCCTGAAGTCCCTTACATTCACATTTCTAGTGCTCTGGATTTGAAGTCACTTTGCACTGTTTCCATAATCCGTGAAGTATGACCTTTAATTCGTTATAATTCAAGTGAAATAGGGGTGTAGCTGTATGCCGGTCCTAAAATATATTAATGCAGGAAGACGACTGATTGGCTTGCAATTTCTCGTGAAATAGTCTGCTTGACGGTTTTCTCTTCAACTTATCCTTTTGGCAAACAGAGTAAAAGATGAGGGAGCAGTGTAATCTGGTCGTGGCAATATTACCATTGACATTTTCACTGGACAGTTATTTGAAAAGACCCCCCCTGACAGATGTCCTCACCCCCTCCTGCCCCAGCGTCGTAAGCTGACCATAGAATGCGGTGGCCCCAGTGGCAAGAAGCACAGCTTTGTGGCGGAGAGTTCCAAGATCGCTCAGTATCTCCTCACTATCTGCTCCGCGCAGCACAAGTTCCACAGCGAGATGACCTCAAGGCAACACAACCACAGCGTCGCTCAAGGTACCGATCCCAGTATACGCATTCTTTATTCCCGTATTTACCATGGGCCTGGAAACGATTGCCCTCACTACTGTATGTTGCTCTGGACGCGTGTGTCTAGAAAGTTTGTTGTCGTTCCAGACGAGAACATTGAAAAGTACCAGTCCATCAGTCGGAGGCGGGACTCCTGCCGGAAGCGTCTGTCGTGTTCTGAGGCTATGCTGAACAGCGTAGGCTCACTGAACAACCCCGGCCTCGGCGAGTCTCTAAGTAAGTCCTGTGACGACATCACGGCGAAGGTGGAGGCGCGTCTGAAGCAACAGAGAGAGTTGAGGGAGGTGAACCGAAATCTCCCCGAGCCATGCCCACTGCCAGAGATGAGGGAACAGCAGCCCTGGAGGTAACAGTTCATAACAATATGTATCACTACATAGCTTTATATAACACACTTTAACTCTATACCGATCAGGCATAACATTATGACCACTGACAGTTGAAGTGAATAACACTGATTATCGCGTCATCAGTGGGTGGGATATATTAGGCAGCAAGTGAACATTCTGTCCTCAAAGTTGATGTGTTAGAAGCAGGAAAAATGGGCAAGCGTAAGGATCTGAGCAACAAGGGCCAAATTGTGATGGCTAGACAACTGGGTCAGAGCATCTTCTAAACTGCAGCCCTTGTTGGGTGTTATGTAGGTGTCATTTGGTGTTAAATATAACACCAAATGACACCTACATAACACTTCATAACACTACGAAACACCAACATATCACTAAATAGCACATATACTAAATACACTAACTATAGATGTGTACATACCATTGGACTTCATTATTAACAAAAATATTCACTTGATCTCATAAAACCTCCTGCATTTGGGTAATTCCTCATACATTACCATTCCCTAGTCAGAATTGTCTTTTAGGATTCCTTTAGATCAATCTTCTAGGATGTCCTATCAGGATTTGGAATCCTTCTATAGGATTCTATTCACCATATCTATAGGTTTTGTAGGGTTTGTTTATTTGTGAACAAAGAATGAGACCTTCCATTTGCTTATTTTATCCATTGATGATCATTTTAATGGTGACTGACCGCTGGGTTCTAGTACTCCAGAATGATGTCCAACAATACTTATTACTAGTAAATGATACACTATGTAAATCCCTGACTTGTGTTCCAGCACTCCAGAGACCATCCCCAGAAGAATGTCCAAAGCCTTGCTACAGAAACAGGACTCCGAGGCCCTTTCAGAGGCCCCCTCAACAACCTCCATGAGAGGTTAGAAATACTCTACGGTTCATCTAGTGTTTCATCTGAAATTGCATGTGTAGTTTTTGTAAAAACCTCAACTTTTTTAATTATTATTATTGATTCATTATTTTAATAAACTTTAATGTCTAATACATTAAAAAATATAATATAGATTTAATGAATATATTGCTTCACAGTATACACTCCAACCAGGGGTTCTCCAAAGCGGGAGATCATTTGTCTGGTCCTGAAGAAAGACCCTAAACTGGGCTTTGGTGAGTAATGGGGTGTATGGGGGGTTAGGATGCTACAGTCGTTTTCTAGATTCTTTATTTCAGACAGAAAACGTATATAGTTTTGCTATTATTTTTGCTGTACTTCTTAATTACTGCGTAGATGTTGCGTGCCATGTCACAAGAATGTCATTGTTCAGAATGACACGTTAGCCGGTGCTCCTTTGACTTTGACTACATACAGTGTCTGGCCATGAGGTTCTGCTACTCCGGGTTGACTTCCTGCCACCACATGATCGTGTACACGACGCTACCAACAATAACAACACCAGAATATTATTAATAGCAATCCCCACATTCAGTGAGCAGGGTATGCAGTACGCAGTACTTCATATTAGGTTATTTTTGACCTCTTACTACAACTGAACTACAGAGGAGGCTCCACATGCCACTGGCCACACACCAAATGCTTGTAGCAAATAAAAAGTACACAGGTGAGGGGGAAAATAGCTTGAGAGGTGGTTACTGTTTTGGACCCCCCAATGGAGGATATAGGATTTGAATGCTGGAAGGGGCACGGTCACAAGTGTTAGGGAGCTGTTGTTTCCAGTGGTGTATAGAGGAAGCCTAAACACTCCAGAGGTTGACAGTGCATGTATGCACCCCCACAAAGGACCAAACAGGTGGAGGCAGGGGTGGTGGGTGGATTTGTATCTGCATGCTAGTACAACCGTTAGCATACCAGAGTGATTAACCTGACGATTACATAGACATGACATCAGCTGGTGCATCGTTGGCCAATTACCACTCTGGTGTCCTGGCTGAACTGGCTATGCTAATGAATAAAAATGCAACACTTATCTCATGCCGCGGTGTGCATGTCTACATCTCTGGTACTTCTCTCTCTGTCACTCAATGGCTGTCTTTCTCTCTCTGTTTTCTCTCTGTGGTCCCTCTTTCTCTTTTTCTAAGGGTTTGTGATAGTGGGAGAAGACAACACAGGGAAACTGGACCTGGGAATCTTTATAGCTTCTATCGTACCTGATGGCCCAGCAGACAGAGACGGCAGAATAAGACCAGGTACTTACCAGGGAGCCAACAAAGGCTTTCAGGATTCACACTGTGTTTTTCGTCCAGTAAATGCAGTTCAGACACACACACACACGTCGTATCAGCTTTTCATTTCTCTTTGACTGATGCTTTGGCCTGATTTGTTGCTTGTGCAGGTGGTCGCCTCATCTCTTTGAATAAGATCAGTCTGGAGGGTGTGACATTCACAGACGCTGCGGCCATCCTCCAGAGCAGCCCTGACGAGGTGGAGCTCATCGTCTCACAGCCCAAATGTATGTATAGACCCCTACCCCGAAATAGGCTGCAGCCACGTGGTCACTCTTCTCTAACTTTATCTGTTTCTTTTTTTTTGTCTGAAAGATTGTTTCCCTCACTCATCTTTTTTTTCTCTTGATAAAAGAATAGACAGTGGTATATGATAAAAGTAAATAACTAAAAAGGTTATGTAAAGTTTATTTTTCCACCATTTTCCCTTGTCTTTGTATGTGTCTGTCTGTCTGTTCCTCTGGCTCCCTCTCTTTCCTTCTCTGTCTCTTTCTGTATGTCTCTTTTCTCTCTCTGTCTGTCTCTTTCTCTATCCACATTTCCATGCAGGCTCCCTGAGGGACAGTAAGAGCTCGTTGGCTACCCCTGGTACGACATTGCTTACTTGACCTAAAAAACGTTGGTTCTCGGGGAGCAAAGGTCATGATGATGGAGAGAGAGTGTTCAGCAAATCCTGGTTTTGTGAAACCAGGAACAAGTTCTATTGTGACAAGCTAAACCGAACAGTTCTGGGCTGGCAGGTTTTATTTTATTCACATCCCTTTTCTCAGAGAGTTTCCAGCAACTGTGGCTGATCTGTAACAAGGCCAGCTCAGGACGGCTTGGTTTAGCGTTGCTCGGTACTGCTTGTTTGTGTAAAAACAAAAGCAAAACTCTTGTGTCCCCTCTGTCTTCTATCCCTACAGACTCTCTGAGGGACAGTAAGACTTCTCTGACCCCCAGTAGTCTGAGCCTGATGTTTGAGTCCCCGACCACCTTTAACGGGACTGAGTTCCGTCCGGCGGTAGAGGAACTGGAGGAGGCTCTGGTTCTTTCTAACATGGCCACACCAAAACAAGGCAAGAGACTTCACATTCCAGTGGTCCGAATCCTGGATACTCAGGTAATTATTTTTTTTCTCTTTTAATGTTTTGTTTTTGTGTTAATAGAAATGGAAAACATTTACTTATTGTCCTGCAAAGGATGAGTGATCTTATGTCAAAACAAGAAGATATCCACTGTATGGAGATATAATGGGATAATAGGCAAGCTCATCAAGGACCTTGTCGTGGCTAATGGATAAATGGATTAAGGCTGGAGGTTAGAGACCTCGGCAGGAGATGATTTGTGGGATGTCAGTGTCAACAAAGTATACAAGGCATGTGATAGCATTTATTTCCCTGGTGATTATCTGTCTTTCTCACTCCCATCTCTCTTCCTCTCCATTTCTCCCTCTCTTTCTCTGTGTCTCTTTTTCTCTCTCTTAAATATACCCCTCCCCTCTCTCTCTCCTATTCCCATTTCTTTGTCTCCCTCCCCCTCCCCCTCCAGGAGGTGCGTTCCAGGTCTGCCTCTATCTGTAGTTTGAAAGCTGTGCAGCAACTGGTTGTGGAGCTGAAAAAGGTTAATGGCAGCTTGGGCATCAGTGTAGCTGTGAGTAAATCTATATATAATATACGGTTACAGTATTATTTACCAACCCCCACATTAACTGTCCCATAGAGTGCTGCAGCTAGACAACTAATGTGGATTGAATTAAACCGCTGGTTCAGGTTTGTTTAATTCATTCAGTCGCAGAAATGATGAACTAGCTTAGTGTGATTTCTAGTCAGGAACAAATTCTTCTGCATATGCAGCAATCCAGGAATAAGTTTGGCTACCCCGATAGAATACACAGCACAGCATAGGATACAGTATGTTTTCTCTTATTATTCTTTAGGGTGGAATGAACACCTGCGTTCGTTTCGGGGGGATCTACATCAAGAGTCTGGTGCCAGGGGGTGCCGCCGAGCAGGATGGACGCGTTCAGATAGGTGACCAAACCTCAGGGATGTGTGCAGGGGGTGTACACCCACTTGTCTCGATCAAAACCAGAGTGTATTCGAAAGAGACATGAAAAAATGTAAACGAAGTTAGCCAGACATCAAAAGTCGTGTGTCTTACAGGTGACAGACTGCTGGAGGTTGATGGGACAAACCTACGAGGTGTAACGCACACAGACGCCGTGGAGTGCCTGAAGAAGACCGGAGAGGTACAACGCACACACTTAATCTACCCCTCCCCCAGATTGTGGCCGTTTTTTCTTTGAACCAGTGCTAATGAGCTTTAGCCTTGAGCAGCCTTGAGCAGCCTTTACGCTAGCTGACGTTAGCACACTTGGCACTGAAACCCAGGCTACAATGCAACCACGGCATCAAAGAGCAGCTTTCGGTTGCTGCCTCTAGCCTCTCTGTGTTACGTAACTCTTTAGATTCCAGAACAGTAACCTATAACACAACGAAGCTGGCTATTTCCTCGCGTGGCTTCACTTTCATATCACGTAAACACACGTATGCGGTCTCTCGAAAAATACATTTACAATGTTCAGACCTTTCAGTCAGTTTTTTCTATTGGGGATTTCTTTTTTCCTGTGTTTGTGTTCGCCGTGTGCATACAATCACTGTGTGTGAATGATTGTCTGGGTGATTGCTGTGTGGATTTAGGTGGTGAGGCTGCTTCTTGAGCGAGAGCCCCAGGTGGTAGAGGCGGGAGTGGATCGACCCCGCTCGGCATCACACAGCCAATCAGGAAGCCTCAGGAGAGACAGCTCCATGGAGATGACCTTGAGTGGCAAGTCCAAGGACTACAGCTTTGTCACTGATGGTGAGAGGAGAGGAAGCACACACCTCGGCACACAAACACACACACAAACCCTGAGGTGGATATGAATCATTTGACAGCTACATTGTGGTGGCTGTCACACACAGACATCCCTGTCACCCCCCCAAGTCGCCTTGGTGCGGACACACTGATGTCTTACAGATGTGTGTGTGTGTGTGCATTCCACAGTGTGTGTGTAACAGCAGGAGATCAAGTATATTTATCTGAACAATTGTGTTACTAGTGGACAAGAATGTTATGGGCACTGGCCAAACAAAAAGTCATTTTGTTTTGTTAAAGACTATGCCTAATCTGTGTTCGCAAAACTGGCCCAAAAGTCCTCTGTTTTCCACCACTTGGGGATTTGAAGTGACGCAGTTACTATTTATGGGGTTAAACTGTAGAAAAGATATCCAGTGTCTAGCAATGACTATGGGTTTGATATCTCAGGCAGTCATTGCAAGCAAAGAAAATATTACAAACTGCTAAATTTGACTATATTTTTATCTGTCCAAATACTTTTGACACCCTAATATTGGAGGGCTATGTAAAAGACAATTGCTATTATTCATGAGCAGTCCATTCAATATGAATCAAAATAACCTTGGTTTTAACTGACTGTGGGGACAGTGACTGTGTCAATTCAAATTCAAAAGTGCCGAAGGAAAACACTGTCCAAACTATTTGGAGTTCACTGTTTCCCTATTTTATACGTACGAAACATAACTGATGTTGTCTTGATTAATGTTGCCCATACATGTGGACTTTTATTTATTTATTGCATGCCTGTTCCACAAATATACATATTCACTATATGACAGGGGAGGCTGTTCTGTCACTGCTAGTCATTTGGTTGTTCATCGTTCCTCAAATAATAGGAATTTACTGTATTTAAATGTAATGTATAAAGGACAACAATGGGGAGGACTAAAACAATATCTCTCTTTTGTGTTTCTGTTGACAAATCCCCTTACATATATTCAAAGGTTTCTTAGTGTATTTGTGCAGCTATTGGATGACAGTAGAGACAAATCAGCGTAGTCTCATTCATCCCTGTGGGACAGATGGTCGTATGGGTCACAGCATGGGGACATGAACTGTTGAGTTGGTAGTATTTCTTTGTCCTGATTGACCTGTACGTGCCAGCCGGCCGCCTTATGCCGGAGGGCGGTTTTTGGGACAGTGGGAACACACTCCTGCCCTGGCATCACGTACATGTGTTGGGGCTGTTACATAGTACCATATTCTGTCTGGCGGAGTTACACAACAACATTCGGTTTTTAACAGTAGAACGTGCTCCATGGTGCATGAAAATAATGATGTGTAGCTGAATTCAGTTATACACAGAACCCCCCACACACATACACACACACACACACACACACACACACACACACAGCGGTAGCCCTCTCTCAGTCACACCAAAATAACAGTAACTTATCTTTCATTGCTCTAATTTCAGATAACACTCTGGAGGTGCAGTTGAAGAAGAGTCTGTGCGGTTTGGGTTTCAGTTTCTACATCAGTGAGCTGAACAGTGGTTCTGACGAGGGCAGCAGTGTGGTACGGATTAAAACCCTGTTCCGGGGTCAGCCAGCCCAGGAGTCACAACTGATCAGAGAGGGAGATGTCATATTGGCCGTGAATGGACAACGGCTCACAGGCCTCAGCTACCAGGTGCGCTATAGCTTCCTTGAACACTTCCTTTTCTCTTGCTTGGAAGGCTATGATGGTTGTTTTGATTCCAACCTAAAACCAGTATGAAAAAGGATTATAGGTTTAGGGATTAATTGCTGCAAGTCGCTCTGGGTATGAGCATCTGCGAAATTAGCAAATATCTAATGGGGTTTGCGTGGGTTAGGGTTGGTTAGTAAATATTGACATATATAGACATACCTTGTTAAATCTGTGAGTGGCGACGTTGTCTGCCGATGAAGCAGAGCATCGCTAATCCTTTTTTATGTTCTGTTAGCTGATAATGATATTATGCGTTAGCGTCACAGGGTCTTTTGACAAGGGAGAATTTGATTATGAATATGATGCTTGCCGTTAAGGTGATTTCTATGTCGTTTAATTCTGTTATGGTCAGCTAGGTAGCTGCCGTATGCAGATCTGGCTCATTCTGTGTTAGTATGAAGTGTGGGCACATATGTAAGTGCTTTAAATAGCACTCTTTTCTACCTCTCTGTCAGCCACGTCATAGTTAATCCTGTAATCTGATCTATCAGATATTAGCTGTTTATGTCTCACTTCTGAACTTGATTACATAATGGTCGGACAGAGCGTATTGAATGCTGGAAGCCCGTCCGTGTATATAACTACTGTATTCTAGTGTTCAACCTTTTCCTCAGGGATCACCAGACATTTCAACATTTTGATGTAAACCTGAACGGGCACACCTGATGGAATAATCATGGGCATGTTGATTAGCTGACAAGTCTAATCAGGTTAGCAAGTTGTGGAATAGATCAAATGTTTTGAACGGCTCGGGGTCCCTGAGGAGAGATTTGAATTCCTCTGCATTATTGTACAAATGACAGTAAAACATGTTTATGCAGGAGATCCAGAGAAAATTTTGTGGTTTGCAAAGGCATGCAGCGGTTTCAAAGGCATGCAGCACTTTCAACCAAAATGCTTTCCTCCCTACCAATATGCCCTGCAAGTGGACAGACACAAATTCATTACCCAGAAATCTTTGTACTGACCCTTGACCTCTCATCAACAGAGAGTCTTGTTTCTTCTCCGTGGGGCTCCTTCTGAGGTCAACCTGACTCTCTGCAGACCTGATCCTTGGGTGCTGTCTCAACTGGACGCTGACACACTGGTACATACACACACACACACACACACACACTCACTCCAGTCTTACAGAACACTGAGCGTTGTTCTGTGAGATTGGAGATCACATTGGATGGGTCCTTAGATCATTACTCCATTCAGAATCTATGCAGATCTGTTGTATTAGAGGTACTTTATAACACAAACACACTTTCACACACTCACTGCCTATGTCATTTGTTGAATAGGTTCCTTTTCAGTCTTCCACCCGTGAGGTGAGATCCAAATCTCTAGACATCAGGCTGAAGGAAGACTACAACGAGCTTCTCAAGCTACAGCCTCACCAGATCCACCAGTACGATCCGGAAAACCAAGTCCACAAGGGGTCCACTGAGCCAACGCAAGCCCAAGACCAAGACCCCAGGCAAGCCAGCCAAACTGACAACTCCACCAAGCTCCACAGGGGCCTGGCGACTCAACAGAGTCAGGAAGGTCCGGACGACGAAATGGACACAGCCGAGAACCAGGCCCCCTCGCCATCTCCTACCCCTTCCTCAGCTACCTCCCCCATCTCACTCACCAGCAGGAGTGACCCAGGAGACCGTGAAGAGTTGTCGGTAGTGGAGGAAGTTTCTGAAGAAATAAACTCGCCAACCTACGTATCCAGCCCTGGTCCCATATACACCAGGTAAACTGGAGGAAGCATTGACTCTACGCACAGTAACAGTATTGATCGTTTTCTCACTTGTTAAACACTTTAAGTAATTCTCATGCTAACTCAAGGATAAATTGAATGAAAATAATGTAATACACCTAAGTGTGATTGAACAATGCTTCTATTTCCAGTGGCATTCGAGAAGAGGCGGACGGGAGTCTGACATACTGCCTTTCAGGGGATGGAATGTCAATTCTGGCAGATAAAGACTATATGACAATAAGTTCAACTTTGGACAGTCCCTTTAGCCTCACCTCATGTGCCCCTGAGGTCAAATCCAGCAGCGCTTCTAGGGTTCCATGCACCACCTTCAGTAGCCCCTCCCTTCCACCCAATTCTTCACAAAGTACCTCTGTCCAGCAGACACTGTCTCAGCCGTCCCCTCCGACGAGCCTCTCCTCCAGACTGTCTGACCTCAACGTCAGCCGATCGGCGCATCCACCCCAGCCTCTGCCTTCTATGGCCTCTCCCCCCAGCCTCTCTAACCACGCCTCCAGGACCTCCGACCGCCAACGAGGCATCCCATCCATAGGAAAACATGTCACCTCCGATCCCCAAGGCAGGGTCACCTCTGAGCGCAAACGCAGCATCACCTTCAAGACGACCAACACCTCCAATGTCACTCGTTCAGTCATCCAGTACCATTCCGAGCCCCCTGATGTTCTGCCACCATCCCAACCACCTCCCACATACCAGCCCTCCCCTCTGGCTCCCCAACCCTCACTCTCTCCCCCCATTCAGCCAGCTCCCCTAGCACTCACTAAACCGACCTGGAGGCAAGCGACCGAAGGGGAGGAGGATGAAGATGAAAATGAGGACGACGAGGATCCCAGAAAGGTGAGATCTGATGTTAATCACAATTCTAAGATTAATATCTACAGAATTAGATTTTTTTTAAATCACACTACCCTTAAGTCGTTGTCCTAGATGTTGGTTTGAAGACAATTACGCAGAACAAAATCAACATCTGTTAGTTTGTCCTGACGCAGCCCCATCTTGTTCATTGTGCGGGCCACAAGATTTAGTGATCGGAGCACATGTACGAATCCTCATGTGCCCAAAGTTCAATCCCTGACTCACAATTTCTCTGACTTAAAAATCTGTTTCTTAAAATGTTTCAAATAGATATAAATTAAACTCTGAATGGTTTAGGACCCAAATACATTTCTGATATGTTTGCAGAATATAAACCGAGCAGGGCTCTTAGATCCATGAACACAGGTCAGCTAGTAGAGCCCAGAGTCCAAACTAAACATGGAGAAGCTGCGTTTAGCACTTATGCTGTACAAAACCAGAAGATCTTAAACATGCCCCAAACTTATCCATTTTTAAATCCAGGTTAAAAACACTTCCCTTCTCACGTGGCAATGACTGAGCACTTAAACCTAACCACACTGTTTAGCCTTATAGCTTCCCACTTTTAATCATTAGCCTTATAGCTTCCCACTTTGAATGTGGCAGTCCTGTGGGCGAAAATGCCTTGTTGATGCTAGAGGTCAGAGGAGAATAGGCCGACTGATTCAAGCTGATAGAAGAGCAACTTTGACTGAAATAACCACTTGTTACAACCGAGGTATGCAGCAAAGCATTTGTGAAGCCACAACACGCACAACCTTGAGGTGGATGGGCTACAACAGCAGAAGACCCCACCGGGTACCACTCATCTCCACTACAAATAGGAAAAAGAGGCTACAATTTGTACGAGCTCACCAAAATTGGACAGTTGAAGACTGGAAGAATGTTGCCTGGTCTGATGAGTCTCGATTTCTGTTGAGACATTCAGATGGTAGAGTCAGAATTTGACGTAAACAGAATGAGAACATGGATCCATCATGCCTTGTTACCACAGTGCAGGCTGGTGGTGGTGGTGTAATGGTGTGGGGGATGTTTTCTTGGCACACTTTAGGCCCCTTAGTGCCAATTGGGCATCGTTTAAATGCCATGGCCTACCTGAGCATTGTTTCTGACCATGTCCATCCCTTTATGACCACCATGTACCCATCCTCTGATGGCTACTTCCAGCAGGATAATGCAGCATGTCACAAAGCTCGAATAATTTCAAATTGGTTTCTTGAACATGACAATGAGTTTACTGTACTGAAATGCCCCCCACAGTCACCAGATCTCAACCCAATAGAGCATGTTTGGGATGTGGTGGAACGGGAGCTTTGTGCCCTGGATGTGCATTCCACAAATCTCCATCAACTGCAAGATGCTATCCTATAAGTATGGGCCAACATTTCTAAAGAATGCTTTCAGCACCTTGTTGAATCAATGCCACGTAGAATTAAGGCAGTTCTGAAGGCGAAAGGGGGTCAAACACAGTATTAGTATGGTGTTCCTAATAATCCTTTAGGTGAGTGTATATTTTTCTTTGTAAAGCACATTGAATTGCTTCGATGTATGAATTGTGCTATATAAATAAACTTGCTTGCTTGCTAAAAAATATATCTGATTAAGTGTAGGATTTCAGTTTAAGACAGTTTTCAACAGCTGGAAAATAGCTACAGGATAAGTCAAATATTCTTAAATATTCTCAAATATGATTAATAATCTTAATATTCTTAATCATTTTATAAGTTCATACAGGGAAAATAAAAACTCAAATGCATGACATTGCTGAAAACCTCTGCATAGGTATACCAGTATACAAATATTAGAAGATTATTATTTTCTTTAACTTTGCTCATAACACTTTTTCAAGTGTGTTTCACAAAGCAGGATTGGTTGCCTGGCTACACAAACTCTTTGCTCCAGTCAAACTTCACACATTACGGCTACGGAAATTATTTTATTCTTCGCAAGAAAGTCTGAATCTGAACCATCTGATTGGTCCAAGAAACCATTGGGTTTGTTCTGATTGGCCCAACAATTTTTTTCTGCCAGTGCTCAAACCTGCATGGGTGAAGAAAAGTATCTCGTTTTGATACTCTAAATTGGTTATAGACAGTTCAATCATTTTGTTTCGTTCGACATCTCTTTCAGGGAATGATGAAGGAGTTTGAAATGTGTGTTGTGCTGAACAAGCCGTGGAGCGGTAGTTTTGGCTTTACCATCACACGCAGCAAGATGGACGACTGCTATTATATCCAGGACATTCTGGATAACCCTGCCAGGTCGGACGGACGATTGAGACCAGGGGACAGACTAGTCATGGTACAAACACATGCTTTTCAAACACACTCACACTCTAAACCTCAACACAACACCTAAGCTTAACCCCAAGCCTAAAATAGTATTTATTTTGAAGTGAGGACACACAAGCATCATCCTTACCTTTCTCTGCCATGTTTCCTTCTATCAGGTCAACAGCCAGAATGTGACTAATGTGACAGACGAGGTCGCCATGTCGATTCTTAGGTCATCTCCTAGGAGACTGAGTATGATTCTAGGCAGGGCAGTGACCAACCTGATAGCGCCGCCTTCACCAGACACCTTGCCAGACATCATCCTGCACAAGACGCCCACTGGACAACTTGGTAAACAAGCCCACAGATGCTGGATCATATTTTTAGCCAGTTTGATGCAGCAGGAAAAAAATAAATCAAATAAATATGGGAATTACAATTAGTGTCTGCGCAATCAGACACATTTTTCATATGGTAACAAGGTCTTTCATTTCAAAGTGGTGATAAACTTCCGAGGAGGCACTATACATTGTATGTGTCCTTCATTGCAGGGACGCAATTCTGTAACAGAGGGATCAAATTAAGATCCTACATTTGATCAAATTAAGATCCTACATATGGATTTATTAAAATAGGAAACAAGTGTATCGTACTCTGTGACTATTTCATCCTGTACCTGTATCCAAATAACAGCTATGTCTGGTTGGGATTCATCAGAGCACACTTTAGCAAAAAAGGTTTAGAGGCAAAACAACTCATTTGACGTCGTGTCTCCTTCTTGCAGTCAGTTTATAGTTCTGTCCTTATTAAACACGCCTCCCTCTCAGGGATAAAGCTGACTGGGGGAATCGGCAGCAGGTGGCAAGGGATCTACTGCCAGGAGGTGGTCCCAGGTTCACCCGCCTTTGAGGAAGGAAGCATCGAACCGAACGACAGGATCCTGTACATCTGTGGCAGATGCACCATGGGAATGACGCTGGAGGACGCTGTGAAGGCCTGCGAGAATGCCCCTCGTAAGGTGAAACTCAAGGCAACAAGGTGAATCATCGTGTGTGTTGGTTGGAGGGTGTCAGGGCCTGTGGGTGTGCGTTTCGGCCAGTGTGTCCGTGTTTTTGTGTTAAATGAACCGTCTGTTTCGTTTTTTCTCGTAGAGACGATCAGCCTGTGACGCCGAAAACCCACTCCGCCAAGTGGAACGGTGTGTTTCTCACCATATAAGGAGGTGCTTTAGCTTCAAGATGGATAATATGTTCTGTTCTGGACTTGTGGAAGGCCATTGGTTCAGATGGAAACGGTCACAAACCATAACTCTGGAATGCTGTCCAAGAGCTGAAGTGGCTTCACGCTCCCTGAGCGTTGAAAGGGGTTTATGCTATTATGTTGGCTAAGTGTTGACGTGGGTTCATGTTGGCTGAATGTTGTTATGGGTTTAGGTTTTGCTAAGTTTGAAATGGGTTTATGTTGGCTACGCTTTATGTGTTCATGCATTCTTTACTGTTAAACTGGGTTTAGTTTGACGTAATTAGATATTAGTTACCGAGCAGGTTTGCAGGCACGCCTCGTTATGGAAGTGGATGCTATTCTCAGATCAATCATTTCCAGAGTGTATGAGGTATTTGCAGAGACAGTTTCAACACCGACTGTGAGACAAGGTGCCTGTCCGTCTGTCCGTCTGTCCGTTCAGGTCTCAGTGATCTAAGGGAGTGGAAGAAGGACAAGGAACGGAAGTATTTCACTCATTTTGAAGAACCCACTTCACCTGAGGCTAAGACGCCTCCAGAGCAGAGTAAGACAACCCCCCCGCCCTTTTCCTCTCCCTCCCTGTCCCTCTCTTTCAGTATCCCTCTGTCCCTCTCTCTCTTTGCCTGTCTCTATCTGTGTCTTTCTCTGTGTGTGTGTGTGTGTATGTACTTGTGTGTACGGGTGTGGTGTGTGTGTGTGTGTGCGCGTGTGAGTGTGGGTTGACAGACATGGCCTATGCTTGCACTGCAGGATTAATTATTACAGAGCTACTAACCATCCACCCGGGTATTAGAACCCAGACACAGATGGACACCCAACACACACAGGACACACGCATGGCTGGACACACACCTACACGCACGCATGCACTGGACAGGCGCTCTAGGTTTGTGGTGACAGTTAGGGGGCAGTAGAGGGCGGGAGAGGGGCCACCTGAAAGACCAGAGTCTGTCTGTCCAAGAGAAGACATACGCACCGAAATGGCCACAGTGGAGGGAGGTCTGTGTGAGTCGCTATCCTGTTCCGTAACCGCGGGAGTTTTGGTTAGAGTGTACAACGATGTGGCTTTTTGACAAATAACCTTGCGACATTACAGTTTTTTTTGTCTGTATTTGTTATGGTTCTGAATGGATATGTCAAATTCTTGCAAGTTTTTTTTTTTTTCAGTAGACCATAGCTAACTTTAATGTCATTTTTCATTCTGTGGATATGTTCTTGAGATTTCTTTTCCAATGCTCTTCACTTTGTCCTTGTCATTTTGTCCTGTCTCTCTGCATCAGGTTCTGCAGGTAAAGATGTGCCTGAGACCACTGGGAAATTCAAACCGCGTCTTTCTGTTTCCTCTGATCAAGAGGTAAGTTAGTTCTCTGTCTCTATCCCTTGCTCACATTCTATATCTTTTTCTTCCTCTTTTTCTCTCTTTTTTTCTCTACCTCTTTCCATTTCTTTCTTTTTTTCTCTATCCCACAAAGATGGCACAGGTTGAAACTAGAGTCTGAGCTCTCCGCTGGGGGTCTGTGTGAGGCATTCTCCTCACCTGATTCAGGCATTAATATTTTACTGCTCAAACACTGCCTGTGGCAGATCTCCGTAGGTAAATTGTGGCAGTACCACTCTTTGGATAGGGGCTATAAGGAACATCTTAATGTCCTTACCTTGAATTTTGACTTAATCATTTATTAAGTATATGAGACTATAGTAATAGGAGACTAAATGCAGATTACACTTAAAGGGAAAGAATAATCTCTCCACCTTTGTGTCCAGTATGAAAAGAGGCAGAGTTCATTTTGCTTCTGTTATACATCTCCAGTCTTTGCACAGGGTAACAATTGTGTTGATGCTAGTTGGCGATGTCCTTTAAACTAAACACAGTGACTTTAAAACATTATCCACAAGTTCATCTGAGGATTTATTGGATTAATTGATAAAATCCTGAAAAATCCCTTTAAGTTGAAATTGGCATTCAACTCTGTGGGTGGATTTTAACTTCCCCCTTCTCCCACCTTCAGAGCTGTATCTTGCAGATAGATGTGTGTAAGCCTGAAGGAGGGGGGCTGGGCTTTGCTCTGATTGGAGGACACAACGGGAGCGCGCTCAGGGTGAAGGAGATCTGCGCTGGGGGCGTGGCCCAGCAGGACGGCCGGCTCAGAGTGGGAGACATACTGCTTGAGGTGGGCACACTGTTTGTACTCATACACACACTGCATTACAAATGTTGACTTGGTTCAAGCATGATTTCTACTCTATACAGTACCCTCCATAGGTATTGGGACAGTGAATACATTTTTCTTCATTTGGCTCTATACCACACAGATTTATATTCTCAGCTTTTTTTATTTGTGTACATATTGGTTTCGCCATATTGGAATAATAACACTTTTTAAAGGTTTAGCTTGTTTCTAGTTAGTACATGGTGTTTCTTACCATAACTTGTGCAGCCATACGAGAGCTAGTCTTAATTCTAGGCTTTGTATTTGCCTTTCTAGTCTGCTTTTGAAGTCTGTCAACATGAGCACCAAAGACAAGTCAATTTAAGTCTTGGAAATAATTATACATCTCAAAAAATTATATCTGATAAATAGCCAAAACATTTGGCTTACCAAAAACAAGAGTTACATATTTACATTAAAGATATTTATCAGATGCTCTTACCCAGATCCTTTAACAATGAAGCAAAGCCTTTGTAAGTTCAGCAATCACACAAGTTCTGGTAGACCAAGAAAGACCTCCACAGTAGATGACCAAAGAATGCAGAAAAGGTACACATAATGAAGAAAAGAAGACCATTCCCCAGGAGCTATATGTCGATGTGTCAGCCACTACCCTCCATAGATACTTCACCAGCACCAACTGCAAAAATCATATTTAGCCTCAAGAACAGGATGGCCTAAAAAGTACCTAAAAGAGCCTTCTCTGTCCTGGATAACAAGGATTAGCATGTACCAGATAACGTGGAGAAAGGAGTCTCTAACTCAGTACAGGTCATTCAACAGTATTTATTACAGAGAAAAAGGGGTGTGGTAAGTTTTTGCCCATCTGTCTTGTGTCACATAGGTTTTTACCCAAAGGGCGAGCTGTCCCTCCACCTTATCCTTCTCAACTCCTGAGGAGTCACAATGTCTGGACAATCAACAGATAGACACTAAAGGGTTACATAGATTTACTGATTTACGAGTAACCCTCTAATCCGCTGGTGCCGGTGAAGGATGCCCCTTAGTCAAACACCAGATCCCCCTTGCCATCTTTAACCAGTAACTCATTTATACATGTATAGGATGACCAAGTATACATCAGTGCAAGAATTTCCACAACAACCAATGTGTACACAAATACACTGAAATAAAAGCTAAGAATGTAAATTTCATCCTCATAGAAACTGTTCACTTTTAAATGAAACTTTTGGAGACCCTTCACAGGCCCAATACTTACGGAGGCCACAGTGAATGATGTCTGTGTACTCAACTTGTGTTGTATTCCTGTGTTCTAGGTCAATGGCATAATAGTCTCAGGTCTGAGCCACAGTAAGGTGGTGGATATCCTCCGTAACGCCGAGGGAAACATCCAGCTCACAATCTGTAGAGACATTATTCCGCAGGCCAGCACAGCACCCTGCACTGATACAGCCTTCTCAATGGCTTCCTGTCCAGGATCATATATGACATCATGTCCTGGAGTGAATATGGCCCCTTGCCCTGGAGCAAATGTGACATTGTGTCCTAGATCCAATATGGCCTCCCCTCCTGTGTCAAATGTGGACGTCTTCACCGAACCCTGTGAAGGGAATGATGTAGAGCCTGTGTCCAACCAGACTGCCTGCTCCTCTGATCCCCAGCCAGAGAGCCTCCCCCCTGGTGAGATCCATCACACATTTTTATTTAGAATCTGTCCATAAAAGACACTTTTAGGTAAGGCCTCAATCCTGAACCAACTGTAGCCCATGAACAAACGGTGCTATTGTCTGTGTATTCCAGAGGTGACTTCAGACCTGTTACCTGACACAGACAAGGACGACATCCCCCTTTCTCCCCACCGCCTCGCTACTCCCCATGGCCGCTCCCACCGCCTGCGGGCCCTAACAGAGGAGGAAATGGCTATGCTGGTAACACACACACAACTGTGACATCTTTATTATGAATATGGGATGCACCTCACTCAACTGCAGCCTGTGTGTGTGTTTATGTGTGTGCGTGTCTGTAGGAGAGCTGTGACAGTTCACCAACTCATGAGGGTTGCTGCCTGCCCAGCAAAACTGTAAATGACTTGTTCCATGACGCCTCGGGACGGTAAGATGGGTCTCCTGCTCTCCTCTACGTCGACCTGTCATATGAAAGTCCCACTTTGCAAAATAATTATTGGCTTAAAGAAAATAAAAGACTAAATAAGCGTGATGACTGATATTCATCCCTAGTTATTCTCCCCCAAACCCTGACCCATGTGATCTGCCATGTCACCCCTTACCCACATTTTGATTGGGTTTGATGATGTGTTAGTGTGATATCACATTAGAGGACAGTTTATTTTAGAGGAACTTGGCAATTTGAATTTGGGAGTTACAAACCAACCGGATGAATAGTGTTCGCACTCAGTTTGTTTGCACTGTCACTGTTCTAGACTGCGGTCATCTTCACACCACCCGTTAGTTAATATGGCGTGCATTCAAATAGTGACCACAAGGAGACAGCAAAGAGCCACTAATGAAACACAAACCTTCGTAGCTTAAAAGGACCATTTCACAATGGTTCAATAGAAGTTCTCTTGACAGTTAGTATGATATGATGATACATCATAACTATTTATAACATTATTTGATATCAGTTACAATAGCAGCTTTTCTATACTGTATTTTAGGTGGAAAAGAAGCAGGGAAAGGAGGCTCAGCTTTGCATGATTTCTACCCCCTACGGAACACTATAAATGGTCTGGTCTGCCCCCCTACAGAAGAGTAGAAATGGTCTCATCCATACCCCCTGACCTCCCCAGGAACCAAAACTCTGTGACTACATTTGAAGAAACATTGACAGGCTGCAAGAACAGTCAATCAGACGGCTGGAGCAGTGAGGACGAGGACGAGGATGATGAGACATTTGAAGCTAATGGTCAGGAGAACATTTCACCCTTCTCAGGTACAGGGATGGGCCGCCGGTTCAAATCCCAAGTCTATGGGGATTTTGTATCTTGCAGTTGTGCTTATGAGCAAAACATGAATACGTGTTCATGTTTCGCTAACGTGCTTGGGACTAGAACTCTTTACAAGGATAGTAAAACAAAGATGAAGACTGTTTCCAGCTTGAGGTTAAGTTTAGGCTAGAAGTTACACTTTAGGTTAGGGTTAGGTTCTGGCATAACATTATGCTTTTGGGGTTAAGTATATTGGGTTAGGTTAGGGTCAGAGTAAAGGTTAGGGCTTAGGAAATATATGACTTTGAATGTAACCTTTTGAATATCTTGTAGTTTCCCCCCAAGAACAGAGATTTCTGAAGCGTGTGTGTGTCTGCGTGCGTGCGTGCGTGTGTGTGTGTGCGTGCGTGTGTGCGTGCTTGCATGGCCAACATTGGTATGCATGGATTTAATAGTTATGTTTGAATGAGTGTGTTGTGTGTGAAATACAGCACACAGGTTCCATTTGTAATCATGAAGAACTACTCTCTCTCTCACCAGGTACACAGATAGTTTCAGAAGAAGAGCTGGCCAATCTAGCCATAATCAGTCCAGCCAAGCCCAGTCAGTACTCTGGCTCTCGGGTCGAAGCCCTCATAAAGATACTACAACATCAACTAGACCAACACGAACTGATCCGAGAGTTCATTGTGGGTATACAGTTCTTGCTCCTACCAAACACACACAGCCACACACACACACAGAAACTAATGAATAATGCTACTGAATGTGTTCTGCCTTTTTAATAGTTACAAACATTTTAGTTGCTGTTTTTGTGTTGATTCGGTGGCTTGTTTTAGGCCTTGGAACATATGAAGCCATCTGATAACTGTCTTGTGGGGAAAGCACCAGAGAACCGGGAGAAGAACCGTTACCGGGACATCTTGCCGTGTAAGTGCCTGTTAAGTTGGTTTCTCTTTAGTCCCTCGCACCTTACTGAGGAGATGAAAACACAACTGGAAGGCAAGTCACAATTTGTCCAAACCAAGGCTGGTCAGTGTCTAAACCAGAGTGTGGCCACATCCATCCCATGGCTTTGGGGCCATATCCATCCAACAAGACGATTTAATCCAGCCTGCAGTAGCTTTGAGTATAAAATATAGTGTACAGAGAATGCTAATCGATAGGTGTAAGGATACTGGAAATAACATGTAAATTGTTGGTATTGCCATAATGAAACCCTAAATCCTAACACATTTTCTGCCACTTTTCGTCCCTCATCAATTTGCATCCTGACACTTGAATGTTAATCAACATCAAAAGTATGGAGAAACAATAATAGACCTGTACATTCTTTAATATCTTCCCTTATATGGCCCTTGAGCCAAAAAGTTTGTCTACCCATAGTCTAACTGTGTATTTCTATAACAAGCACAGCAAAGCAAGCAGAAAAAAAACATCTATGCACTTTTTCAGAATTTAGAGTTCAAGAATGGAGCACTTTAATGAATTTACACACACACACACAGAGAGACAGACACATTTCTTTGAAGAGACTGCAGCACAGTGTAGTTGGAGTGCAGTGTCTAATGAACAGGGTCTTGGGATTATCTTCTTTGCTCAAGCAAACTTTAGCAGAAAATAGAAACCGAGATGTTGATGCCAGCCACCCCTTTTTTATGATAATTCACTCCCGGCAGAACCTTGCCCCCCTTTACACACGCACACACAATTTGGTTTCATAGGTTTTAAACCGGCAACTTCTTAGAGCTCAAGGCAGTCTCTAAAGGTAAGGAGTGTAGATGTGTGACATTATTCACATTTTACATCACTTATTTGGGTCAATTACCCTGTTTATTCACTCAAATAACAAACTGTACTTTACTAACTTTGCTGAACATACATTAACTTAATCTACCAAATGCTCAGGTGTTAGTAATGCAAAGCCAATTAAAGCCCAATCATCTGCAAGTGGGGGCTGGAAAAAACAACATGTTTATCAAGTTTATTCCCGCTGTGTTTGAGTAGGAGAGCAATGCCAATCAGTTCTGTCCCCCTGACGAGCTGGAAACAGAATGTTCTCAAAACATACAGTCATAAACATTTAGCACATTGGAGCGAGTGCAAATGTTGTTATGGGAAAATATCAGACCTGCTCCCTGAATATATACACACACACACACCGAATATTCACAGTACACGTCTGCTGAGATGTCACAGCTTTAGAGAGAGGGGGGGAGAGTGAGAAGACAGAGGGGAAACAGAAAGAGAAGTAGGGACATTGTCTGGAGGACGGGAGGTGAGGGGGAGGATAAGTTGGGAGACCACCGCTCTCCATTATAGCCCCTGTGAGATACCCCGGAACATTCCTCTCTTCCCTCTCTCCATCTATCAGTCTGTGTATCTACTCTTCAGGACCCTGTCTTTATTCGTTTATTCAGTGTGTTATCCTCTGTTAGTATTTACTGGTCCCTAGATCCAAGTGTTCCAGAGAATACAACAACACGCCATTGTTAAGAGTCATTACAGCATTATTAGAAACACTATTGGCCAGTAGCACCCACAAGTCCCCTCGTAAACATAGCTGTGTGCGTGTACTGCTTCATTGTTCTATTTTGGAAACTTTAGGGCAATGTGCATTTCACTAGGTCGCTCCATAGGGGAGAAATGTGGCGTCCAGACGTCTTTAAACAGAATTGCTCAGTATTGACATCCTCGTAAAATGGTTTATCGTATTTAGTTGTCATCAGAGTTAACTCCTCTATTGAAACAGGGTTTGGGAAAGTTGTGAAACTGACATAGTGTAGGTCAAAACAAATGATCTTAAATCATATTTGTATGATGTGTTTTTTGAAACGTGACCTTATCTCGCTTCCTGGATGTCTTGTTGCATGCTGGTTAGCATGACAGCCAGTCTCCCCACAAGCATACAAACACTAACACAGCCCACCGTGACAAAATGTATCCCTTGTACTCTAAATATGTACATATATTCACCTCACCCCAACACTATCTGATTTAAACACTCAAATTCCCCTCTGGCATTTTCTCTGATTCAGACCCTGTCCCTGGGCCCTCCTCCTTCTGCCAGCACACAGGGATACATACATATGTATTTACTATCCTTCAGAGTACCCAAAAAAATGTGATCCTCAGACATGTAATATTAACATGAAACCTAACTCCTAATCCTAACCCCAATTGTTACTTTTACCTTAAACCTAACCACCATGCCAAAAACTGCTTTTTGCTCACCATGTTAGTAAAACCTGTCTCAACACTGGTGCACACACACACTCATGCGGACAAACACCAACACACTAATGCAATTGACTGTTCAAGTTTCAAGGTTTATTTGTCAACTGCACCGAACAACACCGCATCCAATTCTTGTGACATGGCACCCGAAATCTACGTAAAGAGAGTTAAGGATGTATACAAGCAAAAACATAGCCAGACAAAAAATAATAAGAAAAAGTGAAAATATAAATAACACTGCACACTAGCAGCAGTAAAAAAATTAAAAGAGTACTGTAAACTAGCAGTAATCTGGGTGATATTTTTGAACATTTAGATAGGGCAATTATTGCAGAAATACAGTACACATAAAAGTGTAAACTGGCTGCAATTGGTAGAATAATTGAATATTTGAGATTCATATGAGTGTAATAATCTTAATTAATCTTAATAAGAACGTGTTCTCTCTCTCTCTCTCCTCTCACATTCTAGACGATAAGACGCGTGTACCACTAGGTGATGCCCAGGACTATATTAATGCCAGTTATATCCGTATGGAGGTTGGCACTGAGGAGTTCATCTACATCTCCTGCCAGGGACCTCTCCCCTCCACCTTGGCCGACTTCTGGCAGATGGTCTGGGAGAACAGGTATGTGGTGATTTGTGGTGATGTTTTCTTATTTGTTTTTGTTATGTTATTGTTGGGAGTTTGTTCAACAATTTGACTCTCCCCATGTGTAGACTTCAAGCACATCTCTTCTCTTAAAGAAAAAGGACTGGCCCCAGATTGGGGGTCCCATGTCACTGTGATAGCAAGTACAGCTGCGTCATCGCAGCAAGGTTTTATTCCTGGTCGTGGAATACCGACCTCCTGCAAGCTCAGTATTGGTTAATGCGTTCACCTCCAGGGTGTTTGTGCCCGTGATAACTTCCTGGTTGAGGGGGCAGTGTAGTAAGAAGCCGAAGTCTGTTGTTGTGATGAGACAAGGCCATAATTGAAAACGGGGTGAGAAAGTGGAGCTGGCCTACTACTTAACAATTACCTTAAAATATGTTTATAACACTAGCAGAACAGTTCATTACAATTTACATTTCATTGCATTACAATTTTGACAAAAAGTTTTATTCAGGGAACTGAGCTATTCCTATTGGACAGGTCTTAATAGTTGCTTCCTGTCAGTGCTGACCTTTAGCTACATTTCATAGCCTGATAAGCAGTACAATATTGGTGACAACCCTCCATCCCTCTTTCCCAGATCTGATGTGATAGCCATGATGACTCAGGAGATGGAGAGAGGCAGGGTGAAGTGTCACCGCTATTGGCCAGAGATAGCTAGCTCTCCACTGGACACGGGACGCTTCCAGCTCAGCATTGAGAACCAGCAGTTTCTGGAATACTTCCACATCAAGATCATTCGTATGGTGGAAAAAGAGGTGAGGAGATGGAGAGATGACAGGAAGACGGGAAAGCCTCAATGTAATCCACTCGTTGATGTGTCTGAGAATGCTGTTTAATGCTGAAATTTGTAAAGCAGCCATGAATTATAAGTGTTTCTATTTTGAATCTACTAAATCCAAATGAAATAGGTTTGACGGATGCTTAATGGACAGGCATCTCTATTAAAGCTGGAATCTGTAGTTGAAACCAAAAAATTCATAATCCTAGCCCTCTAAAAGATAATATATTGAATAAGGAAAGATTACTTTAAAAAATACTTCAAAACATATTTTGATGATGAAAAGTGTTAGTTCACGTTTGTCTACAATCAGTGGAGTAAAAAAAAAAGTCTGTGTATTTATACTAAGGACATCAAATTCATACTCAAAATTGAAATGTCATTTTAATGTTACAAAAAATATATATTGAAGAGAGGTGACGGAGCAATATTAAAATGTTCAAATATATGTATGACTTCTTGAGCACCTGTCCTAAATCCCACCATCTCTGGCCCACTGTCAGTGTAAGGTGGTGTTTAGTCGACCAGGTTGGGGTAACAATGTTTGTTCTTCTGCTGCCCTCAACTCATCCATTACGTCTGAGGGCGCGGAACCTGTTTTTTTTGTTTTTGCGAGCTGACATTGACGTAGCTGGAATGGTGTCAATGAAACGTTCACAATGAGGGCCAACATGCACTTGAATCACGTAGGGTAGAAACGGCAACTGAGCACCATCTACATCTGAAGTTCTGCTGAACATAGAAAGGACTTGGTTTCTGTGAAGCCCATTGGTTTGACTACGATGTGGAATTTTACGCTTGTTCAACATCGACCAACTTCAAAGTTCCATGTACAAAATGCCCATAGTAGCCAGAGAACCAAACTTCCCTCACAAGAACTAACCTGACAAGATAGGCCTTGGTCAAGTATATGAACAAGAACCCAATGGCCACTCGAAATTAGCTTCACAATTCTCTGCAGAGATGGGAGAACCTGCCAGAAGGACAACCATCTCTGCAGCACTCCATCAATCACGCCTTTATGGTAAGAGTTACAGTACAGCCACCTGAAGGAACCTGAGGGCATGAAGTAAGATTCTCTGAATTATTAGGCCTGAATGCCAAGTGCTATGTCTGGTAAAAACAGGGTTCTGCTCATCACCCATCTAATACCATCCCTAGGTTGAAAGCCTGGTGGTGGGAGAGCATGATGGTGCTCCTCAGTGAGACTGGTCAGGATTATAGGGAAGAACAAATTGAGCGATATACAGAGGTCCTTGAAGAAAACTTGATCCAAAGTGTACATCACCTCAGACTGGGGTGAAGATTCATCTTTCAGCATGGCAATGACCCAAAGCAAACAGCTAAAACAACACTGGATTGGATTTGAGACCCGTCTACAGTATGAAAGTCCTTGAGTGGTTCAGCCAAAGGTCTAATCCCATTGAATGTCTGTGGGAAGACATGAAATTTGCAGTGAACCACCTCTCCCCATCCTATCTGACTGAGCTTGAGAGGATTTACAAAGAAGAAAGGGAAAAACTGCCCAAATCCAGGTGTGCAAAGCTATAAATAGCCAATAAGACTCGAAGGTCACTGCCAAAGTTGTTTAAACAAAGTATTAAATAAAAGGTTGGAATTCTTGGAATAAATGTACTTTACATTAGAAATGTCCATTTTCTATTCTCATGAAAATGTTACAAATTTCTGAAAACATGTTTAAACTTTATTATGAGGTACTGTGTGTAGATTGATGGTGTGTCAGATTGTGGTTTCACCCAGAGGAAAGGCAGCAGTCCATCTAGATACTGTAACAGCAGAGGACAGGGTTAGGGAGGGGTTGTAAAAAAACAGCTGTGATGCCACTCAGTCTGGAAGCCAATTTGTCAATAGGAATGCCCCAAGACATTGTCAGGGGTCAGTAAACAAATGATGAGTAACTAATCTATACAACAGTCACGGGTCAGCAAGCACATGATGAGCAACCTCTCTCTAACAACCATACTGATGAATATAAAGTTTAAAGGAAGCAGAATATTTCCTGCAAAGAAAGACATAAGTATTCTCAAATTATGGTACAAAAAGTATATTCAATTATAAATTAAGTCTGTAACACAACAATGTGAATAAAGTGAAGTGGTCTGAATACTGTACTTTCCAAAGACACTTTATGAATACGTTAATCCAAACACCCTTTAGTGTCTCAGCAACCCCCTTCCTTAACATTTTCTTTCCTCGCTTTCCGTAACATATACGCCAGTCACATTTTACGAGAAAAATGTGATCTCTGTTCCCTCCTCCTATTCCAGTCCGGTGAGTCCCATCATGTCCGTCACCTGAAGTTTACCCGTTGGCCTGACCATGGCGTACCACAGTCTTCGGAGCAGCTGGTCAGATTTATCCGCTACCTCCGAGCAGTCCACCATAAAGGACCTGTCACTGTTCATTGTAGCGCTGGGATCGGACGAACAGGGGTGCTGATCTGCACCGACGTCATACTGAGTCTCATCGAGAGCGACCTCCCGGTGAGTTGGAGCACACTGTTGCTGACCCCTATGTGCTGCCCAATGGACCGGCTTTAAAGTCACCGGCTTCCTCATTGGTACTTTTCAGCGTGAACGCAATTCTACGCAATTGACGTTGTATGTTAAAGAAAACAAAGAAACGTCTTCAAGTCTTTATTTGCTGTTGTGTGGAGGGTAAAATTAGTGTACGTTTTAGGGACACTGATTTCTTTCATTATTTTATATTGAGCGTGTGAAAGTGTTTTATAGAATGTCATTAGGAGGTGTATGATTTGTAAGTGTTAAAAATTTATTGTATTTTTTCAGTTGTCAAGGCTAATATAACACTGCTGCGGGTGGGAATAGTACATTGGCACATGCACACACACTCACTCCTGTGCTTTTCATTTGGTAGTCCTTTGGTGTTCATTTGGTGTATGTGACCAATAGACGCCAGGTTTCATGAACCTCCTTGTCCCACTCTGTCAACAGATCAACGTAAGTAGCATTGTGAGGGAGATGAGACTGCAGCGATACGGCATGATTCAGACCAAGGTCAGTAACAAAGCACTACCTGCCTGAGGAACTTTGTCATGTGGGTTGGGATTGATTCCGTTTCAGTTACATTTCTCCCCGGTCAGGAAGATTTCGGTTAACAATTAAATTGAACCCAACCCTGGTGGTCAGGGGTCAGGGCTTGACCATTTGATTGGTCATTCAGGCCACCACTGATTCTTTTCTGTGGCTTCCATGATCTTAACTCACTCTTTTTGGCCAATGGTCAGTAATCAATCAACATATTCCCGGCTCCCTGTTTAAGTAGTTATTTTGTTCTTTGTCCTGTGTTGCTAATGCATGGTGTTTTGGGTTCAGTTCCCACAAGGGGCCAGTGGAAAGAAGAATAAAAAAAATTACTAGTGTGAGATTTGTTCATTGTTTTATTTCTCTTTTGTGGTTGTTAAGAACATGGTTGGTCAAAAGAAACATGTTACCATAGGAACAGGTAGCAAAAAATGTAAGTCGAGTGAACCCACTGAGTAAGACAGAGGCTGCCACCCAGAAGCTGTGTCCATCTAATGTGCCTAACATCTAATGTGCCTAACATCTAATGTGCCTAACATCTAATGCGCCTAACATCTAATGTGCCTCATCATTAGTCATTAGAAAAATAATATCCAGAGAGGCTTACGGAAGCTATTTTGGTGAACTTGAGCAACAAGAACGTAACACATTTTTCACCTTGTGGATTTAGGGATTCAGTCTAGCAACCAGATGCTTTAACCACTAGGCTAGTAATATAAGTCACTTATCTTTGCTCACAGGAACAGTACCTTTTCTGCTACAGAGTTTGGCTGGAAGTTCTACATGGCATTCTGCAGCTGCAGGGGAACCAATGGCAACATGAGAGCCCCCGGGAACTTAATATGAGCCCTCGTGAACTAACCAACCGATGGCAACCAGACAGCCCTGTTGAAGACAATCAATTGGTTTGACCACTTAAACACCACCCCCTCCCAAAATAGAGCCCTAACCCATTTACATTAGCAATATTTGAATATTTGGCTGTGTAAAATATACATTTTGTTAGCAGTTGATTAAATCATAAGCACTGTATACTGTATATAGCATACATATACAGTGCCAACTCCTTTGTTCATTAAATGTCATGCTAAACACTTCTGATGATTTAAAGTTATCAAAAGCACATATTGGAGGAGTGACCAGACTAAACTATGTTTCTGAAGAGTTTTTATCATCAGGTTAGGAATGTGTGTATTAAGGTAGCTATTTTTAATTTAGGTCCTTTTGGGTTTTCAGATTTGACAGCCTTTAGAGATATAGCGATGTTGCCTTCTGTGTTAAGATTTCTAACAACTGAAGTGTTACTGCTAAGTAATTGTATTTCATAATTCAGTGTTTAATTTCCCTTATTTATCTAATGTATATATTTTCCACAATTGTATTGCACTGACAAAATATCAATTAGAAACCCTATATGTTGTAGCACCATATCATTAGGAAATTATGTCCTGGCTCACAGCAATACACAGGCTAAGATGCTGGATACCCAAATCTGTGTTGGAACATCTTGAATTATGTAGCACATACTGTATATAGATTTAATGTAATATCGGATTATAATATTGTGAAATAAGTGCATGTTAAAAATGTACAAATTCTCTCTACCATTGAAATGAGAATTGAAATAGCATCAAGTGCCTTGTAAAGAATTGCAGCTTTGTCATAATGATAGATATTAGTTATGTTGTGTTTATTCAAATTTGTTGATCATCCTTGAAGTGTGAAGCGATTACTTTTTATTTTCAGATTCCCAAAAGTGTTTATGTTGATGCTCTACAGATTATCTACAGAGTATCAGTCACTCTGTCCTATACATTTACTGTGTTCTGTTCATGTCTTATTATCCCACATTCGGAATCATTGTGTGTGAATTTTGCAGTACTGTAGTAAAATTGCATTCTTGTCATTTTGGAGACAAATGTCTATGACTGCTAAACAAGTGCTTAGGAATTTGAAATGTAATAAAGGGCAAATGCACAAACATTTTTGGTGTATTTCTGAAGGCATTTCATATTGTTAACATTATTGTAGCTGTGGTTTTAATAACAGAGCCACATACTTTACTGTCTCTAATTGTACAGCACATTACATATTTCTGTATCTGTATTTACTATGTCATAAAACACTTCTGATTTGTGTCATAGTTAGGTCCTGACGATTAGAAACCGATTTGATTTACTGTATTGTATATGACAAGAACAGTGCAGCGAGTTAGAAACACAGATCTTCCTGAAAGTTTAATGAGAACATAGAAAAGAGAGAATGAGAGAGAGATGGAAAAGGCTATTGACAGAAAATGTAAGAGAGAGGGAAAGTAAAGGTCTACCATCAACACTATACTGAGGAAAGGAGAGACAGAGTCAGAGAGAACAAAGGCTTATTGACAGTACATGGAAAAGAGAGAAAGGGGGAGAACCCCTAACTGGGATTCCATGTGGTTCCTATGGAACAAAATAAAACCCCTCCAGGAATACTGCAGGGCAAATTAGTTTGTCTCACAGGGTTCTTTATGACCACATGGAACCCCAGGAAACACAGCACAATGCCGAAGAGGAAAAGACTAGCGTCAACACAAACACAGACTCTGGAGTGGAAAGTTTTGAACCAATGAAAGCATATCCCTCTCTCCCACTCAGTGTCTGTCTCTCCATTACTACTCCCTACCTCACTCCATCAGTCACTCTCTCACACCATCATTCACTTTCACTTTTATGTTCGCTTCCTGATTCCAACTCAGAATGGCATTTATACAAAACCCAACTTTTTGCAGAGGATAGGATAGGTGACATAAGGGCCTTTCAACTGCATATACTCCTCATCCTCTCTCTCTTGGTCCACCACTAGATACCCCCTACTGACCATATTGTCCAATTGGGGGTGGCAGAGTTGAGTAGTCCCAAGTGTTGGACCTGTTAACAAAAGGTCTAATCCACTTTCCTTCTATCCCTTTCCCTGAGCAAGACATTTAACCTCAATGGCTACCATGTTGTTGCTGTAAATAAGATTATCCTAGCATACTTACCTGGTAAAATAATGGTGAAAAAATGCTTGTAAGAAGAGTATATGTGAAACGTCAAGAGTTTTGCAATTGACAAAAGCTGAAGGACAAAAGAGGATTTTCAGAGATGTAAGGTTGTGTGGAGGACATGGAGGAGTGGTAATCAATGTACTCACTATATCTTCCATAACCGTCATGTTTTTGGAGCCATTCTGTTGTAGTTTTGCTTATGTGGATTGGATCATTGTCCTGTTGCCAGATCCATGTTCTGTTCAATTCAGCTTATTGACAAATGGCCTCACATTCTCCTCAAGGAAATGATGGTACAATATGGAATTCATGGTTGCCACCGCCTCCATGCTGTGAAGTTGGTAAAAGCTTTTTCTGTTTTAAAGCAGTGCTTTGTTTGTCATTGTAGCCAAACAACTTCTATCCAGAGCACATTGTTCCAGTAGTTTTACCCAGGGGTTGTCTGGCAAATGTCAGTTGTATCTTGATATTCTTTTTTTATATACTTTTTGACCACCCATGTAGGCCAAGTTTGTACTGTACAGCCTCTTTCTGACAGTTTGCTAAATCATCCGTTGGACCAAAACAGGTGAAAATGATCATCAGAGAATAACTTGGGAGGGTTCAGTCTTCCATACTGATTAGAAACGTGTTCTGCTTTGGTCTCAACCATAAGAATGTGTGGTAACACATCATGCCAAGATCAAAAGACCTATCTGAGGGATTTGGAAGAAAGTTTATTGAAGCCCATTTAGATAGGTAAGTGTGTGTGTGTGTCCTTTTAATGTAATCTTTTTTTATTTTGTGCTTAAAAATATACCCTTTCTTAGGTTTGCTTATTGTCACTTAAGTAAACACAAAATGTGTACCTTGGAAGTTATGTGTACTCTCTTAGTTGGGCAAGATTATCTACTTCAAGAACTTGGATTGGTCGGTGTGATACTACCATAGGCGAAAACCCTTTGGGGGGATGGGGGGGTCATGACCCCCCTTTCTGGGGTAAACTATAATTTGTCCACCTCAATACATCACTGTAAGCATAACTGTGTCATTTCAGTAATATTAATATGACGCAATGAAAGCACCTATGCTGATTATCGATGCCTAATTGCACGTTTTTAAGTTTCAAAAGATTGCAACCCCCGCCATCACCTCATAATGGATTGATCCACTGCCCCCCAGCCCTGAGCAGCGGCACTTCGTGCAGGTACAGTGGGTCCATGGGCGGGAATCTGACCTTCAGTCACTGGTGGCTGACTTTCAGTAAGTAGTACAAAAAAAGGATATGTTATACATTTCTTTACTTCTATCACTCAATACAACAAAACACATAACCGTCACCAGCCTTCATTATCACTACACTGAATTACAGGTCACACTTTATGTTAGCAGTGTTTGCAGCTGTTTGAATTCAAGTCAATGAGAGAAGCTTACAGTGCAATGTAGTGTTCCTTAGCTGGCTAGGTGATCGTGTTCTTATCTACCGTCTGAAAGGCACTCAATGTACGTAGGTATTGTGAGGTTAAATCCAGTAAATTTGTTTTGTGTTGGTAGGGTTCACACAAAATTGCAGAATTTGCAGAGCTACTGTAGTGAGCCAACCAATGGTGCAAGCTAAAACAGTCCCCCAATCAATTATTGTCCCCCTCAATAATTGCTCTTGAGACAATTTCATGAAATTGTCCTCTCCAAAGTTGATATCAGATTTTCGCCCCTGGATACTACTATAATCTCAAATATAACTGGCTGGTCATGCTCTTCCAGTGGTCATTTTTACATAGCATCTAATTGGGTTAGGAGTGGCTAAGTTGTTTAGTAGAGTGGCTAAGTGTCACATAGTTTCCTATGGCAAATTGTAACAGCTACTATACGTAAACCTTTTTGAGATCATTGGAGAGTTGACTCAGAGTTCATAGTAGTCAACCCACCCAGTAGTCAACCCACCCAGAATCTCTCAGACCTACTGATTGGCTCTCCTTGGCATCTGCTTGATTATAATTGGATAGCTGAACTCTCAAGCGAAGGGATAATGATGGTGATGATGATGGACACTGATGAGGTAGAAACGCTCATTGGGCTAAAACAGGATGCACTGACCCTGAAATAGAATAATAGTAAATTTTGAGAAAAGGTATAGAAAAGGGCAACACACCTAACATTGAGCGAGGGAAGGAATTTCATCCTATTCTTCACAATGTACAAATTGCGGGCCTCTCTGCCACGCTCTCTTTAGAAACACAGATGAGGCTAATTTCTTCGAGCCTACTGAGTTACACATGGTCATCAATCCCTGTTCATCCATTGAGTAAAAATTCTAGTTACTGTTATTCAAGCTATTCACCTCGGCGCGTTTGTCTTCTCCCGGTAACCAAATTCACAGACGGAGACCATCCAGCCGTGTGCTGACAGGGGTTGTATAACGATAACACATTAAAGTGCCTGCGCTTCCATGTGTACGTGTGGGCGTTACTGTGTGTGCTCCCATAATACACATAATGCAGATGTGTGTGTCTGTGTGTGAATCCAACATCTATCCTCCAGATCCTTGGTATCTTAATAAAGTCTCCATTCGTCTAGACCGTGCGTCCCACTTCCGCTCTGATGGTTGCATGGACGGGATGTGAAAGCAGATCACAAAGTTCAAGTTGACTTTGTCTCTCCGGGCATGGATGTCTTTTGTCTTGATCACAAGGATTTTACTATAGTCCACTGATCCCAGCTCTGGGTACTCTGAATGTTATATTTGCATAAGAATGGCTTTGATTCTGTCATCCGATTTTCTAATTAAAATCTTGTTTCTGAATAATCTCCCCTTTTATGGAAGGTCAAAACCCAACTGTAAAATTTTTTATTTTAGTTTTGACCTGGGCGATAAGGCCTTTTGGATATTCTACCACTTCTTGTGCTTTGTTGGCAGCAAGAGTCTGAGAAATAAAGAGAAATCCAAGATAGAATTATAGTTTTTTGAGTTTGACTTAGAAAACTCGCAAACACAGCCATACACTTCACTCCACCCCCTTCCTCGCAATTTTGTAGTTATATAGACACTTGATATTATGACACACACACACACACACACACACACACACACACACACACACACACACACACACACACACACACACACACACACACAGGGCTCCAGAGCTCTTTCTTTACGCCAAGAGAAGGGGGAAGCATCATAAAGATGTTTGGTCTGGAGAGAGTGAATCATGAGGTGTTTTGGGACTAGGCTGGAGCATAGCCCATCTTCAGAGCATTGGAAACGCTGACACAAACACACACCCATCAGCACACATACGCAAACATCACACATACACACACAAAAATCACACACACAATTTCCACTCCATTACTGTAATTATCTATCCCTGCAGACTGAATGTGAATGGGCATCTGTCACCACTACAGCTCTGCTAATATAAACACCTTTATTGAGAACGGGTAATGGGATTTTTCACCTCCAAATCTAAATTATAGTCAGATGTTTCCAGACCTCAATAATAGCTTAATGTCAAGATGAGTTCACATTCCACACCATCAGTGTTGCAAATAGAAAATGTAAACAGATATGAACAGTACATGGAGCTGACCTTTTCTGTTATTTTCATGTATATCAACAGTGCGCCAATTAAATTTAAACTGTATTATAGTATGTTGTTCATTAGTCCTCTGATAATGCAGAAAGTGTTCGTATCAACATTTAAAGGGGCATTTCACCATGGGAGATCTTTAGGTGGTTTGTATCATGTTTGAAAGAATTCTAGGACATAGCATATTGTTTCACACATAACTGGCCAGAGTTAGTGTAGGAATGGGATGTGTGCTAAACAACACACTATTACTTCAGAACATGTGATCTGAACAGAAAATATGGTCATGTTTTCTTTCATTTTGCAAAGCCTATGTGTCATACTGATTTCACTAGAAGTACATTTCTGTGTAGTCACGGTTGTCTTTGATAGACAGAGCCATTGGGTGTCTTTCAGCGATATCCCAATCAGCAGATATCTTAATAAATGTACAAGCTGTCAAAAAAAATATATTTCTAAAACATTACAATTCTACTTTCGCCCAGTCCTTCCCCTCCCCTCAGGGTTTCAAAACATCCCGGTTGACTGGGTACTGCTAGGTAGCTAGCTAACTTACCCTTGTATAACACAATGGCTTGTCACCATGATTTGAACCAGTGTATATTGGTTAAACAATTCAAATCAAATATGGATTGTAGAATGTATTCACAATCGCATTTGCACCACCGCAGTTTTAATCAGGACAAAGATGGCAAATTATTATGTTCATTCTATTTATTTGCCATGCTTCTTGCTAAACAAACAGTGTCTGTGAGAATTGACATACTGCTTGTTTTGGGTACTGTAGGTTCAGAAGCGACAGTAACTATTGAGATAGTGTTGCCTGAAAGTATTTATGATTGTTTTAGTGTCAGAACCAGTCTTTGTTTCATGACATAACAGGTTTATAGTTATCAATTCCATATGTTGATTTAGAGGAAATCATGTGTGTCATGGAAAAACTACATTTACAAAACAAACAGAAATGTGTGCAGGTGCAAAAATAAATGAACCCCAAGTTGCATTGGATCAAGTAAGTAGAATCAGGTGGGTAAATAATTGAATACCAAAAGAACAAATCATAGGAGGGATCTTTAGGAAATAGTTTGGGTGGGACTCTGAGAGACAAAAAACCTGGTCAGTTTGGTGTTACCCATACAGGTGAATGCAAACAGCATGCCGACAGGAAAGGAGATCTCAGAGGACATCAAGAAGAAAGTGGTGAGAGCATATAAGTCTGTGGAAGGCTATACAAACATCTCAAAATGATCCTCTGCAAGGCAAAACATTTATAAATGGAGAGCATTTAACATGACAGCAACTGGCCTTGAAGTGGACGCGCTTCCAAAATACCCCCAATAGCCACAAGAAAAATAATAAATAGCGTAAATGCCAAGCCAAACATAACATCTGGAGATTTAAAAACCTCCCTTGCTGTATCTCAGGTTACTGAACATGCTTTAACAATAAGAGCACTGAATCAAAATTGCTGTCATGGGAGGGATTCTAGGAAGTAGCTGCTGATGTCAAAAGAGAACCAAATTGTCTCTGTTAACATAAATGCCATAAATCCTGGGTTTTGGAAGTATGCTGTCTGGACAGATGTGTCCAAAATGTAAATTTTGTCTCACACTCAAAACTGCTATGTTTGGTGAAAACCCAACATTTTCTACCACCAAAAGAACCTTCACAGTGTACCATGGTGGAGGCAGTGTCAAGATCTGATGTCCCTCCTCTGGACCTGGTTGACTGGACATCACCAAGGAAACCAAGAAATGTATGATCAGGAGATTCTTAAACATAACATCAGGATATCAGACAGAGGACTTAACACCAAAAAGAGGATAGGTCGAAAGTGGGTCTTCCAACAAGACAAAGACCCACAGCATTTACGCAAATCAACCAAAGGAGGAAGAAAGAGGAAGAAGATTTGTGTTTTGGATTGGCCAAGTCAAAATCCTGACCTTAATCCAACTGAGATGTTGTGACAGGACATGAAATGGGCAGTACATGCCAGCAGCCAGACACCACTCAAACCTCAATCATTATTTAAAGAGTAGGCAAAAGAGTTATTTAAAGAGTAGGCAAAAATCCCTAACAAATGTCCTAGACTTATTACTGTAAATGAAATTACCATAGGGCTACTGGATGAAGGGTTCAACATATTTATGCACACATGAAATCTGAGTTTTTGTTTAATAAACCACTTTTGTTAAGAAAGCAATGAAAATGTTTTAAATGTATGTCCTTAATTTAGAATATTTCATTACAAATATGGTTTGGGATTGTTTGGTTTTATCCCTGTAAGGTTGACGTACTTTCAAGCTGCACTGTATGTAAAACTTACTTAATGCTGGCGTTGTTTATAGAACTCACTACCAGATTTGAATTACTAGTGGGGCACATTACTACAATTTTGGTGTAAAATATTCCTTGATAATTTGTAGGCTTCTGACAACAAAGCATGAATTTGGTTGTGCCTTCACCGCAGTGGAGATAACCTTCACAAAATGAACATTTTATATGAAATGCATTCCTCCAGATAAAAGTACATCAAAAACCACTCAGATTTAGGATCTGTCTATGAACGTGTCAGACACGTTCATAGACATTCTCTTTCAGACTTCACGTACCTTCTGTTTTCACGACAAGAACATGTCAAGTGAATGGCAAGAACGGCCTTTTCACTGTCGCAGATACATACAAACACACTCCCATACCCCCATCGGCCGCGTCAGAGCTTTGTGATTAACACCTGCTGCCAATTAGCCGACCTCCCTGTCAAGCTGTTGTTTGAAATAAATAACCACGGCTTGCCTCGTCAAAGATGTTGCCCAAATGAGAAACATTTTTTACACACACACTCCCTAGTTAAGGACATCGTTTATCTTCATCTACGCCAGACCATCCTTGAGCAGCTCGGGCGGGGGCAGGTAATTGAAAAACAGCATCAGAGCTGTGAATCTACGCTATTTAGTGACGATGATAATTGATGACTCTCAGCTTTTGGAGTCCCGGGAGTCGTTTGTATTCATTAGTGTAAATTCTGATTAGGGTTTGTGATTAAAATGTGACTGTGACAGGCAGGGGGGCGACGGGCACAGAGACAGCCGCTGATGAGACCTCTGGTTCGGGTCACTGGCTCAGAGATTCGCCCTTAACCAGGAGAGCGCTGTGGAGAAAGACCAGCCGTCACCGAGGACTAGTGCCATCAATCCGCGTCTACTTCCAGCAAGACGTCCGCTGATGGACACTCCTTTTTTAGTTTTATCAACTGCATGAACGTAAAGGAGTGATAAGGGGGCTACGCTATGAAATCACCCTGTGCTTACCCGTGACGGCTGCCAATTGACTTACATGCATGTGCACACAACATTCAGCACACTAGCGCTCACTTAATAAAAGTCGCTGCGCAAATAACTGTCTAGAATTCATCTTCACTCGTCCCGACTGGCCACAATAACTACTGGAGTCCTCGTAATCATCTATTGAAGCGTAACCCCATTCATCCGTTAAACAGGAGCACACAGCTAACGATGACCAAGTGCCGTCCGTCCCTATACGCCCTGACACAGCGGTGGCTTTGATGTCCCATTCGAGGGGACAGTAAGTAGGTCACTGTCACGGTGACAGACATCAGATGTGGCCGCTCTGCTCTTCCACTTGACCGCCTGTCACTAAACGAACGGACCGGACAGCTTTGAGTGTTCCTTTAGCAAGCGACGGAGCACCATAAATTAACTGCTGTCACTGTGGAATAGTCCAGCGACCTGTCACGGTGGGAGGAAGCCTGTCAGATGTGCCAAGCCAAAGGTCATCTGTCACTTGACTGACAGAGAGATGGACAGGCAGACGGACAGGTCTACGATGGGATGGAGGAGGGGGAAAGGAATGGGGGAGTGATTAAGGGGTCAGAGGGGAGAGGGGTGGCAAGAGGCAAAAAAGTAATGGACTATTGGAAATGCGTGGCCTGTGGATGAATGGCAGTGGTTGGTGTTCAAGGGGGCATGGAGACACTACTGAGGAAGCTATAGAGGGCCTGTCTGGGAAGACAGTCGGGTTGTAGATTGAAGGAATGTAGGTGGAATGCGGGGTAATCCTGGAAGAAGCAGTGTGATGTGTTAGCAGTCCCAAGTGGCAGAGAGTGGAGCCAACCAGTAGATGGTGCCAAAGGGCCTTACTGACATCCTCATTTACACTTCATGTTAAAGATTTTTCTCCATAGGAAGCTTCTCCCAGCCCCATCTGCTGGATCATCAACTATAGCAAGTCTGCTAGCTCACACACAGCTTTACCCCAGAGACACCTTTATGTTTTTGAATTATGACCAGCCTCAAATGGTTTTGACAAAAACGTGAAACTCTTGTTTTACAGTACGCCGTAACTTAGTGTCCAACAAAGCTCACTGGAGAAAGAAACCTATAACCTCTTTTTCAGACTGTTGTTCATAATGTTCTGCTAGAGTCTTTATATAGACCTGTGTGATAACTGCCTGCAGCGATTCAACTAACATGTGGCCTGCTACTTCTGGGATACACAGGCTCTGTGTGCATTCACTTGGTCAACACCTCCGCCCTCTACCCTCTGTGTGTAAAAACAGAGTTCCCCTCTCAATTACGTATGAATTGCAAACTTTGAACTCCACACATCCCAGAGCAAACATGCAGGCGTGCAAACACACACACACACAGAGGCACATGTAACCATAAACACGCACAAATGCACGCACACACATGCATGGGCACATGCATGGATACACACACACACACACACACACGCTTTTGCTAAGTTGGGTCAACTGTGGAAAATCCCATAGTTTTCCCCTGACCTGCTGCAAGCTTCTTCAAACAGGGGACCAGCAGCCAACATCAATGGGTCTTTCTACTAGGTAGGGAAACCCCACACACACACACTCACTCGCAAACAGCCATAAAGGACAACCCTCTTGTCCATACACCTCTCCAGGCCAGTGTAAATGTCAGATCCAGGGTTTGTCTTGGAGCAGCGATGTATTTTTCCACCTTTCATAACAACGTCTCATGTAGACATACAGATGAGACAGACACACAGATATGGACTTTAACTGACAATATCACTGCACTCTTTCTCTACGCAGAGCCTTCTCTTCCTCAGCACCTCCCTAAGCAGACTGTTTAGCCTGTGGCTAATGATGCTTAACTGGGCAATAACAATTGTCTACTGCACTTATTTTAAAGCAATGGTATGGTGAAACTATATATGTACAGCCACATCATGAGTCTTACGATGATTAAGGTGTTTAACATTATTTCATGGAAATTTAAGAACGAGGGCCTTGCCTTTTTTAGCCTTGCCCACACAAGATGTTCCTGTCAAAATGTCCGCAAATTCAATTTGCATACCTACAAAACAAACATGACCGCTAATACTATTAGACCCTCTTTCTGTAATCACCATCCTCTGTCACCCATTCATCGCAAGCAGATAAGCTTTAACAGACTTTCCACCTTCCCATCCCGGAACACACCCACTCAGAGCTCAGTGTTACGGCGTACACATCCATGCCTCTGTCCTTCCCAGCCTCTAGCACCCTCTATCTTTCTGGCCTCTCTTTGTTCCTTCAACAATGTGTCCTACCCCCTAGAGAACGGGCCCTAATAGAGCTCAATGACATACATTGTTCCTGAAGGAGAATTTAAAGCCTGTCTCTTGCCTTGCCCCTCCACTGGCTACCAACAGACAGGCCGGGACCGAGACTGTGACGAATGTCCTCCCTATAGACCTGGTTGGCCGTGCGTGAGTGCGGGCGTGTGTGCGTGTGCGTGACTAATGTAGAATATACATCGGGAGGCTATTAGTAGTTTAGGCTCCTGGAGGACACAGCGGGGATAGTCATTGTTGAGGCCTCCATCCTCCCCTATCGCATTCCTAAAGCACTGGGGTCCATTATCCAGATACTACGTGTCTTATAGAGGTTAGAGAAACAAACAACAGGGCCACATTTTGGGATGTGTTGATCTAGTGCAGGGCTTTATGCAGTCAGATTGTTTTTGTCCACTGTGCGGCATTGAGAAAAACTTTGGCAAACGTTTGTTTTTTGTTTTTTTTTTAGACTGAGAGGAATTAGGGGAAACGTATTCATCTGCATGGTCACGTGGATGGGTGTGATCTTACCACTGTGACGTTTTCCCACACACCAGGAAACTCTGTTCTGTGATGCCCTCTTATGTGGGCTTCAAATAGACAACTTCATGGCATTGTATACACACACCTCTTGGAACCGCTGTGTATTTGTGCAAGCGTCTAATGTGCATGTTTATTGTGCCACTTCCTCTTATTTTATTTTTTTATCCAAGACCTAGTTGTAACTGAAAATGGACTCTACTGTTCACTAGTGGACTCTACTATTCACTACTCTAAAGGAGGTCCATGGTCCACCAGCTACCGCTCTCTGACCTAAAGCAATTGCCCTATGTTATTTGACGTTACTCATTCTAACCCTGTTCATTTCATAGGCCTCCACCTCCGAGTCTCACACACGACTGTAACTCAACCGTGACCACACGACTGTAACTCAACTGTGACCACACGACTGTAACTCAACCGTTACCACACGACCGTAACTCAACTGTGACCACAGTGCCTTATAAAACACACAGGGCCTGTGACCTTATAAAGGAGCAGTAAAAAAAACATGCAGGGTGCTTTCATTTACTCTCCGTTACACTGGAGATTTAAGAGACTCAGAATTCTTCTCATTCCTCCTGGTGTGATTCACCTCTGCCCTGTTGTCTGTCTGTTTGACTGTCTCGCCTTCTATTTCTCCCTTCTCTCACATCCTCTCTCTTACATTGCCTTCCATTCTCTCTCTCTAAGATTCTACCAATCATTCTACTCTTTCATGCACACAAAGGCAATTTTTAAACTGCAGTCCCTTAGAATGGCTGCTACTGAAACATGATGTCCATAGGAAAACATATTTGGGCCTAGTTCGGTTTCACATCCTTGCAACAGTTTTGTAAAGACTCGAACAGATTCAAGTGTGTGGGCCAGCACGTGTTTATGTGCTTGGGTTTTAAGAAACTCTGTTTGTTTTCCACCATTGGAAAGTCAAACAAGCTGGCAAGAGATGTAGGGGGATTCCATTTGTGCAAACACCTCATAGGGCTTTCCTCAACGTCTAGGTTGTTCCTACACCTGTGCAACACGTGCACACAGCTGTGCACACACACATACACAAAAACATACACAACGTCGTTTACATGCTGCTTCTCTTGGACAAAGACGAACGTTTGCAGGATTGCCAGGCAGTTACATCTTGATTCCAAGGAGATTAAAGAAGAACAACTACGCTTTTTCTAAGTTCTCCATGTGTTTAATCTGTCGTTAGCCTTCTGAAGGAGCCTTCAATATACACACAAGCCTACACACAGTCTATTTGTTTAGCTAGTATCACTGACTGAGGTTAAGGACTAAGGAGACAGCTACTGCTTTCAACTACAACTATGATTAATTATCTGTTTTGTAACCTGAAGCCACTGCTGTGTGTGTGTGTGTGTGTGTGTGTGTGTGTGCGATCCTGGTTTTACTATGTGTGGGGCTCCCACAAAGATTGTAAAGTTCTGACAATGTAGGTTTAGGTTTAGGCATTTAGGGTTAGGGTTTGGAGTAGATTAAATGTAGTCGTAACGGTTAGTTTAATGGGGGTAACTTCGGATTAGAGTTAGTGTACAGGGAAAATGAAGAATTATTTTTCTGGTCCCCACAGGGATTCAAAAGAAATGCGTGTGCATTGGGGTGCCTGTGTATAGGTCTGTATGTGGTTGCGTGCATGTGTGTGTGTGTGTGTGTGTGTGTGTGTGTGTGTGTGTTGTTATTATGGTTCATGTCTTAACTGTACCTGCGGTGTGAGTCTACTGATCCCCTGTAACAACATGTTTTCATTTTCCACTGGTTTATATGGTTCTTCTGTTTACCAGCTAGAGACCCCAGAGAATCAGGGATGGAAATGTAAGCGAGTGTGGCCGTTTTAATGGGAGAAAAAAACAGCCCTTGCTTTTCATTTCATTGTAAATATACAGTGTAATGTAACTGGTTTATAATAGCAAGGAGGACATATTGACAGGTGAAGAGAATGGGAGGGAAAGTATGTGTGAAAAGAAAGGGGGGGGGGGGAGAGGCTAGATAGAGCCAGAGAAGAGAGTGTGAAAGAAAGGAAAAGAAAAACATTACAGTTGGTTGTTTGGAAATCAATCAAAACACTGCAATAATAGTGTCTACTTTCAAGTATGCCGATGGAGAAAACTTGTCTACTGTCAGACCTAGTCAGTGAACCATCTACCTGAATGTGACTTTAAACATCACAACCAATAGAATACTTGTTTAAAAAGAGAGGAGGGGCTACAGAATGAAGCCAAATTGAAACCTCTTGACACTACAGTCATATGTCATCCATTTCCTTACAGAAGTTTCCATGATATCATTTGCTTTGACATATGACATCACCCTCACCAATCTAAGTCACCCACCTGAAAGGTAGGGATGAGATCATTGGACAAGTGAGATGAGCGGGTTTCAAAGGGAATTGCACAATGCGTGTGTGTGTGTGTGTGTGTTTGTGTGTCTGTTGAGAGGCATTACTAGTGAGGACCGGAATTCGTCTCCTTTTAGGAATTATATTTCTGGTTAGGGGATTCGGTTTAAAAGTTAGGGTTTAAAGTAAAAATTGAGATTGAGGTTAAAAATAGGCGTAGGTTTAGAGTTAGTTTAGATTCTGGTTACTTTCAGGGAACATCTGAATGGGAATGGTAATAATGTGTGGGGTCCCCACAAGAATAGTACATTGTGTGTGTGTGTGTGTGTGTACTCCTCACACCGGTTAACCCAAGTAGAGCCCCTGTGTGTTGGGAAATGCCACCAGATCATGGACAGGTCTGAGTGAGGAAGGACCTGGATACTGGAGGATGGTCCCAATTGGACAACTAGTGCCTTAGTTTTGACCTGAACCTATGATCCCTGGTTAAAAGCAGTGCCCTTCTAAGGGAACAGGGTACCAGTGGGGATACGAGCCCGTGTTTGGAGTCAGGTATTCACACCTGCGGTAAAGCTTCCACATCTGACACCACTTATCCCCCAGTTCAAAGCCCCACATCATTACCATCCCTACACCAAACACAATAGTAATCTGGACCGGAGTGGACGAGGACTCATCAATCTTCCAGCGTCTCCTGTCTGTTCATGATCTGACACCAGAGGGGTCTGGAGAGTAAACACACACCCGCACTCTCGCAGGCACACCACACACACACACACACACGTACACACACACACACACGTACACACACACACGTGTGTTTGTGTGTGATTTTGCGAGTTTAAGGGTGCACATGCTGCGCTCTCCTCGGTGCAGACCTCCTTCGACAGTACGTTTATTATGCTTTCTGCCCTGACATGTTATGTGCTCTTTTATCTGTGGATAAAGTATGAAGGCCTTTCTTGAAAACAGTGTCCCATTGGGCAGGCCTGACTCCGTTTATTTGGCTTCGCTTTGGGATGTGGAGGAGAGCCTGTGTCATTAAAGTCTGTCAAACCTCAACTCCCCACCACACACACACACACACACACACACACAATACACACCACTGCCCCCTAAACCTCTCTGTAGCTGACTATAAGTCAGTGTTCTGAGTGGGTGTCTGTTGGACGAAGCCTTGGTAAGGTTGGAGTGTGGTGCTGGCAGTGGTCCTCCATCTCTTGCCTCTCTCCCTCTGTCTGCTGTTTCGTTCCCAGCTTGCCCCAACGCCTAGTGGGTGTGCATAGACTGTGCCCAGCATGTCCTCCTCCCTTCTACAAAGCCTGCTTCTTCACAAGGCTGAGAACGCCAGCTGGTGAGAACAGAGTGTGCGTGTGCATGGGTTTCTGTGTGTGTGTGTGTGTGTGTGTCTGTGTCGCAAATAATGTCTCTATCTACTACTCAGCGCTGACCTGTGTTGTTTGTGGGTTGAGTGGAGGGAGGGAGGGGGGAGAGAATGAGAGAGGAAGGGAAATAGAGAGGAAGGTACAGCAATGGAGAAAGGGCAAGGGGGAGGGAAGGAATGGGAGGGAGGGAGGGAGGGAGGGAGAGATGGAGAGAAACAGGGAGAGAGTGGGGATGGAAAGATATGGATGGAGAGAGAGGGGGAATATACAGGGAGGGAGGAGAAGAGAAAATAGAGGGAGTGCTGGCATGAGGGAGGAAGGAAGAGAGAGGCATGGAGATAGAAGGAGAGAGAGAGAGAGAATGTGTAAGAAGGAGCAAGAGGGGATGATAAATCAGCCCGGACTGTGCGGTGAGGTTTTATGGTTTTAACAGAGGCCCAGCAGGGCAGGCGGTGAGAGAGGACCAGTTAAAGAGCCTCAACTCAGCTGCATCCCAACCAGGGAATGAAGTGAAAGAGGACCACTGGGTTTGGAGTAATTCAAATTAACTACGGGTCAAACGACTTTCTCCCTTACCTAGTCAGTTCCATTGACAGATGCTTTATTGGCATGACAAAGGTATTTGTCTCAACGGTGCTCCCTCTCTCTCCTTTTGGATGGATAGAACATGTAATGAAAGTGTAGCAGCTGGAAATAAGAATAAAGAGTTGGAAACAGAGTGGCTCAACTAAAGTAGGAACAAGGAGTATCAAGTTGCCGAGCTAAAGTACACCAACCTATGAGAGGGGGACCTTTCACCAGTTCCCATGGAAATCCTGGCAATTGGATTCTAGAGTGCTGCGTCCTCACTACAAAAGCCCTCGGCTAGAGAAAACATAAATAAAGGGAAAGTACGAATTCCGCGGTGGGGACGCCGACTGAGATGGAGGTAGAGAGAGAGAGTGGGAATATTTACCATGATTGGTCAGTCAGTTAAGATTTGTTGTACCAGATTTTAAGACCTCTGTAGACGAAAAATGCATTGTGATCTGATTGTTATCAAATGTTGTATGTGTAAAGAGACAAGATCAAGGTGAAGATTAGATTGAGATCAGGGCAAAATCTGGACAAAGGATGCATAGTGGCAAATAAAAACAGGGTTTACTGTCCTAGAGATGGATTACATGTTTAAATCAAATTCATGGACTGAATCTAAATGATTCTGCTTAAGACACACTGTCATGTTACACCAAAATGTTTCCCCATTTACATTATCCAGTTAAAAGCATTTTTCCCCCCAGAACAGACAGAATTAAAAATTCTACAGCAGTTGTGTGTATTTAGAAATTCGCAAGAGATGGTAGCATCAGTTTTTATGAAATTCAATATACTCAATATACTTTTTAAAAGTATAAAACCAAAAACTTTGTAGAAATGATTGTTACAATTTAAAGACAGTAAAGAAGCACTGAAAATTCCAAATGTATAAATAGAGGACTCATACAGTATGATTTGTAAACCAAATTCTGATGAGGATATAAATTATAACACTAACTACACTATAATTGCCTTGGCCAAATATTTTAAAGTAGCAAGCCACACTATGAACAGTAACTTGACAATCCCAAGCTATCTAGCTAATACATTTTTCAACATTGTAAATCAAAAAGCAATCAAATCATGTAAAGCAACGATCAATGTAATGATCGTTATGGGATGTTATCTGGTCACATATATTTTAGGTTTATAAAATTATTAGCTAAAAACATAAGTGAGGAATGACTAACAGTCGTTTAGTGTAAAAAGTTGATGTAATACGTTCAACAGTCATACTGAAGGAGGAGATGGGTTATATTAATGGGAACTGCGGCTAACCAAAGTGGAATGCTTGTTTAACAACAGTGATATCTGTTGTGAAATGCTGTGTGAGTGAAGTCAGACACTGGCCGGTGTTCTGACACAATGGTTTTGAAAATACTCTGAGAAGAGCGAGACACGATGATTTGGCCATTTCTTATACTCCTCTGCAATTCTACACTCATTTCTAGATCTCGTTCTGGGTCCAGGCCTAAACACTACCCAGCAACAAAGACCGTTTTTGAACTTGTATTGATGGCAGCTCATTGATTAAACTGAATGCAAATACTTTCCTTCCCAAACCAGAGAACAGACATATGCCAGACCCTTTCCAGTACCGTCTCAACGCCAGATGGATGTTCCAACCAGAGAACATTACAGATGTATATCACCACAGCTTCGAAATGTCACGGCCAAGAATCGAGACACTGAGACGGTATGCCGGAGAAACAGATGAAACCCTTCTATACTGGTCACTGTGGAGGCATGCAGCAGACAGACATGGAAACATCAACTGGATATAGTTTCAAAGGCCCTCATTTAGACAGACACTTCTGATTGCCAGGACTGTGTTCCAAATTGCGGCTTAGCTACTCCCTTTGTCATTGGGTGCTTTTAAAAGTAGCTCGCTACATAGCAAGTAGGTAACCCTTTAGTCCGCCGACAGGGTTTAGACTTCCGCTTCTAATTCAGGCCCTGGTACGACAGCCAGCCCCCATAATAATACCAGGCTTATTGTTGGGGGTCCGGAGCTGAAATCATAAAAAGACACTCAGAACTTAATTGAAACAATTTGACTGGACTGAAGAACTAAACGGGCTTAATGAGATGGCTGAAATGGAATCTACTGGATTTTAAGGTCCTGAACAAACTTCATTAAATAGTACCCACAAAACACCAGTATCAACGTCAAAAGCCATATCACAGACTGGCCAATAAAAGGAAAGATTAAGATATGTAGTGTTTAAGATTAAGATATTAAGACGTATACGTAGTGTCCCTGTCCCTGGGTATGTGCACTAGCATGCGTGTGCGTGTTTGCAACGTGTGCATGCATGCCGGTGTGACCTTGATTTCTGGGCATGTGCGTGAGTGCATGTGCACGTGTACATGCTTTTAGCTTTAGCTCTAGCTAATGTAGCATTGGGGTTGGGGAGGTCAAGGGCAACTTCCAAACAAAAATGCACCCATGTGAGTGCGTGATGGATGATTCTGTTTCCTGTTTACATTCTAAAAAGATCCACGCTGAACCCAGAACCTGACCGATACTCAGGGATTGTTTGTAAAAAGGTCCCACTTACACTCAGTGTCAAGGTAACTAATGGTGATCACTTCTAAACTGTAGGTTAGCTATTATGAAGCGTTTGTCTCGTCAATGAAAAGGTATTTGTGTTCTAAAAATAGCTAGTAGCCTCACATATTCCAGGATAGTCTCTGGGCAGTTTGGCAATGATGTACAGTACCAGCCAATAGTTAGGACACACCTACTCATTCAAGTGTATTTGTTTAGTTTTACTATTTTACACATTGTAGAATAATAGTAAAGATATCGAAACTATGAAACAACACATATAGAATCATTTAGCAACCAACAAATTTGTTAAACACATTTAAATTATTTTCATTTTGTTGATTCTTCAAAGTAGCCACCCTTCGCCTTTGCCCACTCTTTGCATTCCCTCAACAAGTTCCATAATGGTCTGCATAATGGTCTGCGTTTTATGTGTGTGTGTGTGTGTGTGTGTGTGTATGTATGTGTAAGTCCTTGTCAGTCTGGGTCTTTATAGGCAGGTTCTATTGGGGAACCAAACGAAATGCCAATCAGCGTACTGAGCTGTTCTCTCCCTCTTTATCAATTATTACTTTCTCTCCCCCTACTCACTCTTTGTCCAGTCATCACTCCATTCCCTCTCCTTCTTTACCCTCTCTTTGTGCTTTTTTTCTCCCTTTCTCTGTGTCATTCTCCCTGTTTATGCTTCCATACATTTCTTCTCTACAGTCTCTCCTCTTTTTTCCATCAGATCCAGGGCATTTTGTAATGCATGCCTCAGCCTTTGAGCCATCAATCAACAGACATTTACTGCAGCCAGACTTTACAATAATTTTTACCGGTGGTTTGACATTTCCTATGATAACTTGTCTGTTTGTGTAAAATCTGAAGGTATGTGTCCATTTTTCTAAAAGGTCAGAAGCAGATATTTCCCTTTGACAATTTGCCTTTATTCACCAGCCTTTACTTCCTTGTTTTACACCACATGAAAACTGGCCTAGTACCAAATCTGGTCATGCTGTCTTGTCAGATCTGGAACCAGGCTACTGATCCTCAATAGAGAGATGAATGTTGGCTAACTTCAGTTGGCGTTCATGTAAAAGCTTATTTTATCTTCTCAAATATGTCAGTCTTACTCAGGCTCACTAACATTGGGTTGAATAAGATCTTTGAATGTGTTGCACAACTGTTGTGTGTGTCTGGGGAATAGTTAGCGAATTTCTTCTTTTCAGCACCGTAGCGTCTCTGTAACATGAGCCCCAGTTTAACCACTCACAGTGATCAATGAGACATGCTACACACAAAAAAGACATTTGGCACACACCCATAAAAATGTAAAAACTGTGCAGATTTAGGTTGGGCTTTGCCTTCTTGTCTAGAGACACATTTGCAGAGACAGAAATAAGCACATGCTCAAGTGTACATATACAAAACACCTAAATAATTAAATTAGGCTTTGTGAGATCTAAGACATACAGTCAGTGTCCAGATTTCAGTTACTATTCCAAGGCATGAGAAGAGAATAGGCATCATGACAGAACTATGTTGGTACTAAGTCAATATTTTGTGTTTTGTGGTCACACATTGAGATTTGTGGTTTTAAGAAAGAATCACAAATATGTTTGTTTTTTTCATTTCTCAGGCTCGTATTTTGAAGAGTTGAAAATGTACCTTACTGTAACCATTTTAGCCTGTTCAGGGGCTGCAGCTATCTGCTGCTGTGGTTAACACCGTGCAGTCTGCACAGAAGTTCATTGGCTGCCACCTGCACTCCACCCAGGTCCTACACCCCTTCATTGCTTCAGGGCAATGAAGGGGTGCCGACAAGATCATAGCAGAATCTTTTCTAACCAATCCTCACCGTTCCAAAAATATATTGCAGAGAAGCCGATGGTTCCCCGAACAGCAAACAGATATAGGAGGTAATAATAGAGGAGAAGGAACTAGCTTAGGCATGCAAAGAGCCTCTAAGACAGAGAGGAGCGCTTTCTCAATCGAATGTCCCTGAAGCCTGACTGTTTAGGGTCGAGAAGATGTTTCATAGGAGAGATAACAGGAGCGTTGCTCAGCGACAGCATGCTCAAGTGTTTTTGAAAGGGAATATCGCTTCGTAGTTTTGGACATCAAAAGGTCAAGTGTTGGTTGCTGGAGGAGGGGAGTGACTCTGGCTATCATGATGTCAGATGGGATACAACCAGTGGTCAGGAATGACTTGATGAGGGAGGTGAACAATAGGTCTCACATATGTTGTTCACTACTCAATTCATTTAAAAAAAAGCTGAAAGAGCAATGCATTCATTTTTCATACTGGCCCCCCATGGGATTGAAATACACAACCAGGCATTATAAGTGATAACCAACGGAGCGACAAAGGACCAGCTACTGGGTGTCACGTCCTGGCCATGCCCCTAGCCATCTCTGCGCTGGGCTGGGGGCATAGCCAGGACAGGACAGGAGGTGGCTCATCTAGCCACCTCCAATCCTTTTGGTCTCCCCAATTGGAGGCAGGTGTTGGTCGTTGCCTCCAATTGGGGCCCCTATTTAAGTCCTTTAATTTTGCCATGCTGGTGTAGTTCATTTTTGTTTCTCCTTTGTATGGAATACCCCACATCATTGGTTGCTGTCGCTGTTTGTTTTGTTTGAGTCTTTTGCTTCATTAAATCATGGATTATACCCTTTTCCTCGACTCTGCGCCCGTGTCCTACTCCTAACACAACCATGACAGAATGAACTACACCAGTATGGCAAAATCAAAGGACTTAAATAGGGTCCCCAATTGGAGGCAATGACCAACACCTGCCTCCAATTGGGGAGACCAAAAGGATTGGAGGTGGCTAGATGAGCCACCTCCTGTCCTGTCCTGGCTATGCCTCGAGCCCAGCGCAGAGATGGCTAGGGGCATAGCCAGGACGTGACACTGGGGAGGAAAATATGCTTTCAGAATATATTTCACAAACATACTGTGCCTTCAGAATGTGCTCTTACCCCTTCACTATCACCAAATGTTCTAGTGTTACAGATTTGTTTGGTCATCAATCTACACACAATACCCCATAATGACAAAGAGAAAACATGAAAACATTACTTACTCACATTTCAAACCCCAGCTACTGTATCAAACTTAGTACATCACAATTTATTTTCCTTACAAATTACATTTAACTCATGCTAATCCTCACACTAAACCCAATGTTATCCCTAAACTTAAGTCCTAAACCTAACCACTAATTCCTAACATCATCTCATCTCATCTTCATCCACTTATCCAGTATCGGGTCACGGGGGCAGCAGCTCCAGCAGGGGACCCCAAACTTCCCTTTCCCGAGCCACATTTGCTAGCTCTGACTGGGGGATCCCGAGGCGTTCCCAGGCCAGTGTTGAAATATAATCTCTCCACCTAGTCCTGGGCCCACCCAGAGGTCTCCTCCCAGCTGGACATGCCTGGAACACCTCCCTAGGGAGACGTCCTGGGGGCACCCTTACCAGATGCCTGAACCACCTCAACTGGCTCCTTTCGATGCAAAGGAGCAGCGGCTCTACTCAGAGTTCCTCACGTATGGCCGAGCTTCTCACCCTATTCCTAAGGGAGAAGCCAGCCACCCTTCTGAGAAAACCCATTTCAGCCGATTGTACTCGCGATCTAGTTCTTTCAGTCATAACCCAGCCTTCAAGACCATAGGTGAGGGTAGGAAGGAAAATTTACCGGTATATCGAGAGCTTTGCCTTCCAACTCAGCTCTCTTTTCGTCACAACAGTGTGGTAAAGTGAATGCAATACCGCCCCCGCTGCTCAGATTCTCCGGCCAATCTCCCGCTCCATTGTCCCCTCACTTGCGAACAAGACCCCGAGATACTTGAACTCCTTTACTTGGGGTAACGCCTCATTCCCTACCCGGAGGAGGCAGTCCATGGGTTTCCTGCTGAGAACCCATGGTCACAGACCGATGATGCCATCAGGACCACATCATCCGCAAAAAGCAGCGATGAGATCCCCAGCCCACCGAACTGCAACTCCTCCCCACCCCGACTACGCCTCGATATCCTGTCCATAAAAGTTAAAAAACAGGATTGGTGACAAAGCGCAGCCCTGGCGGAGGCCAACCCCCACCTGGAACGAGTCCGACTTACTACCGAGAACCCGAACACAGCTCTCACTTTGGACATACAGGGATTGGATAGTCCTCAGAAGGGACCTCCTCACCCCATACTCCCGCAGCACCTCCCACCAGTATCACCTCCCACAGTATTCCTAACATCAACACTAAAAATAGCCTTTTCAAATGGGGACAGAACAGTTTTGTAAGGATAAGGACTATGAAAAATATATTTGCTAGGAGTAGACTTTTAGTAATAATTTGGGGGGGGGGGGGTGTATCTGGTAAACTAGACAACTCACCTCTAGGTAGCTTGTCTTCATTGCTCCAAGAGGCCCACTGAGCATTAAATGTTCAGAGATAATTATGGGAAGATTTGGCCCTTGGTGGAGGGCTCCAGGAGAGGTAATCTGGCAGTAGTGCTGACCTTCTGAAGACAAGAGCAAATTGTCCCTCTCAATGGTTAGACAGCTTTTAAAACCAATGCAGCTCAACTTTGCTGCCCACTCCCTGTACTAGACTCCCATCTATCAGATTCAAAATCTTTTTCACACTACTGAGCCAAACCAAACCGAGCCAAGCTGAACTCTTCTCTCCTGGTTTAGTTTACATTATAGTTACCGGAGCTGTGCATGAAAAAGACAATATGGAAATTGTGTGATAGTACGAACAGACAACCCAGACCCTAAAGTCCCAGTGTCAACACTCCAGACTCAGTGCTTTGTCTTTATGTAACCCACATGGCCACATCCCTATTTCCCATTGGCTCTATCTCCTCCATGGTTGGTCTAGGATCAGCCAGGAGGACCAGCCTTGATCTGTGTCCAGCTGTCACTCAGCGTTAGTCACCCCCAGGAGAAGAAAGCATGCTCGGGCAAAGGAGCAAGTCGTGCGTGGTCCAATCTTGGAAAAAGCAGGCCAATGTGTTAGTATGATGCTAAACATCATGATATTTGCGTCCAGACTCTATATTTGTTAGATAACCTTTTGGGTGTTACATGTCTAACTGTGGCTAGCCACAGGAGTCACTATAGCACAGCAAGACAAGCAACCTTCTCGCTCTGTCTGCCAATTCCTCTCTCTCTGGTTTTCTTTTGCAGTGTTGTTAGGTGCACCTGGGAAGGTTGTCAGTGTTTGATTGAGCAGATTGTGCTTGACTAAATAAATGCTCTTTTCTTCCTTTACCTGATATAATTACCAGAATTGTGGTAAGTGATGAAAATGCACAACATTTTTATCCATTAATTTCAGAAACACACATGGACACTGCGGCTGGATTAGGGTTCTGTGAAAGGGTTACCACCCTGTGTCTGATACATACTGCACCATGCAATGCCTGAAGTATATTATGTAAATATTTTGCATTCATACATACACCGATGAGCCAATACATTATGACCACTCACAGGTGAAGCGAACAACGTTGATCATCTCCTAACAAGGGCACACGTCAAGGTCTGGGTAGATTGGATGGTAAGTGAACAATCAGGTCTCGATTCCTGGACGGTCAACGTGTTGGATGCAAAAATAATGAGAAGGATTAAAGACCTGAGCGACTTTGACGAGGGCCAAATTGTTGTAACCAAAGATTGGGTCAGAGCATCTCTGAAACGACACAGCTTGTGGGGTGCTCCCGGTCAATAGTAGTGAGTACCTACCGACAGTGGTCCGAGGAGGGACAAACCCCAAACTGGCGACAGGGTATTGGGTGCCCCAGTCTCATCGATAACGCAAGGGCAACAAAAGCTATCCCGTCTGATCCGGACTGACAGAAAATCTACTGTGGCACAGGTAATGACAGTTAATAGAGAAATGTGTCACAACACACAACGCGTCACACCCCTGCTGCATATGGGGCTGTGTAGCTGCAGACCCATGAGAGTGCCCACGATGAGCCCTGTCCACTATCGAAAGCGCCTACAATGGGCATGCGAGCATCGAAACTGGACCTTGGAGCGGTGAAAGAAGGTTGTCTGGTCTGACGAGTCCTGTTTTCTGTTACATCACATGGATGGCCGTGTACACTGTTTACCTGGGGAAGTGACGGCACCAGGATGCACTGTGGGAAGATGACATGCCAATGGAGGCAGTGTGATCTGCTGGCAAACCCTGCCTAAACATCGTTGCAGACGAGCTGCACCTCTTAGTGGTAATGGTATTCCCTGGGGGCACTGGTCGCTTCCAGCAGAATAATGCGCTCTATCACACTGCACACATTGGAATGGTTTGAGGAACGTGATGAAGAGGTCTAGGTGTTGCCCCGGCCTCAGAATTCCCCAGAACTCAATCCGATTGAGCGTCTGTGGGATGTGCTGGACCAACAAGTCTGATTCACGGCAGCTCCACCTCCCAACTTACTGGACTTGAAGGATCTGGTGCTAATGTCTTGGTGCCAGATACCATAGGACACCTTCAGGGGTAGTGTCCATGCCCCGGCGGGTTGGTGCTGTTTTGGTGACATGAGAAGGAGCAACAGCATATTAGGCAAATTATCATGTTTTGGCTCCTCAATGTTTATCATACACCTGGGTACCATACCTGCATAATGCTTGTAGGCATAAAAATAGAAATATAGAACCATGATGGAAATGTACCATTACCAAAACCTAAAACTCTCTAGAAAATAACGATCACAGAAGACATCTGCTGAGTCTTCGCCACAAACGCACATGCACAGACATACACACACATAAACACAGCTTCACTAACCAGGCTAACCACAAGTGTCTAGCCATATTCTGCACATTTCCTCACCTGTGTGTTTCTGAGTGCATTTCTTGAGAAGTCTTAGCCAATGAAAATAAACCCATTAATAGAAGAGGTGAGGAAAAGGAATGGGCGTGTAATACTGCTTTTTTGGAAGATATTTGAAAAGGGGCAGAAGGTAGACTAGCATTTAAATCATTTTACCAGTATGTGAAAGGCTGATCAATCAAAACCCTAAGACAGTCCCTGGAGTTGTTCTGTCCCTGAGCAAGGCCATTAAACCTAATTGCTCCCAGGCTATTGGTGTATATAAGAATGTGTCAGCAGGGGGCGGGTGTAATATACAGTGTCCATATTAGGACAGCACCGTGGTCCAACTTCCGGATATGGATGCCATACTGTGGTAAAGTCCCTAGTCTCAAGAGCTTAGTGCGCAATCCAATCATTCATTGACTAAATTAATCAACCTCTACAAAGGGAGTCCTGCTCTCCTGGGTCTTCTGTCAAGGACCCCCCTTGGTTTTCTGAATGGAGTTAATAATGGACAGGAAGCTCATTTTGCCCATTGATCTCAAACCAGGAAGTCTTTTACAAAGGGATGCTGTTACTGGTATTGTTGATCTGCATACCTGTGTGTTGAGGTTGAGGTGAGGCGTAGGGCAATGTGCGGTTCCCCTGACATTTGCTAGTTGTTCTACACAATGTTTTATGTAGAGCCTGACCTTACAGCATGACTCCAGAACCTCTGGGTAAATAATCTCTTTACATGCCATTGTTGGTTTATGAGCAATCATCTGACTATGACAGGGAATTTGGACTCCCTAAAGTGATGGGCAGGAATAAGAGTAAAGACACCATACTGTTAACTGCAACCCTATTCACCATCTAAACTTTTTTTAAAGTGTATATTATTGGAAACATCAAGAACCAGGTCTTTCACATGAGCCTGTAACATACACATGCACAACATACACAATTAATGAATAATTATAAAGTTGCGTGGTATTAGCTTTTTGGTTGGGCTTTTAAATAAAGAGTTTTAACAGACGGACTCCGATTTATTGTTTGGCACAAAAAACACTGAACAGCCATCTCGCTGTTTGGATCAGTGTTATTATTTTTAAATAGTGGTTAATATTTATAAAAATTAAAGGGCACTGTGAAGAATGGTTCCTCTAATGTTTAAAATGACAATTTATATTAATAATAATAAATAATAGATTAAAAAAAAAGACAACTTGTGTCATCCTTCTCTTACTGAACGAGTCTGGAATAGTATTAGCTAGTCCACATGGAAAATAAGCAGCTGGGGGGGACACCACTGAGATTTGGTGTGTGAGTGAGTGTGAGGGGGCTACAAGTGAATGCAAACTGATTAACGGAGTGGTGACAAAGTTTCAATGGCGAATATCTCAGGCGCCTGGAACACTTTTATAGAAAAAACGTGTTTGAAACATTAACTTAAAACATTCCCAACAGATGTCTTCTGGTCATTCATGCAAGTAGTACATTTGAAAATGCCCCCCCAAAAAAGTCTAACACTGTTAAAAAAATAAGTATTCTTCATGTCTTATACAATATATAACAAATACGTCATTGTAATGATATATAAATCATATTGAATATGGTGCCCAAACTAAACAACCACAATGTTTAAATGTCACTATTTGTACCTAATTATTATTGTTACATTTTATATTTTAGTTGTTTTGCAGATGTGGTTATCCAAAATGACAACTCAATAGTAGTATGTACATCCTACTCAATTTATTAGCTCTCATCAAAGTCCATGGCAAAAAGAGATCAATAGAAATAAAAATTCCAAAGCATTTGTTCACACATGCGTAAGTGGCTGCAGAGTTGTTTTTGATGACAGTAGGGTTTCAGATATAAAATGCTCAGGGACTCTATTAGCCTCACCGAGAAGCTGACTCCTCCATTGGGGGGCAATTATGAAAACAATACCAATGTTGTTGCCACATCTGATAAATGAACCTACACTCTTTTAAAGAAGACAAATACCATTTACCTCTAATGTATTTTCAGCAAGTCCGTTTTCCAGTTATACTTCATTTCCCCTGGTATCATTCAGTTGTCAGTGAACTGAGCACGTCTGGGTTACCCGATCAACTCTTTAAAACCGGAGATGGTTTCAAGTCCGTTCCTCAGACCACATGTCAAACTCCAGTCCTTAAGGGCATTGTTTCAGCCAGCTTCTCTCCTTGATACGATGTGGTCGTGTAGGCCTTTATTGGACACATGATAAAGAAATAACAAGACCCTCCAGGAATCGAGTCGGCTCTAAACTGTCAATCATCTGCAGATAAAGTCCCACTACTGTGCTGTTTTCCCACTTCCTGAAACCTACCCAGTGACATCACCTTAGAACCAGCCAAAGCCAATTACAACAGAGAGACAGTAAGAGTTGGAAGGGAAAAGATATGGAGAGTTATAATACTCTATTATAACTCCTTGTGGACATCAGTTTATGGAAAATCAGATTCCAGCCAGCTAAATGATGGAGACAGGACAAATGAACACACACACACACACAGATACACACACTCGCACACACACTGGCCAGCTAAGTAGTTGGAGACTGGAGGAATGTAGGGCGAAGGTCATAGAGACAGAGAGATGTATCCCATCAAGAAACGAACTTACTCGATTTTTACCCAACTTATACATAATTTACACTTTCTGTTTTTAGGGCGCTAAATTGATAGGATTTTAGGACATAGTGAATCTAAAGGCAGGTTGGATAAACAAGACGATGCATTAAATCTCTACAGGATACAGTTCGCATGTCACATTTTGGTATACACCCACATACATAAGCATTTCAACTTTTATGCAAGGACATGCATGTTTTCTGTAACAGTTACATACATACAAAGCATATCATATTCTGGTAAAATCACATTCTGCGTTCTCCAAATTGCAACAAAATCAACGTTGTAAAATAGGAGAGATGGATGTGGAGTGAGTCGATGAAGTGACAAATCTTTAGTCTTTGATGACTGTTACAGTAATACATTAAAATCCAATTCCACATGTTTGATTTCTGTTTTCTGTCAATATTATGAAATCCACAGGAATTCTCAAATAAAACCTCAAATTTCAGTCTAATCTGAAAAACATGAGGTCCTACAGTGAAGTCAGTTTTCTTGAACATTCCTGTCATCTTAGTTTTGCCAAGGCAGTCACTCTGGCCCTGTTGTGAAATACGAATAATTATAGGATTTTGCCAATCAATGCAATTTCCTCCTTCCTGGCTGTAGCCCAATGGGGTTCGAGGGGGAAGGTCATGGGCCTATGGGACGTGTTCAGGAAGTAGCTCAGCCTGTAATGAATATCAAAGCAGTCAGTGTCAACATAACACCGCCAGTCACGTTTTTTCACAACAAACTCTTTAGAAGATTCTTTCTCAGATTTTCAACATGTATGTGTTTTCAGTGACCCGCAGACTCCTAAACCGTGGCTTTCTGAAAATCATCAAAACAGAAAAAGTTATTTTCTAAAACGTTTGCCACATACAGCTATTGATTTTCGTATATAAGGCTATGAGTAACTGCACACCAGAGGTTTTAAGTAACCTTAAGATTGCGTGTGGCCGTGGGAGCTGTTGGGACGGGGGTTGAGGGGGGTCACATTCTCTATAATTCTGAAGGCCTAAAGAAGACGCTTTCAGACAGTAGACACACGCAAATCCTCTCAAAAAATTATCAGCATTTAGAACGATGCTGAACACAACATAGTAGTCTGTTGGTGAAAAAGTGGCTGTAAAGATTGAGGTAAGAACCGAGCCTGAAATATCAACCTTGTGTAAGTACATCAATCCTGTAGAATGCACACACAACATCATATATTATCCCCAATCACCTCCACTGGCAAGTGGTGGAACCTAGATCACTCAAAATGAATCTACAACTAAATGTATTTGTGTGAGAGGCCTTGATATTCCACCTCGGTATGTCAGGCACACTAAGCACAAAAGTGTGTGAACAATAATAAAGCACAATAATAGCATACACATACTTAAACACACGTACAAACAAGCCAGGCCATCACATGAACTACAGTTGCATTTCAACAAAAGTGTCCTTCTCTTTCGTATGCTTCCCATGAAACAGCCACCTGTGTTCTATTGTGAGTGTGTGTTTGTTTGTGAGTGTGTTTGTGTGTGTGTGCATGCGCACGCGCGTTTGAGAAAGCTTCTCGGTGGCTCATGGTCACCCTATCAAACCCACAGTGAACCAAAGAAGAAAGAACAACTCAAACGCTGTAGTATTTATTGAGACAAATTCAGAGCAGGAAGGGAAATATTTGGTTAGCTCTGCGGTGTTGGGGCGAACCATGGTTGATGTGGGGGGAAACAGCCGGCCCTTTGTTAGTGGACAGAATGGAACGCTCCGCGGGGTCACCGTAGGTGGCTCCACATCACACCCAGACAAACACACATATTCTCACTCCTTACAGTTCCTGAGATGCGTAGAGGAAACGAAACGTACGCAGAGACACTTACACGCACACACACACACACACACACACACTGTGCAGAACTAAACCTGCATACCTCGTCTGGTGGGAATGTTTTATTAGCCACGCGAACAGGTCAGAAAGCTATGCAGTCTGCTAATCTACAGCAGAGGCAACACACTAACAGTGTGGTTTGGGCTGACTGATCTGGTGCTCGGATCAGTTTTAAAACACTCTGGTTGAGCTGATACATTAGCAGGACAGAGAGAAGGGCACACTGAATTAATGGAAGGCACCGTAGACAGAGGGAGAGAGTGATGAGTTCAAGAGAAAGAAAGGGATTTAGGATTCAGAAACGTGATCCGGCACTTTTGTGAGCATTTGCTTTTTCTTGGTTCCCCGACCCGTCAGCCATTTTAGTCCTCTGTCCTTTGGCGACTTGTTGCTTGTCCTGTTGTGCCTACCTGTTGATCGCTTGTTTGTTAACTTATTGAGTACTACTATAAGCCAATTCACTTACAGCTCCCATAAAATGAAAACCGCAAAACACACCCCACATATTGGTCATGCAACACTATCTAACCTCAGTGCCTGCCACACACACACACACACACACACACAAGCACCGTACCCCAACTATAAACCCCTGCAAACAGCATCCATTCCCCTGACACCACACAGAGGAGTTAAAAAACGAGAGAGTTTCCAGAACCAACCCCGATATTACGCCCCCCACCCTTCCACACACACACACACACACACACACACCTCCCATACAATCTCTTATGCCGTCACACAGACCAGACCGTGGAGTTGTTTGGTTTGGGACCCCATATAAGAGGACCTCTATTGAGAACACCCCAGAACACCTCGTAGGTCTGTAACACTACTCAGCTTGCACAAAGACACGGTCAGCATGCAACAGATATGATTGGACACCGCTGATTGGTGTATGGACTCACAGAGTTGACATAGGTGATTTTGCCAAACTGCTTCATCCGGGGGACGTTTGCTTCATCCGCGGACGTTTGCTTCATCCGCAGACGTTTGCTTCACACGTAGACGTAAAACATTTCCGTCATCCCTTGACCAGGGTTTAATACTAGTCTCTGCACCACTATGGGTCCTCTACATCTGTCACTTTCTCTGATTCTCTCATTAAAAAGAAAAGAAAAACATCTGACAATAAGGAGTGACTCTGGTCAACAACAACAAAAAACCTGTGAGTTGTTGTTCTCATTTGAACAGTGTGTTGTCCAGACATTTTATGGTGGATAGTGCCTCACATTAATCTGTCTGCATCCCACTTACTGGGGTTCAGAGGTTAGAGTAATTTACTGCTCACCCGCAGTCCTCCATCAGGACATGTACTTCCTGAGAGTATTCCTCCTGACCCCAATGACCTGTATTTTTATACCTCTTAGGCAATCTCCCAACCCTCTTCTACTCCCTGTTTTCTCTCGCTATCTGCTCTTTCTATCCAAAGTACTTACTCTGATGCACAGTAGATGAAAACTAAGCCTAGTGTGATGGTGTTTAGGGCTAGAACAGTGGCCTAAGCCCTTGAGCAACAACGACCTAGATAAGATAATGGGCAGACTACAGCCTGATTCAGTCCAGACAATAGGAGGTTTGAGTCATATAATTTAAAAAAAATTCTTTGGATTTAGTAGTAGCTAAAAAATAGTAAATGTTAAATATTCCATGCTATGTCTAAACCACAAGAAATGTATGTAATGTAAAGGGCATAGATATATAGATACCCTTGGAGAATTGATAATACAGTATATGTACCATTTGTAAAGACAACATGAGTGAGCAGGCAAAACATGTCTTTTATTTCTTATGGGATTCACATTTAACTGCAGGTCATAAAAGAATGGCACGATCATAAAACAAAACATGGCAATAATGAAAAAAATGAACTGACCCCTGTTCAAAAATCTGCATACCTTTAGTTCTTAATACGGTGTATTGCCCCCTTTAGCATCAATGAAAGTGGTCAGTCTTTTGTAATAGTTGTCTATGAGGCCCCAAATTCATGCAGGTGGTATAGCTGCCCATTCGTCTTGGCAAAATGCTTCCAGGTCATGCTAAGTGTTTGGTCGTCTAGCATGAATCGGAAGTTTGAGATCTCCCCAGAGTGGCTCGATGATATTAAGGTCAGGAGACTGTGATGGCCACTCCAGAACCTTTACCTTTTTCTGCTGTAACCACGGGAGGTTCATTGTCAGGCTGGAAAGTGTCCCATGCGCAGCTTTCGTGCAGAAGAATGCAAATTGTTTGCCAGTATTTGCTGATAACATGCTGCATTCAACTTGCCATACATTTTCACAAGATTCCCAGTGACTTTAGAGCTCACATACCCCCAAAACATCAGTGAGCCACCACCATGCTTCACAGTGGGGATGGTATTCTGTTCACTATAGGCCTTGTTGACCCCCCTCCAACATAGCGCTTTGGTCTCGTCACTCTAAATTACAGTGTGCCAGAAGCTGTGAGGCGTGTCAAGGTGTTGTCAGGCGTATTGTAACCAGGCTTTTTTGTGGCATTGGCGCAGTAAAGGCTTCTTTCTTGCAACTCGACCATGCAGCTCATTTTTGTATTGTTGTGTTGTGCTCCTTAAAACAACCACACCGTCTTTTTCTAGAGCAGCCTGTATTTCTCCTGAGGTTACCTGAGGGTTTTTCTTGGTATCCCGAACAACTCTTCTGGCAGTTTTGGCTGAAATCTTTCTTGGTCTAACTGACCTTGACTTGGTATCAAGAGATCCCCAAATTTTCCACTTCTTAATAAGTAATTGAACAGTACTGACTGGTATTTGCAATGCTTTGGATATATTTTTATATCCTTTTCCATCTTTAAAAAGTGTCTGCTCCCCATGGCTCAGTAGCCTGCTCAGTGCATCCACGTGAGAGCTAACAAACTCATTGACTATTTATACACAGACACTAATTGCAATTTTATAAGCCACAGGTACGGGAAATTCTACTTTAATTGCCATTTTCACCTGTGTGTGTCACCTTGCCATTTTCAGGGGTGAGTAAACTTTTGATCAGGGCCATTTGGGTGATTTATGTTATCATTATGATTTTAAAAGGAGCCAAACAACTATTTGATCATTTTTCTGGCCCACGGAGGAGAAGCGAGGAGAAGGAAAATTATGATGACAATGAGTTGAGCAGAGGAGGTGAGCAGGGCTTTTCTAAAAAGCACTATTTATAGAGACTTCACATGGCATCATAGCGGCGCATTCCTTGCAGTTCAGTTGTAATTTTTAACGGGTTGTAGTTGAAAATTATATGATGCCCACAAAAATTCCAGAACAAGTTTGAAAAACGGCTAGGTTTGTAATTTAAAGGGTTAGTGTGGAAAAAATTACAGGCAATGTTAATCTCAATTACATTTTTTTCAGACAAGAGGGAAATTAAGGCTGGCACCGATTGACAGGCTCACCACATCAGTCCCTCTTATTCTCACACAGACACACACACAAAGAAATACACCCACGTCTCCAGTCGTGGTGGAGCAGATTTAGGGCCAGGGCCGTCAGTCTGTCTGAGCATGGAGGGGATAGAAAGGGAGGATCCCGCCAGGACCCTGGGACCCAGAAGAGGTAATTAGGGTGTGGGAGCGTGTGTGTGTGTGTGTGTGTGTGTGTGTGAGTGTGTATGTGCAGCTTCATGCCAACAATGCTAGTTCTGTGAGACTGGCGGTCTCCAGCAGAGAGGCTGTAACTTGCCGGGCCTCTCGGGTCACCCTCTGTCACCATACACACAAACACACTCACACACATAGACACAACGCACATCATGCAAACACACACACAACACACACACATATCCGAGGTGGTAGGACCACTGGTAAAAGTCATGTTCAGAATACAATGGAGAAAACGAGAGCCTTCTACTCGGGAGCATTACTTCACCACAACACACATGTATATGTTCTCTGTCTATCACACACACGCAAGCATGAATACACACAGCAAAAACCCCATTCATAACAACGTTTGGGTGGTTATGCCCATGCTATTATTGTAGGTGTAGTTCACTAATCATGTGTGACTGAGCTGCTGTCAAAAGCACTTATTGAAGACAATGTTGTGATGCTATTTGAAGCAGGAATGTTGACAATTTAACTAAGGTTATATACGGTTTGTTACAATTTTGACAAATTGTAAACACCAAGAGCATATGTTCATTACTTTTATCATCATCGTTCAGTTTAATCAACAACATATTTGAACGTTTAGTTATTGTGAGTGGGCGTGTGTGAGAAGGTAAGAGAGCGATGGAGAGAGAAAGAGAGAGAGGGAGAGAAAGAGAGAGAGAGAGAGACTCCGGGCATTTGGCTACGAACTGGAACTGTATGGACTGAGTGAGTACATGTTGGCTGCAGAAGTGGATGTCAGCGCCTTTTACTTCTTCAATGTTACCCCTCTCACCTCTGAAACAAGTGTAAAAGTAGATGAACTATATGGAGAGTAAGCGAAGGTATATCGACCAAACGGTTTGTCGCGCCTGAGTCACAAGTGTGACCCAGAAAAGAGCAGCGAGCACGGACGCGGACGCGAGGATAAAGAACGATTTACGCGGCACATATAACCTTGGATTTTATTTACCTTTACAGCAAGTTGGTCCTCTGATAAGCATTTTATCCCTTGGATTTAAGATTTTGCGTTAGGTTCTGTAATGGCAGTTTGGTTTGAGTTTTTAGTGCACATTCTTTTTCTTTTGCTTGGATGTTATCTTGGCGCTTTGGAGTGTCAGACTAGGAGCCGAACCCCAAAGAGCGAGCATGGCAGGGATGGTATCCAGTCTCGGTTTGAACCAGACACCGCCAATCAGGACATGGTTTCCCATCACATGTACAGGCTGTATGAGAAATACAACAGAAAACTTAACCGACTCACAGAGGAAAACACTGTCAGGAGTTTCAGAGCCAGTCAAGGTGAGTGTTGCTCCGGTAAATCTGTCTGTGATGGGAAGTTAAGTGTTCATCTCCAGACAGTAAATTATGCCCTAGGTGTATACATGATGTAATAAATCTTCCTAATTTCCGTCACATATACTAGTTGTGGGCTGTTTGTGAAAGGACCATACCTCTTCCAGCTGATGAGTCTGTCACCGAGAAAAAAATCAGCTTGAATTGATAGTTAGGCCCATATTATTACAGTATACAACAACCCAGTGTTTATGTTTTTTAATGACATCCATTATGTTGACTACTATCCGTCATCTCCCTTCTATATTGCAACGTAATGTGCTGGAATAGAGCAGGCTTTTAAAAAAAGCCTAGGCATGGCGCATGTGGTCAGACACCCCAAATAGGTAGGATTGTTTTGGAACAGTCTGAGAATGCCTGAGTACTTTTTAGGTAACACTTGTTGGCAGGTCTCTTGCGTCGCGTCAGCTGCCGTGCGGCCCTGCATTGCGCTGTGTCTGCCGCAGGTCCAGCTGCAGCGCAGAATATGTCCAATTCGCCCCCAACCGGAGCGCAGCTGCCGCCCAGGCGGCGAAAACAATGCGGTAACTAGGAGACAGTGGGGCACCAATAACGCTCCTAGGCAGGACCGCTCTATTTTCCCCTAGGGACCGCTATATCCTGGGCTGGAGTCAGATAGCTTAGCTAGCAGTGACCGGGGTATTGTCCCGTGGTGTTTATAAAAACCAAAACTGATCGACATTGACTAAACCAGCTCTCAGATGCCATATCATAACACATATTGTGTTTTTACTACAGAAGCCATGTAATCTAAGCAGAGATGTAAGGGAGTTTTGACAACAAGAAGAGATCTATGAAAACATGAGGTTAGTCTCTTGGTGCTGGGCAGACAGTGCTGGCTGTGTTAGGGGCTTAGGGAAAGCTTTGGGGGAAACTGAAGTAAGCGTTTCCATATGCCTGAGGCTGGATACAGGGTAATGAATATCTCTTATGTCACTCCATACATCTGCAGACGCCATATACAATGGACAATACCTTTGCCATTTGACCTAATGTTCATTATGAATATGTACCTCGTTTCTTCCCCTCTCCCCTGTCACATCTTCACTCCTACCCTCCCTTTTCATCAACCCCTTTTCTCCTCTCCTATATATTAACCTCTATTGTCTTGTGTTCTTTTTTTCCTCTCCTGGGTATCAACCTATCCTCTGCCCTCTTCTCCCCTACAGCAACCTCTCATCTCTTCTCATCTCCTCTCCTATATATCAACCTCTCATCTCTTCTCATCTCCTCTCCTACATATATCAACCTCTCATGTCTTCTCATCTCCTCTCCTATATATCAACCTCTCATCTCATCTCTTCTCATCTCCTCTCCTATATATATCAACCTCTCATCTCTTCTCATCTCCTCTCCTATATATCAACCTCTCATCTCTTCTCATCTCCTCTCCTATATATCAACCTCTCATCTCTTCTCATCTCCTCTCCTATATATATCAACCTCTCATCTCTTCTCATCTCCTCTCCTATATATCAACCTCTCATCTCTTCTCATCTCCTCTCCTATATGTATCAACCTCTCATCTCTTCTCATCTCCTCTCCTATATATCAACCTCTCATCTCTTCTCATCTCCTCTCCTATATATCAACCTCTCATCTCTTTTGTTTTTTCTCCTCTTCCCTCTCATCTTCCCCCTCACCGTTCTGTTTCTCTCTGTCAATCTATTCAGTCTATACTCTCTTCAGTGGCATGCTGTCCTTTCCTCTTTGCGATTCCCTCACTCTCTCCATCACCTGCTCCCCTTCTTCCTAAACGCTTTCATATATCCTCATCTAAAAGTCGGTGAATAACGGTTTCCCTCTCCGAAGTCTGGTTACTCGTAATGTTTCTTTCTACTTTGCCTCTGCCTGCTCTTCAGGGCTTTAGGCTAGGTTGCTGGAAACACAGTCTTCCTGCAGTAACTGATTTCTCCCCTTGTAGACTCTGCCAAAAGGACGTTGTTCCATCTGAACCTGACGTCTCTCCAAGACTCGGAAATCATTCTCTCCGCCACATTCCACTTCCTGTTCGACCAGCGCCCGTGGCCAAGGGCCTGGTTCTGCAAACGCTACAAAACTGCGGCCTGTCGCTCTCCAAAACTCCACCATGCTCCCTGCGTCCACCTCATCCTTCGCTCAAACCCCTCTGGGTCAGGGGTCAATCCAGGGTTGCAGGGGTCGTTGCTAGGCAATGTGACCATTCTCCCCCACCGGAGAGGGTCTTGGCAGATGAAGGACGTGACCACGGCAATACAGGCGGCTAGGGAGTCAGGCAACCATTTTGTGTCTTTGGAGTTGGACTTTGGGCTACAGTTCTACAAAGAGCCGGAGGAGGCGCTGTCTGGGCCCAGTCTACCTTATCTGTTGGTGTATGCAGACGACCAGGAATTAGATGAGCCCAACAGTGTGGCACAGACTTTACAGAGGTATGCCCCCGATGCTCACCAGGAAGAGTCTCCTCCTTCTCTTCCTGTTAAACCGGTATCAAAGGCTCGCTTGAGAAGAGAGGTACTGTCACATCCAGACTCAGTCCAGAACAACGAGCTGCCGGAGGTGGAGTATAGGCCTGGTGGATCTAGGAAGCACGACCCATTTCAAACCCCCTACCACGCCCTAAAACCCATCAAGCCTGGGAGGAAAGAGAACAGGGGGGGTGAGAGCGGGAGGGGTGAGAGCGGGAGGGAAGAAGAAAAACACAAAGGACGTGACAGTGGAAGTCAGCCGCCGGTTCAGGGCTTGGACCGCCGGACCCCGAGGAAGAGGAGCGATGGAGAGAGTAGACTGCAAGACAATGGCGACGGAAGGACGGCTGGAAAGAGCGAAGGAGAGGCAGGAGGAAGGACGTCTCCGGTGCTGAGTTTCGACGAGCGGACCATGCGTAAGGCGAGGAGGAGACATTGGGGCTCCGAGCCCCAGGTTAGGGGTTGTTCCAGGAGAACACTCAGGGTGGACTTTGCAGACATCGGCTGGAGTGAGTGGGTCCTGGCGCCCGAAGCCTTTGATGCCTACTACTGTGCAGGCACCTGCGGATTCCCCATGCCCAAGGTAACGACTGACTAACTGGGCTCCTCAAAGACGATCCTTGTTAGACGGCTGAGCTAAAGCCTGGCAAGTCCCAGTAAATATGACCTGTGTCAAAGCACAGAACAGAGGTTCTGCAGGGCAGTGGATAAACTCACACTTATTTGAAAGAATTGCTCCACTGCTCAGAGCCTGATGTTATGTCTACAACATTTTGGAAACAGTATAAATCAGCAGATACATTACCAGCCGGTGCAGACACTAAATGTACTACTTTTTTACTACTGTATCCTGTTTCCTACATGCACTTTTTTAAATGAATGAACCATTGTGTTGCTAAACCACTGACAGCTTTTATCAGGACCACTTTTCCTTTTGGAATTAATTTGTCATTTTTGCAGTTGAATTATTAAAGGCATTGGCTGTAATGTTTCTGTAACCTCTCTGTCTCTCTCTCGCTGTCTTTCTGAACCTGCCCCCGCTCTCTCCATTGCTCCCTTCCTTTCTCCCAGGTGCTGCGTCCCTCAAACCATGCAACCATCCAGAGTATAGTCCGTGCCGTTGGGATAGTTACAGGGATCCCTGAGCCCTGCTGCGTCCCAGAAAAGACCAACCCACTGGGGGTTCTGTACCAGGACAGGGGGGCCGACCTGGTACTTAAGGTCTACCCCAGCATGTCTGTGGAACGCTGCACATGCAGATAGAGCACTGAGCAGAACAAAGCTGGAATGAACAGGATGGACCGAGTTGGGTTAAGGACAAAAATGGGTTAAAAGAAAGATGTTGTGTATTGATGAACGGACAGATGAGTGATGGTGTCTGTACATTTGCTCGTCCCTTGCATCCCTCAGGCTTTGACAGGGAGAGACGGATTGTTGAACGTGAAGAGGCGTTGAAGAGGCACATTGTTTGATGTTGGCAGCATCCATCATATCCGCTGTTAGCAGCAAAAACACAACCATGACATCAACCATAATCGCCACAGAACAGAATACCTGCTTTAATGACGAGAGGCTCTGAAAGTCCCTCTAAACTAAAGTGGAATTAAAATGTTCCTTCTCAAAGACAGGTCTGTTTGACTGGTTCCTAGTGAAAGATTGTTTTTTGAGGGACCGATAGTGCTTGTTGTCCAGGGTCTTGTTCGTAAGAGCACACAGAAGAAAGACATTTTTTTTGAGAAAAATAAACAATTTCAGATCTTAAAAATATGGAAGTACAGTGGGGAGAACAAGTATTTGATATTGCAGGTTTTCCTACTTACAAAGCATGTAGAAGTAATTTTTATCATAGGTACTCTTCAACTGTGAGTGACGGAATCTAAAACAAAAATCCAGAAAATCATATTGTATGATTTTTAAGTAATTAATTTGCATTTTATTGCATGACATAAGTATTTGATACATCAGAAAAGCAGAACTTAATATTTGGTACAGAAACCTTTGTTTGCAATTATAGAGATCATACGTTTCCTGTAGTTCTTGACCAGGTTTGCACACACTGCAGCAGGGTTTTTGGCCCACTCCTCCATACAGACCTTCTCCAGATCCTTCAGATTTTGCTGGGCAATACAGACTTTCAGCTCCCTCCAAAGATTTTCTATTGGGTTCAGGTCTAGAGACTGGCTAGGCCACTCCAGGACCTTGAGATGCTTCTTACGGAGCCACTCCTTAGTTGCCCTGGCTGTGTGTTTCAGGACGTTGTCATGCTGGAAGACCCAGGCACGACCCATCTTCAATGCTCTTACTGAGGGAAGGAGGTTGTTGGCCAAGATCTCGCGATACATGGCCCCATCCATCCTCCCCTCAATAAGGTGCAGTCGTCCTGTCCCCTTTGCAGAAAAGTATCCCCAAAGAATGTTTCCACCTCCATGCTTCACGGTTGGGATGATGTTCTTGGGGTTGTTCTCTTCCTTCTTCCTCCAAACACGGTGAGTGGAGTTTAGACCAAAAAGCTCTATTTTTGTCTCATCAGACCACATGACCTTCTCCCATTCCTCCTCTGGATCATCCAGATGGTCATGGGCAAACATCAGACAGGCCTGGACATGCGCTGGCTTGAGCAGGGGGACCTTGCGTGCGCTGCAGGATTTTAATCCATGATGGCGTAGTGTGCTACTAATGGTTTTCTTTGAGACTGTGGTCCCAGCTCTCTTCTGGTCATTGACCAGGTCCTGCCGTGTAGTTCTGGGCTGATCCCTCACCTTCCTCATGATCATTGATGCCCCACGAGGTGAGATCTTGCATGGAGCCCCAGACCGAGGGAGATTGACCGTCATCTTGAACTTCTTCCATTTTCGAATAATTGCGCCAACAGATGTTGCCTTCTCACCAAGCTGCTTGCCTATTGTCCTGTAGCCCATCCCAGCCTTGTGCAGGTCTACAATTTTATCCCTGATGTCCTAACACAGCTCTCTGGTCTTGGCCATTGTGGAGAGGTTGGAGTCTGTTTGATTGAGTGTGTGGACAGGTGTCTTTTATACAGGTAACGAGTTCAAACAGATGCAGTTAATACAGGTAATGAGTGGAGAACAGGAGGGCTTCTTAAAGAAAAACTAACAGGTCTGTGAGAGCCGGAATTCTTACTGGTTGGTAGGTGATCAAAGACTTATGTCATGCAATAAAATGCAAATTAATTATAAAAAAAGCATACAATGTGATTATCTGGAATTTTGTTTTAGATTCCGTCTCTCACAGTTGAAGTGTACATATGATAAAAAATTATAGACCTCTACATGCTTTGTAAGTAGGAAAACCTGCAATATCAAATACTTGTTCTCCCCACTGTAGATCTACAATATTTAATATTGACCAACAATTTTTCCCTTTATCCTACAGTATTTCACATTAACCTTTAGTATTTCCTTGTCACAAGTCTATCCGCAACCCCGAAAGTGGATGTTCTCTTTACACGATACGGCGATGGCATGTTAAAAAGGTGAACACTTTTGGAATAAAGGGGATGACCCTTGATGTCATAGCTGACCCTAACCTTGATGTCATAGTTTCATCTTTTAGACTAAAAACAGAGCACTGCGTTTCTCTTATAGGATAAGAATTGTGGGGTACATTTGGGTAATGGTTTTATTCTTATATGCTGACTTCTAAGTATTCCTTGGCTGTTGGGAGTAATCCTTGCCCAAACACTTAGACTCCTTCACTATTCATCAACAACCATACAGAATTCTATGGTCAGGAAGAACAAAATTGCAATTAAGGGTCTGCCTAATTTCTTAGGTTTCACCTTGATCATGAAACATTTTGGAAAAATGTAGTGTATGCACAAGACCCTGGCTCGTCATTCATTTATACTGAATATACCTCTTTATACTTACCTCTACTTGAGCAATGGACATCAAGATGTTTTAAAGGGATGGAGCTTCTGTGTTTTTGGGCTTCAAAATAACTGGGTGATCGGTCAAGGGAAAATGATGGTAAACAATTTTCTCAGTGTTCTATTGGCAAATAGGTACATTATATGCACAGAATGCTTTAAACAGATGTATTTTAGTGTTGCTATAAAGTTATGCATACTGTGTAGGCCTACATACCATAAGTATTTTTAAAGGGACGATTGTGTTATGTTGTAAAATATTATTCTAAAGTTTTTTTGTCTAGTACTAAAACTCTGAAGTGAATTGTAAAAGGAGCATCTGGATTTCATTTGTCTTTTTCCTTCCTTAATAGTATTTTCTCAGCCTGCTATATAACTGGAATATTTTTCTATATTGTAAGTGAGAGTATTTTTAAAATGAATTTGTCTTGGTTGCCATGTTATTATTATATTTTAGAAACAGATGTGTCTTGTAAATGTGTTTTAAATTATGAAAAAAGTAGCCCTTATAAGAACTAGAATAAAAAGTAATTTAATCCAACTTTGTTAATGGAATTTATCATTGTTTTGAAATCAGCTTGTGTTCAATCAATCAATCAATCAAATGTATTAAAAAGCCCTTTTTACATCAGCAGATGTCACAAAGTGCTTTTACAAAACACCTGGCCTTAAACACCAAGGAGCAAACAACAGTAGTGTTGAATTATGAAAATAATTTCTGGATGCCAGTTATAAACATGATTAAAAAAACATTAATGTATCAACCTTATTGGCAAAGAAGCAAACACTTTAAGGCCACTGGCCTGGCTCCTGGTTCCTGTCTCCTGGTTCCTGGCTCCTGGTTCCTGGCTCCTGGTTCCTGGCTCCTGGTTCCTATGTCATGTTTCAAGAAGGAGATTAATTTGAACTGTTGCTCCCAGCTGTAGAAGGGGCTCAAAGTTTGTATTAGGAAGGTAACATTTTATGTTGCTATTATAATAAGATGGAAAGATTTAGTTATTTTTTTATTATTCTTCAACTAAAACACAAAATGTTTCTACATACATGTTCTGCCAGGTTGTTCACAGTGGACAGCCATCATATTGCATGGATCCAAAGCTCTGCAAGGGTACACTTTTATTTCTTACACACATTTTAATCCAGCTGAAATCCAGCTGCCCTTACGAGCCTCACACCTACTCCTGTTGTTGTCCTGCCTGCTGTTCTGTCTGTTGTTGTCCTGTCTGTTGTTGTCCTGTCAGTTGTTGTCCTGTCTGTTGTTATCCTGCCTGTTGTTGTCCGGCCTGTTGTTGTCCTGCCTGTTACTGTCCTACATGTTGTTGTCCTGCTTGTTATTGTCCTGCCTGTTGTTGTCCTGCCTGTTGTTTCTCTGCCTGGTGTGTTTGTGGGTGTGTTTTTGTGTTTGTGTGATGCTGCTATATGGATCACTAGAAGACACTGGAAAATAATAGGGAGCAATTAGGATGTCATCTACATGAACTTCAAAAGTAGCATGAATGTTTTTCTTCTATATGTCAATCTGCACCCTCTTTTTGAAGTAAACTGATCTAATATTTCATAATTTTGTATGATATAATTGTTAGAAGCATACACATTCAACTTAATGTATACAACATTAGGGGAGCCTAAAGACAAACAATTAAATTGTTTGAAGATAAACATTTTACATGGTACAAACACTGTAATCGGCTTTTATTGAAAACGTCAAATGTAAAAGAAGCGTGTTGGGGGACAGTTGCCCTTCAGAAATCTTACAGAAGTTAGGCCTACTGGTACCTAATTGAGCCTTTCAAAAATATCTAAAAAGTTATCTTTTTGAGTTTCATAGTACTTTTTCAGATACTTTAGGATGACATGATTTAAAGTAAATACAAAGCAGGACGGGAAGACAGAGGTAATATTTTATATAGCTAGCTATTTGGTCAGATGCGCGATTTACATTAATATTTTATTACTGTAATAGGCTATATTTTTATTTTATTTTAATGCAATCTTCGAGGAAAGTTCTTGTCAAACATATTTAATAAATACTAAACTAAATACCAAAAACTTTTTATACTGTAGACTGTCATGATATATATTAGAGATGCTGCCTATTGAGTTGAAGACAGATTTCAGGTCAATACATTTTCTCGGATTTCCTGTTTCTCTGAACGAGCTCATGGTCCAGCAGCTGTGTGCCGTTTTCTGCAGTCTGATTCGGTCCAGACCAGTACCATAGGGCAGAAATTAAACTTGCAATCCGCATCATGCGGGAAAATACCCTCGAGCAGTCTGAGACTTCTCGAGGGCGGAGTGGTGACGTTTTTTATATGCAAATTAGGTTTAAAGGCCTTGGTTTATGTAAGAAGAACCACTGTCCCTATTCCTATTTTGAAGTGGAGTTAGCGCGGAGGACCAAGTGCAATATTTATATTTCCAAATGGAGGCATATCAATTAATGCAGGATATGAGGGCAGCTATTGTGCGACAGAAAATGTCCTGTACTTCTTGTCTGAATGGGCTCTTTCTGCATGTGATTAGATCCCAGTGAATATCGTCGTTCTGTTAAGTTAGGAGGAGTGATATTTTAGGGCTTATATAATCACATTTACATTGATTTTATAATACCTGAAACAAAACCATGATTGTTTGGCTGAATAGTCATAGATGTTGTACTTACCATGGTAAATGCTATTAGGTTAGATTACATAGGCCTATAGTGATTGAGCCCTCAGAGGGTGAACTTTCAGGGGCTGGTGCCGCTTCCCGCCTCATTTACTTGGGACAGAAAGGTAATGTCTGCAGCCTAAAGTTTTAGGTTGAGACTGTTTTTCACAAAAATCTAAAATTATCTTTTAATGGTTCATATAAAAGAATAGGCTTAAACTGAAAACGCTGTAGGCTACAAATGAAAGATTCCCCTAGCATGTATCTACACAACATACTCCTCACTTTTAATCAGATTTTCTGTATTTTTGTGAAATAAAAACTATTTATTAAAACTTCTAAACTAAAACAGTGTAATTACATCTAATTAGAATTCTCTACCACTTCTAAAAAATCTATCCTAAATTAGTTTAGGTGTAACCAGTTCAATTTTAAAATTACACACCAAGTTCATTGGCCTTCATCTGTGTTGAAGTGTAATGAGTCATATTTTACAGATTAACTCAGTCTTTCTACAGGTTCCCTCTGTTAGGTAATTAATTGCATAGAAAACACTCCACCAATAGTACCAAGGAGATTTAAAAACAAAGGGACACATTTGTGGAAAGACGAGGTGAAATACAGCTCTGGAAAGAATTAAGACCACTGCAAAATGATCAGTTTCTCTGGTTTTACTATTCATAGGTATGTGTTTGAGTAAAATGAACATTTTGGATTTATCCTATAAACTACTGACAACATTACTCCCAAATTCAAGATAAAAATATTTTTCATTTAGAGTATTTATTTGTAGAAAACAACAACTGGTCAAAATAACCAAAAAAAGATGCATTGTTTCAACCTCAAATAATGCAAAGAAATCCAATTCATATTCATATTTCAACAACAAATTATTAATGTTTTGAACTTCAGAAATCAATATTTGGTGGTATAACCCTGATTTTTTATCACAGCTTTCATGCGTCGTGTCATGCTCTCCACCAGTCTGTCACATTGCTGTTGGGTGACTTTATGCCACTCCTGGCACAAAAATGTAAGTAGCTTGGCTTTGTTTGATGGCTTGTGAACATCCACCTTCCTCTTGATCAAATTCCAGAGGTTTTCAATGGGCTTTAGGTCTGGAGATTGGATGCTGCTTTTGAACTGCGCACTCATAAGAAGCCTCTTTAGACGGGTGGACGCAGCGTCCATGATTCCCAAAATTAGTCAGGCCACAGGACAGTTTTCCACTTCACCTCAGTCCATCTTAAATTAGCTCAGGCTCAGAGACGGCAGCAGCATTTCTGGATCTTGTTTATATGGTTTATTCTTTACATGGTAGAGTTTTAACTTGCATTTGAGGATGCAGTGATGTACTGTGTTCACAGACCGTGGATTTCGGAAGTGTTCCTGAGCCCATGGAGTTATTTCCACTACAGAATCGTGCCATCTGAGGGCTTAAAGATCACGGCCATCCAATATTGGTTTTCTGCCTTGTCCCTTGCATACAGATTCTCTGAATCTTTTAATGAAATTATGTACCATAGATGATGAAATCCTAAATGTTTTTACAATTATATGTTGAGAAGCGTTGTTCTTACATTGTTGCACTATTTGCCTTTGCAGTCTTTCACAGAGTGGTGAACCCCTCCCCAACCTCATTTCTGACAGACCCATCCTCTCTGGAATGAATATTTAATACCCAATCCTATCACTGAACTGTTGCCAATTGACCTAGTTAGTTGTGTGATATTCCACCAGGTTTAGTTTTTCAGCATTACACAACATTTCCAGTCTTTTGTTGCCTGTGTCACAAATTCTTTGAAACGTGTTGCTGGCCTCAAATTCAAAGAGAGGCATATATTTTTCAAGAAACAAAAAATAGTCTCAGTTTCAACATTTGATATGTTGTCTTTGTAATATTTTCTATTAAATATAGGGTTTACATGATTTGAACGTCATTGCATTCTGTTTTTATTTACATTTTATGCAGCGTCCCAACTTTTTTAGACATGGGGTTGTAATAGAGTGTAGACATTAGGCATTGTAACTCAGGTCACTGTAATGAAATAAAATTCTGTCTTTTGTGGAAGTAATCACTGGCAGCCAAAACCTTGTAAATGGATTCCAACGCTTCATGTTCAACGCCTAAAGTCTGCCTAAACTGTTCTATTATGTTGACCTATTCCGAAAGGAGGTGTCGCCAATATCCTAAAGGGATCAGTCTTCTTTATGAACTTTGAACACACTATGGTCACAAGATCATTCATCTGAAATCCAAGTTCAGGTGAGAAATCACAACCCGTCATTGCTTTCAAAGCCAAAATAGATGAGAACTGATTATTTCATGCTGAAGACGGCAGTGCATCCTCCTCCCCAAATCACCAGCTGCACTCCTGAACCTCATTTTGAATGGTATTGTGATAGTTGGTGATACTGTATGTCTGAGACAGGTTGAGGTCACATTTTGATAATGTTTTGTCTTTGGAGGAGCTTGGAAAATTTCAGTGGATGATAATGTGACTGAAGTGAACCTTTATCAATATAAATTGAGCTAAAAAGCAGATTAAGTGATTGATCACCATCAGTTCAGGCAGTCAGTATTTAAATTCTGGTTTATAAACTTAATGAGTGGTAAAGACAAGATTCAGACTATTGCAAGTGAATGCCCATGCCGGATGTTTTTTTTCAACACCTATAAATACCATGATTTCTATTGTTGATTTTGCACTAACCCCAACTGGCCTGATTGAAGATACGTTAAACCTTTTAAACATGGTGAATATGGGACTGACTAACTAAGACAACAGTTGCTGGAGGAAAGTTGGTGACTGATGCCACCTGTTGGTGTTAAAAGGGTTAAGACATAATCTTCATTAGACATCTTAAATATGGTTCTCCAAATTATGGCAGTAACAATATATATAATTTAGTATCATTATTAGGGGACAGGTGTCTATTTTCAGATTGTGTATGTAGGGTCACTTACTGTAGGGCTATGGTTGATGCCAGTGATAGGTCACACAATACTAGATATATTTTACACAAATTATCTTTATGGGGGGAAAAAAGAAAGACGATAAGTTAAATTTTGACTTTTATGTTTTTCATTCAAAACAGATAAATTAATCTACACATCTCTGTACAATCTCTGGTAATACTGTATGGCAAGTCAAACAATGCGTAACAGACATCGCTAACATGTTTATAACAATCAAAGGTATATAGCAAGAACTCCGGCTATGAGACATATACGCTTCTCTCTCTCTCGCGCTGTCTCTCTCTCTCTCTCTCTCCAGTCCCACCCTGAGTTTCATAAGGCACAGTGAAGACATACGATCACCCACTAAGCAGATAATTCTCCTGTAATGTAAGCCTTTTTATTTCGTATTTTGTGACCATCTAGTGGAAACATAGCGAGCAATCCAAAAAGGTCACCTACACGCGCGCAAGAGCTCCCTAATGATTAATGATCGATAAGCACAAGTGGACCGCCTTACATTCTGTTTTTAATTACTTTAAATTGTCATGTTTAATTAATTTAAATAGTCTGGTCTATTCTTGTGATTAAATACGGAATTTTCAATATAGTTTAATTTAAAAACACTTTTTTTTCTTAAATCCAACAGGCTTTAATTGTGAGACGTCATGTGGCGTGACAGGTGGTGCCGTTCCCGGAAGAACTCTTGACATATAGGGCAGGTGAGTTTTTCCTCTCGCCTCCTCCTCACGTGGGACTCGGCCGCGAACTCCTTTTTGTGGTGCGAGCGCATGTGGAACACTAGGTCAGATGTCATGCGGAAGGAGAGGTTACACTTGGCACACCAGTTCTGAACAGATACCCCAAATGAGGTAAACGTTGGAGGAAGAATCGTTAGAGACGACGTGGATTGCAGTTGCGCTCCAATGTTCCTTGACCATTGCTCCGGTGCATAGGGAAACGTGTTGGCAGTAACCGTGGTAGCTATTGTCTGTGCGCCTGTTAAATCACCATTCAACATATTCGATGTCAACAAATTGTTGTATCCTAGAACAGTTTTTGAGGTGAAAACGTCCCTCGCGTTCTCTATGCTGTTTGATGGGGAACGTAACATGTTGGATGAGTGCACTATAGAACCGTTAGAAGTTATTTTACTAGGTTTACAGAAAGCACTTTTCTGTTCCTCTTGTCCACTGCGCAGAACGAATGAAAACGCACTTTTTGTGGTGTTTGAGTTTAAACCACAGCCCATCTTCCTCACTGTCTCTGATTCAGCCTCCGTTGGTTTTTCTTTCTCGTGCTTTAAACTATTTTTCGGTGCACCAACTTCTGTAAACGCACTTTTTGTACATTCCACGTGGTCCTTTTTGAACGGATACTTCTCCGTCTTCGGTTTTAATGCAGAACCAGTTGATTCTGGCGCTATGGTGTGGTAGTCCCTAGTTATCTGTGTGATGTTATTGTCGTTCGAAATATTGTTTTTTTCCAGTAACACCGGTTTCCTCCATCTGGGGTAATCCGTCTCCTCGTGTTTCCTTTTACGCGTGGAAATCTCTGCGTCCTCGTTGATGCCAGGACGTTTATGTTCCAGATCCCTCGCGATGTTGTGGAAGTCTGTGATGCGGTGTTGCCGCTTTATCTCCATGTGTTTGTGTTCGTAGGCCTCTCTGCTCTGCGCGTCATTCTTCACCTGCGCGCACAGGAAGCGGCAGTGTGCCAAGTAGGGATGCTCATTCTCGAAGACCAGGTTACATTTGGCGCATGTGAACTCTGTGCAGAGATATACATTTTGTTAGTTCGTATGTACATTATGAAACCCGTTTGCACAACATTAAGTCAGATATAAAGTAGATACAAATTATTTTGCATAACTTATATACAAGTGCAAATGTCTACGGTTGATTTGGTCCTTTTCATCACGGATTTACGCACAGACAAGAACAAAACTCCTGACCAAATGGTGAACAAAATTACAACCACAAGGATTACATTAGGACTTCTCTGTTGACATTGGGGGTGAGGAACAATAAGATGAGTATGATGACGAAGATATATCCTGCAGCGCTTTTCCCAGTGTCTTCGCTTCTCTCTCACCGTCATTACGTCCTCTTGTTGAGATGTCAGTAAAGCCTAGTAGATGTGACAGCTCCTGGTCATACCAGACCAACAGTTCCTCTTCCTGACGTATGTCCCTGGTGGTCCGGAAATACAGCTGGCCTCCCTTCAGGAACGCTTCTGTGTTCTGCTCCTCCCGGCCACGCGCCGCCTGCACCAGCCGCAGCCAGGAGAGCACGAGAGCAGAGCTGCGCATTGCCTCTGGGTCCAACTGTTATACAAATCATTATCAATATGATTAATTCATATGGACATCATTGTCTATATTCGATTATTCTCCAGAGACATAGTGAAATCACTAAATATATAGATTTTTTTTAGCCTTTAATAGTTGGCCAGGTATTTTCTGCAGGTATGAATATCTATACCAAACGACATTTTAAAAGTGCGAGCTATTTGGTTGATGATTACATTACCATTTAGTCTATGATTGTGGCATCATCGCTGCGTATCTTTGTGGTATCAGCTTACAAGTTAAGTTGTCTAATTTAAAATGACAGTAACTTACCCTGAAAACATATGATTTGCTTCTCTTTTCACTGGATTTGAGCGCTATGAAGGCGATGGTGTCATAGAAAGTGTTCTGAAGTACGCAAGGGCCGAACTGTGCCCCGGCCGGGATGTCACGCGTGACGTGCACGCTTGTATAGAGATCTGTTGCGTGATGGTGGAGAAATTTACCCTCACTGGTCCACAGGGAACGAGGTAAAAAACTATGCTCCATGGTTGGTCTGTCGGAGAAACAATATACGTTAACAATACATTATTACAATTATTGTTTTTCGTTGCCCTGTAAATCAACGTTTGACATTTTCAATTGTCAAAGGACATTTATATTGGCGATATGATTACGCTTAGTCTATTTGGCCTAATTCTGTTTGCTTAAACATTCGTCATCCCAAATAAATAGGCCTGTATACCTTTAGGCCTGTCTTTTCCTCCCAATTTGCTTAGGATCAAATTGGAATTGGTATACTATTATATATATATATATATATATATATATATATATATATTATATATATATAAGAGACCACTATATATAGAACGGTTCTGTTCCTCACTCAAAACCTTCCTTTTCGACTTTTTTGGAAAGGAAAGAAAAAGTGCAGTGGTCTCTTAATTTTTTCCGTAGCTGTATATACAATTAAGCCCAAAAGTATTCATATCCATGCCACATTTTGAGCCATAGGGAATTTTTATGTGACCAGTAGGTTTCTTCTGTCTGGAAATGACATAAACATGTGACAAAACACGGTAAGCCGGAGATACAAATAAATAACGTAACTATTTATTTGGAGACAGGTTTAACGTATATAACTGAGAACAGCTGAATAGCAGTAGTTCTCTAGTCAGTTACTATACAACTGCAAGTCATGGCTAAAAACAGCAGTTGTTACGTTATTCATTTGTATCTCCAGCACAGTGTCTTACCGTGCTGGGGAAAACTTGTTTTTTTCCAGGAATCTTCATTTTTCATAAGAAATCGTGCAGACTACTGAGACAGTTACAGCTTAAATGTTTGTGGTTAATTATTGTTACTATGCCTATATTTTAATTTAATTTGCTAATAACATACGAATAATGTACCTGCATGACATTGCTGTCAAGTTTTTACTCTTTCACAAGGTTTTTTTCTTCTGTTTTTGCTGGCAAATTTGTATTAGTTTTTTTCTCATTCAGCTATTTACTCGGTACTGAATGTTGAGCTGGCGTAGTAAAATGGGTTTGACTTCTAGCGTCCTTTGTCTCTGTTTTCATTCGGTTTGTTCCATTGTCTTCCCATCTGCGCCGGAACTGCCTCTTCGGTCTACACGCGTCTCTGCTTCGAGTCAGTTTGGTATGATTAGTATATTCATTATAGCCATACTGAGATTTGTTGCACGACGTCTGTATTGGTCTCTTCACTTCGGTTGCACCTTGTATACATTTTGGCGTATGCTATTGGTTTTGATTAATGGGATTGTCGAAAATGCCATGAATTAAAATATTTATATCGGGTTAAATTTCTATTTCCAAGAAACCTACTAACGTTAGCCCTGGAATCTCTCTTTTAAAAAGAAGTTTCTCTATGACGAAGAAACATCATGTAGGGTGCGTGGCATAACAATGTCAAGAAAACATTACTTTCCCTTACTTTCCTTTTGAAAAAGCTCAAAGAAGAAACCTCATCAAAGCTGTGCGCATTGCCCACTCACCGGCTGAGATCGTGGTGGTAGTGCGGTTCCGTATGTCCGCGAGCTGGATGGTTTTCAGCAGGTGCACCCTGGCTGAAATAACGATTCTTTCCTTCCGTTGCTGTTACGGTCTGACACCGAGAGTGATCACCACAGTGTCTGCCTCGTTACTGCCTCTCTCCTCCACTCACACACACACACTTATCCCCATCCGTGGCAGGTGCAGTGAAGCGTGCTGACACGCTGACACACACACACATATACACACGCTAGAACACACAGGTTGCTCTATCCCCGTTGTATCCCCGTATTGACAGATTCATTCCATGATTTTTAAACGTGGAACTCAAAGAAAAAACGATTATCCATTAAATTAGTACTAATTATATTTAATGTTATTGGTTAGGAGCAAATGAGTAGTCCTAGTCCTATGGCTATTAATTACTCATCAAATGGAGACCCATTGAGTAAAACCATTTGAACATATTTCTTTTAACATGTTCTAGGGTCGGCTATGGCCTGCTGTTTGAAATCCACCAAACACTGTTGCTATATTTTTGCTGAAATATTTCTAAGAATATAGTTGTATTTATTACTTTCATATGTATGAATGATACTGTATGTAGTGAAAAGTTACAAGCATTTTACACATAATTCATGTTTTAATTATCGGTATCATAAGGAAGCCGCTAACCCAAGCTGAAACTTTGGCAATGGTAGCCTGTGTTTTTCAGTTTTCTTATCCTTGATGAAATGTGGGCCTAATCATACATTCTACCCGAAATAATCCCTTGATGCATAATAATCCACTAAATGCTCGTTAGAAGAAGAAGAAAAAAAAAACATTTCAATTTGATGAATAATGGATTTGCCCTGTGGCGACTCGGGATCCTCTGGAACAGTTAATATTACAAGTAAAAAAATAAATGTTGCACCTGAAAGTCGACCATATCTTCATTTTCAGTGTAAGGTCAACTTTCTTTTCTTTCTTAATCAATGTAACATATATAGAGCCTAATCCATTTCCTGAAACTTGAATTCCTACATATACTTGAATTATGTAGTTAAATTGGCTTTCCGTTAAAGGTATGTGTGTAGGAACTTTGGGTGAAATTACATAAAATGCATTTGTTTACATTTTACATCCATAGGTTACAATCCAATCAATCTAGAATCATTGTTTTATCCGATGTTTTGGAATAATTATTAATTAAAATATAATGGTAGACTTATAACAGAAAGACGCTATCTTTTACCAGACAACAATAAGATGTCAGGATATTTCTCCTACTACCCTGGAATTATCTTAATTGGGATTGGTGCAACCGCGCCCGAGGGTTGTGTGCCCTAGCCACTGCCCGTTACTGGTGTGCCCTCATTTCAGAAAATGGGTGGAGCATGAATTCATTTGAAATGTAATTGAATGTACAATAAATGTATGTTTGACAACTTTCACTGAGAATAACAACACGGTTTTGTTGATTTTTCATCTGAATTGAAAAAAAATCCATCACCTATTTCAACTTTATAACGGATCTCAAGTTTCATATTTTGTAGATTGGGCACTAACGCTGTACATCTTTCATCATCCATGCTGTTTTGTGTGGTGATTGAAAGGGGCATTGTTTTTGTGCATGTGGATCATTTCCTAAATCTCTGTAGACATTGACTTCTCACCGGCTATTGGCATGTTCATTATAACAATATTTGACATGATTCGTTTTCCTCCCGAAAAAAAAAAAAAAAAACTATGCTCGCTGTTGTGCGGCTGACTTAAGCTGAATACTGTCCTGTACCAGTCCACCAGGGGCTGCTTGAGGCAAGGAAGCCGGAGTACCAGGGATTTGAACGGATTTATGTTTATCTCGTCACTTTGGACAACCGATCTTTCACTACCATATCGATATCCTATTTAACAGTTTTTTTGATCGGGAGTATATCATCAATTCATCGTTAAGACTCTGCACAATAATGTGGGAGTCGTCTCTGACTCGGTGATGTTTTGGGGTTCTAGACTACAGAACAATCCGGTAAAGATGGCGAGGGCTCCGGTTCTCTTGTCTCTAACCATGATGTTGTTGGGAATGGGGCTTTTTATTCTCAGACTTCCCTCAGTAAACGGAGAGATTGAAGAAGAACTGGGGGAGGAGAGGTCCTGTCAAGGAGCTTTTGACTTATACTTTGTCCTTGACAAGTAAGTGTCCGTTTTTTATTTATGAGTTATTACTTTCTCCTCACTGCACATCACCATGCAACCCGCACATTCGTTTGAGAACGCGGACTGCTCCCGCGAGCAGCGCGTTTGTCTTTCAGTTCTTCTCACAATCTTGAAAACCGCATTAAGACGCAAGACGAGCTAAGGCTGTAATAACTTTTCTGTTAATGTAGCCTACATTAATGTATTATGTTCGCTTTGTAATATTATATTCACTCGGTAATAAACGAAAAACAACAACGTTCAACATATAGTTACGTTTATTGTTTCAGAATCAACGTATGGAATGGAATAGTACTTGGCAAAGTGACCGTTGGACTGTGTAGCCTATTTGGATGTGAAATCCTCGTTCATTAGGACAAATGCACGATACACCCCTCCAATTCACTGAAAGCGTGGGGAAAACAGTCCTTGTCCCCGAGGGGATAGGCAGGGCAGGCAGGATGAAGGGATTGAGTTACCGGCTGACGACGCTGGCGGCCACAGCTGCTGCTGCCAGGCCATAAGAAGCTATTCAACACACTGATCTGTGGTCAGTATGAGGTTTTCCCCCAGTGGTTAAGAATAGGATCACAATGAGTAACTGGTCCTAGATCTGTTTACAACTTTCTCACAGGCACATGGAACAGCAAGTAATGAGTAATGTGGCCTTGCAGCCTATATACATTAAGTGGCAGACAGTGAGACATTTTCTAAGAATGTATTTCAGAAGCACGGTGTACAGCAGCTGCATTAGATAGAACAAAGACGGACTGTTAGAGGCCACATTTGTCTTCAGTAGTTTGTCCTCTATGGCATCCTGCTGTTGATGGCTTATTGTTCACCACAATAAAATTGGGGAGGGACTGTGGATCATTTCCGACACCATGTCATGACCCTCCCCAATCTATGCCCCTGTGTTCATCATTAGCATTTTGTGAAAAACACATAAAATGTTACTCTGGCACCAAATTACAGATCTGTATTACAGTTGATATGCCACATCTGTGTAGAAAGAATATTACTTAACATCCTATTTTCCAGATTATAAAGAAGTCTGCCATTGACCAATAGAAATGAACGTGGGCTTATATTAATCTGTTTAACTCAGATTGATCTTGCCAAGCCATACTGCTTTTTATCACACAACTCAATCAACACAAAAGTATCGGCTGATAGGAGAGCGCATTCTTCTACCAGCCGTCTTGCAGGCAGCCGACATACCACGAGGAGTCACTGGAGTCCAGCAGCTTACCCTTCCACCACGCAAGACAATTCAGCACAGCTTCTGGCACTGTCAGTATGCAGCGATTAGGTTTTATACTCCCGGCCGCAATGATGCAAGTTTTACTGCTAGATAGTGGTGTAGACTACTGCATCACTCAGGGGAGAAATGGAATATAACAACAAAAACCTGTGTGATTGCTTTAATCCATGGGCAGTGGCTCAGCCATCGAACATAATACGATTTTGGTTATATTTGACAGAGATCCAAGATGTGAGGAGAGTTCATAGAGAAATAGAAATGACAGACATGTCCAAGCATGCTTAGAACTCAGAAATCTCTAAAAACAGCTTGTCATCACAATGCCGATGGGCTGAACCGACAACGTGTTGGGGACTATAGCTCTAACAGTGTTCTTTCACAAGTCTTGTTCTAGAACCAGTGTAAAAAAAAATCCGGTAGGATTTTTATTTAGGTATTCTTCAAATTGGTACTGCGAAGGAACCTTAACTGAGGCTTTTTCAGTTTGTCAAACACTTTAAAATGATTATTCAAATGGTCCATTTTGTTTATTTAAATTGTTCTGTGAGGTCTAAGAACCTACTTAGACTGCACTATTTGTCGTGCTGGTGGTAGCAAAGTTGTTTCTTGCCGGTGTGTGATGTTTTCATTTGCTTCCCAACTAAGTCTTTTAACTGAGCTGGATGGACTTACAGAACCAGACTTTATATGTCACCACTATTTCCAATCCAATAAACATTGAGTGAGAGGTCGTCTTCAGACCTTAGTAGGAAAAGTTACTTTGGAAGATGACGTGTGACAGTTGCCATTTTCACACGTAAACATTACAAAAAGTATCTCTGTCGCAGATCTGAAAGTGTCGTTCATCTGAATAAAGCTACAGTAGTGTAAAAATGACATGGCAGAAAGTCATGTTGAAGACAAAGAGAGAAACAAAGAGATATGTTTTGATCAGGATTTACAATTTTTTTTCCCTGTAATGCTTTTCTACCTTTGGAATTGTTGTGCCGCTTCCAACATCAGTTGGCAAGCCCCCACTTGTTACCCTTCAGCCCTGAAAGTTGAACACAGGCCTATGGTATCTGGGATGGCACACATTGACCACACCTCACATAAACACACATGCCCGCACACATACAAATCCAGCCTCTAGTACCATGTATTCTCTCCATTTTTTTAGTCAGTCTGGACGTTGAGGATTTGGGGCCTCAAGCAACATCTTCTGGATGAAAGTATGAGAATGTTTTAGCTACAGGCTTTAGGTGAAAAAAAGCTTTGCTTTTTTTTACTCTCCCTTGTTTCCAGCTCCTAAGTAAACTGTTATGTACTTGTGTGCAACATTACATTCTAGTTTTGTACACAACATAGTGAAGTAGCCTAACAGAGTTCCTGACAGTCTTACACAGAAAGCCTCCACTCCGAAGCACACATGCACGAATTGACTGATAAACGTCTCACACAAGCACACTTACACCTAACATTGACTGAGAGCCTGTCTTATGGAATATCTGCTGTACCGACACAGTAATAAAACCAGACACCTCCCTCAGAGTTTATCATTAGTTTGGTTTACATACTGAACACTGCTGCCATTTACAGGGTTTTTAACTAAGATGCCTGCAGGAAGAAATGTGTTAACATGCCCACTCAAAGAGAAAAAAATATATTTCTGCCTAACCCATCCCCTGAATATACTCACGCACTCTCCAAGATCACCCTGAATATACACACACACTCTCCAAGATCACCCTGAATATACACACACACACTCCATGATCACCCTGAATATACACACACACTCTCCACGATCACCCTGAATATACACACACACACTCCATGATCACCCTGAATATACACACACACTCTCCAAGATCACCCTGAATATACACACACACACTCCATGATCACCCTGAATATACACACACACTCTCCATGATCACCCTGAATATACACACACACTCTCCAAGATCACCCTGAATATACACACACACACTCTCCATGATCACCCCCACAGAGTGTGAGCCTGGTGTCCCTCTGTTGCTCATACAGCAGCCTTTTCACTCTCTGGACCCCAACCTGTTGTTAGGTTGTTAAGCTGGTCCTGCTTACTAGGACCATCTGTTCCCCCTCACATAGACAGGCACTGGGGGTGTGGAGAAGGGGATGAGAGCGGGGGTGGGGTGGGGGATGGGGCAACCAGCTTCCTGCTGGAGGCGGAACGGAACATCTGTCCCGGTCTAGCCCCCAGCCTCCTGGCATTATTAGCATTTAGCATCAGCATTATTACCAGCAATTAGCCCCTAATTAGCAATATTAGCGTTAGCATCAGCCCCCTGGGAAATGAGCTGATCCAACTGGCTGTGGTTGAATCCTGGATGTTAGGGCTCTGCATTCAGAAGTTCTGGAGCTTACATATCACTTCAGCGACATGCTGACTTTCCTCATTCACTCTGTGTCACCTGTATAGTGGTTAGTGGATGAGAAGTAGCTCCCAGTTACAGTGTTTAATTTGTTTTCTTCCTTCAGATCTGGAAGTGTAAAAGACCACTGGCAGGAGATCTACACCTTCGTTGAGCAGCTAGCCCATAAATTCATCAGGTAAGAAGTATCCCTGCAGTCTAAAATAGTTCCCTTTCAAATCAAATTCAACTGTTATTCTTCCTACACAGTGGCAACACAGGTTCAGCAATCTTCTTCTCCCTTTACAAAACACAGCGCATTAATCAGTCTCAACAATAAACAAGGTTGAAGGGGTAAGACGCTGGTGCTCGTGTCCTAATGTGTCCTAAGTTAAAATATGGGCCATCGCTCTTTCAACAACAAAATCCCCCCAATATCTTTCCCCACTGTCTCTATCAAAAAAAGGTTATATGTTTGAAAATATACACAAATACAATAGAGTAGTAACATAAGGCATAAAATAATAACAATATATTTCATTATAAATGTGACTTGGCCACACTGGGATGAAATATATTTAAATCGACAGAGGCATTCCATGCATCCCCTTGTGCACGGACATAAAGAAACCCTTGACCATAATGTGTTTCCTGTCTTTCTGCAGCCCCATGTTGCGGATGTCCTTCATTGTCTTCTCCACCCGAGGAACGACTATCATGAAATTAACTGAAAACAGGTGTTGAGATAAAGCACGCTCTGCCACTCATTTACCATTTCAGCTGCCAAAATCTCACCTTTGAAACGCCATTGAGGGATTTCTCTCTTTGGTTTTGTGTACGTGAGACATATCAGTAACAGTGTATTTGTTGACAGCCTCTCATTTCCTCCTGTTCCTGTCCTCCTCTCCCCAGGGAGGCCATTGACAAAGGTCTAACAGCACTGCGGAGAGAGTTTCCAGGGGGAGACACGTTCATGAACCTTGGCCTGGAGAAGGTAACACCGTCCCCTCAACAGCGACCTTAAAAAGCAGTAACCATCCTGTTTCGATGCTGGTTATCAATAGGATCTTTCTATTTGCAGGCCAATGAGCAGATCCACTATGAGAATCGTGGTAAGTGTGCTGCGCCCAGTAATTGTATCCACTGTATCCAGGTCTCTGTATATGTTTAAATGTGTGTGGATCGATGTGTAGAGGCTGATGTGTAGGATACAATGGCGTTTTCTCGTTTTAAAGGGACAGCCAGTGTGATCATCGCACTGACTGATGGAGAACTGAATCCGTGGCAGTTTGATACTGCACAACGTGAGGTAGGCACACACACACATACAAACAAACACACACACACACAGTTATGATTTAGTGTAATTCGAGGTGAGAAACATGAAAGATGGCGTGTGTGTTGTTCAGACCTGTGTGTGTCCTCTCCATGCAGGCTGAGAGGGCACGGTCTCTTGGTGCCATCGTTTATTGTGTGGGAGTCAAAGAGTTCAACGAAACACAGGTAACTCTCACACACGCACACACAAACACGTGCACACACTCACACACACACCTGTTTCTGTGAATATCTTTAATGAAACAAATTGTATGTCATCTGTGTGTATTCTATAGCTGGCCACCATAGCAGACACCCTGGACCATGTGTTCCCTGTCTGGGGGGGCTTCCAAGCCCTCAGGGGGATAATAGACTCGGTAAGTATGGTATTTATGAAGCAAAAAAGAATTGTACACAGCACATGGATGAAGGAACAAGTATATCATGTAATAACTTGGAATAACTTGTCCAGACTCTGTGATCAGTAATCATCCCCAAGAGAAGGGGTGTTAACCTTTGTGTCCAGGATACAATCTGACCCACATACCAGCATAGCTACCTAATCATCCTCGGATCCCAACTAGCTGTATAATTTTCTCTCCTCCCTCTAGAACTAGGTTGATGCTGTAAATAAAAAAATAGCCATGCATGTGTTTTCCTTCAACTTACTTGGTTAAATAACGGTTCTGATAAAATAAACCTTTCCTTATTGTGTCTTTTGTCGAAAAATATTTTTTTCTAAAATTTCTCTACGCCACGATGACCCCAATGTCCGTTATGCTTCCTCCTCAGATCATTAAGAAGTCATGCATCGAGATTCTAGATGCTGAGCCGTCCAGTGTGTGTGCAGGAGGTAAGAGTTGTTGGTAGAATCGTTTGGTAACCATTCTTATAAATTCATAATACGTTCGTTTTAAATATCTAATGAGCACAGAGCACATTTTCCTGTGCAACTGGGTCTCTGGGGAAAATGTTCTAAGAAACCGACTACAGACCAACCTCGTCCAAAAAAATCTATAGTGAATTTGATGATGCCTATAATTTTTATTATAATTAATCTAATGATGGCATTGATCAGAGATACAGAGATATTGATACAGTGGGACACTTCTTTGGCTGAAAGAATGAACTTCATGTGGTGTGTGAGGCAAGCGTACGGTCGGTCACAGGAAGTGACAGCAAATGTATTACTTTGCATGGTCATGGGAAATTAGCATGTGTGTGTCCCGTATGCGTGGTGTGGGGGCATGTTTTTAGATGTGTGTGTGTGTGTGTGGTTCCAAGACAGTCAGGCAAAATTAGCCATGCATCCATAAGCCTGGCTGCCTCTGGCCTAGTTTGCCACATCTAATATGTTAAGTAGCTAGTCTGAATGACCCTGAATCATCTGCCCTGTCACCCTCCCAACCAGCCCATTACCGCATAGAGAAAGCACTTTTGTTTAATTGGATAACTCAGGGGTGTGGTTTTTCCAGGAATTTGTTTCTTTTGACATTTATCGTCCACATAAAATCGAAGCCGACCTATCTCCTTGCTAGCCAACATGACTGCAGACTTGTTAATTGTCGTCTCCAAGATTAAAAATACTTCTCCGAAGTATTGATTTAAAAACATACAATTACTTCACTTTAATTTTAGGTTATTTGTGGAACTATTGGTTTTACAAATTACTAATATTTAGACAGTTTATATTAAACATGCTCACCCTCTTTCATAGCACCAGCTGTTGAGGGATGGACTCATGGAATATGCACAAATTGAGCATTTATGTTTAGTATTTGGTAGCATACAGTATCCCATGCATGCCTTAACTATCTGGAGTCTGCAATCCATTAGCCTAACCAGACACTGTGTATCTTCTCTGGTGATGGTCCACCAAGCCTGCCAAGCAGCCATTTTCTGTTGTTGTTTTTCTTTTGTTGTGTTATTGCCATGAGTCTAGGCTTCCACAATTGAAAAGCATGTTCAACTGGAATTACATTTGATGATTGACTTGGCTCTGAAGAACTTCATTGTTGAAATGGCAGTGTGTTTGGGAACATTGTCTTGTAAGACAAAGCGACATCCAATAAGCTGGCATTTACTTTCGCTTTGGCATACATACATTATGCTTCTGCCCATCACCATTTATATTATAAACAAAAACAGATAAGCCATAATACCCCCTCCCCCCATATCACAGAATAGGTGGTATGCTGTTGATCTGCAGCAGTTCTTTTATTCTCTGCTCTTTCCTCTTGCCATCACTCTAGCACATTCATCTTTATATCATTGGTCCACAATACCTTTTTATAGAACTCTGCAGGCTCTTTAAGGAACATTTTATTAAACTAACCTGGCCATCTTGTTTTGAGGCTAACTAGTGTTTTGTACCTTGCAGTACAGCCTCTGTAGCTTGGCTGATGATATCCATGCGATCTGCTGGAGAGTATTTCTGATCTTTCTGGAATTATTTTATTTTTCATTATGTTGAGCATTTTCTGGTCATCCAATACAAAGGTCTTCTTTGGCCTACCAGGCTGTTTGCAATTACTTAGTCAATGCTTTCTTTTTTTATTCATGACGTTACAATAAACTTTTCTTTTTGTTGTGAGCCTATGGTTTTATCTATGTTTTTTATTTTATTTTTACTTTTCACCTTTGTAATGGCTTTCATGAATTTAATTGACAGTAGCAGACTCCAAAGGTAATTGCCGAGCCTAGAATCAAAGTTAGACACTGACTTTTTCCCTCACAAATAAGTGGTAGTGTTTAGGGTTAAAAGTTAAGGTTAGGTCTAGGTTTTGGAAAAGAATGATCGGACAGAGATTCCTAAAATGTCCGTCTGTGTATCTGAGTGGTCTGAAGAGGTTTAGTGTGTGTAGACAGCAAAATGGACGAGGTCTGACATGACCTTATTAGCACTTAATATGTACTCCCATATTGCTCTACAGCAAGTAGCGGAAGAGATTTGCTTTCCCTGGACATGATCAATGTTCATAATGGAATATGAGCGTGTGGAGGTTGGGTGGAGAGCGAGAGAGTACCAAAGTAAAAAAAAGAAAGGAAGACACTTTGATAAAGACTCTGGCCCTTATAATAATATACTAATCAGGACCGGCACATCCTTGCCTGGCCAGTCTGTGAGTGGAAACATCCCAGGCAGTCTGATTTACTATTCGATTGATGACAACAATAATGGTCAGTGACCTAAGATGCCAGTTTCACACACCAGGAATAAGTAGATATAAAGGTTAAGTTGTCAATCAAGAGAAGTATATTTAAATGAGATGTCCTTAACACATATGATTTATTACATTAAATTGGTTCATTGGATAAAGCCTTTTAGTCCGTTAAACAATACAGGACTGTAGCAAGCAATGGCCATTATACTGAGACTTATTTTTATATAAGTTATTTGAATATTAGGGGACAATATTTAATTCATTTTTTATTAAAATATTAATAATATACATCTGCTAGTTAGAGTAATAATATATGGTTTAATATTAGGGTGTATATACCACATTTATCAGCAATCAGCATTAAGGATTCAAAGGTGTATAATACATAATATTAAAATGTTAAATAACTCCAGGAAAAAAAACATCTTAGTGTTCTAAAGTGGCCTCTGAATCTGGATGTTAATCTGGAGGCAAATGGATGTGGTTAAGAAACGGATAGAGAAGGACAGGGCTGATTTCTATTTACACTGAGGCACTGATGGAAAAAACGATTTGAGTTAGTGCCACAGTCGCTTCAGAATTTTGAACAGGCTTTACTGTCAGTATGGCTCTCACTTCCTGCCATGAGCACAAAGATAACAAAACAGAGTCACAGTCCACCAACACACAGACGCGCACACACACAAACACACACACACTGACGTTCTTTTAACCAGTGCACAGACACGTCCCTCACGTTGATGTGAAGTGACCAGACCCCGGTGCCTGCGAACAGGCCATCAGACTGGACAGTGAACGGCGGCAGTGAACGGCGGCTTCACTATCTAACCTGACAGCGCTGGTCACGGGCACGCGCACCCACACAGGGCATTGATAGGTAGTCCCGCTATCTAACATGACAGCAGAGATTGCTGCTTTCATTAACATCTGACCTCTAACCTGCCTCTTCCTTTCACCCCCCCCCCCCCACCCGCCGTCTTCCCCCATTCCCTCAGCCCTATTACTGTCCTGTCGTACTAACTTGATTGAAGTGGCCACATTCGGACTTGCCAAACCCCCTTCATATACATACACACCCACACACACCCCACACACAGTCAATCACACTACCCTGGTCGGCTGCTGGTCGAACACACACACACACTCACACACAAGTTGTCACCTTACATTCATACCTGTAAGTCTGACGAGTGTGTGTGCGCATCAGCTCACGCCCACTACGAGGGGAAAGGAGAAGAGAAGTTGTGACAGGTTCATTAGAAAAATGGATGCCCCGTGGAGGGGGGGGGGGGGGTAATGTTTGTGTGTGGAAAGGGAGTTTTGGTCATGCAGGGAGACAAGAGGGCTAGTGACGTGTCGCTATCCCCTGACTAGTCACAGACACACACACACAGCAAATGAATACAGTCACCGGCAAACTCAAATGAATATATAGGTGTACAACAAAGTGTATAGGACCTACATGAATACTGATGTCTTGCTGGCATTTCAGAGAGTGAGAATATTATACCAGTTGCATTGCCTTGACCTTTTTGAAACACTACTTTACCCTGGTGACAAACACCCCCCCCCCCCACACACACACACACACACACACACATAGTGATGTCTTTATCCTGTGAACTTTAATCTTTCTGTATGCAGCTTTAAATGTTAAAGGTGTGGCAAATGTTCATTTCTATTAGCAGAGATAAGGCTAGAATAGGCCTCAGTGCACAGTAAATATCACACACACGCAGGAATACGCACACACATACACAGAAGCACATTGACGTGCAGTTGATGCCATAGGTAAGGTCAGATGTAGTCTGTCTCTTTCAGCAGCCCTGCAGACAGTGTTCTAAGCGGGCATTTCTTTCTCCCTCTCTTCAGCATATGCTGTACAACACACACACCCTGACACACATACACACATTCCAGCATATGCTGGTTAGCTTCCGTCAATGCGCTTTAGTGGTGCCTTGGGGGACTGAAAGGTCAGAGACACACACAAACGCACACACACACCCATTCACAAACACACGCACACACACATCACTCTTGGCTATACAGACTGTGATTTGGGAACAGCAGCACTTTTAGCGTTAGCACCAGTGAAGCATATGCCTGTAGACACACGCATACACACATACGTACACACACACACCGTTAGCACCACTGAAGCATATGCCTGTAGACACAAAAATACACACACACACACACACCGTTAGCACCACTGAAGCATATGCCTGTAGACACAAAAATACACACACACACACACACACACCGTTAGCACCACTGAAGCATATGCTAGATGTTTCTCTCCTGCTTGAGTTAAGTCTGCCTGAAAGGTTGAACACCAAAAGACCAGGCAAGAAGACACTCATACACGCACATACACACAACTTATATAATGTTAAACAGGGGCACATGAGACAAAGAGGTAGCAGAGAAGTCATGTTGTCTTCTGAATAGGTTGTAATATCACACTTAATACAAAAGAATACAACCCCATTTCCAAAAACATTAGGACCCTGTGTAAAATGGAAATAAAAACAGAATGCAATAATGTGCAAATCATTTAAACCCTATATTCAATAGAAAAGTGTACAAAGACAACATATCAAATGTTGAAACTGAGACATTTTATTGTTTTTCGAAAAATATATGCCCACTTACAATTGGATGCCAGCAACTCGTTTCAAAGAATTTTGGGACAGAGGCAACAAAAGACTGGAAATGTTGTGTAATGCTGAAAAAACTAAACCTGGTGGAATATCACACAACTAATTAGGTCAATTGGCAACAGTTCAGTGATAGGATTGGGTATTAAATATTCATTCCAGAGAGGATGGGTCTGTCAGAACTGAGGACGGGGAGGGGTTCATCACTTTGTGAAATACTGCGTGGGCAAATAGTGCAAACATTTACAAATAATGTTTCTCAACCTAAAATTGCAATGAATTTGGAGATCTCATCACCTACGGTACATAATATGATTAAAAGATTCAGAGAATCCAGAAAAACCTCAGGAACACTTCCGAAAGCCACTGTCTGTGAACACAGCACGTCGGTGCATCCACAAATGCAAGTAAAACATTACCATACAAAGATGGAACCCTATATGAACAAGATCCAGAAACGCCACCACCTTTTCTGGGCCCGAGCTCATTTAAGATGACTGAGGCAAAGTGGAAAATTGGCCTGTGGTCTGATGAATCAAAATGTGAAAATGTTTTGGGGAATCATGAACGCTGCGTCCTCCAGACAAAAGAGGAAAGGGATCATCCAGCTTCTTAACAGTTCAAAAGCCAGCATCCGTGACGGTATGGGATGCATAAGGGATGCTTATTTCAGCAATGCCAAACCACATTCTGTAGTAAAAGGTTCTGGGCGCTAAACTGGCCAGCCTGCAGTCCAGACCTGTCACCCATTGAAAACATTTGGCACATTCTGAAATGATAAATATGACAAAGGAGAACCCGAACTGTTGAGCAGCTGAAATCCTATATCAAGCAAGAATGGGAATCAATTAGTCTCTTCAGTTCCCAAACGCTTACAGAGTATTGTTGAAAGAAGAGGTGATGCAACACAATTATAAACATGCCCCAGTCCCAACTTTAAAAAATGTGTTACTGGCATCAAATTAAATATGGGAATGTATTTTTCCAAAAACAATAACATTTCTCAATTTCAACATTTGATATGTTGTCTTTGTACTATTTTCAATTAAATATAGGGATATATGAATTGCACATCATTGCATTATTTTTTTATTTATATTTTACGCTGTGTCACAACTTTTTTGGAGACAGGGTTTTAAATGAAATCCATTTCCAACCTGTTTGAATGTTTTCTGTTATTGTGTTCCTAACCATTTGGTTTTGTTCTCTCAGAGTCATTCCAAGTGGTTGTTCGAGGGAATGGTTTTCTTCATGCCAGAAATACCGACCAGGTCCTCTGTAGCTTCAAACTCAATGACACGCACTCTCTGGGTGAGCCATGCCAAAATGTATATGCATGTTCTGTGGAAAATGGTGATATCCTTTAAACTTATGTTCTAAGAACAGTTTGAATGAATCTTTCTCAAACGCAAAACAGTTTATCAAACGTTTTTTTGTGAGAGCAGCATTTTTCATTTACGGCCCATGGAGGAATGGAAACCAAAACCCTGGCATTGCAAGCACCCTTCTTTTCCAACAAAGATGCTCGGGACTGTTTGCCTTCGTATTATTGAAGTGTTTATGTGATGTTAAACCTGTTCAATTAACAGAATGTCATTTCTCTTTAGATGAGAAGCCTGTCGGTATAGAGGACACTTTCTTGCTCTGTCCTGCTCCAGTCATAGAGGAAGTCGGAAGGTACGTTTCTCCTCTAGCTTCTAAAATGTTCTAGTGTGTACTTTAGTCTGGACAGTTTTACAGATTGGCAGTGGCAACAGAATTACCATTATTCACTAATGCCTCATTTCCATTGGTGCCAAATTCCAGTGTACTATCCCAAAACACCAAGGTGTTTGGTTTCCGCTAAAACAGGGTAGCACCAGTTGGCCTTAAGCCTAGTAACCCAAATCCTACCTGGCTTGTTGTCCTACATTCCAAATTGTTGTGGTAGGTAGTAAAGTGATCGTTTTTTCCCAGTTAAACAAAGGAATTTACTTGGACTGTAACTAAGAACAGCATTTTGGTCCATTGTTTTTCTTGAAACAAAACCTATGTATCGTATGGCAAAAAAAATCAATTTCAGTAACTCTTAGTACAGGAACTAGATAGTTACAATAATACCACTAGAAACAAGATATTCAATGTTTAGTTTTGTTAGGATTTATATTCATTTATTAGTTCGTACCTGCAGTTGTAGCAAAGGCCTGAGGGCAAAGTTCAACAATTCATTGCCCAGTACCCTGTTGTCCATATCAATGGCAATAATGTTTCTTATAGTTATCACATTTCTTAACTGTTCATACTTGTACACATGACATACTTGTGTCTGCATGCAGTCTTTTTTTTTTTACATTCTAGAATGCCTACCTTCATAGTTGTGTTCAGTATTGGCACCCTTGCAAAAGATTCACATTGTTTCAAAAAATAGGTTGCATTTGGTCTCCATAATTCTTTAATTCACTGTTAATATTACAGGACCTTTATTTTTGTTTGAGAACCTAACATATCCTTTTACAGATACAGCAATGGTATTGGCAAAATTATTGAAACCCAATATTTGATAGCACACCTTTGGCCAAAAAAACTGCAATCAAGCGCTGTGGATGCAAACAGCTCCAGTGTGACTTAGATCTGGACTCATTACTGGTCACTTCAGAACAGTTCAGTATTTTGTCTTGAATTATACCTGGGTGCTTTTTGAAGTGAGTATGTGGTATTTGAGACCTTTGACAGAGACCAAGAATCCTGACTCTGGGTTTGACATTGTGCTCCAAAATGCATTGTTATTCTCTTGATTTCATGATGCCATGCATGCATTCAACCCACCATAGCAACCCCACAGACTTTGAAGGCTTGATTTATTTCTGTAAAAATATAAATGGTGCACTTTACCAACATTTTCCAGCTTAGTCAGCTTGTATGGCAGTTGATCAAGGTGCTTTCGCAACCATTTGAACAGTCCTTTCTATATTCAAATTGGTTAAATGAGCAGTTTTCATATTGCAGACATCTGCAACTCATGATAGCTCAGTTTATTCTAAAGTAAAGGAGAATCACCTACTTTAAATTCATTTTTACTTCTAGAAGGTGCCAATTAATATTGTCCAGGGCCACTTCAGGATTTATTTGATATTCTTAAGATATTGTAAATTATTCAGATTGTTGTGTTTTGTTTAACTATAAATCCAATAAATATATATGTGGATACCCCATTTAAAAAATGTCACCAGTTTCACCATGAAGTTCAAGGGCACCAATACCTTTGGCCAAAACTGTATTTGTATAAATATTTACTTTTTCTATTTAAAGTTAATGGGTAATTTGAGCTCATGGGTAATTTCCACCATCTCTGTCTGCCATCTCTGCTGCTCTGTGCCTGTCTAAATCATTGTTATCTAGAAAGGAAATAAACATGGCCATTTATTTGATAAAACACATAGCTTGCAATCCATTTGAAAGATTCAAGAAACAAGTAGCCATACATGGTCAGGACATGAAAGTTGAGTCTTTTGTTTTGTGGGAAGCACATACCTTGGCTTAGCTAATTATAAATGAACTAAACCGGGTATCAAAATGAAAGAACAAACATCTATTTGACAAAGACAGTACCCTTTCATTAATTAACTATTTTAGCCAGCCAGTATGAAACACAATTTGGATAGTACACCCAGAATGTTCTACCCACCTCTAGATAAAGAACATCCATCGGAGCCCTTGTTTACATCAATTACAGCTGTTGATTTGGATCTTTGTCATCAGTGGAAGATGGGTTAAAAAAGGCCTTTGAAGGATTTCTCTTCCCTCCCCACCACAAGTGCCTTAGTGGCAAACTTCTAATGAAAACACTTTGATGTCAACAAACCACACCGGTGTTTCGGTTAAGTACCAGTGGAAATGTGGCATTAGTATATTTAAACGTACCATTTTACCTAGTGTAATAGTGCTGCTTGTGGTAGAGGACATATAAGAGAGGTAGAGAACAAAATACACACCAAGGGTCCAAATATACCAAATATATGCAAAGTTGACCTTTAATTATCTTCAGTGGTTAGTAAGCATATAAAGAAATGCAATATGATTGGTGAGTGTATAATATATATTTACGGTTAATTGGACATATTTGCAGTTTCTGTGTTGTACCGAAAATCTACATGAAGGTAGAGCAACAGGGGGTTTGTGGTAAATTGCAGCTACTCTGTTAGCAATTTTGAAGGTGTTTGTGCCACAGTATGTGGAAAGAACTTCAGGTGACAGGGGTTTTGGTCATGATTAACCAGTACGTCCAGGGGTTGGGAGTTTTCAGCATAGATAGAAAAGGAAATTGCCTTCATTCTGGCACCGCAGTAAACAAGCCTGATAGGCTGCACACACTAGAGCGCTCTGACACCTCATCTGGATCCTTCTATTGTTTGGCAGATCAGTGTCCTTGAACAAATTAGGGCCAAAGTCATTTGTTGCTGTGATCAATCAGTCACCGCTAACTAATGTAGACAGTAATCAGAGTGAGAAGGACTTTTATGGAGGATAAAGAAAATAACGGAGGAGAAAAGTAGAGCCTAGTTTAATGAGACTTCTGTGTGCACACGTGACGGAGGGGGTGAACAGGCTTACTCAGATCTATCCATTTCTTTATTTGCCCAGTTCAGCATGAGAGACAATTTGAAAACACAGCCATGTCGAAAGCCTTGACCCTAGCATTTTCCTGAACCACCCCAGGTTTGAGAGCTCCTCTAGGGAGAAAAAAATAATATTTACGTTGTGCCGGAAGCTGAATGCTAGGAGTAACTGCCTCCCAGCCCTGAGCATAATTCTTCTGTCGCTGTCCCTGGAGCCCCAGACACCTCCGGGTGATCAGCTGTCTTGTTGCTGTCACTCAGATGTCTGAGAAGGGCTTGAGCTTTTCTTGGCTTGCGGTCAGAAAGACTCGACACAGCAACCCCACTCTTAAAGACACTTTCTGTTCACAAGCCATATCAAGAAGTGAGTCTTTGTTGACCAGGGGATTTGGTCATTGTTTCTCAGTAGTTACATTCCTCAGTTTCTCATTGCTTGCAGTCAGAGTCAGTCTACTTCGGCCAACTTTTTGTTTCTACTGCTATGCATAAAACGAGGCTAGAACGAAGCAGCCCATACCTGGCTGTCAGGTTGGCATGCGCCCACCACCCCCACGCCCTATGGCTGTAACACGGAATAATTGGGCTGCTTCTCCATTTATGCGGCCATAATGGTGCCCAGGAGGCTATGTGTTTTTGCCAGCGCCATTACTGTGTCAGCCCATTAGTATTCACTGTACCAGCAGGACTCAGGGCATGTGAGTGCAAGAAAATTAACTGGGAAAAAAAAAGCTGAAAGTCCAGACGATGACGCCTGTTGTTATTTGCCCGGATTTTTGGGCCAAAGCCATTTCATTTTTCGGGACCAAGCCATTCCAGTTAAAAGGAAAGTTTGTCGAAAAATCTAATTTGAGTGAAATTCCCATTACCTTGGGCTCTGTCTGAAAGCCCATGGTGTCATCAACCACAATAAGGATTTGATTACTTTCGGGCGCAGCCGGGAGTTAGCTGAATTAGTGTTGTTGATATTCAGGAATTGAAACGTTGCAACTTCTATAGCAAAAACTGGATAGAAACATATAATTAGAAACAAACTGTTAGCACTCTTATCTACATCAGCTTATGTCAGTAAGTGCGTACGTCTTCATGCAGGCCCCGTGCCGTTGTGATGTCGTGAGCACCATGCTCTGACCACGTGCACCACACGGGTGTATCATTCACATGCTCTATTTTCAACAAGACGTCTACCTGGAGGTGCCAGAGTGAGTTGTGTATGTATATTGACAATGTCAGAGGGCATTTAAGGCCGCCTCCCCGCCCAACCCGCCTTCCCGCCACCATCAGCCCCCTAACACACACTCACACCCCTCAGCCCTGTCTCAAGAAGTCAGCGTTGCTGCTGTCACAGGGATACACGGGGACTGGGAGGAAGCTACGCTGCTCGCACACCCGGACGCACACACACACGGACGCACACACACTCACGGCAGGGGGCTGATTGATGGGTGGGACGATGGGTCTGTCACCAGGGTGCTGATCGCACTGTGCCCCCCTGCCTGCCCGGAGAGAGAGAAGCGAAGAAGGGGAAAGAGAGTGGGAAGAGGGGGTACAGATTTCCTTCAAAGTCTGTGTTTGTCTGGTACTCTTTGTGTGGAGCTATACACGGTGGAACAGTTTCATACTGTGCTCGATTTAGCGAGAGGAAGGGGGAGGTCTCGAAGGATGTAAAACAGGAAAACCCCCCCCCTCTCCTTCAGTCTGCACCCTCCTTTCCCATCCCACCCCTCAAATGACCTCAACCCCACTGTCCCTCTCTCAACCCGCAACTACTTTCAATGATCTACTCTTCTTCTGCCTCCTAAATCATTACCACAACTCACTTCCACTCTCTCATCTCCAGTGTCCACCCACCAGTGGGTTTTTGTTATTGTTGCAACAGCCCCCAGAAACACACACACCAGCGTGCACACAGACACACTGTACATACAGAAACCCTCTCAGCTTGCTCTCATCTGGGCTATAGCTTGCTAGCAGCAGTTACAGAGTCTCTAGAAATACCCCGCGGGTTCCGTCCTTGTTTCACTCTTGCAGGCGGTCAACAATGCAGTCCTAATAAACCTTGCTTTGATACCCTGCACTGTACGGTTTGCAGAGATGCATTCTCAAAAAGCTTCACAAGTCCGTTCCAATGCCAAAGTCCCTGTGTGCCATTGCAGTGTAGGTAGAGTCTGTCAGAGAGCAGATGTTGGCCAGAGAGAGTACAGATAGCCAGATGCAAAGACTGGAATGTGTTAATATGCTATGTCTTAGTCATTGCCTTAAAAATGTCCAAGGAGTGGGCTGTTGGACAACTGTTTGCAATATAATAACTGAGTTAACTACATGAAATGGCGATCATAAGCAGTTTTTGTCAACCTACGAGCACAGGATGTTGAAAATCTGTTGTACATTTGTTTTTCTGGTTCAAAAATCGTCTCTCAAATAATTACTGCACAGTTCAAATGAGTGCATATTTCTGATACGCACGTACACAGAGCGGCCTTTGTGTAAAGCAAAGTGCATAGTTTTGTTTTGTATGTGTTTTAAGGTATACATTAGTTCTTGTAAGGGCAGGCAAGTGCTTTTTAAGGAGATGTTTGAAAATGTTTTCATGGGTTCTGAAATATGTGTTTCATGGGTTGACAGACAATATAGTGTTGCAGGCTGATCTATCTACATATCAGCATGAATAAGTGTACATTGTTGGGGTTGATGGGTACCATGGGGTTGTGTGTGCTGCAGGGTGATCTACCTACAGGTCAGTATGAATGAAGGACTGTCCTACATCACCAGTTCCGTTTACATCACAACCACTGAATGTGTGAGTATAACAACTTTAAGATTTAGTACTAAAGTTACATTCAGCCACATTTAACCACACCCATATGACGGTAAAGCAATGCAAATTGTACTGTAGGCTTATATGACATCACATTACCAGTTTTTGTCAATTTCTGTCCTTGAGTTTTCTATCATTTGTTCTTATCTATGTGCCTCCTCTTTATCTTCTTCCTTCTCCTCTTGCTCCTCTTCTGTGCGGTCTCCTCTTGCTCCTCTTCTGTGCGGTCTCCTCTTGCTCCTCTTCTGTGCGGTCTCCTCTGCTCTCTCTGTCAACAGAGGAGGCTGTGAGTATAGTGTCTCTCATCTGTCCGCAGACACAACAGGGTCCTGTTCATTAGGACATGTTGCAACAGAGAATGAGAGTCTGTCTTTCTTATTGGAAAACATTAACGAAATAAACCAAAAACTCCCCAACTTTTGGCATCCTCCTGCTTGATTTTCAATTAACACAAACCAGACCGGAAAACTTAGCAAGTTACTTTAACCTTTATTTTAAATAACAAAGATTTTAAGCCTTATTTTACACAAGTTTATCTTCAAAAATGATTCAGCATTTTAGTTTGCTATGACATCCAGTGACATCTCTCTCGCTGTAGTTTGACGGGACCATCCTGCTCATCTCGTTGCTGATTCTGACTCTTTTGCTGGGCCTTCTATTCATGTGGTGGTTCTGGCCCCTGTGCTGCACGGTGGTAAGACTTGCTCATGCGCTCGTGATTTGGGAATTGTAGGGTTTTTTGTTATGTTTCATTCTGCTTGTTGTTCTGGGTCTCCTTGATTTATCCATTCAGTGGGTTTGTTTCTCTCTCCAGGTCATCAAAGAGCCACCGCCGCCACCTCCCCCAGAGCCAGTAAGTCACCTTCATGGAGATCCTCAAATTACTGTCTGAGATGATTTATTTTTCCGGCCTGTGGCTTGGTTCTCCATTGTGGTGTTCTATTAAATTATGTGGTAACTGAAGGAAACCCCTCTTTGCGTGCGGATGGTTGCATCTACACACAGCCCAACTGTCTTTCTCATATTCGCATTGGACGACAGGCGTTATTGCTGACCTCTGAACAGCTGTCTCGTCTCCTTTCAGGAGTCTGATGATGATGATGGGATGCCCAAAAAGAAATGGCCCACAGTGGACGCGTCGTACTATGGAGGGAGGGGGGTGGGGGGGATCAAACGCATGGAGGTATACACACACACACACACACACACACACAGACACGTACACAGACACGTACACACAATGATTATAGCAATACAGACCCTTGTTTGTATGCTGGATTAAACAATAGGTAATCCAAAACTGATCGTTAATCCTATTGTGCAAGTGTGTATATATGTGTGTGTGTGTGTATGCATCTAGGTGCGGTGGGGGGACAAAGGCTCTACAGAGGAAGGGGCTAAGCTGGACAAGCCGAAAAATGCGGTGGTGAAAATGCCTGAACAGGAGTATGAAGCGTACCAACCGAAACCACGCACACCCAAGTCTCAGAAACCTCCTCGGGAGAGGAGTTGGTACACACCTATAAAGGTAACACTCATACACGCATTCAAATACGAGTTGAGATACTCAGAAGAACGTTTCACAGTGAAGCTGTGAGAAACCCTATTGTTTTTTTTTCATTCATTATGCACAACTTACCATAATCTCATCATCTAATTGGATTTTGAGTTCTGATATTTGGCAGGCATGTTATGGAGCATATATTTAGCTTATCTAGATTTGTGTTATTGTTATATTATTGAAACTCTATCAGTGTTGGTCTTGCGGAATTGCGATATTTATTATTATGATCCTTCCTGGTGTGGAGAAACACCAGACACGCTGTATTCGTTTCCTGCATTAGCTGTCTGTGGTAGGATTGAAGCAACATCTCTCTACCTTGCTTCTCTTTCTCCAGGGAAAGTTGGATGCTCTGTGGGCTCTGTGTCGTCGAGGATATGACCAGGTATCCCTTATGAGACCACAGGCTGGAGACAAGGTGAGATGCTTACTTACTACAGTATTACACTGTTATTCAGAGTCAGATTTGTGAATATCACTTTGAGGTCACTGAATCCAGCAAGTTAAAGCTTATTTTACAAGCTAACACTAACAAGCATCCAGACAAATATTTTATTTATGAGTTTATCTGAATCTGAAGATAAACAAAATCCCAAACTATCAGACTGAAATGTCTGCATGTTCCTCTCAGATGAGGAGGGTTCCTCCTTATAGTCGGATTCCAGGTTCTCTTTTGTGTTTTGTGATCCTTTTCAATGACGTGTCTCCATTCTGTACCCCAGACATGGCAGGTGCAAGTGGAACCATTACATTCATTCACTATAAGTCACTGGTAGTTCCCATAGTACAGCTAGCCTCTCTAATGCTTTTACATTCACACACACACACACACAGTCTGAGTCTGAATGAACAGCTAATAACCCTCTTGCTGTCCTACACACAAAGCCACAATTGTTCAGACACAGGGAGAGTAATGTATTGATTCTGACTGTGAGTTGATGTAATGTGGCTGTAATACGGTCATACATTTGGCAGGATGTTAGGAAGTGCAGCTCTGTTTCCACCTAATGTCGTGGACAATGTGCACAATGCCTTTCTTCTCTCGAGAGCCATGTCTGCTTATGGTAGCCTCTCTCAATATCACGGACATGCTTACGAAGTCTGTACATACACTTTCTTTTCTAGGTTTTCACTCTATAGATGAGGGCTTTGTTATGGAAGGTTAGAGAGTTGCTTTTATGAAGTGGGTGTGAAATTTTCCATATTTTTTCTGGTTTTTGACAATTATTGGTTATAGTCCCAAAGCAACTCTGCATGCATTATTTGGGATTTTCCATTGAGCTCTGACAGTACTTTGGAAAATGTTGCATGCAGAGACTCAATTGGGATGTTTATCACATCTAATGAAGTCTTGGTTGGTAAGTAGATGTCACCTCACAGCTGTGAAGGGCAATGGGTTCTATGACGGATTGCAGGATTTTAAACCCGGATTGGTATGTCTTATTTTATGTTATTTTAGATTATGTTGAAGGCCTTCTTGCCTTGTCTCTCATGTCATTCACAGCCTAATTGAGATGACATTAGGCAAAGGAAATTGTAGTTATTTGTTTGCTGTTGGACAACAGTGTCTGGATCTCATTTATGTTTGTGGTCCTGGCATCTGGTCCATTACTTGTGTCTTACTGATTCAGTTTCAGGGCTCTCATAGAATTTGTGCAGAAGATCTATACTCTAAAAATAAAAGGGTCTTGGAGTATTCTTTCCTTAGAAACAGTGGGGAAACCCAAAAAATATGAAATGAGGATGCAAATGTAATTGTTACTCAAATAACCATATGAACAACCAACCCACTTAAAAAAATACCCCAAAAGGTTATTCAAGTGGTTCTGTACACTCATATATGTACATTATTTGTTTGCAATATTGGTCTCTGCTGTTAAAGATACTTCTGTTGATGATATTACAAACATGCGTCAAACGTTGTTCATTTTATTAGCTTTTCTTTCTTGGAAGTTTGCCTCCTTTTTCCCATCCACCCCATCCCCCCTCTCTCTCAGCGTAAGACTGGAAAGGGTTGATGTTCTCCCTGCCTAGCCATGTTAACAGAGAGCTGTATGTCTGAAGCTCACTAGGGCCCCATCAAAGATGTGGAGTGTTCTGAGTTTTCCGTGGCCCACCTGCTTCATTATGCATGTGGTCAATTGAGAAACACGGAACACCATAGTGACCCGTTAAGAGCCTTTAAAACCCAACTTAACTCTTCCCCTCCCCTCTCTTCTCCTCCATCTCCTCTTGCCATGGACATTGAAACCAGAACAAAGCTCTGTGTGTGTGTGTGTGTGTGTGTGCTTTAACGTGTGAGTACGTCTGTGTGAGGTCACAGCGGACACATTGAAATGCGCGTGGGGAAGGTTAACTTTATGACTGCTTTGTTGGTGCGATTGTTGTGCAAAGAGGGAGAGGACACAGAGAGAGAGAGACCCCCACGTTCTCTATATTTCTGTTTTTCTGGTGTTCTAACCATCTCTACATGTCAACCAGCAATTTCTCATTTCTCTTTCACTCCACTCTCTCACTCAACCTCTCTTTGTCTCTCCTTTTTGGCCTTTTTTTTGCACTCTGTCAAAACACTTTTTTTGGTCTCTATCAATAGCCAGTTGTTCTTTCCTTATGTTTTTGAGAGGTGACTGGGTTAGTATTGGGGTTAGGTGGGCCTGTCACTGTTCCTTGGTGGTCTAATTTAAATTATTTGAGGTAAGGGGGTGGGTTGGAGGGAGGAAATCTCTGCAGTGAACTTGCTTGGGGTTTCAAGTAAGGGAGAAACATGCCCTAGGCTCCAGAAGTCCGAGATTAGTCTGTCGTGGCCAAGTCTTTTCATTGCGTCTGTGGCACATTTGAAATGCTTTAGTTGAATCCGCACATTACATCAATATCGAAGGGATACCAACAGTTTAAAGGTCATGGACGTCTATCCATTTATGGTTAAAGGGAGCAACCGCTAGGCTGCCCATGACCTCTGACACAGATTCGTACCATTGTTCGAGACAGGCCTGTGAGCATGGCTGACAGTCCAAAATAGCAGCATTCCAAGTACACAACAACACCCAAGGCTGTTTCGGTGTGACACGAGGGGCTAGTATTTTAACACTATGTCACTCCTGAATAGAGCTGGTTTCACTTAAGGTAGCTGCCGTCACAGAGGGGGAATTGTTGGGCAGTGAACAGAGAGAGATGGGAGGTAGGGAGATAGAGATGGGAGGTAGGGAGATAGAGATAGGAGGTAGGGAGATAGAGATGGGAGGTAGGGAGATAGAGATGGGAGGTAGGGAGATAGAGATAGGAGGTAGGGAGATAGAGATTGGAGGTAGGGAGATAGAGATGGGAGGTAGGGAGATAGAGATGGGAGGTAGGGAGACAGAGATGGGAGGTAGGGAGACAGAGATGGGAGGTAGGGAGACAGAGATGGGAGGTAGGGAGACAGAGATGGGAGGTGGGACATTAAAACGATCCACTCCCTTCGCTCAAACAAGCACTCTCAACGCTTCACAGGCCACTGTTTAAGGTCCATACCTCACTCAGCCAATGATCCACTTACACTAAGCCCAGAGCAGAACACCCCTATACTGCATATGAAGGTATAGGCAGAGAGACTTTGATGGGAGGTCCACGTTCTTCAATGAAAGAGGCCCTCTACCCTTTCTCCCCACCGCTGTGTGACAGGGCGATCAGGGGACAATGAAAGGGGATCTCTTCTGTCACAATATGGCTCGTGGCCTTTCAACCTCCCATCTGGTTGGGTGACGCACTTTCAGAGGACACACACACAGGTCGGGGCAGAAGCGGGTAGCCCCATTGACGGACATTCATGGGCCCACTGCAGTGTGAGTAATGCAGATGGGAGGGATGTGTGATTGTCAGAGGCCAGAGTTCTTCATAATTGGTCTGGATGTGTCGGCGCGTTATGGTATATTGTCGCACTGGTCGTTACTGCTGCGAATTTATGGTGGGTTGTGCTTTTTGTCAGTGCTGCTGTGCTCTTTATTGCTTTGTTTAGTCCTATTTGTTTCACTTTTTCGTCATTATGATTTTTCATCGGTTTCAGGTGTTGCGGCTGTGCTGTTGAATTATCATGTTGCTCACAAATTCCGGTCTGATTTAGCTGTGTTTTATTATTCACATACTGAATGCATTACGTTTTGTCCAGTGTAATGATGTGTACGTTTATTTTTCTTTTAAAAACATCCAAAATTACAAATAACAAAACCCAGGGAGGTGAATCAGCAAGGTCAAAGACATTCAGGGAGATAAAATACTGCTTGACTTTCAACAGAAATGTATCTATGCCAATGAGTTAGGTTCTCTCATAACAGTACACAGAAACAGAAAAAAGTTAGTGATCACTGTGGTCTTTCTACACCCTGACACAATAAGCTAGCCTAAGCCAATAGCAACTATCTCCTTGGAACAAAAGTGGAATTCTCCCCTCATTTCACCTCATGAAAGAGATTTTTATTCTGTCCAGTTAATGACGCATGATCTGAGTTGGGTTGGCCTTGTTTAATGGGGCCTAGTGTGTTTGTGTTTGCGTGCATTTTAGCTCACAGACAATGTATGACAGACTGTGGAAAGTTTGGTTTCTCGTGAATTGGCAGATTTTTGAGATTGCTGCGACACCACACATTTAGACAGAACATTGACAAAACATTCCTTAATGCCAAAACCATTATTATTCCTAGTTTATATTGTTTGACAACATCCACCCTGATCTTGACATACCTTGATCCAAACAAGGACGTATTCAGGACATACATTCCTGGCGACCATGTTAGTGTGACTTAATGAATAGTATGTTGTCTGGTCTATATACTGTTCTGTACTCATGTGTTTGATGTTTTATGTGAACCCCAGGAAGAGTAGCTGCTACTTCTGCAGTAGCCAAAGGGGGTCCTAATGAAGTAAACAAATCTTGTGAAAGGTGTCCGTTGTCTAGCCCTGGTCTAATAGGCCTCTCTGTCCATCTGTTGCAGGGTCGTTGTATCAATTTCACTCGAGTGAAGAACGATGAGTCTGCTCGGCCCTCCCCTGCCCCTCACGCTCACATCCCTCCTCCCCCTGCCGACCAGAGGCCTCTGATTCGGTCGTCTTCTCCTCCTCCTCCCACTGTCCCTGCTGCGCCCCCTGTCTGCACCCCTCCGTCTCGTTCCGCCCCTCCCTCCCGCACCGCCCCTCCCTCTCGCTCCGCACCTCCCTCCCGCGCACCCCCGCCCAGCCGTCTTCCGGCTGGTCCCCCTCCAGCCCGTGCACCTCCAGGCCTCCCCCCAGCTCGCCCTCCACCTAGGCCCTGAGGACAAGACCAACACCTACTACGACCTCCACCTAGAATCTAAGGACAAGACCAACTCCTACTACAACCTCCACCTAGAATCTAAGGACAAGACCAACTCCTACTACAACCTCCACCTAGAATCTAAGGACAAGACCAACACCTACTACAACCTCCACCTAGAATCTAAGGACAAGACCAACACCTACTACGACCTCCACCTAGAATCTAAGGACAAGACCAACACCTACTACGACCTCCACCTAGAATCTAAGGACAAGACCAACACCTACTACAACCTCCACCTAGGCCCTGAGGACAAGACCAACACCTACTACGACCTCCACCTAGAATCTAAGGACAAGACCAACACCTACTACAACCTCCACCTAGAATCTAAGGACAAGACCAACACCTACTACGACCTCCACCTAGAATCTAAGGACAAGACCAACACCTACTACAACCTCCACCTAGAATCTAAGGACAAGACCAACACCTACTACGACCTCCACCTAGGATCTAAGGACAAGACCAACACCTACTACAACCTCCACCTAGAATCTAAGGACAAGACCAACTCCTACTACAACCTCCACCTAGGCCCTGAGGACAAGACCAACACCTACTACGACCTCCACCTAGGCCCTGAGGACAAGACCAACACCTACTACGACCTCCACCTAGAATCTAAGGACAAGACCAACTCCTACTACAACCTCCACCTAGAATCTAAGGACAAGACCAACTCCTACTACAACCTCCACCTAGGATCTAAGGACAAGACCAACACCTACTACGACCTCCACCTAGAATCTAAGGACAAGACCAACACCTACTACAACCTCCACCTAGGATCTAAGGACAAGACCAACACCTACTACAACCTCCACCTAGAATCTAAGGACAAGACCAACTCCTACTACAACCTCCACCTAGGATCTAAGGACAAGACCAACACCTACTACGACTTAGTAGGTTTAGGCCCCGAGGACCAGACCAAGACCTACTACGACCTCCACCTAGAATCTAAGGACAAGACCAAGACCTACTACGACCTCCACCTAGGATCTAAGGACAAGACCAACACCTACTACAACCTCCACCTAGGCTCTGAGGACAAGAGCAGCACCCACTACACCGGCCCTAACTTTGACCTCCAATGTTTGTTGCTGGACAGCAAATTTTTTATGGTGAATGCCAAATCAACTACTGAGTTCACAGTAAATGTCTCCGGTCTCTAGCAGGTGTAGACAAATTCTGTTGCCTCAAGATTTCTGTGCCTTTTGAACCGAAATTCAACTGTAATTGTATTGAATCGTACATCACTTTTAAAAGTTAAATGTAATTCTTGTCTAGCTAGAAGAGCTGTCTTGGGTGCTGAGATTTTTTCTTTCAGATCTGGCATAGCAATGTTTACACGGGATGTTTATTTACAGTATTTATCACATGCTCACACACTTCTAATTCTGAAAGGTGAAAATGTAACTGGTTGGGGACCTGGTAGTAGGTTTATATACATTACCTCAAACCGGTCTGTTCATTTGACCTTGAAAAAGGAAGCTACTGCTTGAATATTGCGATGCAGGTTTGATAGAATTTTGCCTTACTCACTTATTTCATTTTAGTGATTTCAGTCTGCATGAACAACATTAATGGGCTTATCTAAGGTAATAGGTGGATGAAAAGCAGGAAGTAGTATCAGATAGTTGCCTGACATCATAGTGTTTTATTGGAACATTACAGAAAAGAGAATGCATGGTCTGAATATTTTAGAAATGAATAAAGTTGTTGCTGTTGCAAGAAATGAAATGTGTTCATAACAGTGAGATAGTATGTAATCCTGGGGTGGGCAAAGTAGGGTCGGATCCATTTTAAGAAAATGATTATGGGTGAAAAAGAACATTTCAGGCCACACTTGAACATCTGAAACCATACAGAAAGTATGTAGATAATGAACCTAGATATATTCAAATGAATGCCATTGTCTGGCCAGCAAATAATACTGGGGCCCACCATTGAATTCCATTATCCTGGTGTGGAAAGTTGTGATTTCTAACAGTTCTTTTCTCTGCTGGTTATCTGTTGTCTGAGTGTGCAAAGAATTGTGTTTTATTGGACGATTACAGGAAAGAGAATCACTGTAGATGGTCTGGGACAGGTTTTATAAAAGATGTCGCCACAGGAAGAAGTTAAGATTGCTTATCCTAGTGAGATCAGTTAACCACTTATCCTTAGTGTCTATTGAACCAAAGTAGATTATAATTCTAGAACCAATTCAAAGTTTTCTTTTTTTTTCATCAGTCACTGCAGGGCAGTTTAACTTATTTTTGACTGGGGGGCTTAAATCTGCTTATAACATAACATATGTAAATCTATCTACGTTTTATTTCCAAAGGGGTCTGTCTTTTTGATTACTGGCAATAAAAAGGCTGTAAGCTAAGAACAGTACATTAGATTTGGTTTCAGTTTATTGAGCTAATTAAATGAGGCCTGCATTGGTATGCAATTTAGGTATCTAGACTTACCTGTTCTTGGTTGGGGTCTCTCATAAGAAGTTCAAAGTAGCTTTTGAAGCTTTATCATCTTTATTCTCACAAAAATTAATGAAACAAGGGGGAGAAAAAGGTAATTCTCTTTGAAATTCAGGCTTAAGTTTCTTCACTGGAGACCATATGTCATTAACAATGACAATACAGATCTATTGAATTAAGCATTTTTTTAATTATTATTATTATTGACATTGACAACTGTTATTCTGTGTACAGAATTTTGAATTAAATAAATTGCCCTTTTTTTTTTCTTCTAAAAAATATCTTAAATGTAAATTTCTTAAGTAAATATCTTCATATAAAGCAGTCCTTGGCAAGTGAATTTCTTAGTCATGTTGACCTGACATTAATCACACAGCAATACAACCATTACATCTGTTTCCAAAATGACATAGTAAAAATTCAAGTTACATAATGCAGAACATAAAGACATGTTTAATGATTATGTATGTTTCAGGATAATAAAACATGTCATGTTTATCTCTTCTATAAATGTGCTTTAATTAAACAGATTACACTTTCGGCTCTGGCCCCGGAAGGCTTTTTGGCATTATATTGGATATAGAGGTCTTGATAGATTATTAGATGAAGTTTATAGTTAGACTCAGTGCTTTTAAATATATAAAAAAAATGCAACATGTTTATGAAGCATTTTTTTAAATCACCTTCATTCTCACATTCTGGTAGACATATGCATTGTGGCCATTGACATAATCGATTAGTTAAAGACAAAAACATCTGCCTAGCATTTACTTCACACTTTCCTGGTCTGTACAAAACACTAATTATATACTAAACATATTTGAACAAAACTAAATCACTTGCTGACCAGGCCAGCACTGAGGATGATCAATCTTACACTCACCACACTAAACTTCCCTCATGCTAGGAAGGTTTCAAAGCAGATTTAGATTTGCTTTTGGGTGCCAATATTAATAAGACAGGAGCGAGAGGAAGGAGAGAGGAAGGGAAATGATGAGCAAATGACCAGACAGACTTCCTTTGGCCTGCTGCCATTTGGACTTTGGTGCAGATTGAGGTATAAAGACTGCGTCCTCTGGATTTCCTACTATGGTCAGTGCATGGACAGCATTACTAAAGCCACCTACGTTTCAGGTAGTACATTCTATTCATCACATGTATACTTCACTCCTTGTTCACTAGTGATGCAACCAGGCAATCAGGAAGGATCAGCCAATGAAGAATGACCCAGAGTGACAAGCTTCTATGGAAGAACATGTTTGGTACTGAAGTCCAATAATAATAAAAAACAACAATTATATACTATAGTTATTGGCTTAAAAATACCCATAGAATTTTTACAGAAATGTTCCTCTAGGACAAATTTCCATCACTTACCGGTGAAGATGATTAAATAGCAACATGCATAAGGTAGGAAAAAACTGTCAGTAGAATCAAAACACATTCAATCAAAATATCCTAGTAATGAAAAAATATAGACAGCAAATTATAGAATTAAACATTAGTACTAACTGTATTTTAAGTTTTGGAAATTGAAACTGCCTTCTTGTGGGCAGAGCTGATGGGCCAGAGGTTTTCTAGTTAATGTTATTGAATGACATTTTGATATTGGCGCTGATCTCAATGAGAGCTGGTGCCCTTTCATTATCAGCCCAATAAAAAAATGCATGCGGTCACCACGAACATGAGTACACGATGTTCAAACAGAGGTCAGCCATTTTAGATAGTGTCTCCAGTTCTTGAGCTTAACACCATGTCCATGCTAAAACAGAATTTGGCCACAAGATGCCTCTACTAATCTTTATGCGTCAGTCAGCAGCAAACAGAGAACAGTAGGAGTGTTGTATGGTGTTCTTCTGAATGGAACCTTTCTGTTTGCCGGCTCGTGCACGCACGCACACACACTTCTGTGTGTTGCGAGCTGGGAAATTGCCTCCCAACAGAAGACACACTGCTTCATTCAATCACAGCCACCCAGTGATCCCCTCAGCCTACAACCAGGTCTTCCAGATCTTGGGGAATGGGATGAGTGGAAGTTACACAGAAGATGCCATATTGCCAGGGACTGTCAAATCAACAAACGCCAAATGGGTGTGTGTCTGGGGTTAGGATTAGGAATTAAACAGTACTGTGCATTTTTTTTGCCATACTCATATAATGAGTGAAAGGAAACAATGTGACAGATGTTTAATTAATGGTTTAATACATAAAATCCACATTTTTGAATACAGGAAATTCAACCAATCGCTCGTATTGCACATTCAAACGTAATCTATATCGCCATCTAGCGATCAAACAGATCAATAACAAGCATTTTTCCCTGTTTGTTCTGTCGTTTGAAGCTGGGTACATAAATACATTTCCAACAGATGTAAATCCATCTGTACATACTTGGACAGCATGTCACTTGTTGCAACTGATAGACTGAACAAGTCAGTGTCCTTTGTGTGATTGAGTGAAAGGTCAATGGGGGAAAAACATTTTTTAAGCCCTCTTTTCAAGTCCCCTTCTCGTTCCGTTTCTCACTCTGATTCTTGTTGACTGACAAGAACTGCCCGTTTTGTGGTGGGTTACGTCTGAACAATGCACTGTATATTCTCCACATCAATTCAAAAACCTGTGTGAACAACAAGGCAGACAGGACAGACACAAACACACTTTCAACAGGGTGGAACCTTTTCAGGTTCTCCTCTTGGTTCTCTGCTTCTTCCCAGACAGTGCCCCCTTCTGGGCACCTCTCACCATCCCCTTAAACTGGCCCTGCATCTTTGCCTTCTTCCTGCATGCACACAAACAGGAAACACGTGGTCAACACAAACTAGACCGCAATCGTTTCTTTGCTTACGACCTGTTTAATAGCTTGCTCCTACCTGCGGTTGAGCTGGGCTTTCTTCAGAGGGATGTAAGCATAGGGATCCACCTTTCCTTTCCTCTTCACATCTCCTTTCCCCTTCTGGAGAGAACAAACACACAGGATTCACCCACGGCTACAGTCAACGGAGAAGAGTTAACACACCTTATATACTCGTATCGGTAAGTTGACAAATCCCACATTTCTATAAAACCATTGTCCAAATTGCTGTTTATACATTTCTTAACGCGTTGATGACCATTAAAATGTAAGATGTGAAAATGTCAACAATCAGTGCTTTATGTACGTTTGGGATAAAAATTCAAATTAGTGATTTATCCTACATTTTATATCAATTTGATTCAGAACATTTTTGTAATATGTATTAGAAATATCTAAACTTGGATTTGGTGGGCTTAATATGTAGCCTAGGCTGGCTCTAGTTACCTGTTAAGGATATCTAGAGAAACATTGTATTTAGACGAGAGTGTTCAACTTGAATATCTCCTATAAATGGTAAAGCTTAGATACTGTAATTCAAGTGGGCACTACTGCACTATTGCTGTCGTTTCATGCAATTACACATTGCTCAATGTAAACGATCCAGACAGGTTTTAAATGATAAACAAAATATAATAACCTAACAAATAATTGTTTTGCTACAGCTGTAAAATTTCTATGCAAAGATTTTCGTGCAACATTGCTCAACTTTTCGGGCCGAGCAAACCTTTCACTGCTGACATCTATGGCACATCTACACAATCAAAATTAATCATCTACATTTGCCACATTATTTACAACTGATCTACTGCTCTGTTAAAATGTCTGGCTTAGCTCACAACATAAAGACATTGGTTTTCGAATATCAACTGAATACCAAGTTGCTGCTTACACCAAAAAACAATGGTACAACACCAACCACGCTGACAGCAAATATAACTAGACTGACAGCAAGAACCACAATTCAAAGTATTCAAACGAGTATGATTCACAGACCCTGATTCGATAGAGAAGGAAAGATAAGCTATGCTTTGAGTGAATGATCAGCAGGTGTGATGAGGGGTGAACAGTGCTTCTTCTAACCCAAATTGTGGCAGGTACAAACTACAGTTCGCTTAGACATCCGAACAATCCAATTACGTTTTTACAACGGCAGTAAAAAAAATTCTGAAGGTTCTCTGCATCTGTATAATTTTTTGTAATGTTCTGAAGGTTCTTTGTATCTGTACAATTTTTTTGTAATGTTCTGAAGGGTTTCTGTATCTGCATAATTTTTTGTAACGTTCTGAAGGTTCCCTGTATCTGTTGCAGTATGTGTTCAGCTTGAGTTCCTCGGCATATCCCTACTAGTCATCCCAGTTGGACGTCAAGCCAGACGTGTTACCTTGGCCTTGTAATCTCCCCCCAGGTCTCTGCTTCCCCCCAGGGGTCTGTGAATCCCTGAGCCTCCAGCTGAAACAGAGAAACTCATCTCAATACACCCACATACACAAGACAGGACTGACAAGAGACAGACAGGACCAAGACACCAGCAACCAACAAACACAAACCAACCTTTGTATTTCTGCTCGCGGTCAATCTCCATATCATCGTCGTAGTGAGTGTCCTGGAAATTCCTCTTCTTGGTTTTAACCTGAGAAAGAGTGGGAAGTTTTAGATGGGTGTGCCGGTAACCTCGAAAGACGAACCTTAACTTTCCTTAGTCATTCATTGATCTCTTGAGAGGTAATGATGGTTCTGGTCTTAATGGGTTGGGGTGATTTCAAAACAAGTTGCTGACCCTCCAATGAAGAGTTTAACATGGTTTATGCCCTTTGTCCCGATGCCACAGCATGAAAAGGAACATTCTGAAGACTATTTCGAGACAAGGGGGAGGTTCTGTACCACGCCTAGGAAGAGAAACTGCCATGATGAGCACAGTTCCCATGGTAACGTGGACAATCGCTAGCCAGCGTTGATGGACACTCACACTCTTTACTCCGGCCTCTTCAAGGATGTCTTTCATCTCTCCATCTTCATCTGAAAGTGGACAAGAAAATACACTATTTCAGAATGAAAATAATCACAAAAATGTATTAATAAAGAATGAAGAGACAAAAACTAGCAGAATCAAGTAGTGAATACAATTTAGCTAATGTTGGTGAAATGCCAAAGAATTTAAAATTGGGGACAGTGTTTCTAAAACAAAAAAATAAGAAATACTTTTAGCTTTTTCTCCCTCGTCATCCTCCTCTTTGATGATCAGTCTTCCATCTGAAGTGACCTTGAAGCCGTGTTGAACCTTTGACCGCTTCTTTACATCCGGGTTGGTGGCTGTAAACACACACATAGCCATGTCAATACACATACACCATTTAACTACTGGCTCATAGGGTTTCATTGCCTAGCCCAACAAATTCAATGGCGGAGATCCATTAAGCAACAAAGGTTTTTCCAAAGCTTGTGAAACATTGCATGCCCTAATAAACAATCCAGGTGTCAATCCACATGAACATGGTCTGTCTTAAATCATCCCAGACAAGGCTTCCTTCCCTCAATTACTTCTTTTTTTTTTTTTCAGCGAGCTCAAAAGATATCAGCAACAGCTCTAAAATACATCCCTACTGACCTGAATAATTGCAATAATTACACCCTGAAATGAATGAAGGACAGAGCTTCAACACAAGAAAAGGTTGAAAGGAAAGACTCCATTACCCAGGACCCTCTGCGAGACAGTGGGGTCCAGGAAGTTGAGTGGTTCGTCTCCATGTCCCTCCTTCAGCCAGGCCTGCCCCTTCTGCCTGGCAGGCTTATTCTGGGTCTTGGCTCCCTTGGGCCTTTCATCGTCTGACATGTCAGAGTCTGACTCTGCCAAGATCTCCTCAATACTGAGAACAAAGTAGAGAGGGGTCAGAAAACGGTCACAAATCAAATGTACAGAAGGATTTGTATTAAAGGTAACAGCGGTCAGCATGGTGTGTGCCTACCTCACGCTCCTGCCCCTGGGTTTCTCGTCATCACTGTCCGAGTCGTCGTGATCTTCGCTGGCCAGTTTTGACCTCTTTGTTCTGGCCTCAGCTTTACGTATGTTCCCCAACACCTTATGGTGCTCTGCAGGCAGCATGCTTTTCACCAACTCAAAGCTACACACAGCGACACACAACCAAAATTGTGAATACTGTACCGGAGTATTTCAAATCAACAGTATGTCGTAATACAATATCCATGTATTTCACTGGCTATTACTTCTAGATGGATATTACTAAACATTAACAAACGTGTCAAACACGCAGCAAGAACATACCCAAACTTCCTGATTAACTTGGTGAAAATGTTCTTCAGTTTTGTCCTGAAGTGTCTTCTAACGTCCTCCCTGATGTTCCCGATCCCTTCCATCTGACAGAGAGTGAGAAACAATGAGAGCCCACGCAACCTTGTGTCGCAAACTAACTTCTGCACAGACGTAAATGGCTTTCTTAGCTCACAGACAGACAGCCAACACAAACAGGGCTCACACAGAACACCTACCACGACGGTGATGTGTCCAGCCAATGTCTTGGGGTCCATGACGAAGATGATGACCTTGACGAAGCTGAGTGCTGCTTTGACAATCTCCCGGGTCCGAGAAGTCAGTAGCAGACACACGTTGTGAAGGAGCTGCTCCATCGTCCCCATGTCTATAGAGTCTAATGCGCACACACACACGCACACGCTTACTTAGCTATCTAAAACCGGGACACCTCCCAAACAAATCCTACCATTAACTATTCCTAACCCTAAACAATAGGGAGAGGAAAAATATCCCAATGTTTCACCCTTTTCTGATCCTACCACAGTTCGGGGACATTTTGTCTCCGTAATATAATATAATCAGAAACACACATCGGAAAATCGTCTCAAACGATGCATCAGTTGATACCCTCGCTGCTTTTCCATTCTAACTACTCAGACTGAGTATCTGCTAACTTACTAAAATATATATATAAAAGTGCGCTCTACCTTTGTACTCAAAGACCAGCCGGGTGAGAGCCAGGACGGTGCAGGTAATCATGGTGACCGAGCCGGTCAGCCCCACATACACCAGCAGCAGGAACTTCTCCAGGGCTTCTACAGGGAGACAAGGAGGTTAGCCTCCGGAATGTGGGATCGGTGAGCTTCACCCAAACCTGATGGCCCAGTCACCCTTACCGTTGGCATCGCCGTAGAACCTGATGAAGGCATTGCCCATCTCCACCAGAAGGGTGTAGGCACTCTTACGAGCACCGACCGACACCTCCTTGGTACATATGATTACCTAGGAGGGAGAGAGAACGACAGGAGTGAGACAGAGATGGATCCCGATAGAGGGAGTGGAGGAGAGAATGTGTGATAGAATTAGAATGTGACAGACAGAGGGGAGGAGAGAATGTGTGTGATAGAATTAGAACGTGACAGACAGAGGGGAGGAGAGAATGTGTGTGATAGAATTAGAATGTGACAGACAGAGGGGAGGAGAGAATGTGTGTGATAGAATTAGAATGTGACAGACAGAGGGGAGGAGAGAATGTGTGTGATAGAATTAGAATGTGACAGACAGAGGGGAGGAGAGAATGTGTGTGATAGAATTAGAATGTGACAGACAGAGGGGAGGAGAGAATGTGTGTGATAGAATTAGAATGTGACAGACAGAGGGGAGGAGAGAATGTGTGTGATAGAATTAGAATGTGACAGACAGAGTGGAGGAGAGAATGTGTGTGATAGAATTAGAATGTGACAGACAGAGGGGAGGAGAGAATGTGTGTGATAGAATTAGAATGTGACAGACAGAGGGGAGGAGAGAATGTGTGTGATAGAATTAGAATGTGACAGACAGGGTGGAGGAGAGAATGTGTGTGATAGAATTAGAATGTGACAGACAGGGTGGAGGAGAGAATGTGTGTGATAGAATTAGAATGTGACAGACAGAGGGGAGGAGAGAATGTGTGTGATAGAATTAGAATGTGACAGACAGAGGGGAGGAGAGAATGTGTGTGATAGAATTAGAATGTGACAGACAGAGGGGAGGAGAGAATGTGTGTGATAGAATTAGAATGTGACAGACAGGGTGGAGGAGAGAATGTGTGTGATAGAATTAGAATGTGACAGACAGAGGGGAGGAGTACCTCTGGTAGCAGAGCAGTGATGAAGTCTTTGTGTTCTTCGCTCAGCTGCTTCACAATGTGGATCAGGCACTTTAGTCTGGGCTGAGAGGGGGGTGACAGAACAGAAGTTAGACGGCAGTGGAGCACGCGGCAGGTAAGGTCGGCCATGTCAAGCACACTGTACCCTCTTGGCAGGAGAGGACGCGTTCTTCAGTGCCCCCAGGAGAACGTGTTTGAGCGTCTCGAGGTGAGAAAGAATAAACGCTGTACACTGCTCTCTCTCCCCTCCGCACATCTCCTCCAACACGCGGTAGGCCTTCTTCTGCATGTGTGGCTCTTTCATCTACTCACAGACACAGATAGGGAAAGATATGAGCCCCAAGCGGTTCCGATTCTGTTCTATTCGAAATATATTAGGTATAGTTTTGGAAATGACCTCCACAACGTTACGCTGTTAAAACAATGTGCTGCCTTACCTCAAGGTACGGCTTTATCAGATCAAAGGTCTGACTCATGGTGACCTCGTCGACACAGGGCGCCATGGCAACCACCAGGTCCATGACTGCCAACCTGGGGGGGGGGGTATGCAATGTAAGAACGAGAGAGTGGCGGCTTGGTACAAGTGTGTAATTGGCATTGTAACGCAACAACATAACTGCCCCAAATACAAATAAGTAAACTCCTACCGTATGAACTCGGTACAGTCCGGGCTACTGAGTCTCTCTGTAGCTTTTGACAGGAAGGTACATACCATCTGATGAAAGAGGGGTTTGCAAAGTGATGCCATCAGGACAGACAGACTTTTGTAAAGGTTGATAAGGCAGCTGAACAGTGAATAAATGACAGGGTATGGTGGAAAAGACTGGAGACAACCATAAATAACTCTATTATGACACTCCGGGTTCACTAAATATTTCCCAGGGAAATGTTTCAATGTTGGTCGTAATGAGTATGCCTCTGGGAACAGCCTGCTCTTTGTGGCCCCTTGGCGGGTACCTGTTGGTCTGTCACACTCAGGTAGACTTTAATAGTGTCTAAGACGGCCATCCTGTAGGGAGCGCTGTCTCCAGGAGCAGGTTGCTGACTGTACACGTTGAAGAGGATGGGCAGGAAGTTCTTGGCGAAACGGCCTACCTCTGCCTTCTCTTCATCTGGGGGAGAACGAGAGAGAACATAGGTTAGAGACTGGTGATCGACCGAAGTAACCGGTCAGAGTGTGCGGGTGCGTGCGTACAAACGTACCTGTGTTACAGCCCTTGGTGATGACAGTGCGTATGGCCTGGCAGATGGTCAGTCTTAAGTCTGGACGTTCATTGATGGCCATGCCCAGTGCCCTTGCTATGCCTTTAAACGACACCATCAGGTCCAGTGGACCCAGACAGAACCCTGGCAGCATAGTCCAGATCTGACAGGGAACAGAAGCACAGGCAAAACCAGTAAGCACCGCCCAGAAATGGAAATGGTATTGGTGGCAGGCAAAACATCACAGGCCAGAGGGAGAGGTTAAACATGTCACGGTGACCGAAACAAAGCGGGAGACAGCGGAGTATGTTACAAAGGCTGAAGGGAGCAAATGACTAAACTATCATTGCTTTAGTTCCACACGTCTACATCAAATGGTTTTAGCATAGAGAATATGCTGTGCATCTCTACTAGAAGCATGGGGAAATCATTTGGATAGGGGACATTTCTTTCATAACATCATTACAGTTGAGACGATTTTACAACTTGACAGGCATTCAGGGATAGACAACACCTAAGATTCATATAGACCAGTTGGTATAGGAGATCTAATCTAACGAGATCCTTACCTGTAGCTGTACGGTCTTGTAAACTTTAGCCTCCAACTTCTGGCCAGCCTTTTCCAGCTCCTCAGCTATATTATACAACACAAAAAACACATTTCCATTATAGACATACACAAATGAATGTAGTTATTGAGAATTGTGAACACCCTAAACATACACACCCTGGACTTGGCCCAGGAGCAGACTCAATCTCTGTTCGGGTATGAACCACTGTGTCCAAAATGAGATCCAAACTAAGTAAAGACTCTTAAAGACGGCCCATTTGGACAAACATAACATACATAACAAAAATGAGGCCCCTTAAGCCAATAAGGTTTGTTCACCCCTGCTCGACACAAACACACACACAGAATCCACACCACACACACGCTTACCTCTTTCTCGGAGTGTGACAGCGAGTGGTAGGAGGTATGACGTGAAGTAAGCCAGGTGTGTGTTCTTAACATGATCACGTATGACAGGGATCAACCAACTACGGGGAAACTCCATATCATCCCTGTCAACACATCCCAAAAATTATTCAACGGATTTAAAAAAAGAAAAATCTACACACAATCCAAAGGAGCACGAATCAGAAACTATACAATGCTATGTGCACCAATGACCCCTAATAACTCCAATAGGTAAGTAATATCGGCGGTAGCACACGTACTCCTGTCCAGTGATGTTGAGTGGCACCGCGGTCAGCACTACCTCAGGTCCCATGCTTTCCACGGCGCCGCCAACAGCTAGGTCCAGCTCCCCGCAGAACGGGAACCTAGGGGTGGCCCGCAGGTCGGCTAAGGCCTGGAGAGACTGGGAGAAAATCAGACACGCGACAGTTGAATCGACAAATGAAACGACAGCGGTCATTATGTGACGCAAGGTGATGACCACCGAAGTGAAGCTGGCCTCTTCACTTTCCTTAAGTGTCCCTGCAACCCAAAGGCATTTCTTTTATTTTGGGAAACATTAAAAAGCAGACTCATTTGTTTTGTATTTTGTGATGTATTTGGGGGCGGTTATTTTGTCTGAAACCAGTTTTAGGGGTGCGGTAACACTAAATCATCACACCTTTCTGGCATTAATGATGGCGGTGACAACAGGAGAGCATAGGCTGTGTTAGCATGTAACAGTAGTATGTCAGGCAGCCTGTTACCTTGGTCATAACGGGATGGGCGTATTTCCCCGCTGCTTTGTAGAAGCAGCCCAGCAACTGCAGAACGAACGGCCAGGCGGCGTGGAAACGATAGGACAGACCCTCCTCAACGATACTACCACAAGAGACAACACTGGAGGTCAGACATAACAAACATCGCTAACTCCAAGGTATGCCTTTGACCATTGGGAGAAGTAAACCGAGAAAGAAACATACAGATTTCTATATAGATTGAGTGCTGTATACAGGCGAGCGCCTGTACTCACCGGAAGACTTTGCAGACATAGGCCGGGTTTCCGGAGGACGCGCCAGAGCCGACAGGGCCGATATCCTCCATGTGAGGAGCCACGCACTCCGAGAGCAGAGTCTACCGCACGTGAAGAGTTAGCACCACGTAACAGACAAGATGGACGCAAAGCACTGAGCTTGAGTGCGTGTTACCTTGAGCGTGTTGGTGGCAGCAGAGACGACCTGTGAATGAGGTGACAGGAGGCAGGAAACGGCCGTGGCGAAGAGGCGAGGGAAGTGGCCCAGACTCAGAGGTGACTGAACACTGAGGAGACAAAGAGCAACTCAGCGTCGTTGTCATGGTAAAGCTGGAACCATAAACTCTGTCTCGACGTGTCGTCCGTCAGAACAACGGTAATGCCCCTGAGGTCGTCTCAATTTGACCCCACACCCAAAGGGGTCGACCGATTAATCTGCGCCAATAAGATGTTTTACAAACTACTGCAATCGACAAAACTCAGCTCCGATAGTAGCCGATGGTTACGCAGTCTCTACTGGTCACTTGCGACCTACATCAAGTCAAGGTAATGTCACTGTGTACTGAACCTGACATCATTTACATTTAAATGAAAGGTTTAATTTAGGTTTATTTAAATTAAGGTTTTATGAGCATGATAAGTTTATTAGTTATAGACTGACATTATTAATAAATTAGACTGAAGATGTGCTCTCTGCTTTGCTAGCAAGCAAGCTTGTTAGAATTATCCTAGCTGTAAGTGCAAGCCTACCACAACTAAGGGTCAATGGCCATATCTGATCACTTTTTGCTTTTGCTGACAATGTACGCATGTGATTAACCCATGACAGTAATCTAAACAAGAACTGTTAAAGACCCTATAGAATAGCACACTTCCTCCATTTTATGAGACACAAACGCTGGCCATAAATGCGCGACAGACTTTAAATTAACTTTTCAAATTTAGACTAAACCAGAGATATTTTCAAAAAGCAATTTTCCACTCCTTTAAAAAAACCTTCAACGCATTATTCTGGCGATAGGGTTAGAAAACGCCAAATCTTGCGGTCCCAGGGTAAACATTGGATCAGCTGACTGCACAGCAAGGCTGACAAGTGGCATTCAAGTAGTATCGGTTTTCAGTTTATTTCTCCCCACTAAAGTTCTCTTTAGAATATATAACGCAATACTATCAGCTCCTTGTTCAAGATACAAGACAGGGAGGAAATATGGTTGGAAATGACAGAATTCGACTTACAATATTAGTCAAAATATTTTACACACGCTTGAATGTTTTTTTTTGTCAATCAGAGCTGATCAAATGACAAATAAGTGATTGAAAAGCGATTTCTACTAAATAATAATGAGAAATAAGGCTACATTAAGGTGCATTGCAAAACAATTCTTAACTAGGTTTAAACATATTGAAATTTAGAAGCAAACAAGTTTCAGTAAAAGATATGCGCTTATAACTTTACGCAGCACTGTCAAACGCTCTCCTGCACCCATGGTCCAGACATCCTATGGAAACTGACATCATTCACATGGTATTTGTTGAGCTGTTTCTAACATTGGCAAAAATTGTGAAGAGTTCATTCTGCTGACAAATTTACATAAAAAATATTTGTTGGATCATGGTGTTTTAGTTTTATTGCAGTTTAAATGCAGGCTATTATATGGCTATTTAAAACATATGTCCGTTAGCTGTTCTATATGACCGGATTTCTGGAATTTTAACGGCTATATTGGCAGTGAAATAAATGGCTAATGAAAACTCAGATATAGCTCCCACACACAAAGTATTTTGCATACTTGAATCAGTCAGTTTGATGTTCAGTTCAACATTTATTTGTTTTATTTAGGTATTTACCTCGACTTAGATGTTCAGTTCAACAGTTATCCTGTTTCTAATAGATTGTTCATTTCTGACAGTGTGGGGGGGGGGGTATCGGATGATTAATTGGCTATCGGCTTTTTCCTGCTCCAAACTATCGCTATTATATCGGCCTTTAAAAATCCACCATCGGTCGACCTCTACCCGCTATGGCTGTACCTTACCTGGCCAGGTAGACGTGGGCTTTCTCCATGACGGCCAGCCAGGCTAGCAGAGGCTGCAGGTCATTCCCACTGGGCAGATAGTCATAGAGGGCCTGAAGAGAGGAACAATTTACTGAATTAAACCAATTTCCACCCAGGTCAAGACTGAGATCAGAGCATTTGTTTCCTCAAACGGGGGCAAAGAGTGCCGCGCACATGCGTGTACTTGTGCGTGTACTTGTGCGTGTTGTCTTACTGTGATGATCTGAGCGCTGAGTTCTGCTGACAAGGTGGAAGGGTTGGGTTTCCCACTGAACAGCTTATGGAAGGCCTGCATGGCACACGCTGTCACCAACTAGAGAGGGGGTCACGTGGGGACAAATTAGCATGTGTTTCAGGCAGCAGATGGACTGGCAGTCAAAGCACCTGACCAGTACATAACATCAAATCCATTAACCGGCAACTTAAAAACAAAGCCGTAAGTGAGACTCTGGTATGTGCTCTAAAAAGAAAATAGCATTCTGCTGTAAAAGAAAGTGCGCGTCTTTGTTCTCACCACGTGGCTCAGGGTCATGACCCGAAGCAGGGTCTCACAGCAGGACTTGACTGCACAGAGAGGGAAGGTGACAATGAGGTCCTTCAGGAGACCCAGAATGTGCAGTGTGGTGACATCCTCCTTACTGCCTGAAAGAAAAAGAAAAACAGAGACATATGAGGGGTAAAGTAGAGGGTGAATGAGTCATCTTGCTTAGTTCAGAACCTTCTTGAAGACAGGGTTGCACAAGCAAGGAGCGGAAACAACAGGTTATAAATGACAGAGGTAAATATAAACGGTGGGCATGGGAACAAACAGGGAATGTTTGGGAACTGTACCTCCTGCCTGTTCAATTTCTCTGATGCAGAACTTGGCCGTGGTTTCGGCTGCAGGGTGGTGGGCCGGAGCGTTCTCTGTAAACAGGAAGTCGCTGCCTCTCAGGATGGAACACACGCCATGCTGTGCCGCTTTACGGACCTGAGGTGGAGAGTGTAAACAACTGAATACCCAGCGATTTCTAATCATACTGTGAGAGAGATATAGAGCAGCGAGAGAGAGAGAGAGAAAAAGAGTGAGTGAACGTACCTTGGGCTTGCTGTGGACGGTGAAGCTGAGCAGACCATGATACACCTGCAAAGTGGATGAGTAACTCCACACCGTTACGTCCTGCTTCCTCAACAGAGTGGAAAGGCATGACAGGACCTACGGAGTGAACATATTAAAAATGTCATTCAGATCCACGCATGCCCGTTGGTCAAGCGCGCGCACCCCCCCCCCCCCCCCCCCCGCTGGACACAAACAGAGCTCTGGGTATACACACTCACCCATCGCAGTGCTGCAGCCGACTCCGAGCTGGCATGGTTGGACATGACATCCATCAGAGCTTTGGCCGTGTCCGAGAATTTCGAAATCAACACAGGTGCTGGGACCCTGTATGGACACAATATTCCAATGACTTCAGCTGCGCCAACATTTACACGGAACAGTCAGATGGGTGACATGGAGTTCACTCGTGCGGTTGAGAGCTGCGACTAACCGTTTCATGACCAGGTTGAGCAGGTAGGCTACGGCTGCTAAAGACTCATCTGACTCCACCGCTTCCAAGGTGGTCATCTGAAACCACAGAGAAACACACACCATTCATTTCGATATGCCTCCAGTTCTTATGCATTTGCAGGAGTACAATGCAAGTGCGCCTTTGTAGGTGGGGGGCATTACTCTAGCAAAACTAAAACTATGAAAGACTGGCGTAAGCTACGTTATGGATACTCACCAGAGCAGCAAAATACTCCGTCTCAGTCTCCTTTCCCCCATAACTGCGGATCACCTCGGTCACGGCAGCCAGCACCGCACAGATCTATGGGACCAGAGATGCGAATATTGAAGTTACTACTTCAGACTCCAGTGTAACAACATCACTAAACTAATGATGTCAGCTAATGAAACATTTGTAAGATAGGGTCAGGTAGCCTAGTGGTTAGAGCTCTAGGCCAGCATCTAAAAAGCTGCTGGTCCAAATCCTCAAGCATCCAAGGTGATGTGCCCTTGAGCAAGGCAATTAAACCTATTGCAAGTCGCTCTGGACAAGGGCATCTGCTAAAAGACTAAGATGCCAACGTAAAATGTTAAAACAGCAACTTAAACAGTTGTGACCAGGTCATGTGTTACATACCTCTTTGTGGGCGGCTGAGTTGGACTCCCAAAAGCGTTGCACCTTTCTGAAGGTGAGGTTTGAGCAGTCCGACAACCCACTAAGAAATGTCCCTGCACTCCTATCCGATAGTGCCTCCTCTGCTGTCTCCTCCATACAGGCATTTCCCCGGCCACCACTACCTTGCTCCAGGGGCCCTGACTGCAAATCATTATGCAGTTTGAGAGCATCTACGGTCAGGTCACTCTTCCCTGGAGAGAGCAAATATCAGTACACAATCCCTCTCAAACGCACCAAAACAGAAAATCTATTATTTGTATTTAATTTTCATTTTGACATTAGGGCCTTTTTTGTGATGTGGCAAAACCTAATTCAATTAAATTGATTTAATGTGCATCATAACATGTGGAAAAGTCCAAAGGGGGTGAATACATTTGACAGACACTATATAAAAAGTAACTACCGACAACATTTTATTGGATGATGGTCGAAGAATTGGAAATGACTACTTTCCAAGCAGTATGATGTGTAGTGTTGTTTTGGGATAGGCGTATTCCAAGTGCATGCAAGTCGTCAAGAAAAACAGTGTACAATCAAACATCTGACGGACCAGTATACTGAAGGTAAACATTCATGTATCGGTCACGATTCCCATGAGCATAACAGTCAATAGCATTACGTAAAAAAAAACTGTGGAAGTTGACATAAGACAGCTAGCAAGTTAACCAGCTCCATAGTAGTTTAAATAATTTACAGAGAACTGCGTAGTTTAATAACAGTAGCTTATGCAGCAATATGTTTAAAATACTGTGGCTTATGCAGCAATATGTTTAAAATACAGTATATACTACAAAATGTTTAGTCAGCTATATTGGTTAACGTTATCCCAGGGCAGCCACATACTGAACTGTTACAAATGTTGCTGGGTGGCTGACTTTCCACGTGTTATCCCGTCACAGGCCGAAGACCATGCAATGCTTACCCGAGGGGCGGCTGAAGAAGCGGCTTTTGGCAGCTTGTCTAAATCTGCTAGTCTGGGGATTCGAGTCACTGCTGTGTCCTTTCTTCCATCGCTTTAGTTTTGATGAGGCTCCAGATTTTAATTTTCCAGATTTCACCATATTTGTGTATAACAGCAAGCACACTTGTAAAGCAGCCTGGGTAGATGGTTCTGCTGTCGCTCTTCTGATGACGTCACGCAAGAGGTTGCATGAGATTTTGGTAATCGTTGTACGTTCTGTAAAAATAATGAACATCATTCACACATATATTTTGACTGACGTAACATTCTGGAAATAACGTATATTTTTTGTACAAATAGCCAGCCCGATACTTATATGGTCAAAAGATAATATACAATATGGTGTTATTCCAAAGAGAACAAATACATTGACTCATACAGGTGCTGGTCATAAAATTAGAATATCATCAAAAAGTTTATTTATTGCAGTATTTCCATTCAAAAAGTGAAACTTATATATTATATTCATTCATTACACACAGAGAGATATATTTCAAATGTTTATTTCTTTTAATTGTGATGATTATAACTGACAACTAATGAAAATCCCAAATTCAGTATCTCAGAAAATTTTAATATTACTTAAGACCAATACAAAAAAAATATATTTAGAGATGTTGGTCAACTGAAAAGTATGAACATGAAAAGTATGAGCATGTACAGCACTCAGTACTTAGTTGGGGCTCCTTTTGCCTTAATTACTGCAGCAATGCTGCGTGGCATGGAGTCGATCAGTCTGTGACACTGCTCAGGTGTTATGAGAGCCCAGGTTGCTCTGATAGTGGCCTTCAGCTCTTCTGCATTGTTGGGTCTGGCGTATCACATCTTCCTCTTCACAATACCCCATAGATTTTCTATAGGGTTAAGGTCAGGCAAGTTTGCTGGCCAATTAAGAGCAGGGATACAATGGTCCTTAAACCAGGTACTGGTAGCTTTGGCACTGTGTGCAGGTGCCAAGTCCTGTTGGAAAATGAAATCTGCTTCTCCATAAAGTTGGTCAGCAGCAGGAAGCATGAAGTGCTCTAAAACTTCCTGGTAGACGGCTGCATTGACCTTGGACCTCAGAAAACACAGTGGACCAACACCAGCAGATGACATGGCACCCCAAACCATCACTGACTGTGGAAACTTTACACTGGACTTCAAGCAACGTGGATTCTGTGCCTCTCCTCTCTTCCTCCAGACCCTGGGACCTTGATTTCCAAAGGAAATGCAAAATGTACTTTCATCAGCAGCAATCCAGTCCTTTTTGTCTTTAGCCCAGGTGAGACGTTTCTGACGCTGTGTCTTATTCAAGAGTGGCTTGACACAAGGAATGCGACAGCTGAAACCCATGTCTTGCATACGTCTGTGCGTGGTGGTTCTTGAAGCAGTAACTCCAGCTGTAGTCAACTCTTTGTGATTCTCCCCCACATTTTTGAATGGGTTTTGTTTCACAATCGTCTCCAGGGTGCGGTTATCCCTATTGCTTGTACACTTTTTTCTACCACATCTTTTCCTTCCCTTAGACTCTCTATTAATGTGCTTGGACACCGAGCTCTGTGAACAGCCAGCCTCTTTACCTATGACATTTTGTGTCTTGCCCTCCTTGTGCAAGGTGTCAATGGTTGTCTTTTGGACAGCTGTCAAGTCAGCAGTCTTCCCCATGATTGTGTTGCCTACAGAACTAGACTGAGATACCATTTAAAGGCCTTTGCAGGTGTTTTGGGTTAATTAGCTGATTAGAGTGTGGCACCAGGTGTCTTAAATATTGAACCTTTTCACAATATTCAAATTTTCTGAGATACTGAATTTGGTGTTTTCATTAGTTGTCAGTTATAATCATCAAAATTAAAATAAATAAACACTTCAAATATATCAGCCTGTGTGGAATGAATGTATGGAAGAACAGGGATACATTATAACTTGTATAACTTGTACATTATACAAGTTTCACTTTTTGAATGGAATTACTGAAATAAAACTTTTTTATGATATTCTAATTTTTATGACCAGCACTTGTATAGATTTGATAATCTTTGCTGACAATATTTTGTTATCCATAAACAGAAATTCCAAAAGAAAAAAAAAAGAAAAAAGCATAATGTATTCCTAACTGACATTAAATGTTTAATGAATTCCTTCAGATTTGTCAAAAAGATCAATGTAGCCCTGTTAACTCACTTTGATATGCTTTTTCATGTCAGTCACAGGGAAGGTCTTTGCACTCCTATTAATCAAACAGGATTTCTCCAGAAATAACTGAACTTCCACTGACTCTTGCAGGACTCAAACCTCCAACATCTGGCAGTAGAAGCACACTGCACTACAAACTGAGCTACACAGTCAATAGTGACAGGAAATATATGGAGTAAATATGGAGTATGCAGTATATATGGAGTAGGGGGCACAGATTCTGCCAGCCACCATCCACTAAAATCCATGTCCCCAATCAATCAAGAGTGATTTTCCCAAAATCGACTTATACTGGATTGTGTATCTCCCTCACCAACACATCCAACAGGTTACTTTCATTTTAAAGTAGATTGAAATAAAAAAAAATGGCACTCTATTTCTGTCAGCCACAAGGAAAGTCTTTGCCCTCCTATTAATCAAAAGGGATTTTTGAAAAAATAACAAAACCTACAACAACTCCTTAGGGATTCGAACCTATGGCAGTAGAAAAACTGCACTACACACTGAGATACAAAGTCAACTGCAATTTAATAGGAAAACATAGGAAGTAGATATGGAGTACATGGGTGGCACAGATTCTGCCAGCCACCCAACACCGAAATCCATGTCCCCTGTACATTTTAAAAAATTGACACTATTTCTGCCATCCTTTTAATTAAGCAAACTTAACTAAACTTAGAAAGAATCCTGCATGATTTGAACCAACCACATCTGGCAGTAAAAGCACACCACCCTACAAAATGTGTTACACAGAGAAACATATGTGGACAATATTTGACGTTCATATGGAGTATGTAGGGGGCACATATTCTGCCAGCCCCTAACCACAAATATCTGTGTCCCCTGTCAATTAACTGGGATTTTTCCAAAAATGTATTATACGGTTTTGTGTTTCTCCCTCACCTGAATATTTAACAGGTTCATTTTATTCTAGAGTTTAATTTAATACAAATTAGGAAACCATTTCTCTCAGCCAGTGGCAAAATCAGTGTCCTCTTATTAATCCAAAGGGATTTTCCAAAATTAACTGAATTGAGCCCTATGCTATTTGAACTTACATCGTCTAAAAATGTGCATTTAAGTTGCAATTTAGTGTTGACCGACACTATTCAAGAATAAAATTGCAAAATGAAACAGAGTTGGAAAATGTCCCTATGATTTAGGAAGTTAATCAAGATGTTATGTTTGTGTTTCACATAAGGTAGTTTGGCCATAACCCACAGGTGTCAAACCGGCTCCATGGAGGGCCGAGTGTCTGCAGGTTTTCGCTCTCACCTTGTACCTGATTGATTAATTAGTTCACTAATTGGTTAATTTCTACCCCCACCTGGTTGTTCAGGTCTGACCTGGGAACCAATTTAAAGGAAAACCCAAAGACCTGCAGACACATGGCCCTCCGTGGAACCGGTTTGACACCCCTGCTGTATAGCATTGGAAAGAATAACCTACAGCACAGGTGTCAAACCGGTTCCACGGAGGGCCGAGTGTCTGCAGGTTTTCGCTCTCACCTTGTACCTGATTGATTAATTAGTTCACTAATTGGTTAATTTCTACCCCCACCTGGTTGTTCAGGTCTGACCTGGGAACCAATTTAAAGGAAAACCCAAAGACCTGCAGACACTCGGCCCTCCGTGGAACCGGTTTGACACCCCTGCCATAACCTTTAAAAATGCTAAATTTAGGTGCTGATAATACAGTCACCCTGGTGGTTGCAGCAGGTACACCACTGCAACCTGAGCTGGATTTTTTTTTTCCCAATAATAGTTAAACAGACAAAGTGCGCAATTTGTTTACTTAGTTTTAGTCCATGGGCCCAGGTCACAATTTTCACTAATTGGTACCACCCAAGATGACAAATTCTAGTTAGATTTTTTTTTGTTTGTCCATATCTCTGAATGATATTTCAACATGATAACCTTTTGTAAGTGGTAGCTTTGACACAAAAATTAGCCTTCAATGACACTAACCATTGAGCCAAAAAAAATTTAAAAAAACGTGTAACTTTATTTGAACAGAAAATGTCATACAAAGAAAAACTTAATATATACACCTTGTTCATTAACTTATTTGGTCATTGCAAACTGTTTCTGTTTATTCATCATCATCATCATCTTCGTCATCATCATCATCATATTCAACCAGTTTCATGACATCAGTATTCTCCTCCTCCTCCTCCTCCTCCCTCTGATTGCTGCAGGTTTGTAGCTTGCACATTTCTGTGCACTTTAATTTATTGACAAGACAGGAACAGTCAGGAAGCTTGCAGGTCCGTGAACACTTGCAGGCCATAAGCTCCAGAACAGCCATTGGTGCTGGGGGTCCCCGCATCCAGTCTAACATCAGCATACCTGTACAAATAAGTGGGAGATATTTCTCATCCATTTCAGTGAGGTCCAAATGTCAAGAAATTACCTATAGATATTTATACTACTGTATTATTAGTTATTAGAAAATTTTATTATTGTATTTATTATAAGCATACCTTTGTCATCAGTTGTCCATCCATGTCCTTTTGGTTCGGGTATGTCTGGCTGTCCTTCCAGACAGTGCCTCCAGACAGCTGTCTGGTAATTGGCACGCTGTATATGCAGCTTTAAGCAGTCCCTGCAAGGGGGAAGTAGGCTGGACTCCACTTCAGGATGTACCACTGTAGGATGTTCAATCAGTCCTTCCCTTATGTATGCAAAAACTTTATAGAGCGCCATTCTCTCTGCTGCTTCATAATGACATTCTGCTTGGTCCAAGTTAATTTCACCTTTGTCTATGTCTGTATTTGGTTCCTTTGTGTACACCCTGTAGCATGATCTGTGATAATGACCTTCAGCTGCTACTAGTTCACGACTGACTATGGCTAGCATTCTTTTGTCACCTTTCCTGACAGCCGCTCTCCTGATTGTATCATCAGCTCTCAACTCTGTGCATTTTGTTAGGCTCTCTTTTGTCCTTTGACCTTTCAAATACTTGCTACATTTGTCACAAAATATACATTTGGCCTCATACACCCTTGATGCCTGTGAACCTTGTCTAGTGGATTTTCTTATGTCTTCTGCAGATATTTCTGAAGAACTTTCTTTTGCAAGGATGCTGTCAAGAAGTTTCTTCATAGTGAAGATGCTACGACATTTCCTGTGATATAATACTGATGGTATGCTACCTTCAGGTAGGTCTGTAGCAAGATCAAGGATGGGGCTGTAGCCTCTTATTTTAGCTGCTCTGAGTAGTGTGTTCCATGAATCTATATTCGTAGGTGCCACAAGGTTAGAGTCATCATCGGAACAGTGTATTAAACACTCTGTGTACCCCTTGCAGTTTGTTCTGCCATACTTCTCTATTCTGAGATGTACCTTGCTCTGAAAATAACAGAAATACCGGTATATCAAGAACAATGAACATTTAAATATGTGGTGCTAAAAATGGCATCAGGACTAGCCGTTTCCAATCATGCTATGCGCTAGTCTGTGCAACAAAGTATTGTGAAGTAATCTGGTTTTGAAATCACAAGAAATTTCAGCTGTCTTAAACTACTTCCCATCAACTGCATCTCCACACACTCATCAATCTTTTTATAATTACTTTTAAGTTGTTATTGTATAAAACAGGTATCAAATGAAAGAGTGGACCTTCTGCTGTGAAGCTAGTAGATTGCTTGTAAAACAAAGATGGTCTGAGTAATCGTGATTTGAAAAATCTAATTAAAATAAAACAAAGTGGCAATCATTGGTCATTTCTTCACTAAATTTCACACAGCTGAATCATAGCTAAATAAGATGAGAAGTGCCTGTAGCCTCCAAGGGTATCACATATCAAAATAAACAGCAGGACTCACCTTATCAGATGAACATAGTGGCTTATCTGTACAATGTGGAATGGAGGAGTTTTTTAAGATAGATTTTCAAATATAACAATTTAGTAGATGCAAAAAATAGTTTTCTTTAATATGAAAGCTAATAAAAAAATTTATACCACATATATCATGTCAAATTTGGGCAGATCTAAATAGCCCTGACTGTCCTGAAAAAAATAACATATAACATGTATGGCTACCTCTTATAATAGACAAACCTGGGGGGCAGATACTGTAGGACGATAATGGCAAAAATAATGATTGTCCCAAAATATTAGTAAAGCTACTCATTTGAAAAGGTTATCATGCTTCAAAGTACTTATATGGACTCTACAAACAAACTGGTACAGAAGAGATTTTGCCACCTTAGGTGGTACCAAATTCTGGCTCGGCTCATGGACTATTTGGTGTGTGACATAAATACATGATAGCCAATTTCATTGAGCTGAGAAAAGATTCCGAAGTGTAAGAGTTGGTATGATAATTGATTATGATTGGAAAGAGTTGGGCTTAAGGCTCAAAGCAAATCAAATTGGTATTTTAAAGGAGTTACCTGAAAAATGAAAATACTTTTTGGGGGTTTTCTGTTTGCATAGTTATAATGGAGCATTGGAATCTGCTATGTTTAACATATTCTATTCTTAGGATTTGTTTTAATGGTTTATTTGCAAACTGTTTGTTTGATGTAAGGTCTAACATTTTAATGGTGGAATAGCATAGATCTTACCATTTTTGATTTAGTTAGGCAAAGTCAAGTCTGATCAAACAACGGAATCTCATTCTACTGCCAGGTGCTATCCGGCATAAATATAGCACATTGAATGAAACATCAACCAAGCTAGTTCTGGATGGAAAATGAACATCGACATAGACTTTTATGGAAACTTGTCTGAATAGGGTGTAAGCTTCACTCTAATGATGAAACTTCTGAGATCCACAAGTTCCAAGACTGATCTATTGTCTTCATTGTTGGGAGTTGACGGAACCATACCCAGTGGATGAAAGAGTGACTGTTGAACCACACAAATCATTGTTTTGTAGTTATACTTTCAACAGATCAGGACATTACAACCCCTTTTCTGATGATACATCACGTCACTGACTGGACACAGACAACTGAGTGTGTGAGTACCAGCAACATGTTCAAGAAGGATTTCAACCACAACCACGTGGGTCCCATCTGTTCCAAATCCTCCTGACCACTCACATGGCAGAACGATGCCAGGGTCAGATCACTTGGCTTCACATTCCATTTCCAGATGAATCTTCGACAGCAAGATGAGAGGAGAGTCCTGAGGGACTCCACATACTACAGGTCAGAGAACCACGGGCCAGTTGACTGGAAAGGTCACATGGTCCCATCACAGTGGAAGATACCATTCTGGTGTTGATCTTGAATTAGTGAGGTTTTGGAAACTCACAATTCCACTACACAACTAAACTGACTTGTTAGGACAACCAGGCAATTTGCTGGGTCCACATCACACTGACTGCAATAACTGATATTGGAACTTTACATCACTGATGCAAGACAGAGAAGACTGAAGACAAGAAATACAGGACATTTGATGAGAATCTAGGGTCATTCTTAACAATCAATAATTTTCCTAAAGTGACTGGTATTTTGATCTCTTATGTATGCATGTTCATTCCTCACAAAGCAGGTGGAGGACTACATATGATCACTATTCAAACATTGGTCATTGATACTTGTCTTTTTGTGAAGTTGCTTCATAGTCATGATTACATCAGCTATCCTGATATGTTTATTAGTGCCATATTCCTTTTGAAAGGTAGAAACTGTCACTAGTACATTCATTGGAGTTGAGTGTTGCGTTACGTTCAGGATATGTTGGGTTGTTGGTATGATGTTGATGCATGACTCATGATATGGACAAGTGGGGACTTTGATTGTTTAAAGGGTTTATTGGGAATTAATTATGCATTTCATTAATATGTCATGTCAGGTCAGTTTCTGTTGGACACAGGTTAGACTGATAGTAGGCTGGGACTTGATGTGTATGGTAAAGATTGATCATGATGGTCAATACGACTGCAATGCCATACAGTGCTATGTGTCAGGGCAAGCTGTGTCCATTGCACCTTATTTTCATTTCATTTAAGGAATAATAAAGCCTCATAGGCTTTATTATTGTGACTGTATGTGACTGTCATAGGACTCTCTGAATAGACCCTTGGGTCATAGGTTGGAATATGCCATACAAGGGTATTTTGTAGGACAAACTATTTCTTATAATAGTCTGTGTAATGGTTGGCTATGAACACTGACCACCTCCTGTGTGTCCTGGTATATTTGACTGTGTTTACGTTGTAAGCATTTGGAGAGAAAAATGAAAGAACTATGGAAGGTTATCATCGTAAACCTCATGCTGAATAAAGGCTCTCCCCTGACATCCGGTTGCATTCATTTAGTTCATGGATCACAAATGGACAGAATCTAACAACACGTATACTCTTATTTATACACACACTCATTTTATTCTAGTAATTAATTAGTTCCCTCTAGATTCCAAAGAGGCAACCATCCATAGACAATAGTTGATAACTTGGTCACTGAGTCTAACTACCACAGCTCTGACCCTGACACATGACCCTGACACATCACAGATTATAAAGGGAGACATAGCAGTGATGCTCGTCCCACCACCTCACTCCCTGATGAGCTCAACACCTTCTATGCATGGTTTGAGGCAACCAACACAATTAATTTGGGGGGGGCTTGCTGAGGACCAGGACAACAGCACTCTGTCCCTAGCCATGGCTGACGTGAGGAGAGCTTTTAAAAGAGTAAACCCTCTGAAGTCACCAAGACCAGATGGCATTCCAGGCCGTGTCCTCAGGGGGTGCACCGACCAGCTAGCAGAGGTTTTCACCTCCATATTCCACCTCTCCCTGACTCAGTCAGCAGACCCCACCTGCTTCAAGCAGACCACCATTGTCCCTGTACCAAAGAAACCTTCCATCACCTGCCTGATTGACTACCGCCCTGTAGCACTGACTACATGTAGCACATCATCATAAAGTGCTTCAAGTGGCTGGTCAGAACACAAATTTGCTCCACATTTCCTGACACCTTGGATGCCATCACCCTGACTGTACACACCGCCCTCTCCCACATGGAAAATGTTAACACATAGGCGAGGAGGCTGTTCGTGGACTACAGCTCAGCATTCAACGCTACAGTGCCCACTAAGCTCGTTCCCAAGCTCAGGACCCTGGGACTTAACACCTCCCTTTGCAACTGGATCCTGGTCTTCCTGACGGGCAGACCCCAGGTGGTGAGAATGGGCAACCTCACCTCCTCTGCGCTGACCCTGCGCATCGGAGCCCCCCCAGGGCTGCGTCCTCAGTCCCCTCCTGCACTCCCTGTTCACGCATGACTGCGTGGCCACACACAGCTCCAACGTCATACTTAAGTTTGTGGATGACACTGCCATCCTGGGTCTCATCTCCAAAAACTACGAGCCTCAATACAGAGAGGAGGTAAGTCTACCTGGTGCCAGGACAACAACCTCTCAATGTCTACAAGACTAAGGAGATGATCGTGGACTTCAGAAAGCGGCAGAAGTGGGATCACGCCCCCATACACACCGATGGAGCTGAAGTAGAGAGAGTGTCCAACTTCAAGTTCCACGGTGTGCTCATCAAAGATGACCTCACCTGGTCCAGGCAAGCAGTCTCAGTTGTAAAAACTGCCCAAAAGCACCTATACTTACCTAGGAGACTGAAGAAGTTTAGCGTGTTTGCAAAAACTCACCAACTTTTACAGGTGCACCATTGAGAGCATCCTCTCAGGCTGCGTAACTGCCTGGTACGGCAGCTGCTGTCCGCAAGGCCCTCCAGAGGGTGGTGAAGTCAGCGGAGCTCATCGTCGGCTGCCATCCCCCTTCCGTCCAAGGCATCTACCATACACGATGCCTTAGGAAAGAAAGCATCATAAAAGTCTACAGCCACCCAGGCTGGTCTGTTGACAGCGCTGCCGTCTGGTAGACGTTACCGGAGCATCAGGACACTCACTTCCAGACTCAGACAGTCTTTCCCCCCAGACCATGAGGCTCCTCAACCAGCAACACTAATCTATTGATCACATGTACACTTCATATGCTGTGGTCACTTTCTTTCACATTTTAATGTTTCCATTTATAGGCACTACAACACTATAAAATTGAAGATTTCTATTCATACTGTCCATATTCCCATTTCTACATTACTTGAAATTGCTTCTAGTCTCTATTGTTATGTAAATTCTGTATTTTCTCTTATTATTTTTGCTTTATATATTTCTTAATTACTTCAGAAGTTCAGAATTACATGTTATTTGGTGCATTTGACAAATAAAAAAACGTTGACTTTGACATACAAACAAGTTTTTCCAACATAGGAATTTCATTTGGAATGATAAGGACATCTTATACAGAAACAAATCTTTATTTCTGGAGGATTCGGTTTGATACTAATATTTAACTGATATAAAAAGCAAATTATTCGGTGATGGGAATAGGCTACACTATTGACTTTCATGCTTTCCATCTGAAATATTTATGTTTAGAGAATGACCTTGACCTCTCCATCTTGAGTTACACTCATTAGTCCACCTGACTCACCAATTGGTAAATAGGTAAAAATGTTTACTTTTTCTCTAAAGTCTCTACTACTCCATGTAGCTATATCATTTGTATAAGACTTAAGATATTATTTTAAAATTAAGCACAAATCGCTGCTGAAACGTCTGGGTTGTATTGACCAGCATAATTACCTATTTGGGGTAAACATTTCAGGCAGAGAGAGCCAATATTAGTGGGTGACACTGTACAATATTTATTGCATGCGGGGCAGAAAGGGCAACATGGTGCAATACAGTAGCCAACTGCCTTACTTTGGCCCTATTTTGCTTCTTATTTTGGATCCTCTTGGCTACACTGCTTGCTGTGGCAGTTGTTATTCAATGTTGAGAACTGCAGTTTTTTCAAGAGGCAAGCTTTGCTTCAAGTCTGCTCTGTGTGTGATGACTTGCAAAAACCTTGGTGACCTCTGTGCCTGGATGTACTTATAAGTTGGCTACACTGTAAATGCAGGAAAGAGGCCATACTTTTGATCCAGCAGGTTGTTGATGAAATCCCTCAGATATGAGTTAGAGTTTCCTTGTATCCCGTTTTGAAGAAAAGAACATTAACAATATTCTAAAGTCTGTATCCAAAAGACCCCTTACGTGTTCCAGAAAATACAAAAAAGGTCTGGGAGCAAATAAATAGAGGTAAGAGATAATTATGCCTGTAATAACTTATGTGAATCTGAGATGTTAAACTCTTCTGAATGTCAATACGGCATCAATGTTACCTTTTCTCTCATGATGACCCCTTATTTAATATTGTGAGATGTGAAATAATTATTTCACTGTGTGTGTGTGTGTGTGTGTGTGTGTGTGTGTGTGTGTGTGTGTGTGTGTGTGTGTGTGTGTGTGTGTGTGTGTGTGTGTGTGTGTGTGTGTGTGTGTGTGTGTGTGTGTGTGTCAGACTGACTGATTCACTATGAAAGTGAACTTAAAGCCAAGCTACCACATTACATATTGCAGTAAGCAACAGCACATTTTGGGCAAGAATATCGTAAACAAGTGTCTACTAATATCGTAAACAAGTGTCTCTCCTTTGTAGTGTCATGGAATAACCCACAGTCAGTGCAGCATAACTTCTGTTTGAAAGAAACATAAACGAGGCATATGATTGTTAACTATAAATGTCCAGAACTGGCATATTACAATTACTGATGTAACGCAACAGGTTTCCTGTTTATGGGGGAACACGGCTTCTCACATGAACTAAATTCCTCTATCATCTCATAGCAAGGCTATTGGTTTGCAAAACAGTAAAAAACATACTATTGCTAGATAGAACAAGGTTCCATGTATCTAGACGAATATATGATGAATGACAAGGACCATTGCATGCCTTTTAGCCTACATGGCAACAAATCATATGGGTATTTGTTATTGTCCTTTTTCCTGTAACATGTTCTCTGTTTAGATTTGACCCAGTCAGGAGAAGGGAACGATGAATAATGAATTGATAAAACGTTTAGTAACAAATTGAAGAATGAACATTTGGTGTAGTTGTTGTGGTTTGTTGTTTTATACTGGGTCTTCTTGAAGCCTTCATTTGGAACTTATGTTGGCCACAGAAGGTAATGAACTCCTGTTTTACTCCTGATTTGTATTTCCATGAAGACTATGAATAAGCTTGAGAAAAAAAAATCCACATCGTGGTCTTGCATAGTGTTCAAAATGTAATAAAACATTTTGATTAAGTTCTATAGAAGATTCTTCCCATAGGTGGTAATTTGCTCTGTAAAAAGTACAGAGCTAATTATTTAAAAAACAAGTTCAAATGTATTCGATTGGACAATGCAATAAGAGTACACATCCATTGCTTTAATCATATTTTATTTAACAAGCAATGTGACTCAAACAAAATCCCGACTTGTGGGATCTTTATTTCCATTGTACATTTACCTTGCCCATTATCGGAACAACATACGCAGCACTAGGGTGAGGGTAGATACGCTTTTTTGTTATACATGCAACAAAGGAGTTACATGAGGTAAAGTCATGGGCAACCGCCAGGGTAGTCAGGACATACTAGAGGTCTTGACATGAGTTCGAGAGCAGAAGTGGTACAGCATTGCAATATAATGAGATAAATAATCATCAAAACGCTACGAAAAGCTATCCGGTTGATGATACTTGGAAATGATTTCAAATGTTTATGCCGTCCCTGTATTTATGGCAATCAGAGAAATATCTCGCAGCAATAAAGACCGTTTCTCTCCCAGCCTCAATCATGCCCATTTAGTTGTGCATAGAAAGAAAAAGTAGAAAAACAACCGTCATGTGGTATTTATTTCAACGTTCACTAAAGCCGCACTCTCGTGACTTGATTGAGAGACATTGTGAGTCATGGCTTTCAAAGGCGTGGTACAATCAGTTAACACAAAAAAAAATTGGCGAGCAAAGCCCCACATACTGGTCCTGCAACGCTCACGATTCAAACAGGAACTGGTGAAAGGATTCATTGTATCCCTCTCGCTAGCTGCTTTATAAACATATAGCCACAGTTAATAGTTTAGTTAATACAATGTATGCACTCGGCTGTACGCCGTTTATTTCATATGTTATCAGTCGACAGCGTGCGGCTACTATAGAATACAACATATTTTGTTAATTCGTTCAACTCCGAATTGCTTTTATACCCACACAGTGAGTGGCTCTCAAAAGAGCCTTTGGGGTAATTGGACCCTTGGAAGTACAGTAGCGGTTTACTTAGAGCTGGTGTACTTGGTCACGGCCTTAGTCCCCTCGGACACGGCATGTTTGGCCAGCTCACCGGGGAGCAGCAGCCGCACGGCGGTCTGAATCTCTCTCGAGGTGATGGTAGATCGCTTGTTGTAGTGGGCCAGACGAGATGACTCCCCCGCGATACGTTCGAAGATGTCGTTCACGAATGAGTTCATGATTCCCATGGCTTTGGAGGAGATACCGGTGTCCGGGTGAACCTGCTTCAGGACTTTGTACACGTAGATGGCATAGCTCTCCTTCCTGGATTTCCTGCGCGTCTTACCACCCTTGCCTACCGTCTTGGTGACGGCTTTTTTAGAGCCCTTCTTAGGGGCGGACTTTGCTGGTTCGGGCATGATGATTTCCTGATGATCCTCAAAAATGAATGCGAGAGTGGAGGTGGCGCTAACCCGTATTATAAAGGGAACACTATGCAAATTTATCCGCGGAGGACACACGGCTCCATGTCATTAGCTCAGTTAAGCTGGCCAAACGAGAATTCGCTGTGTGCGTGCTCCCACCTTGTATGTGCGCGCTGGTCTAATGACACAATCTTTTTGACCTTTTTTACAGACATGGTTGTATCTTTTTTTGTGGTTGTATCTAATACAAGAAACACATAAGAACAGTTAGTGACTGCATACTTTTAAGACTTCGTCTCCATGTTGCTAAAGGGTGTTTTTCAGCAACACCGCTTCATTCATTCGCAATGCGTTTTTCTACGGAAGTGGGAGAAATTGCGTCTTGTAACTATAGGATCATAAATGTTCCTTATGTGTTTCTTTTGTTTGATATAACCTTGTTTGTATTTTACTAAAATGCAAAAAATATATAATTGTTTTATTAACCCACCCACCGGGCGCGCACACCCACACACTTGTGTATGAAAGGGACGCCCACATACTGGGAGGGAACGCATTAGCGTCATGCTGGATACATTAGACATTCCGTAGCAACAATAAGACTTCCGGTTTTCGTATTTTGCCTTTAAAATAGTAGTCCGCGGTAAAACGCGATTTTAATAATATTAAATGTATCGATTTTGACACTTTGGTTAGTGTATATTGTAAAAATGTACTATAGGAAATGTTCAGGAGAGTGGGTAGAATAATTATATGCAAAGAAATCAAGGGGCACTGTGTATTTGCAATTGTTGTTGGCATTTTACTGCGCTCATCACATTGACCTCAATGCAACTCAATGCAGATGAAATAAATATTGGCCTATAAAAAATATATATATATTCTATATGCCGCAGTGAATGTATTGTAGGAAATGTTCAGGAGACTCTATAGATTGATTATATGCAAAGAAATCAAGGGGCACTGTGTATTTGCAATTGTTGCTGGCATTTTGCTGCGCTCATCCCATTGGCCACAATGCAACTCAATAGATATGAAATACATATTGGCCTATAAAAAAAAAAACTATTCTATACGCCACAGTGAATGTATTGTAGGAAATGTTCAGGAGACTCTATAGAATGATTATATGCAAAAAAAAATCAAGGTTTAGGGTTAGGCCAGTTAATATAAGTAATTGACAACTACATTAGATCATTGGCTGAATTGTTAAGTAATCACCAAGTGGTGATAATCACCTCCATTAACAAAAGGAATAATGGATCTAAAGGCTATTCAGCAATTTGGAATGTGGCCAATGGGGTGGACAGAGTAAAACACCAGCAACAATTGCAAATACACAGTGCCCTTTGATGTTTTTGCATATAATCAATCTATAGAGTCTCCTGAACATTTCCTACAATACATTCACTGCGGCATATAGAATAGATTTTTTTTATAGGCCAATATATATTCCATATCCACTGAGTTACATTGTGGACAATGGGGTGGGCGGAGTAAAATGCCAGCAACAATTGCAAATACACAGTGCCCCTTGATTTCTTTGCATATAATCAATCTAAAGAGTCTCCTGAACATTTCCTACAATACATTCACTGCGGCGTATATAATCTTTTTTTTTTTTTTATAGGCCAATATGTATTTCATATCCACTAAGTTACATTGTGGAAAAAGAGGGTGTGGAAATATTGTGTTGCTAGATGTAGCACACCGTTCCCCATGATTAGACAGGTTTGTCTTACTCTACACATTCTCCTGGACATTTCCTACACTGCTTTCTCTGTGGAATATTCAATAGTTTATGAGCTATGAGGCAATATGTATTCCATATTCTGTCATTGGCATTGTCTGAATTTTACACTTGAACGTTTTTTAACACCGACTTTATCAAAATTACTCTTAAATATGATCATATTTGAATTGTTGTCAATGTTTTGAGAGGTACATGTTTTCAAACAATTAATAAACTCAATTTATTTCAGTTTTTAAGTCTCTTTTATTTTGGGAAATTCCAGATTTTCGTGATCCGGAAGTGTTTCTTTAATGTTGCTCACAAGAAGCTGATAGGGAACGCGCACTCAGTGAATTCATTTTTTTCAACTTAGCCAATGACGTGCAGCCGTGTGTCCTCCGCAAACAGATTTGCATAGTGCTCTCTTCATAATACGAGTTAGCGCCTACCCAGCTCATTCGCTTCCGAGAAAGAACAAGGAATTGTCATGCCTGAGCCAGCGAAGTCTGCGCCTAAGAAGGGCTCAAAGAAAGCTGTCACCCAGACAGCTGGCAAGGGTGGCAAGAAGCGCAGGAAGTCCAGGAAAGAGAGCTACGCCATCTACGTGTACAAAGTCCTGAAGCAGGTTCACCCGGACACCGGCATCTCCTCAAAAGCCATGGGAATCATGAACTCGTTCGTGAACGATATATTCGAACGTATCGCGGGGGAGTCATCTCGTCTGGCCCACTACAACAAGCGATCTACCATTACTTCGAGAGAGATCCAGACCGCCGTCCGGCTGCTGCTCCCCGGAGAACTGGCCAAACATGCCGTGTCCGAAGGCACTAAGGCCGTGACCAAGTACACCAGCTCCAAGTAAACTGCTACTTCCGAGTGTCCTAATACCCCCAAAGGCTCTTTTAAGAGCCACCGTATCGTTAAAAAAGCAATTCCACGTCGAACTAATGAACGAAATTAATTGTATTCTATTGGAGGTGTACGCTGTCGACTGTCTGATAAATTGTTTAATAAACGGCGTAAAGCCAAGTGGATACATTCTATCTGGGGCTATATAATGAATGATTCGGAATTGCAAGGAGTTGTGCTCCTGGAGGCCCTGATTGAAACCGGAACACAGTAGAGAGCGAGTCGTCTTGTAAAAAGGGTAGCGCGTTCACGCTGCTGCAGCACAAGACTGAACGGTGAACACGGTTACTGATAGCCTACACCCGAATGCAGTTACCCCCGTTACACACGGGAATCCCCTGACAGAATAAATGTACTTGATAAAGAACAGTGGCATTATTCGACCCAGAGGATGACACCTGAATGCATTATGAAAACACTGTGACCAGCAATGGTCCTTTTGGTATATGGTAAAAAAGACACACTAGCTCATTGATTATATATAAAAAGAAACAGACTAGGCATACACAATACATGGGTTTAGGAATAAAAACATTAAACCACAACTACACCAAACTGTCATTCTTTGATTTGCTACAAAATCAATCAATTCATTATGCATCATTCCCTTCTCAGGACAGGGTCAAATCTAAACAGAAAACATACTACAGGAAACAAACAAAAGTAATTGTTGCCATTAAGGCTAAAATGCATGCAATGCTCCTTGTAATTTATCATAGATTCATCTTTTTACCCTATTTTATCCAACAATAGAATATTTTTGCCTTCATGCAAACCAATAGCCTTGCTCTGAGTGGGTGAAGAGGAACTAAACTTGTGGGATGCCATGTTCCCTCCATAAACAAGGAGCATGTTGCCCTACACCAATGATTGTAATATGCCAATTTCAGCCATCTACAGATTCATGTAAAAAAAATGGGATATTGTGGAAAAGTTTTTTCCCATAACTCAAATCAAAAAGTGCCACGTTCATGTATATTCTAGATAACACAAAGTGAAACATTTCAAGCCTTTTTTGTTTGTCTTGATGATTACAGCTTACAGCTCATGGAAATCAAAAATCCAATATCTCAAAATCTCAAAATAAAAATTCTGAGAAGAGCTCTAATCAGCTAATTAACTCAAGACACCTGCAAAAGTTTCCTAAGTATGTTAATTTATGCACTCAATACTTGCTCTAGGCTCATTTTGCACAAATGACTGCATCAATGGGTTGTGGCATGGAGGCAATCAGCCTGTGGCGCTGCTGAGATGTTATGGATGCCCAGGTGGCTTTGATAGTGGCCTTCAGCTCATGTGTGTTGTTGGGTCTGGTGTATATAATTTTCCTATTGACAATGCCCCAGAGATTCTCTATGGGGTTCAGGTCAGGCGAGTTGGCTGGCCAATCAAGCACTAATACCATGGGCAGCCAACCAGTTAACAGTCGTTTTGGCACTGTGGGCAGGTGCCATGTCCTGCTGGAAAAAGAAAATAAGCATCTCCTTAAAGCTTGTTAGCAGATGGAAGCATGAAGTGCTCTAAAATCTCCTGGTGGGTGGTTGCATTGACTCTGGACCTGATAAAACACAGTGGACCAACACCAGCAGATGACATGGCAGCCCAAATTATAATTGACTGTGGAAACCTCACACTGGACTTCAAGCAACTTGGATTCTGTGCCTCTCCATTCTTCTTCCAGTCTCTGGGATGTTGATTTCTAAATGAAATGTAAAATGTACTTTCATCTGAAGAGAGGTCTTTGGACCACTGAGCAACAGCCCAGTTATTTTTTTCCTTCGCCTAGGTAAGATGCTTCTGACGTGGTCTCTGGTTCAGGAGTGGCTTGACACTAGGAATGCGACTCTTGTAGCCCATTTCCTTGACACGTCTGTACATGGTGGCTCTTGATGCACTGACTCTAGCCTCAGTCCACTCCTTGTAAAGCTCCCCGAAGTTCTTGAATTAGCTTTGCTTGACAATCCTCTGAAGGCTGTGGTCATCACTTTTGCTTGTGCTCCTTTCCCTACCACACTTTTCCCTTCCAGGCAACTTTCCATGAATATGCTTTGATACAGCACTCTGCGAACAGCCAGCTCTTTCAGCAATGACCTTCTGTGGCTTACCCTCCTCGTGGAGACCGTCGTCTGGACAACTGTCAGCAGTCTTCCCCATGATTGTGGTTGTGTGTACTGAACCAGACTGAGAGATTGAAGGCTCAGGGAGTTAATTAGCTGATTAGAACTTTTCTCAGGTCGACATTTCTGTATTGAAAATGTTTTATTATAAGATTTTGAGATAATGGATTTTTCATTTCTATAAGCTGTAAACCTTAATCATCAAGATTAAAACATTTCTAGCCTTTTTTGTTACACTTTGTGTAATAAATCTAGAATATATGATGTCATTTTCTGATTTGAATTATGAAAAAAAATTTAACATTTTCATGATATTAATTTGTTTTGAGATGCACCTGTATATGCTTTGTTTATGTTTCTGGTGGGGGATTGAATGACACTACAAAATGTTTATGAAATTATTGCCCAAAATTAACTGTTGCTTACTGTCAGAAGTACAGTAGCCTGGCTTTACGTTCACTTCCAAAGTGAATCAGTCACTCTGACATAGACACACACACAGTCCAATAATTCTTTCACCCACAAACACTGATGCTGAAGATACTGAATTAGTCTAAAGAAGGCCAGTTTTGTTCCTTTAATCAGCAGTTTTCAGCGGTGTTAACATTTGCACAAGGGTTTTCTAATGATCTATTAGGTGAAGCGAATAACGTTGATGCTCTGGGTAGAATAGATGGTCAGTGAACTTCAGTTCTTGTAGTCAATGTGTTGGATGCAGGAGAAATGGACCGGAGTAATGACCTAAATGACTTTGACAAGGGCCAAATTGTTATGGCCAGATGATTGGGTCAGAGCATCTCTGAGACGACAAGGTAGTGAGTACCTATCAACAGTGGTCAGAGGAGGGACAAACCACAAACCGGCGACTGGGCGTTGAGCGCCCAAGGCTCATCGATGCGCAAGGGAGGGAATGAAGGCTATGTCAACACAGTGGATCACACCCTGCTGCATATGGGGCTACGTAGCCACAGACCGGTCAGATTACCCATGATGACCCCTGTCCACCGTCGAAAGTGCATACAATTGGCAAGCGTCGGAACTGGACCTTGGAGCAATGGAAGAAGGTCGCCTGGTTTGATGAGTACCGTTTTCTTTTACATCATGTGGATGGCCGTGTACGTGTGCGTCGCTTGCCCGGGGAAGTGATGGCATTTCATTGATGCCAGCACTGTATAAGACTCGACATTTCAGACAGACACAGGCTATAATGTGTATCAATGGGCTGTACTGGACTGCACTGTTTATTGCATGGGGGGCAGAAATGGGTGCACAGCACTGTTTCTACAGTATACAACTTTGTTACTGTAGCCCTATTTTTTGTGATTTGTCCTATATAGGACACAAATTGTAAAACTGCCATTTTTATTAGCATGTTGCATGTTGTTTTACTGTTTTAATTGTAGGACGAATAATAATAAAGTAGAGCTTAAGGTAAAAAAAGAAAGTAAATGAGCTGTGTGAATAATACATCAGGAAATACTGTACACATGCATTTGAAGCCAGCTCTGACACTGTAGTTGCCACTGTTGACCACTAGATGTCCTTGTTTCTCCAGTGTAAAGTTCTGGGTGCTGCAAGTGAATCAAAAGTCTTGGCCTCTTGGTTGACTGGTCACTCACTATATATGATTGGTTCTTTGTTTTCTGTTGGCCCCCTGGATGCTCTCTAAGGGGCATGATGTCATGATAATGACTGTATTACCTTACTGTTATGCTGGCCATGTAGAGGTATGGCCCAAACATTGCCCTAATTGGGATGTTTTCTACTGCCTGTAGTGTAGTCAGGGTTTTGTGTGGGAAGCCACAACAGCTATTACTATTATGCTGAACCTTACAATTGTGCTATGTGTCAGAGAAATTATTGTCCAAACATGTGCTGACAAATCCTACCAGCCTATTCCCCAATTTAAGGAAAAATAAAGCCAGATACTATGACCTGGATGTCCTTAAAACAGTTGTGCTCTTGGATATATCCAAATAAAGTAGATGGGGAAAATGTTATCCTCTGTTTATTTATTATCTGTATTTATATTTCTTTATTTGTATTTATTTATCGGTATTCTGCATACATCACTGTTCTCTATAACCTCTATTGTCTAATATTATCTCATGTGTGTGTTGTAGGGTAGGACAGCTGTTGCCTTCATTTCCCACTGACAATAGCTAAAGGTTCAATTCGGTTAACCATAGGTTTTCTAACAGATGGCCTTAGTCCTTTTTGGCCTATAATGACCCTCTGACCCCTTCCTCTAGGGACATATTGAGTTAAGACAAGTCTGTTTTTCTAACAGGTCCGGGCTAATAATCATTAGTTGGTACCCAACACTGAGGGTGTTGGGGGAAGACATGAGCCATGAATACCCATCTCCTAAAGTGGTACCTGAGATTCTGCCCCTTTGTTTTGTTTCCTCCTTCAATTGTATAAATACCAAGGATGAGCCATTAAACTGGGAGATGTCTTTCAGCTGCGTTCAATAAATCTGCTCCCTGGCTTCTGCTTGTGCGAATAAAGATTTTATGCCACCTAAACCCAAACCTTTCTCACATAATGTGACTTATGCCGCAACAATCTTATTGTTGAAGTTCTACCTATTATTTGAATGGTTTCTTTTGCTACAAAACAGCTTGAACAGTGATGGAAGGAGACATGCCACCAAACACAGTGGTCCTCTCCTCTACCTTGAATTCTACGGTTCAAAAGCAGTAGTGAAGGGGTCCTTAGAGTCTCCACAGCCATTAGCCACATGGCCGTGTCTACCAATGAGGACACCAAGGTCATATAAGGTCATATAAGCCATTGGTGGATCCCACTCAGGATCCCACACCTGGTATTATTTACAGATGCACCACCAGTCCCCAGATGTCCTGACCTTAGTTACTGAATCTGCTTCATCTATCTTTCTTCATCCATCTGTGGAAGGTCTTTGTGTGCTAACTAGATACAGTATCGAACTAGTGGAAATGGATTTATAAGCAAAGCTAGCAAAACAATTTATGTTAGGGACAGTTCACAATTTGTGTAACTGGTACCAAGAAGAAAATGGAGGCCAATGCTTCTTTTTATGTCCATTCCCACTTTTAATTTGATGCCAGAAACACATAGAGTTGAGTCCCAAGTGCGCCTGTGGCTGTGTGCCCGCTTGGAGTTTGCCAAAAGGGACCTAAAGGACACTCAGCGGGACCCTGTGTGCCTTTTACTGAGGACTGGCTTCTGTCTACCCACTCTACTAGAAACAGATGATTTAGATGGAGTGCTGCAGAGACGGTTTTCCTTCTGGAAGTTTCTCCCATTTCCACAGGGCCAGTGGGATAGTAAAATAATTCTTCCAACATTCACCAGGTTACAGATGGATCCCATGCGTCACCTTTGCCTGTTAGTAGTTTAGGAGTCTGTAACATTGATATATTGGTGAGAATCACCTTACATTCCAGTATTTCCATATGTCTCGTTGACTTGGTGGGGGATGTCAGTCCCGGTGGGTCAGGGGTGTACTGACACACAAGTTCCACATCAAGCAATTTATTAGTTATTTTGACCAAATGAACCAAAAGATCAGTAAAAAGTACCACTATTTTTACCTTAGTATTTTTCTATAGGCATTTACATGGACATATCCATAAATGAAATAGTGTGATAACATGACTCAAAAAATGTTTGTGCCTTGCCATCATTTTAAAAGCTTCCATCCTTTGATATTCAGAAGGCAGTAGGGGTTATATCAACCCATTAAACCACAAATGCTTGGACAAATTACTTCTGTTGGAAATTGTTCCCTAATAAGCTGTATTGCTTTTCAGAAAGGAAATTGTCCAGGGTGGTATCTACTAGTTGACTAGTACAAGTGTACTAAAACACAACTAAATTTACCAAAACAAAGGCAAATTAAAATAAATGCCCAATTTAGATGGCAGTTATTTTGTCTAATCCAACCTGACATGATAGCAGGTCAAGATAGCAGGGAAAGTCTTAGCTAGCAATTGGAAATATTGCTGTCTAACAGCAAATGACATTTTGGAAATGAATGTGATTGCTTCCTCGTCCAACAATTACAATTTGCTTTTAGAATTATTGCTTCTACTTCTGATTCTATTTGTGGACCGTATGTTGCAATATTGTTAGGCATGGTCAAGGATTGGATTGTGTTAAAGTCCTCAGAAAGAAAATATCTGTATGTTGCAGACCAGACAAACACGCCAAGGCCAGAAGTGGTGGACAGGACGAATGTCCAAGTCTAATGTATTTTATGTATTCTTTTTTGCCTGCTTTATGGCCACATTGCTCATAAATTCTTGAGTACTATGCTTATTTTACCGGGATGGGCAACTGATCCAGTGAATGCAGCTGGCCTAAAACGCCCATCCCCTGTTCTCTTCCTTCCCTCCTGCCTCTTCTTTCTCTTTCTCTGTTGTTTGTGTAATGATATTTGATAACACTCTTTGTGCGTCTGTGTGTGGGTGTCTTGTGCACACCAGACCATGATCAATACTGTGGCTCCCTTGCTGCACAGACAGCACGTTTTAACAGGTCTGTTCTTAGTTATTCTCATGCTGGCTGTCTCCAGGAAAGGCCTCCACAATCAGATAGCATTTGAAGATGTGCCACGGAAAGTTGTTAATAGGGACATGTGACTCGTTGACAACTACGGATCAAATTAAATCTAGTATGCCATACAAGGAAAACATTTTGTCTATTAGAATGGTCGACAAAGGGTAGACTGAGAAAGCGAGTTGCCTTGAGAAAGCCTAAAAAAAGAAAAAAACTTTTACTATAACTTTGAACATTTGAAATGATTGCAATGGGACCCACTGTGATTTATAATGGGAAATGTTTTGGGTTGTGTAAAACCCCAGTGAATAGTTGGTGTGGGGCTGTTTTAATTGATTTACAGTATATTTTAATAGTGAACTCATCCTTGCAGACATCTCTGGCGGTTGAGGAAGGTCTAATGATGGAAGAGTGGCTTTGAAGCAAAGCATAGAAAGGGAGAGACAAAAGGGAGGGGAGGAAATAGTTCAAAGGCCGGTCAGCTGACTAGTGCCAAACTTAACATTCTTTATGTCTGCCTGAACAGCCCCCCCACTGTGTAGGGTCCTCCTAGGCTTTCTGGGTGTACAGTCCCATGACAGACTTCAACATGGCTCTGAGGTAATTCCATGAAATGGCCCAGGTTACAATGGTGGGAGGAGTTTGCACTGGGTGAAAAGTTCATTTGTTTTGATGCAGCATTCAAAATCAGATTAAACAATAATGCTCCAAAATATGTGTTCATGTCAATCCACCATTCACACGGTATGAACCTACAACTAGTATTAGTTGTATTAAGTATTAAGATTACTGCACCATGCAATAATATGTGGTTTGACCATGTTCTTCTATATTATATCAGCCATGGGCAAATTAGTTTTGTCTGCCCCCACTAGACACAAATATATAATGCAGTTCAAATGAAAAGTAACTTCAATTGTGAGCAAATGAAATTATTTTATGGACAGGTGAACATTGAGATATTTCTCTAGGAAGTTGATTAGCATATGTTTCACCTGTGCTAATTAACTCGTTGGGATGTCTTCTGTGCTGGTCCTGCAGATACAACTCCGGAAAAAATTAAGAGACCACTGCACCTTTTTCTTTCCTTTCCAAAAAAGTCGAAAAGGAAGGTTTTGATTGAGCAACTGAAGCGTTCAATTTGCAGTGGTCTCTTAATTTTAATCCTTCTGTTCCTCACTCAAAACCTTCCTTTTCGACCTTTTTGGAAAGGAAAGAAAAAGGTGCAGTGGTCTCTTAATTTTTTCCGGAGCTGTATTTCAGATCTGCACATACAGTAATTCAGTTGCAATGAAAAATTCTGAGAGCACAGTGTTGGTTTTTGTTCCACTTTTGACATTAACACATTTTATTATATTTGTGTGAATATTTATTTTCTACTAGTGTTTTCTGTGGCAAATTCAGTGCCTTTTAGAAGAAAAATACACTTTCTAGTAATTTGACAGCCTTTAGTGTGTACCCATAAAGATGACTTTCAGAGGCCATTTTACATTCCTGTTTACATTTTAGATGTCATCAAATACTTCTCTAGTTCCCCTTTGCTTTAAATTACACACTTCAGGGTTAAATAGGGACAATGATGGACTGTCAGACATAGATTTACCTTTCAATAAAACTAGAAACAATCTTAGAGGGGAGCATAGTCCTGACTGTTAGGATACAAAAAGAGACAAACAAGACAGTCTGTGTTTGTTATTATCACGTAATCTGTCATGACGTGTGTGCACGCTGGCACTGTTCCCCTCTCCCAGACTCATTGTTTTGTTTAAATTTAGAATAAAATTGACATCCTCAGACAACTTCAGTGTCCTTTTGAAATCAACCTCATGGCTTACTCATGGTCTTCATTCACAATAGTTGATGCTCTTAATTTCTTACACAGCCCATTCTGAATGTGGAGTACTACATGGCTATTTTCACTTACGACTACGAGTGTAATGGTCAAAGTAAATAAACAATTGTTTAAATTTTTCAGGAAATATAAAACCAAGTAGGGTATTAATAAATATAAGATGAAAAACAACCACTGTTTTAAACCGAATCAATACATTTTATATCTCTATGGTCTAGTTACATTTCAATGAATCATCTGCAGTAGAAGAAGAAAGTAAATGACCGCCGTTTCCCAAAATGTTTAATTGGTCTTTGCAATAAAATAGAATTTTAATATTGATGTGTAATTTTTTAAACCCTCTAAATCAGGGATTTTTAGCTCAGACATAGCAGTCCTCCCTTCATAGATAATCTGTGTACTGAAGTGACGTCTGTCGCCTGGTGGGAATGAAACATTTATCATGTGTGCCAAGTGCTGATGGCTCAAACTCTCCCAAAATGAACCCCCTTTTAGCACAACTGGTGACTATGAACCCTTCCAAGTTGAAGTGTAAAGTAAGCTCCATACACACAAATGACCGAAAAAGCTTTCACCAGCATTTCAAAATCAAAATATGTTATTGATCCTAAAATAACCAGTTCATTTAGTACAGTGAACTGTAATTATTTTTAACATTTTATTATTTGCCTGATGAGAGGCATTTTTGTTTGAAGACTGAATTCTTAATCTACAAAGTATGATGTCTATATAACTTTGTAAATATGTACAGTGCTGCTTAAAAGTGTGTGAATTCCTTGGGCTATTATATACACTCACCTAAAGGATTATTAGGAACACCATACTAATACTGTGTTTGACCCCCTTTCGCCTTTAGAACTGCCTTAATTCTACGTGGCATTGATTCAACAAGGTGCTGAAAGCATTCTTTAGAAATGTTGGCCCATATTGATAGGATAGCATCTTGCAGTTGATGGAGATTTGTGGGATGCACATCCAGGGCACGAAGCTCCCGTTCCACCACATCCCAAAGATGCTCTATTGGGTTGAGATCTGGTGACTGTGGGGGCCATTTCAGTACAGTGAACTCATTGTCATGTTCAAGAAACCAATTTGAAATGATTCAAGCTTTGTGACATGGTGCATTATCCTGCTGGAAGTAGCCATCAGAGGATGGGTACATGGTGGTCATAAAGGGATGGACATGGTCAGAAACAATGCTCAGGTAAGCCGTGGCATTTAAACGATGCCCAATTGGCAGTAAGGGGCCTAAAGTGTGCCAAGAAAACATCCCCCACACCATTGCACCACCACCACCAGCCTGCACTGTGGTAACAAGGCATGATGGATCCATGTTCTCATTCTGTTTACGCCAAATTCTGACTCTACCATCTGAATGTCTCAACAGAAATCAAAACTCATCAGACCAGGCAACATCCTTCCAGTCTTCAACCGTCCAATTTTGGTGAGCTTGTGCAAATTGTAGCTTCTTTTTCCTATTTGTAGTGGAGATGAGTGGTACCCGGTGGGGTCTTCTGCTGTTGTAGCCCATCCGCCTCAAGGTTGTGCGTGTTGTGGCTTCACAAATGCTTTGCTGCACACCTCGGTTGTAACGAGTGGTTATTTCAGTCAAAGTTGATCTTCTATCAGCTTGAATCAGTCGGCCCATTCTCCTCTGATCTCTAGCATCAACAAGGCATTTTCGCCCACAGGACTGCCGCATACTGGATGTTTTTCCCTTTTCACACCATTCTTTGTAAACCCTAGAAATGGTTGTGCGTGAAAATCCCAGTAACTGAGCAGATTGTGAAATACTCAGACCGGCCCGTCTGGCACCAACAACCATGCCACGCTCAAAATTGCTTAAATCACCTTTCTTTCCCATTCTGACATTCAGTTTGGAGTTCAGGAGATTGTCTTGACCAGGACCACAACCCTAAATGCATTGAAGCAACTGCCATGTGATTGGTTGATTAGATAATTGCATTAATGAGAAATTGAACAGGTGTTCCTAATAATCCTTTAGGTGAGTGTATCTTTTGTGTTAACCATGACATTTTTACTGAATTAGAACAATTGTTGTATCTGACATAACAGGTGTGTATCTATCAATTCTATATGTTGGTTTTGAGGTAAAAAAAAAATTGTTTAAGCAAAAATAAGTGAATCCCAAGATTCATTGGTTAAATCATAATCAGCTTTATTCGACAGGTATGTGTACACATATGAGGAATTTGATTTTGGATTATACAGGCTCATGATGTGGTTACTCATAAAATAAAACATAAAGGACATTCAACAAGAGTCACCGACTGCAATATACAGTACACATAAATACACATAATAAACCAAAACAATAACATAGTAAGAGTGATGAGACAATAGTGCAATGAGCAGGGTTACCTAATCAATTAGGGAAGTGGAATTAGATGGGTAAAAAACCTGGCACCAACTGAAACAATCAAAGGAGGGATCTTTCAGGAAGCCTTTGGGCGAGACTGATAAATAGAAACAAGAGAAACCTGAATGTTACCCATGCAGTTGAAAGCAAATCACACCATGCTGAGCGGAAAGGAGAAGAAGACATCAAGAAAAGAGCAGGCGGACCACATCAGTCTGTGGAAGGCTATGGAATGATTTAATATTTTTTTTGCTTCATCAGGCCAATGTGAGGCAAATCATTTACAAATGGAGACCAGTTAACATGACAACAACCTGGCCTAAAAGAGCGACTAGAAAAATAACCAACCCGGTAAATGTCAACACAAACATAGCATCTGGAGAGTTACAGACCTCCCTTGCTACATCTCAGGTTACTGTGCATGTTTCAACAACAAGAAGAACACTGAATCAATAATGGCTGTCATGGGAGGGCTGCTAGGAAGAAGCCGCTGCTGTCAAAAAAAGAAACAAACCGCCCAGCTTACCTTGGCCAAAAAACACATTTTCTGTGTTTGGTACTGGTCGACTGAACATCATTAAGGGAATCATGATTTCATTGGTATTCCAGGAGAGGAACAGAACGTCAAACCCCCTAGGCTTAAAATGGGTCTACCTAGAAGACAATGATTAATGGCTATAGGAGATGTTTACTCCAAATGATCTCTGCTATGGAGGTGCCATAAGCTATTGAATTTTGAGAGTTGATGAAAATATATAATGTTTTTTTATCTTGTATGTCTTAATTACTAATTGGGGTTTACATAAGTAAAGTTTTTATATTTAATACAAAATATTGACCATCCATGTAGGCTTCACAAACTTTCAAGCAGCAATGGAAATGTGTACATCTTCTTCTGATAAATTATTGACAGCACAAATGAAATAATGAGCATGAAAACTATATTGTTTCAAACTGTATTGTCTACCAACTTCAATAAGCACAGAGCAAAGGCAACCCTACTTCTCTGATGTGGTGTGTACAAGTAAAGTCAGGGAAAATCTAAGGTATTGCTGAACTGATGTTTGTAGCTGTTAATTTCTTTGCATTTTTAGTGTAGCACCCAAAAAAACATGCTCCCGGTGCTATGACAGAATGCTCTCACAATATCTGTCAGCTAGTTCAAGGAAATAGGGGTATTTTGCACAGTGATAGTTTTGCAGTAAATGGTTATTTAAATGCATTCCTCCCATAGTTTTAGCATTATTGTACCATTCAAATTACAACCCTGTTTCCAAAATAAATACAATAAAAACAGAATGCATTAATGTGCAAATCATTTATCCCTATATTTAATTGAAAATAGGACAAAGACAACATATCAAATATATCAAATGTGAAACAGAGAAATTTTATTGTTTTTGGAAAAATACCCATTTTGAATTTGATACCAGCAACAAGTTTCAAAGAAGTTAGGAGTGGGACATGTTTACCACTGTGTTGCATCACCTCTACATTTAAAGTAAAATGTATTCCCAAACTTGATTACTATTGGATTTCCGCAGCTCTCCTTCGTCGTATTTTTCATTTCAAAACATGCAAAATGTTTTCAATTGGTGACAGGTCTGGACTGCAGGCAGGCCATTTTAGCACCCATACTCTTTTACTGTGGAGCCATACTGTTGTAATACATGCAGAATGTAGTTTTAGCTGATATAAACAAGGCTTGGCTGCATATGTTGCTCCAAAAACGTTATATATTGTTCAGCATTAATGGTGTCTTCACAGATGTGCAAGTCACTCATGCCATGTGCACTAATGCACCCCCATACCATCACCGATGCTGGCTTTTAAACTGTGTTGATAAGAAGCCGGATGGTCCTTCTTTACTTTAGTCCGGAGGATGCGGCATCTATGATTCCCCAAAATAGTTTCAAATCTTCATACATCACACCACATCTTAAATGAGCTTGGGCCCAAAGAAAACAGCGGCGATTCTGGATCTTGTTTATAACTGATTTCTTCTTTGCATGGTAGAGTTTTAACTTGCATTTGTGGATGCAGTGACATACTGTGTTCACCGACAATGTGTTCACCGACAATGGTGTTCACCGATATCATGGCCCATGCCGTGATATCTACTACAGAATTGTATCTGTTAATAATGCAGTGCCGTCTGAGGGCCCGTAGATCATAACCTTCCAATACTGGTTTTCAGCCTTGTTTCTTACATACAGAGATTTCTCCAGATTTTCTGAAGCTTTTAATGATATTATGTACCGTAGATGATGAGAACCCCGAACACTTTGCAATTTTACATGGAGAAAAGTTGCTCTTAACTTGTTGCACAGAGTGGTGAAACCATACCCGTCTTCATTTCTGACAGACCCATCCTCTCTGGATCCTCTCTTATCTTTTAATATCCAATCATGTTACTGACCTGATGACAATTGACCTAAATAGTTGTGTGATATTCCACCAGGTTTAGTGTTTTTAGCATTACACAACATTTCCTCTTTTGTTGCCTCTGTCCCAACTTGAAATGTGTTAAATTTAACTTGGGCATATATTTTTCAAGAAACAATAAATGATCTCACTCTCAACATTTGATATGTTGTTTTTGTACTATTTTATTAACATTTTACGCAGTGTCCCATGTTTTTTGGAAACGGGGTTGTATCTACAGGTGCCGGGGCACGGAAAGGATGAGAATACATTGTACATCTTGTTTACATTTTAGTCATTTAGCCAATTATCTTATCTTGAGCAACTTACAGCAACATCCATTTCCCCCTGTTCCTCACACCACTACTTCTCTGTGTATGTGGAGTAGTTCGGTGAAGATGATGTTCAGTAGAAGATTTCACTTTGTGCAGTAGACTGTTGGAGGGAGGCCGAGGATAGAGCCTGCCTTAAAACACTGAGGTCCACTGACATGACGGCAAGCCCGATTTAGGTCATATCATTATTTAAAATCACTGACCTCTTCAGTACGAGTCAATGTACAGCCAATGTTCGTCCACGGCAGTGTGCAGGATTATATAGTGTATAACCCTTTTTTGTCCACTCACATTAAGATTTGACAACTTCACACAAAAGCCTTCCAGCTTATCCTTAAATTGTGCTCAAGTGGTCAAAAACAATAGCAGACGATTAACCACATGATTTTCTTATCGTTTAAACAAGAAAAAAAGACATTATCACACACAGACAGATTCAAGCATTGAATAACACACTGCTGCTCTCTACCTCTTTCACTCTAATGCCTTTATTGGCCCAAATAATATTCCACTCTCTCTTGGGCCTATCGCTGTAACTGGTGAGGTGGTGTCTTGTTAGCAGGGGTGGAGATTGTTACTACGGTGCCAGACAGGCTTATGAGTACAGGAGGGTGCTATTGATCCGGACCATCTTCGCACCTCAATAGTATTGATTGGTGGCTCCAGCGAGTGGGTGGTAATGAAACAATGCTGCTCCTAAATATCTCCAGCTTGTGAGCATTACCCAGTGTCTGACGGTTTGTTTCCTATTGGTTTTGAGCTTATGTCAGTAGCAGGCTGGCACCACTATTCTGACTCACCTTCTTCAAACTGGTGTCTTAGGGTGCTGTGATATGCCACTCCCACCGGACATTAATCTGGCATGACAAATGAATAGGTATATGTTTCATGTTTAATCCCTAGGAGTACAAAGGAAAAAGAAGTAAAGTAATATTACATTTGGTTGTAACAGAACACACTGATTATGTAATTGTTTGAGGGTTGCATGATGTTTATGAGACAGCTGAACCCTGTGATTTTTTGCACATTTATAAGATTTAAGTGTTGCATCAGTTGTTGAGGTGGTAGAATTGGTCTGGTGGTTAATGCAGCCATGTAGACAGTGTCATGCCTTCCTCCAGGGTTGATCAGGGAAATATGCCTAGCTTTTTTGGAAGCTGATGCTCAACTCAAAACCTTAAAAACTTAATCCAGAAACATTCAATCTAATGGAGCACTGGGGCCTTTTCTAGTCCACTGCACTAATAGGGCCTTTTCTAGTCCATCAGCAATCGGTTCTAACAGGCTCTCTGGTAGTCCCTCTACAGCTTAAAATACTTCCATTGCCTCCACCTCTGTATCGAGAGTTGCCACAATTCCATAATGATCACTCTCTAATGTTCACCATCAGCCGGTTTGGAAAGAAAAGGGGACTGCATTCAAGGAAAAGCACCTCACACCCACAACAAACACAGTGACATCATTGTGTGAGACCAAACACCTCACATAAAAGTACAAACATATTTGCCAACTGGTTGTGTTTTTTTTTCTTCAGTTTCCAAAACAATCCAGCTTCAAAGTCCATCAGAACTAGTATTCTATGCTTTGGCAAACATTCCTCGGCCCGACTCAGTGTGAGCCACCGGTGGACAGTGATCTGTAAAAGAGATGATCTGTGAATCCTGTTTGCTCAGACTGCCTTTCTGAACTTCCTGAAGACATCTGAAACTGTGGATGATACCTAGATTTGTTATGTTCTAAGTATCTTAGATTTGACTTCCCTGCATCCCTTCCTCTCCTACTCCCCAGCTGCACCTTTGGTCATTCATATGCAAATCAATAACCAACTGGCCCTGAGTGTTCACTAGTTCAAAAGCCTTCTAGGGGTCAAATCTCACAGGTTGCACACTCTCACATCAACAATCCCCCTACCTCACATGCCACAGTAAGAAACAATAAGTTCCAGTCCAGGGCACAACAATTTATCCACTTTACTAAATACTTTTGTAATCTCAAAATAATAGCACTTGCTTTTTTCCACCAGAGTTTTATATAAAATGTAATGTTTCTTATGCTTTCTCACCATCAGGTGTTAATTAAGCAAAAAGGCACAAGTAGGTGTGGTATATGACTAATATACCACAGGTAAGAGCTGTTCTATTTAGTTGTGATATATTGACAATATATATCACAAACTCCCAAGATGCCTTACAGCTTTAATGAACCAGTTACTAAAACAATTGGAACTGTGAAAAGTAATGTAGACTTCTAATATACCACAGCGTTCAGAAATTGTCAATGAGGATTGGAATCAACTGGTTTCTAATTACTTTGGACGGAGTAATGGCACATTTCTGTTTCAAGTCAGTGAGCATTTTAGAGGTGGGTTAATGAGATGCTACGTGTGGAGTCATAGTAGAAGGGGAGCTTGGCATGTCCCCAGGAGAATCTCAGAGTCATCCTTTCCATCCTTTCAGATGCAGTGTGGCATTGAAACAATGACGAATACATTGTCTGCTACAGAGGGACCAAGAGACCTCTCTTTCTCACTTTCTCAGCCGCAAGGTCTTACGCTGCTGTATTATTTTGCTAGGGGAGTAGGGTCAGTTCTCCTTCTCCACTATAAATCCTTGTAGATATAAGGAATGCATTTTCAAAATGTTCCCTGTCTCCTGCCGTTTAAAACTTAGTAGGACATGAGGTCTTGGCCCACACCTGAGGAGTACCTGGCTTGAAAGACCCGTTGTTGTCCCTGTCCAAAGTCCCCCTGGTTGTGTTGCAGATCAAGACGATACCTGACGATTTCAGCTGCCACTGTGTTGACACCTCCCCCTCCCCCGTGTTGTCCCTGTCCTAGTCCATCTGGTCATGCTTCCGACCTGGACTAAGTTTAAAAAGACTCTGGACTCAGCCCACATGTATTTATTAATTATTACAATTTGTACTCTTGTTATGTTCAACTGGCACAGCCACAAGAGTACTGGTCACCCCTCTGAGCCTGGGTCCTCTCTAGGTTTCTTCAAAAATTTCGGCCTTCCTAGGGAGTTTTTCCTAGCCACTGAAATTCAACACTACTGTTGTTTGCTCCTTGGGGTTTAAGGCCGGGTGTTTTGTAAAAGCACTTTGTGACAACTGCTGATGTAAAAAGAGCTTTATAAATAAATTTGATTGATTGAGTGATTGACTTTCAGTAACCCCTTGGGGCAAATGGAAGATAAAAGGCCCGTTTCCCACTGTTGCTTTGTGTCACGTTTCAAAGGATTTTCAAAGCATTCATCAGTATCACATGGGCAACCATGTCAACACATTATAAATTGCCAAATGTCACCACTAAAATTTAACCCACACTGGAGGAATATTTTAATGTGAAAATACTATCAATGTCTATTACATAAAAACATGTACTCATTTAAAACCCGGTTTGAAGTAATTTGTTTGCAATTAGGCAGCAATATCTACATTTTCACCACATCTGACATTTCTTCAAAGCTGGATTTTTAATTATTTGTTCCTACTATCAAAAAAACTGATTGAGTTGTGTTGATATTGTGATACAGATTGTTATAAACATTCATTTTACTGTTTATGACATCTCCCCTCGAGTCCCCATGTTATTTATAGAGTGGATAAAAAAAATAGTGCTGCTCTATCATTTATACAAATATTTCTGTCCAAGCTTTTTAACAGCTACTAAATATCCTGATCAGCCATAACATTATGACCGCCTTCCTAATATTGTGTAGGTCCCACTTTTGCCACCAAAACAGCTCCACTAGACCTCTGAAGGTGTACTGTGGTATCTGGTACCATGATGTTAGCAGCAGATCATTTAAGTCCTGTAAGTTGCGAGGTGGGGCCTCTCTGGATCAAACCAGTTTGTCCAGCACATCCCACATATGCTCGATTGGATTATATGATGATTATATGATCTTGTTGTCATGTTCCTCAAACCATTCCTGAACCATTTTTGTTTTGTGGCAGGGTGCATTATCCAGCTGAAAGAGGCCATTGCCATCAGAGAATACTGTTGCCATGAAAGGGTGCACATGGTCTGCAACAATGCTCAGGTAGGTGGTATGTGTCAAAGTAACATCCACATGAATGGCAGGACCCACGGTTTCCCAGCAGAACATTGACCAAAGCATCACACTGTCTCTGCCGGCTTGGCTCCTTCCCATAGTGCATCCTGGTGCCATGTATTCTCCAGGAAAGCGACACACACGCACAACCGGCCATCCCTGTGATATAAACAAAAATGGACTCATCAGACCAAGCCACCTTCTTCCATTGCCCCGTGGTCCTGTTCTGATGTTCACATTGCCATTGTAGGCACTTTCAGCAGTGGTCACAGGGGTCAACATGCAGCTACACAGCCCCATACGCAACAAACCGCAATGTTCTGAGTGTTCTGACACCTTTCTATCAGCACCAGCATTAACTTTTTCATCAATTTGAGCTACAGTAGCTTGTCTGTTGGATTGGACCACACGGGCAAGCCTTCACTCCCCAAATGCATCGATGAGCCTTGGCCGCCCGTGACCCTGTCGCCAGTTCATCACTTTTCCTTCCTTTTTTCTACCACTTTTGATAGGTACTGACCACTGCAGACCGGGAACACCCCACAAGGGCTGCAGTTTTGGAGATGTTCTGACCCTGTTGTCTAGCCATCACAAATTGGCCCTTGTCAAAGTCCCTCAGATCCTTACGCTTGGCTATTTTTCCTGCTTCTAACACAAACTTTAAAGAACAGAATGTTCACTTGTTGTCTAATACATCCCATCCAGTGACAGGTGCCATGATAACGTGATCATTATGTTATGGCTGATTGGTGAATTTGAAATGGGGACAATAAATTGCAGTGATCAAGAAGTCATACATGGTTGCTTGGTTCCAGAAAGATGCATGCACTCCAGTTACATTTTGCAATACGTTCTGTATATTGGGATACAATCACGTTTCTGGTTAAATACTCATTGCCAGACCTGCTGGTAAAAATGTCTTTTAGGTAAATTCCGCCCCTTAGCCCACTCATGCATGACCTGTCTTGCAATTGAATGCCTTTGGGCAAGTATGAAAACTACAATTGTTTCTGAATTGACTTGACCTTGTGAATTGACGTTTACAAAAAAAATATATGCCAACATTTTGATTCTGTCTTTTAAAATAATACAGATAATATTAATTATTTCTAAACTAGTTAATAAAGTATTCTTTTAGAAATGTACTTTTGCATTTCATCTTTTTAATGATTATTATTTCTAGATAGAGAAGACTACTGCCAGAGAAGACATTTAGAATTCTGGTTTGAAACATGTGCAGCCCCGTTCACAAATAGCAGTAAATTCACATTATTCAAAGAGAGGGATAGACAAATATAAGCCACTGAATCATACTGATCTGTGATACAACAAGCAGAAATGTAACACAATTCAAAAGATAATCAAATCTCAAAATGTCACAAAATGCAACATGTTTTTGGATGCTTAAAGTGGAATGACAAATTAACATTTATACAAGTTAATGAATTGCTTGAAGTTATTGTTGGACTGTCTGTCCATGCATGCAACTCCCCCAAAGTATGGTCGAGCTAACACGGGTGCAGTGTCATATGGTTAAATTGCTCTCCCCCCAGTTTCAGCACCAGTTGAAAGCTTATGTTCCCTGATCCAGACTGGCAATTCAGGATCCCCTAGATAAGGATCCCTTTGATTTGGATCAAGGTCATATGGGCCCAGAGGTCACTAGAGACGGAACCTGCAGCTCCCTCTGCCATTTTCAAAACCCTCTGCTTCACTAATTAAGCTCACGACCAATCATCATCCTCACATTTACGCATTTTTCAATGTAAACATTTTCAGCATTTCAACAGCTTTATAGTCACTATGATCAAAAAGATGCCATAAAGATAAAAAAAAAATCAACATATAAACTAAATTGGCCATAAAATGTGCCAATTCTTAGTCATTTCCACTGTTTGACCACAGCATGGAGTGGCTTAATGGACAATGGTGGGTAAACAACTCTGGAGACAATGACAAAATTAGGTATTAAATTGCAGGACATGCTTAAAGATGTAGGTGGCATTTAAACCAGCGATAGCCAAAACAACAGGAACCAACCCCATTTCTCTATTTCTTCTCGCTGTCTCAACACTGTCACTATCCTCACTCTCTCATCCCTCCCACTTTCCTCTCATTTTTCCTTTCGACTTTGTCCTCATCTATACAGCCAGAATATCCTGCTCTAAACATCAGCCTCAGTGCAATTGATATTCATAAGGTCGGGACAATAATGTGCTCCAGCCCCTATTCATATGTACAGTATGCAGGTGGCCAATAGCCCCACACAGGGCAAGCCCTATAGTTCCCTTCCCGCATTCCTCTGTAGTGGGGGACCTAGAGATTAAACAAACGTTGAGGTTCGGATCATGGAGATGACAAACACAGCCATAGTACTTTAGGAGAATACTGATAAACTTTCATTGACCTCTTCTGTGATGAGGGTTGATGACTTTAGACCATCTGTCTAGGCCATTGCATTCAGAATGCCTGTATCAACACAAACATAGGTTTGAATTAGTGCCGAACCATAACTTGAATTAATTAACTATAAATATGTACAATTTCTGCAGTTGTACAATATTCATAAATCCTGTATTGGAACAGTTTAGTTTTTTTCTTTCTTTCTTTTTATGAACATGCATTATTATTTATTTGGCGAGAGACCTAGCCCCAACACACATGCACACACTATTCCACTGATGCCACTCACACTAACTGCAATGGTTCCTCTTAGCTGAAGTGTTTCTGTGATCCAAAATGTGGTGGCCCTCCACGTTCGGGTTTGGAGGGTTGGTGTTTGAGTTTAGCCTTGTCGTGCCCTTGCAACACCTCGTGGTCACTTGGCCACTCAATGAGGTTTCTAGTCTAGATGTTCTAGTTGAGTGAACGACATTATAAGAACCCGAACAGCATCAGATGTGCTTTAGAGGACCCATTTCGACATTGACTGTCCCGGTTCCACAGAGACTTGCAAAAAAAGTTGCTGTTACAGCAGGCCAATGCATAAAATCACAAGACAATGAACCATTTAAACAATGTTTTGTGAAAAATCATGTAATATTTCATTCAGCTGTGCTGCATCAGGTAAACCATAGGTAAAGCGGTTGCTGTGTTTTTCATTTTCTGTTTACAGAGTTTGGGATGTCTCACAAAATGTTTTGTCTACAATTTTCCTGCGGCTGTGGCTTGTGCTACTGAAACATCTGCGTCATAAGACGTTATCAATATCCACGTTGAACCTTTGCTCCTGTTTAATAGCTGGTGTTCCTCTAAGTTTTGCACTCATCATAGTCCTTTATACACTTCGGTAGGCTGGCACTCTGACATCCAGAAGGGCCAGAAATTAGTTAATGTTTGTAAGCATTTAACATTTTATTTCACATTTTCTTATGTAATTATATTTGTATGTTTTCATTTTTCATTATTGCTGTAATAATGAAAGATCACAACTGCAAAAGAGAATTAGGTCTCTGCTTTATTCCCTTGTTTAATTAAAAATAAAAATTATAGCAATTTCTTGTAAATGTCTGTCAGTCTCTTACATCAAATGCAAGGCCGCGATCACGTTTTGATCCTGGTTGAGCGTGGGACTTGCATCAATAATCTTTTATCTTAGATAAGCATTTTGGTCTTTGCATTATGTGTTACAACACACTCATACAGTTAACAGCAAACCAGACCAATTGTTTTATCTTTATGAAAAGCAGGACCTGTTTAGATGCACTCGATTAAAAATGTCTACATATCATATGATGGTGAATATAGGGGTGTACTAACTTTTCGCGTTGTTTATTTTAACTCCTCAAATGTTATTAGTAAACCTCTCCAGTCCTCCCAGATTGGAAGGGTGCCTATCAACTGCCATTTTCCGATCTCTCCAATAGGATTTTGATCTGGACTCAATGGTGTGTTTGGTGTCATTGTCCTGCTTAAAGACTGATGACCTTTGACAGACACCCGCTTTCTGACCCCGAGTTTGGCATTTGCTTCAAAATGCCTTGGTTTTCTTGTGATTCCATGATGGCGTGCACATGTTCAAAGCACCCAATGTCTGAGGCAGTAAAGAAATCCCCAAAAATCACTGAAACCCCTCATGTTTTACTATGGCAAAGGTGTTATGTTCTTTAAAGGCTTAATCTTCTTTTTTGTACTTGAGATGTACTTTCCCAAAAAAGTTTGGTTTTATTTGTACTCAAGAGATTGTCTGGACGGTGTTAATAATATTGTCTGGTCCATTTTAGGATTTCTTTGAATATTTGTAGACTTTTTGTATAGTTTTCTAGATTTTATTTTTAATTGTTTGAATGAAGTGCAAGGGTGAAGATAATTGTTGCCACAACTGTATTTACGTACTGGAGGGGACGACTAAGGGCTTTAAATGACATTTTCCGAGAGATATCAAAAAAGACTTGAGATGCTAGATTCTTTTGTGGTGCAAACTTATAGATATTGATCGCTCAAAGTGCCACCTTTGGAGGTAGCTTGCACCACATTCTCGATCAAGCTCGCATGGGGGTTTGCAAGTGTGGAGACAATTGTTTCGGAACTTTATCACGTTTCTTTGCAGGGCACAAAGCATATTGATCTTTCTACCGACTGGGGAGTGTTAGTTGACACTGATTGGGGTAGGCAGCCCCTTGTTTGTCTTTGGGATTACTTCATGTAGATGAAAGAGGAGAGACCCCTGCCCCCCCCCCCTTACCCATCTGTGACCTGATCTGAACCAAGCCAGACTTTAATTAACACTTGCCTCTGGGACACCATTTGTTGTTTTTTGTCTTGCCTTTGTCTTTCGTCTGTTTTGTCTGTTTTCTCAAAAGAACAGGTTTGTTCAGGGTTTGGATTAGATTTTAGGCCAAACAGTCCTTATCCAGGAGCATGGTCGGGGGAAAATGTTTAGCATTTGTGTTGCAAATACATTAAATTCAGTTGTATGAACTTATACTTTCTATTTATACCACAGATGAATTCTGATTGGCTGAAGGGTGAGAGTTATAAAACATTTTATTGTTGAAGTTATAAAAATAATTATTATGCAGTACTGTAAGAATTTGCCTAGTATGATTCAGAAGACAAAAATGGCCACACACCCAAATCTCCAAGGTTGTTGGTGCAGGAAGATTATAAACATCTCTTCCCTCCTGCTGTGTTACAGAATAGGTCTGGAAGGTTAACGTTGCCTTGCTGTCATAAAACAGTTCCTGGTCTCTTTTTCTTCATTATGGTGAGCATTCTTTGGACATCCACTCTAGAGGTCTTTTTAGGTCTACAAGGATATTTGCCATTGCTGAGCAAACTAGTGCTTTATGTCTTCTTAAGGTACCAAACAGTTGATTTTGTCACATCTAATGTTTTGGAAATGCCTCTTTTAGATTTATCATGATTTATCTGCATCATGATGGTCAGATTGACTTGCACTGATGCTTGGTCTAGTTGTCAGACACAAACAACTGACTTGAAAATGCCAATGCAAGGTTTAGAATCAAGACTAGACGTTAACAGCTCTCTTGTGCATGCGCTAATGATGCAAATAAACAACTGCCTAATGAAAGACAGCTGTGAAGGCAATTGTCCACATACTTTTGTTACATTAAAAACATTTGTTACCACAAAATGTGCAGATATATACAGCTCCGGAAAATATAAAGAGACTACTGCACCTTTTTCTTTCCTTTCCAAGAAAGTGGAAAAGGAAAGTTTTGAGTGAGGAACAGAAGTGTTCAATTTGAGGTGGTCTCTTAATTTTATTCCTTCTGTTCCTCACTCAAAACCTTCCTTTTTTGGAAAGGAAAGAAAAAGGTGCAGTGCTCTCTTCATTTTTTCCGGAGCTGTATAAATGGTTTATGTAATGGAAATGGAAGACAATAGCCTCAAATTGAAGCTGATGACGGTGTGCATTTTAACTGGATTACCATCTTATCATATCATTTCAAAAGTAATGTGCTTTAGTACTTTTGCCACTGTCCAAATACGGATGGACTGCACTGTATGTTGTTCAGATAAAGTTACAACATTTCTCCTCAAAACAGAATACAAATGTTAACCAGCATGAAAATCAAACCATTGGCCAAAAAAATAAACTATATAAAAAACAAGTTGTTTTAAGCAGAAGTGCGTTACTCATCCTTACCTGTTTGTATGTAAGGGATGCGTGAGGTCAGGGGTCAGTGATTTTTGGTCCATGTATTCCTGGGTGTACAGATCAATATTCAATGTAGCAAGGTCACACGTAACATTGTAATCCTCCAGTTCTGCCTGACATCCCCCTATTGGGGCACACTTCATGATGGACTTTATTCATAGTCCTCCACTCCTTAACCCATAAATCCTCATGTTAAATCACACCCCTGGGGTTTGCCCCAAAGCTACCCCTGTGATATAAATCCTATCCTGGTAAAAGCATACACTTACATACATTTTTCCTGCCAAGGGCACTGACCCCATGTGGCCCATATAATCTACAGATATCAGCAAATTTAGAAGAAATCTAGATTTCACAGAAAGTGGTCAACAACATAGGGGTAAACAAAGGGTTCTGTAAGGATTTGCCGTCACATGATCACACCCCTGACCCCTTCATTATGTGGAAATGTGGCCTAAATGAATCTAACCCTGCAGCTGGGAAGATCAGCAGACGCACAAGGTCAACCCTGTTCTGCAGCTCCAGATCCCCTCTTCAAAATCAAAAACAGTCCCGTTGCCCAAATCCTTCTCCCTCTTTTTAAGCCTTTCACTAATCCCGCAGATGACCCCTCTTCTCCCTCCCTCCATTCTATGTAGGGGTCAAAGGTCACATGGTGCAGCCTTTTTTAATCAGAGAAAATTGTTAACACTTGTGCACCTTGCAGGACTAAGATGTAATGTTTAGACAACAGAACATTTGAATCAAAACTCTGAAATGACATAGGACTATTTGGAACAAAAGTCGGCAGTAACTGGACTAAAAGACAACAAAACAATTGCTCTGCTCTGTTCATATTTGAACCTATACAAAGATGAACACTTACCGATGGATTCATCCACTCACTGTTTTGATTACTAGTGGAAAATAATATTGTGACAGTTGACTGTAAGTATAAAATTACCTAAGTAAATTTCACCCATCAAAATAATGAAAACAACAACATAGTCACTATACAACATGGGTTGTCAAGGTGAAATTATGAGATGGGTAAAACTTGTAAAAAGTTGATGAAAATATTTGTTAGTCCTATAAGCCTCTTAGGTGGGATATGGGAACTGTCAGGTCATGGTTGAATCTGCTTGACAGAATAGACTGATGTGATTCCATATGAACTGTGGGCCCTGGGCTTAGTTGTTAGGCCTGTGGCTTCACTTCTCACAGTAACCTTGTCCTCAACCCTCTTTAAAAATAAAGGAATTTTAATGGAAAGATACCAGGGCAGATTTTCTAAATGAGATTGGGAGATTCTCTGTATGCAGCTGTCCTACGGTCTTATCTCCTGTGACTGTGCTAAAATGAAAACCCTCTTATCATCTGTCAGTCCAGCTTAATCCCACGTGTCTCTACCCTCACCCTGCTCTCATTAACTCTTTAGTTTTCCTCCCAGCCGAAACCTGAGCTGCACGGCTGTTTTTCATTGAAACTGTGTATGTGTTTGAGAGAGTTTGTGAATTATTAAGTGTTTGCCCAAAGGAAGTTATCTTTGTGAAAATACATTTCTGTAAGAGGATCCACAACGTGTCTGTGAGATTGTGCAGGCCTAACTCTAGAGACCTCACAGAAATTTAATTTCTGATTGCACCTGATTGTCTAGGTTGATTGTGAGATAAGATATGGCTTATTACCTCACTTATGAAGTTGTGACTCCAGAAAAAAAGACAGATAATGCAGAAATAACATTGCCGGTGCAGAAATTACATTTCCAAAGGTTTACACCAGTCAGAGACACACATTCTGTAGTCAAAGACACAAATAATTTCTACTGAACTTTAAATAGTGTTTTATTTTAAAATGAAGGTTTTGCATAGATAAAAGTGAACATGAACAAAATTAAAGACAAAAGATGGAATAAAATGAATTTTGATAAAATCTACAAATGATATTATAATCTCTTAAGCAGATACAACATTTAGAAATCTCGTAACAGAGTAATAATGGCAGCCTGTTTCTGAAATTTAACAGTAAAACTAAGCAAGGTTTGGATAATAGTATACACGCTTAATCATATATATATTTTTTTTTAGTTTCTGTTCCTTGTTTTTTTTTTTTATTCAATCTGTACAGTGCAAAAATCTTTTTGTCCACATAGTTACGAAGAGTAAACATGGACTATAACTTCCATTTTTTTTGTCAAAAAATTTGCTTTGCAGTCTATTGCTTCCGTTAAATCAAAGTCATTGGGTGATTATATATCTCGGTGTGTGATTTGATATGTCTTGATGAATCACCACGCAATGGCAGTGTCTACTTTAAGGTCCGTGAAGCCATTAAGTGTTGAACGTTTCAGGGCCTCAGACTCTACTACACCAAGGTCATGACCTTCATGGAGGCGGGCTGGAACCTGCGGATCTTCTTTTTAAGGGCTCGGGATGCTTTGATGCGGCACCCCGGGGGCTCCGGGTGGGGGAGCTGCTGAAGGGGCAGCCCGGCCGCGACCGGTCCCAGTGTGGCTTCTGCCCAGACGAAACCCCCTTCCTCCTGGCTCCCCTCGTCCAGGGACAGGCTGCTGCAGGAGTCCGAGTGGGACTGGGAGTCACTTTGGCTGGACTCACTGTCGCCAAAACGGTTGATGGTGTTGTCGCTGAGCTCGCCCTCGCTGCTCTCCGCGATGGTGGAGTGGAATAGAGATGCGCAGTCGGCCGAGTACTCCGACTCGCACGTGGACGAGTTGCGCGTGGACACGGGGTAGGGTGCCGGAGGGTATCTGGTGTTGTGTTGGCTAAAGTAAGAGGAGGAAGAGACGGAGGAGCGAGGAGCTCGATGAGGCTCAACCCCACCCCAGTGGGTGGTGTGGGGCCTGGCACTCAAACCTCGGCCCATGGATAACCTGCTCTCCGGCCCTCCATTCTGGACCACTCTGCGCTGCCCGTTAACCTGCTGAGCGCACATGGCTTGGAACATCTCTATATCAGAAGGCCATTTAGGAGTCCCCTGCTTTCTTTTCCTCTGGTCAAGAGGTGGCTGGTCGGACTCAGAGTAGTGGGGTCTACGGACTTTGGTTGACTTGCTGGCAGGGATGGTCAGTGGCTGGGCATGGACCTGTGGTTTGGCATATGAGAAGGTAGAGCCACAAAGGCTAGACTCGGAGCCTGAGTGTCCGCACTCCTTTACCAGACAGCTGGCTGGTCTCTGGGACTGGCACGTCCTCCCTGGTAGCTCCCTTTCTACCCTAGCTTCAACACTAGCCTCCCTCGGCCTCTCGTTAGAGGAGTGGCCCTGCGGCTGGAGCCTCATGGCACAGCTGGGCTTCTCAAAGCTTTTCCTCCTCAGCCTTACAGCCTTTGTCTTGGGCTCCGCCGGCCTCACCTTGACCTGCTGTGAGCCTGCTGGGACAAACTGAGCGTGGACAAAGTCGGACAAGTGGCGTTCCTTCTCAGGGCCCTGGGCTTCCTCTGTGTTTGAGCTGTGGGCCACACCCATGAAACCTGACCCCAGCCTACTATTTGACTGTTTCCTGTCAAACTCTCCTCCTGGGACCTCCACATGGCACATACCTGGATTGCCTCGCTCTTTCACCCCACTGGACAACACCTTAACTACATTTGTTTTAGAAGCCGTGTACACCCCTCTACTGTACTCCCTGACTGCTGTAGGGTACGAGTAGCGGTATGAAGTCTGAAGGAACGCGGCTCCCAGTGCCTGCTGGGTGAGGTTCACATCATTTGCCGGTTCCTCTCCAATGTGCATCCTAGACTGCCTCTGTTTGTCCACTGGTCGGACATCTGACCGTGACATTATGACTGCCTGCGGCGGAGGCCCCTGAACCACTGTTCCAACTTCATTTCTGGGGAGACAATTCTTGGGTATCTGAATGGCGTCCCTGTTAAGTTCTGTCGGGACATTCATCTTGCTCACGCTTCGCTGGAGGAGCTTGTCAATGTATCCCAGGGGTTTTGCATCGGTCCCCTCCACACGTCCCGTCTGAACAGTCTCCAGAACGGCATCCGATGGGGACCCCAGGGCATCTGGGACAGTCGGCTCCTCTCCCAGGGAGAAGATGGGGCTCTGGAGGGCCACGACGTGGAGGGGGCTCGGGTACAGGTAGATCTCTGCCCCATTGCGGGACACCAAGTTACTCTGGTACTTGTGGTCAACTGTGGAGGAGCTCCGGATGTTGGAGCACAGGGGTGATTTCTTCACGTCCACATACTTGCTTTTGCTCAGTCCTGGGGTCATCATCCTTTCCAGGTCACCTGAGGCAAATACAAACCAACTCAAATTTAGTGTTTGAAAGTGAAACCCTTCCAATCTCACAGCACGAGTTTGAACGAACATCTCTTAGTCGCCACCCAGGGCGCAGCGGTGTAAGCGGTGCTCACCTGTGGACACGGGCCGCTGTCTGGCCCAGCCGGTGGCCGCCGCGCCGGTGCGTAACCTGCTGCTGCCCAGGTGCAGCCCTGTGACCCGCGGGGGGTTGGGCAGAGTGGTGGTCTCGTCAGCCGAGCGCCGGCGGGACTTCTCAGTCGGCTGGGCCGCCGCGCTGTGAGTGTGGGATTCAGAGGAACCGTTGGGAGGGAGGAGGCTGGTTTGGGATGAGGATGAGACGCACTCGCTGTACACTGAGGTGCAGGAGTTGGACAGAGAGCAAGAGCCTCCATCACTGAGGTCATAGAAGCCTGAAGGAGACGAAGGGATAGATAAGTATTTTTGACCTACTCCCTCATAACCCAGACAAAGAATTGGAGGAAATTCGTTTTCAGTTCTGACCTGAGCTGGGTCTACTGTCGCTCTCTTGTTGCTCGGTGGAAGCCTTGCCCACGTCCAGCTTCAGCTCACTGATCTGTTGATCCAGTTGTTGCAGGTGTGTCTTTAGCCCTGCATCCTGTCTTCGCAGACGAGACTGGAATACACATTAGACACAGTCAACATAATTATATAAGATTTACATAACAAGCAAATTAACAGTTTCCAATTCACACTGCAACGAGAACTGAATGAGCTAAGATAAGGTTTGATTGGCATTCTAAAGTAATGCGAATGACGAAGTAGCCACCAGCCAGCAGCCTAAGCATTATGTTGCTAAGTATTCAACCGCTAACCCTATGCAGGCAGCGAAAACATAAGCTGCTAATAGCTGTTCATCAAATAACGTTAGCCTATCAAAATGTAACAACAACCATACACCACCCATATGAATACCTTCCATATGATCCCCAAAAAAAGGTCCACAGCATGTCACATATAAAAGTCCTCAGTTCTGGAAGATATAATCACTGACTGTTTACCTCACAACTAACATGGCGCTCTCTGCGGAACAAGTGCAGCTGTTGGTGATACTACAATTTTTAGGTACCAGTGTAAGATGTTTTTAGTCGCTTCCCAATAATAAAACGTATGGAGCAGGAAGGACCTACAGTACACAACCAGATAACTAACATTGCTGCACATTCCAATTCAATACACAATGAGTCAGCCATCCTTTTTCGACCTCAGTGATCAAGGGGAGTGTCTGCCAGAAAAGTGTCCCATGTTACTTGAGAAGATAATGCGTGACAATTGACAGTTTCATCCTTTTACACAGTAGAAACATTTATCCCTGATGCAAATCTGCCAACAAGTCTCATTCATCTAAATGCAACTATCATCATGTAAAACTGCTCTAAGGAAAACAGTAACTTATAATGAATAATGATTTTCCATTGCCTCTTAGCAAATCATCATAGAATGTTACAAATATAAAAAATACATAGTTACATTAACCTACTTTGATGTTATACTACAAATCAAATTTCAAGCATTAGGGCATGTAGGGAAGTGCTTTATTATGAATAGTCACAGGAACATGGGTTGACTGGCTCTTCACTATCATGTGGGGCTGAACAATGCCATTTTATACGGGCTGTTACTCAAACAAAAAATACATCTGAAATAGCAGAAAGTCTCTAGGTTTCACCTGTTTCAAAATATTGCTCTCTAATTCTGAAGGGGCTTAAATGTAATGTTATTAGCTAAATAGGGAATTTACATTGCCCTGCTTTGATGGGTGGAAACATTTGGACAATTATCTTGCTACCTCTATAGGTAGCGGGCGAGACGTAGCAAGTTTGCAAGTTTACACTAGATTAAAAGTTCTGTCCTAGGGTATCCTCCCTGAGAGAGTTGCTTGTAGTGTGAATAGGCCTTAAGAATCTCCCAGTGTGCTCACTAGAGGCTATACACATAATTTTTTTTTTGAAAGAGCATGGCTGATGATTAACCACAGGAGAACAAGAGGAAGCCTATGGTGACGCAATTGGTGAATAACCAATTTCTCCCCCGCAGAGAGGGTCTGGCTATTGTGTAAACTTTAGAAGGGGGAATAAGGGAGAGGAGGGACCTGCCATGTTTGCTTAAGCAGCCAGGACTAACAACTGGGGGTAATACTAGAGTGCAGATGTAGCCTTCTTTACTGGCCCTTGGAAAAGCTAATGGGTGAGGGGAAAACGGGCGGAATTTTCTTGTTAAGTGATGTTGAGCTGGGTCATTCTTAAATTGAGGTGGTAAATGCTCTAGCATAGATTATGGCACCATGTAGAAAGAACACCAAAATTACTTTTATATTTTGCCAAGAAAACATGGAAGGACTGTATACTGTAATAAAACATACAGACAAGTGACAAATTAAAGGAAAAACCAGAATAACGTGTTTTAGTGAGGTGTTGGGACAGAACAGATAAATTGTGCCTTGGCATATATTCTAAGTCTCTGAAACTCTACTAGAGGGATGGAACACCATTCTTCCAAAAGATATTCTCTCCTTTGGTGTTTGAATGATAGTGGTGGAAAGCGCTGTCGAACACATTGGTCCAAAATCTCCCATAGGTGTTCAGTTGAGTTGAGATCTGGTCATTACGAAGGCCATGATTCACATGCTTCTCATACTCATCAAACCATTCAGTGACCCCTGGTGCCCTGTGGATGGGGGCAGTGTCATTCTTAAAGAAACCCGATAATGAACCCCCTTTCAAAGTCACTTAGAGCCTTTCCTCTTGCCATCTAGATCCAAAATCGAGGTCACCTGGGCCTGCTTAGCATTTCATACACGCAACAGTGCATGACACTGTATCACTGTATGAGAAATACAATGATACAGTGGACGTGGTGACCAGCAAAGCAGAGCAGGCATACATTTTGTGAATAATGGTTGATTCAGATGACTCGCTGTTCAAAGTTGTAAGAAACAGAACATATTTCTCCAGCCAACGAGAAAGGCCTTCTAACCCTCTAATCCATCTGTTGTGTGCCAGTACACAAGTGGGTTATGGCTTGAGGAGAAAGAGAGACATTACTTCAGTTTCAGGTATGACTCTAGCCTAAGGAATAATGACAACAGACTACGCTACAGTCAACTCTAGTAACCAGCTTTTAAGTTATCATTCCATGTTTGTTTTTTTTATGCCTAAGCTAAGCATTAATGTCGCTGCCAGTCCTGTATCCACTGAAACAAATTCTAAAAGCGGAATTATCAACTTTCATGCTGTGCATAAATTACAGATCTCCCCCTGATTACCTTTTATACATTAACATCTCTAACTATTCTAGCCACCTTGCCCACCATTTGATCTTACACGCCCAAATCCTATAATGTTTGAGGAGGTAGAAAAACACATAGAAAGGAGTGCTCTGTGTGCTCGCATACTTCTAATGAGGGGAGTGAGAGGTAATACTACCCTGGGACCAAGTCAGGTGCGCAATTCTTTGACCAGTCACAGTAAATGAGCTACCCTTCAAAGCGCAACTCCCGAAAACAAATAAAATGTATGCAGTCTGTGCACTAATGGTGACCAGTCACACATTTTAAACTGGAAGCATAAATGAACCTTAAGTCCTTGCTTGTGGAATCACCTCTTCTGCTTTTAAATAACTGGTTTAAAGGGTGCATGTGCATGATCACTTGCTACCACCACAAAGCACATCAAAGATGACATGAATGATAATTATACCATGGTATGGTTCAACACTGTGGTATACTGATTTGCTATAAGGAGTTCAAGAATACACATTAATTCCTGATATGTGGGAAAGTTGGATGACTTCACGACAGATATACCGGACCAAATCATTACATATTGAAAGTGATAAATGGCAACACGCGCTGAGGCGTTTATCCTGGCTATCTGACAGTTGCCAATGAACAACAACTTTAGCATGTATATTCTACTAGAGATTACATGTTTGTTTGTATTTACATGTTTTATTATTATTATGCATCGTCATGTTTTGATTGCTACATACATAAAAAGTTTGTTCAATTAGTTGTATACTAATACCACATTTTTGAAAGAATTGTATGGACTGGGTTGTGTCTGTAGCATCTAAAACAGGAGAAAGCATAAAGGAATAATAAAACATGCAAATACAAACTAAAAAACATTTCTAGTAATAAAATGTTCGCTTTTGTTGTAGTTTATAACAGTGGTATAAGCGGGACAAACACTCTTTTACATATATTAGGAAAAACTAACTCAGGGAAAGAATTGTGTTGTCCATTATTTCTAATGTAATGTACAAAAGGTTGGTGTACATCCCATACATAACAATAGTAATACAATTCAAATTTCACAGCCTTGCTGGATTAATTTAAAAGACAACTTTTATAATAATATTGACGATGATTTGATGGTTAACTCTCTCATGAAAAAGTTTGGCGTTCCACAGTTACTACTACAGGTTGCGGCAGGTAAACAAGGATTATTTATTATACAGAGATGTACAAACATCTGATGTGATTGAGGGACTTCTATTAAGCAGGACCTGGTTTAACTCGGCAATGGCCGGCCAAGTAAACCCCCTGAAGTTGTGAAGGTGTAGAGAACTTTTATAATCAAAACAGTAATCTGGGCTCATCCCCTCACATTGTCAACAAAGCAGCATGGTGCATCTTCCAAAAACATACAAACACTGCTTTTCCATTAAATACACATTGGAATCTGGAAGCAGATAAAGCATTTGTATCAACAGCAATCTGACTTCATGTGAAAACACAGAGCCCTACTCATTACTACATACTTAATTACACTTCTGTCTTGAGCCAAGTTCACCTTGGGCTTTGAAATTGGCACCTGGCTGACACCTGGGAGACAGCCTGGCTCCAAAAAATATATATAATAATCTTGCATCCAGGACAAATAAGAAAACTGCAGCTGTGAATTGATCAGAACTTTGTTTCCCTTCTAAACGCAGCACTAGAAATGCAGTTGGAAGCAATCTACCTGTGGGGTGTATTAGCATATTTAGAGGCATGGTCTAATACAGTGACTAATGAAGGTCTACACACCCCTTTCTCTTGCTGCTTTCTCCTACTCTTTATGTTCAAAGTTAAGGAAAATTATAAAAAATGAATTACAAATAAAAAACAACATTTCTAGATTGTTTATATCTTCCCAGTCCAGACATTCCAGATGTGAATCATGGTGAATATAATTTCAACCAAGTTTTTACAGTTAGCAGAGCAACTGGCCAAATTGCTCATGCCCAGTAAATTTGGTTGGGTTTCAATGACATGGAGAGACTCTGAAACCTTGTCTCTGCTCTAGATCCGGATTGAGACTGGACCTCAAAGTAACAGTAAACACATTTTGGAAAGCCATATCTCTATTTTTGGCAACAAACATTTGTGCAATTGTCCCATTGAAAATAAAATGAAGAAAACACTGTCCCAGGGTTTGGCTTACATAACAATTGCTCTTTAAATAAAATACTTTATTGATAGAATAAAGTTGGAAAGATATAGGTTGCTTAAATAGCTATATACAATGTGTTAGACTGCTCCAGAACACCATCTATTTTCGGGCTATGCTTCTTTATAAATTATTTGGATCCTAGAAAAACTATCTTTGCCACAAACAGAAAAAGTAGTTGCCAGTGACAAGCATACTCATAATAATGAATAAATAATAATACATTATATTTTTATAGCGCTTTTCCAGGAACTCAAAGACACTGTACAATAGTGACATGGAACAGAAAACATCAAAAACAGAAATTCTTAACATGATCATAGTTGTGTCTTTACTGAACTGTTAAAAAAGTTCATATATACATATTATAAGGACGAAAAGTTACATAGGGGTGTGGTGTCTGGTTATGCAGTCCTAAGGATCTATGCATTCTGTTGATATTTCAACCTTCCAAATGAGAAATTTGTAATAAAATGTTGATCAAGGGTAGTTTTATTTTTATTTCTTAAGCATCAACAAAAGTTTTTTTTCTTCTTTTGAAGTAATAATGTTAATGTCCCACATGCCAATTTCATGTAGCATCCATAACAATCTTAACATAACAATCTTTGTTTGGATGCATTCAAGTTTAACTTACATTGTTTATATACTTTTAAATGTATTTCTGTTGTGATCAAAGCTGGAATCATTCCTAAACAATAATGTGGGTAGAATTTGGCAATGTATGATTGGAGACCACTGAGTCACACATACTTTAATGTGTCGATTGACATATTCAATCTCTTACAACATATTAAATACAGATAAAGTTAGGTCAAACTATCTCTAAAGGTCAAACTAGGCTTGAACTTACAACCAACGGCCACTTCTATGTTTCCACTGCCATTACAATGGTTAATGATCAGAGACATTGCACTGAACGACCCTCTCCCCCAGTGTCTCGTGATCCTGCAATGAACCTTGATTTATGGCTCTCCATATACCCCCTACTGCGAAACAAAATGGGTCCTACGAACAACAAACTACCAGGATACATCACTTTATTGTTTTTACTGTAAATTGTAGAACCGATATCGACCTTATATGCAGATAATTTAGATTTCAGACACGAGTAAAAATCGACTACATGAAACCATAAAAGCGACTGTCCAATGCAAATGAAATAATAACTCCGAAAAAAAAACATCTAAACAATCTTCACCAATGGGGTTCAAACTAAATTAACCCTATATATTTCACAGGTAATAAAATAGGTTATATAACTTAAAAAGAAAACGAATGTTTCAGAAGGAAAAGGAGGACCCTACCAGCTGTTGCTTGAGGGCTGATAGTGTTGCCTCTAGGCGCAGTTCCTCGGTCACCGGACTCCGACCGTCAGTGATGGTCTCGGTAGAATCGCCCGAAACCTCTCTGTCCATACGTAGTGCCCAGTTTACCATGTTGCACTGTTTCTCCTTCAGAAAATGCAACTCTTGCAGTCCGGCCAGTGCCGCTTGTAACCTCTCTCCAACACGTCCGCGATCGATTCCTGCAGCCATCACTCCAGATTGAGAGACCTTCCTGCTATGCAATTTAGAGGGCGACGTCCGGTCGTATATAGCAAACAAAGGTTAACTCACACCAGTCACAAGGCAATTTACGTACCACTCACAAGCTAAATAAGGTCAACTTAGGTCTGCGGCTATCTCTGCTGGACCACACCGCAGTATGACCGAGTGGCGGCCGCTGCCAACCTGTTACCTGCTGTGGACTGCATTCGAAAATGGCCCGCCTTCTTGCCAACTGGTCACATTTCCTATTGGCTTGTTGGTAATACACACAGGCACATCTGTGACAAACCCCCATTTACAGACAATGGACAAATTCTCCCCTTCATTGAGGGCTACCGAATTTGTCCCGACATGTTGGCCTAATTGATGTCCCTTTAAGTGTTTCTATTTATTCCCTTTATTTAAAAAGTAAAAGAAAAAACAACAGTAGTACACAATTAATGTTAGCGGAAATTGATAGCAATTTTTTTCTTGCTTAGCTGTAGTCCCTTGCAAAAAGGTTAATAGATGGCGACCTCTGGAGTCTAAAAGCGTAATTTTGGTTTTGTTGGTTCCGATTCCATGGAATCAACCAATAATTATAATTTTGTCCATCTGGCAATTCTGGCAAATGCCAGAGAAACGGGACGATCATTTATTGGGATGGGTTGGTAAAAAACAAACAAACAGGTATGTAACATTTCTATATAATTTAGGATTTCAATAGGATTTCAGCCAACAGGAGCGTTTATTAATTGCTGAATTGTTCTGTTACAATAATCTATATTAGGCATTTGGCTAACCATGACAAGCCCTCCAAAACAAAATGGGCAAGCCTGATTCCTGGATTGGCTGTGCTGAAGTTGTTCAAATTCACATTCAAAGTCAAATGGTGGGACACAATCTGCCAGTTAGTTTGGCTACTTCCCCCTCATTGTCAGAGTATTCCATGGATTGTGAAAAACAAAAAGGTTCTACAGGTCAGTGATGGTGTCATTGAGGTGGGATGAAAACTTAGAAATGACATTTATGGCTTTAGTCAAACACTTCATAAAGCAGTTGCAGCCTTCTAGCTGCCAGTGTGCCACATTTCTTTCTGAACCTTAAGGAACCTACTTCCACCAGTGGCAGGGTTAGCCTTTTGGGAGCCCTAAGCAACATATATTTTGGTGCCTCCTATAACCTATCGGTTGGGGGCTTTTTAGCAGTCAAAGGCCCCCTAGTAGTTGGGGGCCCCAAGCGACCACTTATGTTGCTTATGCCTGGAGCCGGCCCTGACCTCCACACTGCAGTTTTGTGACCTAAAGGTGTCTCATAGATCCTTGTCTCATAGGTCCTTCTCTTTTGGTCTTTTTCGTCTATGGAAATTGGGCTAGCCATCCCACCATCAACATGCTTGCTGGGTTGACGGGTGACCGATAGGGATAGCAAAAACGAATCCTTGTTGAACTGAAGAGGCTTTCCAGCCTATTGTGTCGCCAAAAGTCTAGATCCCGGAGGCCTCATTCCAAAGGTGTACACTACTGACACTTGTTGGCTGAAGCAGTTCAATTATTGTGACGTATCACAATAAATCTCAATCAGAAAACTTGAATTGGCCTAATATTATCATAATAACTATGGCATTAGAAGGTTGTTATTAAGCTTACCCTCATTGCACATTTTATGATTTTATATTAAGGATTTTTTTTTGTGGTGCTAGGTTTTAGCCAATTCTTTTAAATAGCATCGGTAATGCTGGGCTGCTCCGGCTCTGGACAGCCAGGTCAAACAGGTTCTTCTGATCTTGGGATATTCACCTTTCTGAAGCTGGGCTGGACCGCCACATGCAGTCCTTGTGTTCTGGATCCTCCTGGTCTGCCCCACATGAGTGTCCAACAAATGCCACAGATGTTTACAGAAGAAATGTTGAAAAATAAGTATGAGGTTTTACCCACGAGCAGAACAAATGGCAAACCTCAGTCAGAGATCTGAGCAGGAAAGGGTGTTGTTAGCAACATTAGTCACTAGGCATATGATTGTGTTTTCTATCCCCCACTCCTCAATCAGGGATGTTTTGACTGTTTTTAGGTTTTCGGCTCTGTGGGTCTTTGGAAAGTGGCCAACTCCAAGATGACTGTGGCCAGCTTTTCCTCCTCCTTTTCCTCCTCTACAAAGTAGCAGGTCAACGCCAAGTAGTCATGGATGGGCCTTGAGGTCCATGGTCAAACTCACTGCAGCCACCTTCTTCTTTCTAATTAGCTATGTTTATCTTGCAGAGAAAGATAGACAGAGAGACAGAGACAGAGTCCATTGTGGTCATGCCAGAGCTTTCCTGGTACGTAAATATGGTGCATCGGAGAGTACCCCCTTTTCTCGCTCTAGTTGACCTTTACTGGCGGTTTTCTTCTCTGGTTATCTGATTGGCTCCGGGCTAGAATTTCTCTGACCCACTGCTGCATTGCTAAAGACTTGGTGCTAGCAGTGGGTGGTGAACAAAACACAGAATGAGTTAATGATCGAAGGTGATCCCTTAGAAGTCATGTGTGCGTGAGAATTGAACTGAGTTGGTCAGGTGAGTGAATGTGCCCTCACATGTTGACCCACATGCCATTCTTAGCAATTACAGTGTGGAAATAGTGAAATGGGTTTGCACAGATCTGTAACTCTCCCGAACCTCCTGTGATTTGCTCTTGATGAGACAGAAACACTTGGATACATCCAAATTGGGAAAGGAGCAAAAAGGTTACAAAAAAATACAGACAGGAAGAGTGAATAGTAATCAGTGAACCATCAACCATTTGGCCCTAAGCCTTGCATGCAAATTATGCTAAAACCATCCTGAAGTGATTTTTGATGTGAAGTGGAGGTACTGTAAAAAACAACCTGTTTAGGGCAGTTGGTGAACTTTTCATGATATATCAAATTCACTAACTCAGGTTCACTAACTAATTTTTGACCAAATGTGCAATTGTGTATTAATGTTCAAAACACAAATGTTAGTTTTACCATCTCATCACGCAACACCAGGGGGGGCTGCCACACTATAATTAATGATTTGGCTCATTTTATAAGGCTCCTGGTGATTTGAGGCCTGAGGTAGTTAGTTGCCTGACTTGCCTGATGGAAAATCTGCCACTGTCGTCCATGAGGCAGACAAAAGATATGAAAGATCTCTAAAGGCTCTATGAACCAGTGGTCTGAGATCTGTGTTTTACAATAGACTTGCAAGGGGAGGATGTTGGAGGCTTTTAAACAAGTGTGAACTTCTGACTTTGTAGTTATGCTATGGAGGTTTAAAAAACATTTATGCCAACTGAGACTTTTATTTATATCGTTTTGCCCAAAGTGTCTGCTTTACATTTGTAGAAGCAAAGGTTCCAAAGTGGTTCTTTGACTGTCATGGGGGTGGGGGTCTTAGAATAACCCTTTGGGTTCATTTTTTCCACTAGAGGGCAGCCTCCCCATATTGCTGAATCTTGTAACTTTGAGCCATGATATTCAGTAGAATTCCCAAAGTCTCTGCAATCAGCTTAAATATGACCATTACATGATTCTTCTATGATTACACTACAATTAGGCATGAAGTTGACAGCTGATGATTCGTTAACCATCACCACATGATTACCAAAACGTCAACCATGAGAGTGCAGAATATAGTTCAACCAGTTCAACCATGAACCTGCAGAAAATAGTTCTAGTGTGCTCAATGAAGTCATGTAACTTTTTTTGTACACAGCAATGACAGATGGGGATGAGGGACATCCTCAGAAGAAGGTGCAAATATTATGGCCCTTATTCATCAGAGGCATCCTGCATCCCGAGGGGATGGCGTCATCTTCTGAGGATGCTGAGTGCACAACGCCACATTGTAATGCCTGGATCTCCCTGGCCCCCATTCTCTTCAAAGGACTTCCTTAGGGTGACATCAACCAGGGTGTCCCCCCACCTCAATGGGCCCTCTTCTCTTCAATCAAGCGTGGGCTTGTAATAAGCGTTCCCTACCAACATCCCTAATCTACATAACGCCACCAATACGCCGTGGACACGGTACCCAAGTAAACTAGAGTTTCCGTTGCATTCTGGTGATTATCCTTTGGCGCGATCAAGACAACAAAAGGCAGTGGTATCATTTCCTCTTTAATACATGGCTCCTTCCACCTTTTACTCCTCATTCATCAGCAGGCTTTGTCATAAGCAAGGCTCTCCCCTGAACATGTCCCTAGTCAACGTATCCCATCCCCCACCCCGTGGACAAGAGATGCAAACATGTTGGAGTTTACGTTGCACTCTTCTGAAAGTCCTTGAGGACGATGAAAACAGCAGGGCATTGTTTCCTTTTTATTAAAACCTTTTTATCTTTGGCATTTTCCACCCTCCCTGTACCCTCCTCCCTCACCCGCTCTAGTTTTGAAAAAGACAAATGTAGCAGAACACAAACGTGGAAAGCTATTGTGGCCTAAAGTCTGAATCACGCACTGTGGCAGCCCATGTTTTAATCCAGCCCATTGCTCTTTCGGCCAAGAAACGTCTCCTTTTCGCCGTTTGCCTGTCCAAGAGACCATAAAATGCCTGAAAATGCTATATCTTTCAAAAGTAGTGCGGTATGTAGGTGGTAAAGTTTTATTTGGGACTGGGCCATGGGCTTTTATGCTTTTGTATGTGGGAGTGAGGTTATTACACCTATGATGGAAGGAGGTCTGCTGTCAGCTTTCAGTTCACATGAAAAACATCCTCTTCACATGTAGGTATTATGGGTTCAGGACATCAAAGGAAAACCATCTGATACTGCGTGGCATTCCATGGTCTAAAATAAAGAATAATTCACATGATGGGTGTGTGTGTTATTTATTACATAGGTATGTGTTTGTACAGTACATTTGTTGTGCATATAAAGACAAAGAGAGAGCTAGTGCTTGTTATGGTTGGCCGTCAGGGAATTCCCATGCTGGTTCTCTGATTGAAAATCCATCTTCAGGACCTCTGTCATCAACAAAAGCAAAGAGATGGAATTTCAAAGATCAAAGTGTCCTCTCGCTTCACATAAAACAAACGTTTAATCGCTCTGCCACCTCTATCCAAAACAATTATATTTATTGTAGTAAGATACAACTATTACCAGAGAACATTGCACATTTGCTGTTTATCACATTACAATAGATTATGGACATTTCACAGACGGACACATTTATAGATGTTGACTTTCCAGCAAAGAATGTTGAGCCGAACACCACACACTCACCCACATAGGATTTATCGAAGCGGATTGCAGAATTGGTTTTATGTTCAGCTGAACTACACTAACAATGTAATGCGTCTGCATCTTATCATCGGCCTCTGAAGTCTCGCTCATGAAAGGGAAGATATCTAGTAAAGCATTTCCCAGGACTTTGGCTCAACTTTTAATACCGCTGACTAACTTTTTATTACTTACAACCAATCCGAGAATCTTAACCCACCCTATCTCACCCATAAATGAGATATATGTATCCACCAGCAACTGACATTGTAATCTGACAAGGCAGTCAGAGCCTGTGTTGTGTGCAGACGTGTGTGGGCATGTTCCTATGTGGGTCCGCTTTAGAAATGATCCTGCACCGTAGCTGATGACGCTACCCGCAATACGTACTGATCGGTGCCTTTGCTGTACATTTAAAGGTGCATTTACAGATTTGTACTTTAAAAAAAAAAAAATTAACAAATCAGACGCAGCAAGAATGTACTCATATATACATTACCTATGGGCTCATGATCTTAATTATCTGTGATATGAATGTCGTACTATACATTTGATAAATCCAGTTTAATAATGTCAGAATAACGTTGTAACCGGGGTCCTAGGTCTGAAAAGGTTCCTCGGAAGTAGTGGATGACAACCAGAGGTGGCTTTGCATCAACACACTTGAATATACATTCCACAGATGGGCAGTCATTGCATCCTTAGCTCTGTCAAACCATTTGGGAGTGGTTACAAATGTAAGGTTTTTACAAAAACATAGGTGTAGTGACCCCTTATTGTTTTAACTGCAGATTGTCCCTTTGAGGCTTTCTTTGACAGTTTTCTAATAATATTTTGTGGACACACTGCAGATAAGAGATCCTTCACATGGAATAGCAAAATTATGTTCCCATCAGATTATATTTGCAGAGAACAAATTTATGTTTTTATATGGAAGTGTAATATGCTTTCATACTGAACAGCTACATATCACACATAATTGTATGAATGTTTCTTTATTTAGGACTACCTGCCCTACCCAACAAAATGTCTATGTGCATGAAAAGTTGCAACTGGTGAACTGAGCAATTCCTGTTATTTGATGGTTTTGGATGAAATGCTTGTAAAATTATTTCTTTTAGAGGATCTGTTATGAGTCACACTGAGCCAAGTATAATCCCCATTGATGTGATAAAGAGTATATAGCTTATATTGATGTGTTTATGCCTGACTCACACTCAACCATTTCATAAATGCCGGACATAACCTTTCTGGACAACCATACATCTGTGTAGGCAGCTGTTGGTAAAAAGGATTCTGCTCAGTATCACTCTCTGAAAGACATTCATCAACCCTGGCAAGGTTACATTCCAAGAGGTAAATATAAAAATGTCAAAGCCCATACAGGAGACTTGTGGTCTTGTGTGTTTTGTATCGTTTTATGGTCTGGGAGACACTGAATCCGAACTGTGGAGGGTTTCGGATTGTAAGGCTAACTCTAGCCGTCCAATCCAAAGAGAGTTGCGGGGTCTGTGAACTTGTGGTCCTAATCTTAACATATCGAGTGCAAAATAGAAGCTTAATTGCTATTGCAATGGAATCTGTTTTTATGATTGATAATTTCTTTACCGAGGAACAGACCAAGGCTATTCAATGGAATCTGTGAAACAAAAAAAGTAAATACTTAGTTATCTATCTAGTTATCAAATGGATTTTAATGTTTTATTAGCATTTAGTTGATAGCCGGGAGTTATTAAGACAATGCCCTGGGCCTAGATGAACCCAGCTGAAGATAAACCGCTTAACTATTTAGCTATTTATGTCTATTAATATGGTAAAAACATACCATATGTTCAGTCAACATTGTCAATCTCCTCATGCAACTCAAATATAAAGTTTTTTACATTTCACTTCCAGCTTTTCTGCATTTCCTCAAAATCCAGCTCCTCTTGTAAAAAGGAATGAGCAGCTGCAGCGATTGATCCCCATTAATCTGATGAAAACAATAGCTTATATTGATGTGTTTATGCCTGCCTTACACTCAACCATTTCATTAAAGTCAGACATAACATGTGTGGACAACTGTACATCTGTGTAGGTCGCTGTTGGTGAAAAACAAGTATTCATCTCAGTATCACTCTCTGAAAGACATTCAGTAACCCTGGAAAGGTTGCATTCCAAGCGGGGGAATATAAAAATGTCAAAGCCCATACAGGAGACTTATCATGGGCTGTCTTGTATGTCACAAGAAAAAACACCTCAAATAGTGTTTTATGGTGGATTTTTCCTTTCACAATTTATTTATTTTTTATAATAATTTTAATTGAGTTATAGCAGTCTAAAACCACACAGACCATAAAAAAGCTATTTGGATTATATATTCTGATTTTGTTTTCTTTTTTTGACACAGCTGGCACTGGAATTATGTATCTAAATTCTAACTTACAAATGAGTGATGTAGATGTAGTGTTGCGCTAGAGGTTTGAATCTGGCCCGCAGCTCTTTCTGTCCAAATGAAAATCTCTTTTCCCACATTCCACATTCCTGGCACTTGATTGGAACCCAAAATATAAACATACCTGAACCAAATATATGAAAATAATTGTTTGAATTTGAGTTTTGTGAGAAAGTACCATTTACATTTTCACTCGTAGACTTCCATATAACGCTAATGGTAAACTCATATAATTACATATAATTACGAGTAGACAATCCCAGCTCTTATACTGCGTAATTTGTGACCAAGCATACCAAACTATCTAGAAACACATGTCAATCCAATTCTCACAAAACATTCAGTGCCTTGAATTGCCATATACAATATACAGTGCTATATAAAAGTATTAAAACTCCTAATCATTCCCTAACATTATCGATTTACAGATGGTTTGTTCAAATAGTGTAAGGTAAATAACAAAATAACAAAACATAAATATGTTATGCTAACATAGGTATGCAACCCCCTGTGTGGTGAAAGTCCCCAGTTTAAACTAATGAAATAAATTGACCTAACAAGGAGGCTTTTACCTTACCATTGGCCTCCACTTATGAACCACTACAGCTACTGTTACATTTCTTGAATAGAAGACCTAATGTTGAAGTATCATTGGTTATGCTGTGAATCCCAAAGAAAATTAAGATCAAACAGAATTCTACCAAACTTAGTGATAAAGGCACAAATTGGGAATAGAGAACAAAATAATATCCAAGTATTTAGATCATAGGTCTTCAACCCTCTCCTGGGGAATCCCCAGCCATTCCATCAATTAGATGTATTCCAGAGCTAGCACACCTCAATCAACTTTGTAACTAATTAACAAGCCCTTACCTGTTGAATCAGGTGACCTAGTTCAGGCCTAAAACAAAACTGTGAGATGGCTGGGGGATCCCCAGGAGAGGGTTGAAGACCTGTGGTTTAGATATTCCAGTCCAAGTGTTTAAATTTTGACCCAATAATAAGGAAGTACAAGCTGCAACACAACACTCCAAGAAACACTGCCAAGAAAAGCTATCACTCAAAATCAGTGATCAAACAAGGAGCCTTGTGAGAGAAGCCACAAGGGTCCGACAATCACTTTGAGGGAGCTGCAGAGTTCAGTGGCTGGGAGAGGAGTATGCTGCACCGCTCAGCTATATTATATTATGGGCTGGCAAGAAAGAAAAAAGTACATCTGAAAACCACAGGAGAGTAACCCAGCTGCACTGTGGGAAAAGGTTTTGTGCTCAGATATTAAGAACATTGAGCTTTTTACACATAATCTACGATAACAGTGCCCATGCCTCAAGATATGCCATCCCTACAGTAAAGTATGGTAATAGTACCATCATCCTATGTGAACTTCTCATCAACAGGGACTGGGCTCCTTGTTAAAATGAGACTTGTTCTATTCTTGCAGAAATACATATGGATCTTTAAGAAAGGTCCTGATGGGAGTGTCTCTCTAGAGGGAGTGTAGAATCTCCAACATCCTTGACATGGCCAATCCTGAATTGAAACCAAGGATTATTTCACCAAAAGCAAATGCTTCAAATAGTTGTTTAAATTATCTGATATAATGTTTCGCCTGAAATCAATCCTTGTATTGGTTGTATTCTTATAGTAATTAAAGGAAATTTCATGGAGAGAAAAATGCTGCAGGAGAATCTGATTCAGCTAAAGGTTGGGAGAAAAGTCACCTTTCAGCAGGACAACAACCCCAAGAACAAAGCCAAAGCAACACTGGATTGGCTCAAGAAAGAGCGGATCAACTTGACTGGGCTTTGGCTCAGCGATTCATCAGCTGACATTGAGATCACTCCTACCACAGTCTCACGATTTCCTTATCTAATATGGTGGTCTATTTAAGTTTGATAGGGTACTAACTCAGTCTAGTGCTCTTGCAGGTCATCCTAGTTTAGTTTAAATTCAGGAGTCACCTTACTTTTATCATTTTCATTGTCCTTGTCCTAACATGGGCTGCCCAAGCAGAATGAACAATGCCTGTTGGGTGATGCACCCACCCAAATGTTCCTATTCCAGTTTAGCCTAGGAGGTTGAGAAGAATATTTTTCAGCCCCAATGAAGTTTGCATTTGCAGTGTAATTAGGAAGCCAACAATGGTCATCCCTACATTCAGTTTTTTCCCTTTCATCAAGACGACTTGTTGATCAGCGAGGCACCAGATGTTGTATATGAGAATAAATGTTTGGTCTGAGAGTGTTTTGCATCTTTACAAAGTATCAATAGGCATTATTTTAAAGGGTGCATTTAACATACAGTGTCAGGCAATGGTTCTGCTTAACAAGGACGGGGTGGAGGGCACTCAATCTGCTACTGTGTCTGGTCGTCTTAGTGTGCAATTTCTAAACCGGCCCACCACCGCAGCCTCCACCTTTCTGGTTCTGTGTTTCCTTCTGGTGGGGGATTTTTACCGCATACATCGCTTGTTCAGGAAAATGTAAAAACATAAAAATTCTATTAAGCTATTAAGCCGTGTGTTTCTTTAAAGTATTACGGCTAGCTTTCCAGAATATGTTTTTTGTTCTGCTTTACCAGTCACAGAAACTAAAAGATACTCCTACTGACACAACAAGATAGTTGATTTGTTTATACATGTTTGACTACAAGGACTCACCAAACATTTCTTGAATAAATCACTGGAGCATTAAACAGACTTTTTATCTCTAAATCTAATTGTCTGTCTGCTCAAACAACTTCCCCAGAGTGTAAATGAACTGGTTTCGCGATCAGAGTAAAAATAATTGTTTTCCTCTTTTTCCGAGTTCAGTTTACATTCAGAGAAGAAGAGTGGAAAATATGTGTGTGGTCTATCTCCTCAGCAGGCAGGTACTCTTGGTACCTGGCACTCATTCGCAGGCCTTGTCTGGTACCCCTGACAAGAGGAGGGTAGAGTTCAAGATGGAAGAGAAGTTGTACTCCACTGTCATAGTAAATTGCATCTTTTTGATGTCTGTTTTCTTTTGTCCCTTGGACTGTTTATGTGTGTTTATCAAGATGATGGCAAGGACTTAAAAGCTACAGTGCAACTGGATTTAGAAAGAGGGCGGAAAAAATCCCAGCCTGCCCTTGCATTAAGGGGTGGCTGTTTTTCTGGAGCGAGTTTCTTCACGTACGCTGTAGCGCGGGGACACGTAGGGCATACACATTGAAACACAAAAGCCCCTTTTATACACAGTAATATTCAGGCTGACAAAGCAAGGTTGCCTTGTATTAACTTCCCACCGTCTGAACAGCATGAAAGCTCAACAGCAGCCCTCTCCTTGGCAAAAGTAAATAGTTGAGATAAGCTGTATGCATATTGACTCCTTGGGAATGTGAGTGTTTTACTAGAAATACTATCAATGGCTACAAGTAGGTTTTAAAATGATGAGGAAAATGCTTTAGGCATTCCCTCTGCCTCTGCAGGTGTGAGATATTTAAGAGGCCTTTTTATTTGCAGAATCAACTGATGTTTTTCATCTCTGGGCCCAATGCGCACCTGTGTCAAAACCTCACAGAAGCGCCTAAGGGTGGGTTTCGAATCCATCCATCTGTCTGCGCAAAGACATCATCCATCAAGACACTTGGACTCCCCAAGCTCCCAAGGCCTTTAACTTAACAATCCCCCACCCTATTCCCCTCAGCCCATCCCGAACTGAATCACGGCATGGTCTCGCTTCGGCACTTCACTTCCAAGGAATGGGGCTTCTGAGCAATGAACCCTGATATGCTGTGAGGTTAAGATTTTGTTTTCAGCTCCACTGGTCCTCCAAATCTAAACAGCCTGGAGCTCCCTCTCTCTGGGTGATCTCTGCTGACAGTACCACATTACTGTGTAGTCTATATTGGAGGTGGGCGACCCAGGTTGTGGTGATCAGGTAAATGGTGTTAGTCTGTAACGGCGCTCTAACAGTAATTGACCGTGAATCGTCAAATGTGAAACGTCATATTTGCTGCCAATTGTGAACTGACTTATTGTAATGTATATGTCTCTAAGCTTTTCAGTCATCGGACATACTTTAAAAAAACATGAAACATGGTGCTTAAAAAAAAACTTAGTTTTACAGCAATACACCCAGTAAACTAAGGGTTGATAAAAATATTTAGGATCTGATTAATTTCATATTTCCCTGTGTTTTTTTTTCAAATTACAATTATTTATAGAGGAAAAACAAAATTGGAGGTTTTAAGTCCATGTGACTAAGTCACATCATAAAATATAGATTTTTAGCCCTTGAGTGTATATGTTTTTTTTTATTCCCCATTAGTCTGAATGTTTAATGTTTTTCTAGCAAAAAAGGAATGTGATGGTCTGGGTTGAATCTGCAGGCTACAGGTTGTGCATTCCCTGACTCACTGGTAGTCCAATAATTACAATTTCCTGCCCCTCATGTCTGTAGCCTAAGAGTTTCATGTCCCTCATGTACTGTAGGCCAATAGTTGTCTACCCTTCAGATGAGCCAAGAGTGTTGTCTAGAGTCTAGCATTTAGAGCTTGGACAAAATTCAGGGCTCTAACTTCCACACATGCTCTGTTATCAAAAAAAATAAATACCACAGAAGTAATCTTGAGACACAAAAATACTCTGGGTCACTCACTACTAACATTGGCAAGAAGCCATTTGTATCCCCGTTTTGTTGTGTTGCCTTTCTAGTGTCATGTTTGATTTCTTTGTGTTGTGAATTCAGTGTGTTTTGCTAATAAATACATAAAAGATAACAGGCATGTTTGTCAGAGCAGAACTTAAGGATAAAGGAAAGACAGAAAGGAAAATAAGACGTGGCCTTCTTGCATGGCACCTAAATGAGAGGGCATGAGATTGTGTGTGTGTGTGTGTTATAATAGCAATGTAACATGCATATTTTTAGGTTTGAATGAGACAATGTTTGTGTCCAAAATGTGGCTTGCCTACTACTTACTTCAAGTGCATTGTGTAACCTAATTGTACTAATTCATATTTCACTGGAGTTATGTACTATTTTGAGCAGAGGTTGCACAAAAATGTGTCCAGTATGCCTCCTAAAGTCTTACTTTTGATGGACTGTACAAACTTGGAACTCAGAAACAAAAAAGCTGTTACTGGGAGACAGTGACCTAAGATGACACTCGAATATCTGACTAGAAATCTGAGTTGGATGACTGTTCAAAACATTTTAACAGTCAGAGAGATTTTTTTTTCTCCCAATTTACCAGCTGAGAGTGCTTCTTCCTTCACGTTACCAGTTATATATATATATATGTATCAGTTTAAGTCACTTAAAGAAGAATGCATTGTAAAAGGCAGAGGGCTTGTAATGAAGATAACTGCAAAGGTTACTAGTCTTAAATGTGTCTTTGGCAAGCTTTCTGGCTCCAACAGCTGACTGATTCCTAGTCTACCCATCTACAAGATCCTCACCAGGCTCCCTGAGGTATTCCAGAAAGATGGATTAGGGCCTGACAAATCGTGGGCCGGTGGACCAGATTAAAAAATAACATTCCGACCAATGTCATTTTACTGGGGCAAGGATTGGGGGCTGCTTGGTCCTGCTCACCAGACCATCTAAGACTCCCCGTGGATCACTGGTCCATTACCTCCATGGCAGGTGTTATGAACCTATTGGCTCCAGCAGTCTAGGGTGGATGGTACAGAGACCCGTAACATAAAACCCATGCAAATTAGTGTAGTGTAAATGAACAGTGAGAACAAACGACACAGACAACCAAAGCTACTGTCAAACATAAAACGTTTATTATAAACACACGGTAAAGGGGTTAGGGAAAGGGGGCTGAGCTGGACCCAAGAAATGAAATAATACAGTCCAAACACCCCTAAACTGAACTTGCCTGCCTCAAGAACTGCTTAGCTGACTACTAACTAATACAAAAATACAGTGGGTGGTCCGCTCAGTTCTAACTAGGGTTTTTAGACAGGTTGTGTATGCCCAGGGGCTAAACAGCAAACAATTGACTAGACAACACCAAACAAAACACCACAGCAATACAAACTCACACGAAACAGGACAAAGTGAGATGTATGTGCTAAACTAAGTGATGTATGAATGAACGATGTGTCTACCTATCAAAAAGGGTATATATCTCAAGAGTGTGAGATATATGTGGATTTTGTCCATGTGGATTAAAGCAAAAGAGTCTCTCTGGGAGAACCAACTGACTGGGTTTTTAAACCAGGGATGTGTGATGTGATTGGGTAATGCAAAAAGGAACAGGTGGTGCAATTAGGAGGGGTGTCCACTGATTGGTCCATCTCAGCAGTCAGGCGATGCACTCATGACTGCCCGGTGGGAAACACCAACGAGCACAGTCAGGAACATAAAGGACACCTGGGGAAACAGCAGGAGAGGAAAAACACAAACGCACATACAGGGTACCTGCATGCGTAACAGCAGGGTTTCCCTGCATCCAGGGAACCGTGATATTGTTATGCCATCTTTCTGGAATACCGCTCCTGGCCATCTTCCTTTGATAAACTGGCATCACTGGAGTTTACATGCTCTCAAACCCCTGGCCTCTGCTGTTGACCTAGCCCTCTACAGTATAGCGAGACTACTCATGAGTCCTGTTATGCTTTTGATGCACATTATTTTTTTTTGTATGAGTCATTTACTTACTTTTCCAGAGCACCTTCCATTACATGAGTGGCATTGCATGCACCATGCTTGCAAGTTCTTTAAAATCTAGTATAGTTGAGATGGACAGCTTCATTCTTGAATGTTGAAGTTTAATGTAAAATACACCATCAGTAGATGTACAATAAAACATGTTTTATTGTTTGTAATAACACCATCAGTATTATTACAAATTAGAAAATAAATAGGACTGTATTATTCTGTAAAACCTGGAAGCCCAGAATCTGCGTGGTGGTAAGTGCTTCCTGATTGAGCAAGCAGTGGTACAACAAGCAGAACAACTTCCCAAGATTTGCATCGGAGAATCTACATTAAGTGTACATCGAAACCCAATCTTGATCCTTAAACACTGTTCCCAGCCAAACGACCCACAGAACCCCCCACCCCTGGCTTAATCCCTCTATAACACAACCATCGCTGGGAGCTCCTCGTGGCCGGGTATAGATGAACCAGACCCAGATTGAGATGACAGCACCAACACAGCTGGCCCCACCGTCCCGCTGACTTGGTCTGGTCGTCTCTCAGTGCCCTCTGTGACCCATCCTGCTATGTTTTCACAGTCACTACGCATATATTTCTCTAAGTGTGTTACGTCAAAATATGGCCTTACTTGAACCTCAACCAGACTGTGACCGGATTCCTATAGCGGGGTTCAGCAAACCACCACTGTTGAGACATGTGGCTCTCTAACCACACACCAATGGCCCCCTGGCTTTGTATTTATTTATCACATACAAGCAGAAAAAGAGTAGCCTAATGTTTACAGTGTGGGACCATATACCGATCCCTGATCCGACAAGGTGAAAAATCTGTCATTGTGCCCTCGAGCCCTTGAACCCAAAATATGAATGTATGTTGTTCTGGATAAGCATTTATTAAATGGCTAAAATAAACAGTCTGCATGGAAAAATGGGTGAACTTTCTCTTTACGTATGAATTATTCACCAATGATCTGTTTCAATTATTTTGTAATATATTTAAACAGAAACAGACGAGTAGTGCAATAATTTCTACCTAATGTATTTCTTACTGAAATGTTTCTACTAAGTGTAACACAAAGTTAAGGAAATTTTCCTAATGAATTAAAAAGTTTTTTCTACTAACTTTTACTCAAGTTTAAAAAGAAAATGATCCCAGCATGCCCTGCTTCAGATGGATATTAAGGAATTGTTTGATTATAATTTTTTTGCATGTACATTGACTTATTCATTTTAGCTACACTAACATCAAATACATATATGTATCCAAAGTAATCCAGTCATGTTGTAAAACAAATATTTTGCACCCACTACTGAAATTATTGTAACAATTACATAAAAAATCTTCCTGCCCAAACATTTGCTGGATTCCAATAGGAAATATGTGTAGCTTTGTGAAATTCTGGTTCCCAGGTTTTCCAGAAAACTCATTGGAAGCAGTGATTACATTTTTGGAAATCTGGGAATTTCCTGAAAGTTAAGAAATATTTTGAACCATTGTTTTCTGGCCCCTGGTATAAGATGTTAATTTGACAGCACAGGATATGTTTCAGGAAATCTCAAATTAATAGTCCATGAGCTAGGTGGGTTGCAAGATAAAAAAATAAAAAAAATATTTATGGTATGTTAGGAATTCACAGTTGACAATGTTATAACAGTCAATAAGTGGATTTATAGAAAATAAATGTGCTCAATAACCACATCTATGTCATTAACAAACACTAGGGTTCACTTGGTAACCCTAGAGTTCACTTGAAAGGGCAATTTATATTGGGAAATTACATTTTAGATACAGCTTAGTATATTACTCAATTCCTTTAAGCAAATATAACTCAAATTTGAAACCCTGTTTAAGTTGCATCAACTGAAAATATTTGTGTGTGCCTTCACAATAATTTCTGTGGTATGAAATGAAAATATAATTGTTTAACCCGCCCTTAACATGTAAGTACTCCAAACCTTTAGTAACTTTAGCTAATATTGTGTCAAATGATTGCCTCACCTTTTGTGAGTTCTGGGAACTTATTGAGGTTTGCAGTTTATTATTCAAGCCTTATAATAAAGACTATTTGAATGCCTGAAAATGTACTAACATTGAGTTCTGTGAACTGAAAATGAAGTATGATTTGATGAGTTTTGAGTTAAATGTGCAAAAAATAATCGAGGTAATTGGTTTCCAAAAATAGATTGAATAATATCATAGTAATTTTTGAGTTAAATGTAAGTAAATATTTTGAGTTGATAGAGGTCAGTAAGTAGGGTACAGCCAAATACAGTGGGGAGAACCAGTATTTGATACAGTGCCGATTTTGCAGGTTTTCCTACTTACAAAGCATGTAGAGGTCTGTCATTTTTATCATAGGTACACTTTAACTGTGAGACAAAAATCCAGAAAATCACATTATATGATTATTAAATAATTAATTTGCATTTTATTGCATGACATATGTATTTGATCCGCTACCAACCAGTAAAAATTCCAGCTCTCAGACCTGTTAGTTTTTCTTTAAGAAGCCCTCCTGTTCTCCACTCATCACCTGTATTAAGTGCACCTGTTTGAACTCGTTACCTGTATAAAAGACACCTGTCCACAGACTCAATCAAACAGACTCCAACCTCTCCACAATGGCCATGACCAGAGAGCTGGGTAAGGACATCAGGGATAAAATTGTAGACCTGCACAAGGCTGGGATGGGCTACATGACAATAGGCAAGCAGCTTGGTGAGAAGACAACAACTGTTGGCGCAATTATTAGAAAATGGATGAAGTTCAAGATGACGGTCAATCTCCCTCAGTCTGGGGCTCCATGCAAGATCTCACCTTGTGGGGCATCAATGAGCATGAGGAAGGTGAGGGATCAGCCCAGAACTACATGGCAGGACCTGGTCAATGACCAGAAGAGAGCTGGGACCACAGTCTCAAGGAAAACCATTAGTAACACATTACGCCGACATGGATTAAAATCCTGCAGCGCACGCAAGGTCCCCCTGCTCAAGCCAGTGAATGTCCAGGCCCATCTGAAGTTTGCCAATGACCATCTGGATGATCCAGAGGAATGGGAGAAGGTCATGTGGTCTGATGAGACAAAAATAGAGCTTTTTGGTTTGAACTCCACTCACCGTGTTTGGAGGAAGAACAAGGATGAGTACAACCACAAGAACACCATCCCAACCGTGAAGCATGGAGGTGGAAACATCATTCTTTAGGGATGCTTTTCTGCAAAGGGGACAAGATGACTGCACCGTATTGAGGGGAGGATGGATGGGGCCATGTATCGCAAGATCTTGGCCAACAACCTCCTTCCCTCAGTAAGAGCATTGAAGATGGGTCGTAGCTGGGTCTTCCAGCATGACAACAAACCAAAACACACAGCCAGGGCAACTAAGGAGTGTCTCCGTAAGAAGCATCTCAAGGTCCTGGAGTGGCCTAGCCAGTCTCCAGACATGAACCCAATAGAAAATCTTTGGAGGGAGCTGAAAATCTGTATTGCCCAGCGACAGCCCCGAAACCTGAAGGATCTAGAGAAAGTCTGTATGGAGGACTGAGTCAAAATCCCTGCTGCAGTGTGTGTAAACCTGGTCAAGAACTACAGGAAACGTATGATTGCTGTAATTGCAAACAAAGGTTTCTGTAAGAAATATTAAGTTTTGCTTTTCTGATGTATCAAATACTTATTTCATAAAATGCAAATTAATTACTTAAAAATGATACAATGTGATTTTCTGGATTTTTGTTTTATATTCCGTCTCTCACAGTTGAAGTGTACCTATGATAAAAATTACAGACCTCTACATGCTTTGTAAGTAGGAAAATCTGCAAAATCAGCAGTGTATCAAATACTTGTTCTCCCCACTGTAGGTCTTCCAAAACATACAGTTGTCCACTGTTCAATCAGACCAATGTTCAACACCAGTCTCAATGTTAAAAGTGAAGAGGCAACTCCGGGATGCTGGCCTTTTTTCCGGTCTTCCACTGTCCAGTATCTGAGTTATTTTGCCCACCTTTTTGGCCAGTCTGAAATATGGCTTTGTCTTTGCAACTCTGCAAAAGAAGGCCAGCATCCCGGAGTTGTCTCGTCATTGTTGACCGTGAGACTGAGGTTTTGTGGGTACTATTTAATGAGGCTGCCAGTTGAGGACCTGTGAGGCGTCTGTATTGCAGATGGTTTTGTGAGATCTTCCATTTATTATCCATACTTAAGCCATATCCATACCTTTAATAGAACAATACCCATGCGTAAAGTGTTAAAATGCAGTCCTGAAGTCCTTTTCTGCTAAATGAGGCTGGACGTTGATCAGGGCTTGACATGGAAAAGTAATAAAGACATAGGTTATGCTACCCTCCAGGTGTCTATTTTTTTTTTTCCCACAAATGTTGACAATGACAGGACTTTGATTGAGTCCCGGAAAATATTTCCTTTGAGGCTCTGTTGGAAGTATTAATATAGTGTGCCTGGCTCAGGTGTTACTTGGACCCTTGTTCTGCATGTCTATCAATGATGGTTTTAAATACCAAGTAAGAAACTGCCAAGGGGAGTTAAACTTTTCCCAGGAGAGTTTAACATTTCCCTTGCATCTGCCAGTAGCAAGACAATATGTATTTGGTCGCAATGAGCTTTAACAGAATAGTAGGGATGTTACTTGATGATAAGTCTTCAATGCCATGTGCCTGTTATTTTTTTAGATTTGAAGTGTAATGCTTCCATGTTAATCCCATTGGTATCAGAGCAAGTATTTGAATGGGTACATTCAGATTATTATTTAAACCAGCCAAGACCTGAGTGTGAATTCATTTATTGAGGCTTTTGGATGGCAAGTAGAATTTGATAGAGTGGGTGATAGCAAGGACGTGTTACTTGACATGATTGGGTGCTGAGTTCCCCCACCGTCCAGGGCCAAGAAACCAGACGCATGATTAGAAAGGGAAATTTAGCAGGGGAGAAGAAAAAACTCCACAGACCCAACCCAACATTTTTGACTGCTTGAAAAAGCTGTAAACTAAAGGCTAGTGGTGGGGCCAAGGCCCCATAATGTAGCCCTTCTCTCCAAGGCCAGGTCTGACGCATTGAGCCCAGGGCCCCGCAGGCTGGTACAGAGCAGGCCTCTGTGCGGTGAGCCAACCACAGAACCCTGTCACCTCACAGGGCCGCATGGAAACCCTTTTGTGCTGTGCAGCGCTAACTGCACCTGTGGAGCAAGGTCATACTCCTGCCCTTAAAACCACGTTTTAAAACCGCAAGTTGACTCAGTTCATTTGTGAAGAATCAGTCAAGAAATGTTTCAGGGATGAGTGTTTCAAATAATTGTTCTATTCAAATAATATTTCAATACTTTTTTGTTTCCTTGACAGTACGTCTTTTTTAACCTGAGCTGATACTGCTGCGAATGGAGCTTGTATTGCTGTTTTCTAACATGGTTGCCATTATTTTTGTCTCAAATCAAAAACTGCATTCTAGTTTTGACCCCATAAGAAAGGTCAAGCCTGTCGGTGGTCATTTGACATTTTGCTGCGTAAGGACCTGGACGACTTGCCTTCATTGAAAGAACTGTACATTCTGTTTGCGTTTCAGAGAAACAAGTATTGAGTACTGAGCATGAATGTTTCAGGTGATTGCTGATGAGCTGATTCTAAAGTGCATCAGGGTCATGCAGCAAGACAATATCCAAAACACTAGCAAATTTACTTCAGAATGGCTGAAAGCATCACATTCTAAGTTTTGTAATGGTGTAATAACCAGATCAAAACCCAATTGAGATGTTGTTGCACAACCTAACATATTGCGTTACTGTGGAGTTATTAAGCAAATCTGAGTATTCTCGTTCTAAAGTTTAGTTTAAAAATGTATTTGTTAATTTTCATGATGTTGACAAGGATTCATTAAAAATATTTGTGCAATTGCCTATAGTTTTTTGGGTGGCATTTTGGTTTTATCGTTTTTCCTGCAATTGTATTTCTATGTAATACGATGTCCTGATATTTGGCACCAACTATCACCATGGGAAAATGTAGGAAGCTGGAAAGTTGGCGCCTTACCTTTTACATAGCCCATTTAAGCCAGGCCCATATACTTCCTTTTCCACACTGAGTCTGGATCTGAGTATATACCTGACAATTCCTGAAAAAAAAAAAAAGTATTATTATGTAGAGGCAGGTGTGCCTCGTCAGGGGGCACACCAAAAATGGCTGATAATGCCCTACACTGCAAAATGAGAATAGTTAACCTCTTGAGGTATTTCTTGTTGTTGCATGCTCTTTGGTGTTTCAATGTTGCTTGTCTGTACAAGCGCATTGTGACATCTGCTGATGTAAAAAGGCTTCATAATAATACATTTGATTGAAACATTTGATTGATTCAGAAAATGAACACGACTGGGACCCTCGCTGGGGCTGAGCTTGGAGTTTCATTATTAAAAAATATTTGTGACTATCTGTGACTGCGCTGGGTTAATTCCATTTTATTGGCTTCCAACCCTGATCAGACATTAAGTAAACTTTAGTGCTAAATTCAACTGCTACATCTTAACTAGGATGAAATAATTATGACATTAGTCCAGTGCGAGTCTTGCGACATTGGCTGCATGTTAAGACTAGGGCGGATTTTAAGGTTTTACTATTAACCTACAACTCATTGCATGGACTTCTATTTATCTCCATGAATTGGTCGGGCCTTACATACTATGGTCACAAGACGCAGGCCTCCTTACTGTAGGTGGGATTTCTAGTCAAACAGCTGGAGGCAGGGCTTTTTAGATGACGGTCCATTATTTTGGAGTGATTTGCCGATTAAAGTGATAGATGCAGACTCATTCTCAACATTTAACTATTTACTGAAGACTTCTCTCTTTAGAAGGGTCAATGGTTAGGTGTAGTCTGGGGTTTGTGCATTCCCCTGGGATGACTGGCCTCCAGGGCAGACCTGGGGGAGGAAGCCTCTTAGCTACTACATCACAGTGTCTCTGGACCCCACCTTCAGTTTTTATTTTTAATGCTGCTATAGTTTGCCAGGGGACTAGGGTCAGTCTAAAATCTATGCTGATATCTCCTCTTGGATCTAAGGAATGCTCCAATTTATTTGGTGTCCTGTTGAATCTAAGGAGGATGTGAGTCATTGGATCACACCTTACAGTAGGGCTACCTGCCCTGGCAACACCTGGCTGTCCCAGTCCAAGGCTCATCTGGTTGTATTGTAGATCTGTCTTCTGCCTGACTATTCCCGTTGTTACAGCCCATAGCCCACCTAGTCGCCTCTGTCCCCGGCATAGCCAGAAGAGTACTGGGGACCCTGGAGAGTCCTGCTCCACTCTACGTTTCTAAATTAGGGCAGGAAAAAAAAATTCACACAAAATATCTGAGCCTTTTATGAAGAGATTTGGCATTTGCCATATAATTTGTGCGTGAGAACTAACATTCAAGCTCAGACAGGAAAATACCATATATTTACCTTGTAACTGTATCTGTCGGAATAGGCCAGAAACGTTTGTAAAATAAAGTGGAATGGCAAATTTGATCAGTGTTTTTAGAGGTATTGGCAGATTGTTTTAAATGTTTGGCAGTAACTTATGCTGTATTTGGCAAAACACTGACAGTCTCTAAAAGAAAAACAATGGCACCTTTTTTTCTGTAAGCAGAAAATTTGACTACAATATTTTTCTTTCAAACTAGATATTCTGAACTGCTTGTTCACTTGTTAAATGTGCAACTTTGTTGCATATGGTTTTGTATACAACATATCAAAAAATACATTGGTTGTCTATTTATTAGAAAAATAATGATATGAGAAATCTGCATAATTTCTGATATGGCTACATTGGACATATAATTCAGTCTACAATGGCTATGAAAATAAAATCAATAGGAAATAAATGTCACTTGAGGACAATCTGCTGTCTTCCAGAGCTTTTTTAAGGGATCCATTACATGCCGTACAATCTGTCTGATTGGATAAGGCTAGCAACAGGGTATTACTCATAGTTACAAATATACTAGCTAAACCACTATACTGTAATATGTATATATGCATGGGTTAGGTAAGGACAGATCCTCAATTATCCTATTCTGATTTGTCTGAGCATTTACTGTTTTGCAACTCAGGTGATGTACCCTCCCTGAACTCTTTTCAGGATGCCATAGAAACATTTCCTCACAGTTTTCTTTGACTCATTTTGAGGTAGGCAACTGGCTAAAACAGTGCCCAACACCCCCTGACTACACATGTTTGTGATCTCACATCCAAACAACTACAGAGGCAGGTGGTAATGTATGAACAAGGTTATTTTCCATATATAAAAATGTAGTTTAACACAAAGCAGTAACTCTTATTAACCATTAAGAACTATAATAAAACGTATCCAGTAGAAAGGTAAATATGGTGGTTTCTTAAAAATGGTAATCTGATATCCACTGACATCTTAATAGTTTTAACAGATTGTCCTGCTCTTATAATCAGGGAGTCTGCAGTGAGATATCAAAAGGTTTATTTAAAACAAATTTACAGTAGGCTACCAGCATTCTTAAATATAATATGTCCCTCCCCCAAGTGCTAAGTAGGCCTAATTTGAGCTGTATAGCTCACTACACTTACTGCATATTCTACCCTTTCAAACCCCCACCATTCCCCAACCCCCACCACTCCCAAACCCCCACCACTCCCAAACTCCACCACAACACGATGGCCATTCATAAATGGGCTGTTTACTGGGATGATTTTACAATGAGAACATACATGGGCCGAGTTTTTGGGAGAACCAGAAAAACACCTGCTGCAGTTCAACATGAACCAGAACTAACTAACATTTTCAATTGCAGCCTAATAAAATAAAAAATGGTGTAATCATTTGTGTAGCTTAATGTGTTAGCATCGTGTACTCCACAAAAAAGGTTAGAGATCAGATGGAAAAAGACCGAAATATCAAAAATATGCATGGTTACAAACGTGTGGAAAAGTCATTTGTGTGGAAAGGTTGTTTGCTTTGTATGTTTTGATTGTGCTAATTTGTCTCCTGCATCTACAGTATTCTCGGCAACTATAATCGAGCCTTGATTAAGGGTGGCTTCATGCTCCTACACTGATGGAAATGCACCTTGACAAAATTGCAACCTTGGAGGCCGAACAAACACAAGTCTTTGAAGACAGAACAGCAAAAGACAGATTCTCAAAGGGGCAGAGCAATGGCTGATGCATTGATGATGTGCAAAACCTATTGGCAGAGTCGAGACACTTTGGCATAGTGTTAGAGGGTGAGGGAATAGGGGATTGAATCCCAATCTATGCCCAGCACACCTATGAGTCCTGGAATTCTATTGTCAAGAGGAAAACCACTGAGAGGAACTCTACCTCCAACAGGCAACACCTAAACAATGTAACTAATTAATCGTGTTAAATTAATTGAGTAGTTACAACTGAAACATCTTCAAAATTCAATAGAACTCGAACCATGGTACTAACTCATTTATCAAAAATATCTTATAAATTAATGTTTTTGAGTAGAGTTAACCCTTTAGACCCAAACAAAATTGTAGAATGCTGCTGAAGATTACTGAGAATGCTCTCACACATTTCAATCAAATCACACACATTTCGGACATATCACAAATCTAGATGTAGGAATGTATGTTACCCGCTCTGGTGTGCTCTCCAACTTCCTATATCTGTCCCTCTGCATCCACTTCTCCCTGTTCCTCCTCCTCACCCTCTGATCCCTCCTCTACCTCGGCGAGCGCTGCACACAATTGCCCCCATCAACTTTTTAGGTAGTCTGACAGACAAACCGGATTGTTGGCAAGCTTCATCAACTAGCCAGGGTCGTTTGTTTATGAATGACATTGGTCGAAACAAGAACAAACATCCAACTAGTTTGTTGAAAAGATAAATCTAAAGACTATAATTGTTATCATGACAAGATTGATACAGCAAAATAACATTTTATACAGTGGGGAGAACAAGTATTTGATACACTGCCGATTTTGCAGGTTTTCCTACTTACAAAGCATGTAGAGGTCTGTAATTTCTAGCAAAGGGACACTTCAACTGTGAGACATGGAATCTAAAACAAAAATCCAGAAAATCACATTGTATGATTTTTAAATAACTAATTATCATTTTATTGCATTACACAAGTATTTGATCCACTACCAACCAGTAAGAATTCCGGCTCTCACAGAACTGTTAGTTTTTCTTTAAGAAGCCCTGTTCTCCACTCATTACCTGTATTAAAAGACACCTGTCCACACACTCAATCAAACAGACTCCAACCTCTCCATAACGGCCAAGACCAGAGAGCTGTGTAAGGACATCAGGAATAAAATTGTAGACCTGCACAAGGCTGGGATGGGCTACAGGACAATAGGCAAGCAGCTTGGTGAGAAAACAGCAACTGTTGGCGCAATTATTAGAAAATGGAAGAAGTTCAAGATGACGGTCAATCTCCCTCAGTCTGGGGCTCCATGCAATATCTCACCTTGTGGGGCATCAATGATTATGAGGAAGGTGAGGGATCAGCCCAGAACTACACGGCAGGACCTGGTCAATGACCTGAAGAGAGCTGGGACCACAGTCTCAAGGAAAACCATTAGTAGCACATTACGCCGTCATGGATTAAAATCCTGCAGTGCACGCAAGTTACCAAGTTCCCCCTGCTCAAGCCAGTGCATGTCCAGGCCCGTCTGAAGTTTGCCAATGACCATCTGGATGATCCAGAGGAGGAATGGGAGAAGGTCATGTGGTCTGATGAGACAATAATAGAGCTTTTTGGTTTGAACTCCACTCGCTGTGTTTAGAGGAAGAAGAAGGATGAGTACAACCCCAAGAACACCATCCCAACCGTGAAACATGGAGGTGGGGATGCTTTTCTGCAAAGGGGACAGGACGACTGCACCGTATTGAGGGGAGGATGGATGGGGCCATGTATCGCAAGATCTTGGCCAACAACCTCCTTCCCTCAGTAAGAGCATTGAAGATGGGTCGTGGCTGGGTCTTCCAGCATGACAACGACCCGAAACACACAGCCAGGGCAACTAAGGAGTGGCTCCGTAAGAACCATCTCAAGGTCCTGGAGTGGCCTAGCCAGTCTCCAGACCTGAACCCAAAAAAAAAATCTTTGGAGGGAGCTGAATGTCTGTATTGCCCAGCGACAGCCCCAAAACCTGAAGGATCTGGAGAAGGTCTGTATGGAGGAGTGTGCCTAAATCCCTGCTGCAGTGTGTGCAAACCTGGTCAAGAACTACAGGAAACGTATGATCTCTGTAATTGCAAACAAAGATTTATGTACCAAATATTAAGTTCTGCTTTTCTGATATATCAAATACTTATGTCATGCAATAAAATGCAAATTTAATTACTTAAAAATCATACAATGTGATTTTCTGGATTTCTGTTTTAGTTTCTGTCACTCACAGTTGAAGAGTACCTATGATAAAAATGATTTGTAAGTGGGAAAACCTGCAAAATCAGCAGTGTATCAAATAATTGTTCTCCTCACTGTAGATGGTAAATTAAGGTATGTGGCTCATGTTTCTTAGCACATTATCACGATCAACTGACAGCGTCATGAGCAAAGCACAATGTTACTGACTTCACTCAAGGCTAGCTATTGAAAGTGACAGTTTGTTGCATCGCAAAAGAAGCACGCATTTGCTGCCACACAACTTTTCAAAGTAGCCTCACTGACAAATTGGACTAATTAGCTGGCCAGTTATCTATGGCAAGCAGCTGGGGCAGTTTCCATACATGAATGATATCAGAAGAAACATACATTATGAAACTGAGCAAACAATCATTCAATCTCCACCTTGTCTGTGCTCACCTTTCACGAGAGATCACGAAAAATGTGCTATTGTCATCTAATAGATATTACCAAAGTTTCACAGCATTAAACATATATACACTGTTAAGTTATATAACGCACCTCTACATCATTAACACTTTCATAGAGCAAGGTCATTTGTAACTGTATAACCAAACAACATAAAAAAGGTTTCTTCTAATGTGAAAAGTTACAACTGGTTTGGTGCTTTCATTTTGACTGGTTCTGGGGTCTAAACGGTTACTGTAGGTGAACATGACCATAACTTTCAGTACAATCTAGGTATATCTGTACATCTCAGCACACATGAACATCCTTCTGATGCGTTGTTTGTCATAATGGAAGAGCAAGACATTCCACGCAAGCACTACCAAAGAACTAAAAGAGAAGAACATGGCCATGGCCAACTACTGTACCCCCACTCTACTAGTCCAGCAGTGCGAGTATGGATCAATGTTTGGATATCTTTAGCTGGGGGAACTTCCAGAAATGGGTCTGCTTCCCGCACAACCAGCTCTTTAGCTTTGAAAACGCAGGAACGGGTGAGGCTGTTTAGAGGGACCATGTGTCACACCAGGCATTCAGTGAGCTCTGTCGAGGAAGGCTACATGGCGACGGCAGGCGGTCTCCTCCCAATGCCTCCACAAGGACCTCAGCTAGGAAAGTCGCAGGATGAAGATTCCCCTTAATCAATTTAGGTAGGCACGTGACCTGTAGGTAACAAAGCCTAGAGAGGGTTTCCATGTCTAGTGTTTTGGACTGTAATGCTAGTGCATTCCATTCAAGGTTTGGATAGCGTGTCTCGGTTTCGTCAATTCTTTTTGACCTATATTCAGAAACATTTTCCGGATCAGATATCTGTAGAGTGCGTGGCTTTTCAAGAGCCTCGGATAGCATTGCTCTGTGTTAGTGGTGGGCATGTGCGGCTTCTGCATCAGCAGGAACTGTTATGGCATATTTGCCTCTATTAGTAGATTTTTCACCCGAGCTTCTCTCACTTATACTTACACAGTTTGTGAGACAAAACGATAACTAATGATCTACTTATGCCACCGGAGTTAAGAAAAACATTCTTAATAAATACATATTTTGCCCATGAAAATCATGGTTATTAGACAGAAAATTATTTTTTTTAGCTGGCTGATCATTCAGAACCAAAAATATGCAGGCCTTTTAAGTGTGCAGCTCACAATCTGACATAATGGTGCAAATTATTGAAACTTTACATTAGAGATATTACTACCTGATCCTTTTGGGAGCCAAATCAACCATCTGTTTTAGGTTAACAGAGCAATGAGAGTCAGCTCACCTAAACGACTTGGAATGCATATCACTCCTCTCACATGCAGCATAGAGGTGTGTCATGCGCTGAGAAATTCTTGACTTGACTTCCAATACCACTCAGTCAATTCTTTTTTACATTAAGCATTATATCTAGTTGCTACTTTTAAAAGGGTTTCACGTTTAAGGTGCCTACATAGATTTCTCCATTTTGGTGGCCTGTCGTTGCTGGAGCTGTCCCCTCAAAATGCCCTTGTTAGCCACAGGATCAAATGATGTATTGTAGGATAACCACTGCATAAACAACTATGCCAATGTTCAGAAAGCATTCCAACATAGATTAAATCCCCCATGAATCTTTTCACCTTATCTTTTTTTGTTTAATCTTAAACTGTACATTTGTCTTCACGCTGTCATACTCTGTTGGAAAAGCTGTGAGATTGTTGTTACATTTCAGGACACATTGTAATGCAATAAAACCCCAAAATGTGTACAGAGATCCCATTTAAATAGAGATACCTCAAAGCTGTAGAAACACACCACCTCCCAGAAGTAGCAACTAGATAGATTTCAGGCCCGTGCTCAGACGCTCACGTCACTCGCTCAAACAGCACAGTGGAGACCTTGTGAGGTCCAGCCAATCAGATTTCCCTGACAGGTAAAACCGCCAGCACTGATGAGTTCCTATCAGGTCTTCGTGTGACAGCAAGCTCTACAGATTGCCTTGGGTATCTTTCTGGGTATCTGAGCTTTGTAAACTCTCCACTGTGGGTCATTGCGTAAGATCCTTTGCTCTTCATCCCACCTACCTTATGGGACAAGATTGTATACAGGTAGAATTACACATCGTTCTCACTCATAACGCTGTAAGAAATTATGCCAGATGACACACAGGAAATGTTACAAGGTGTACGCAATGCTGTGATTAAACAGAAGTGGGTTTATCACTGTATTTAATCGTGAATGAAAACCTTTTTTCTTATGTCATGTCCTGGCTATGCCCCTAGCCATCTCTGCACTGGGCTGGGGGCTGTAGTCAGGACTTTACAGAAAGAGATGCTTCTAGGCCTCTAGGAGAACCCCTACTGTCACACGCTGAAGGACTGGCCAGCCCAGCGGCAACCCCGACGGCAACGACGCCACCAATCCGCCATGAGTCAGACCCAATCATTTTTTTGGGGGGGGTTATGGGGTCCTGCAAAGGCCCCCCCGGGTGTGGCTGCCACCCCTGGTGGGGTGGGATAATGAGCCCTTGTCGCTGCTCACGTGGGGTTTGATTGAGGTGCCCTGCAGCCCTGGCAGCAGGAGGTCCCAGAAACGACGGCAGAGGAGGATGGAGAGGGTGGAGAGATACTTTGGCCTCCGACATGGGGGGAAGAGCAACCTGCAGGGGGATTGCCGTACAAACCCCTGGAGGATCAGGCAAGATGGTGGAGGGCGTGGCTGGACCTGCGGTTCCCTGCCATGAGCCTCCAGTGCCCTCTAAATTAAATACAGTATTATGCTGTGAGGGACTTCAGCACTTCCAATAATACAAAAAAGTACATTTATACAGACTGGTCTCAGGGAACATTATGTACGTCTTGGAAAGCTGAACTATCCATTGAAACAATTGTATACCGACCGTTTCACCAATTCAAAAAGGTACACTTACTAGAATGGCACAGATTGTGACACTTGGTTTTGGCCAGGATGATTTGAGAAGTTTAGAACTCCGCTTTCATATACAGAATATCCTTCATATCATCAAGTATTTCAAACGCCACGTGTTAGTCTAACCATTAATTGGAGAACTATTCAGGGAAATGTACATACAATGTCTTGTCATTAAGTTCTCCTCCTATTGGGTAACTCACTGCAATCACATAATCAGATACAACACTATCAACATTGACATCACAACATAATATTATTAATAGCAATCCCCATAGGCAATGAATAAGATACGCATTACCATTCTCCCAAAACAGCAGAAACCATTGCCAGACACTACCATGGATACTAGAACATCATCAAATGACCTATTGATAGCAGATAACTGCTCGCAGACCAAGTATTCATTCCCACATAAACATGGCTGGGTGCCTCGCCAGGGCAAGCAGAAGAAACTCATCTTGATAACTGGGAATAGACCTACTTGGCAACGCCCCCGATAGATTTCGGGTCCCCACCACCCATCAAAGAACTCACAGACCAAGTATTCATTCCCACATATACACTGCTGGGTACTTCATCTTATGATGATGATCCAACTATCTTGAGAATAGACCTACTTGGCAACACCTCCAACAACTCTCTGTAAAACATGTTATGAAAACTTTTTAGCCAATTTAAGTGAGGCTTCATTTATGTTTGCTTCTCATTTCTAGCTGGTGAGTATGGCCAGAACTTGGTGTCCTCATAGTTTAAACGGCTCTGTATATAAAGTAATGTGCACAATATGCAAACTTAAAAAAATAAAAAATTGTCCATCAAAAGACCGTTGGCTGGACCAAAAAGCCTGGCCTAACAATGCCACGGGTCTCTAAGCATGGCAGTTAACACATTGCTTTCAGGTTGTAGCTGTAAATCTGAATATGTTCTCAGTTATTAGCTAAAATAACAGCGTTCTCATTTACAAGGTTTCCTTAGATGCAATGTTTTCAGGGACCAGACACTTTGGCTACAGTTAATAAATACGATACATAAAAAATTGTCACTAAATAGATAATTGAAGAGTTGAAATCAGGCACTTTTTAAGAAAATCGAATTGAAATGCTAGTGAAAAGTAATGTGGGGATCCAAAGAAAAACATTAAGATGCAGGCTTGTAAATGAAGGCTGCCTCACAAATAAATCAAGTAGAAAAAGCCAATGAAAACTCAGCAAAAAAAAGGACATGAATGCTTTCTTGTTGCCATAAAATATTAGATTATGCAAGAATTCCGAGCGGCACTGATGGCCAAGTTATGCCGAGCCATCCCCTCCTTTCGCTAGGTCGTTGCTGCCGGCATGTGCTCTCTGCTGGTCTTGATTGATGACTGCGGACCGTGGTCGACCTTAGCCGGTGAGTACTGACAAGTGACCAACACTGATTAGGAACACTGCCCGATTCTGCTCAACCAAGCAGCGGAAAACCTGTCGTTCCTGAGAGGAACTGGTCAGGAAATTAAGAAATACAGGAAGCATTGCTATGCATTAAAACTGAATATTTTTATCAGTTTGAAAGTATGTAAGTTGACTTACATCATCTTTTGACCGAAAAATATCTATAATACCTTATAGCCTTTATGATTTCAATCCTAAATACAAGCTCAGAGAACAACAACTTCCTTGGGTTGAATCAGTATAAAATGCTCCCAGGATAAACATTGAAAGGTTAATCTTGATAGAGAGATACACGAGACTGCCAATTTGTGATAGACTATACCCTCAATCCCAACTGCCTGCCCTTTTGTCTATGTTTCCTCTCTGGACAACCCTGTCAGATTTAAAAAAATACATATTATTATAAATATTATTATAAACACATTACATATGTCAGATTGCATAACTTTTAAAATGAAAAAGTCAGGAAGTGCATGCACAGTACCAGTCCAAAGTTTGGACACCTATTCATTCAGGGGTATTTCTTTACTGTGATCATTATCCAGTGCTGTATAATAGAAAAGATATCAAAACTTGTAAATAATACACATGGAATCATGTAGTAACCACAACAAGTGTTGAACTAATCAAATACTTTAGATTCTTCAAAGTTGCCACCCTTTACTTTGATGACAGGTTTGCACACTGGGCGTTCTCTCAACCGTTTAGAAAGGAAATATCTCAGGCACTCCAAACAATTTCCCCCCAAAACATATTTGAAACCATAACTTAAAACATTAACCACAGATGTCTTCAGGTTATATGCTTGTGTTAATGCTAGTAGTACAGTAAAAATGGCCCCTTTAAGTTAATCTTCAGACATACATTTTACATCGTCTTGTATTCCATATTTAATGGGGAGAACAATTTAAGAATATTAAAAATACAGTTCATAGATGTCCAACATGGCTGAAGTTCCCTGTGATATTCCAATAATTAAATCTGGTCTAAGGAAGGGAATAAGTCAAAGGCCAAAACGGGGGAGTCATGGGGTTTAGCCTGCTGGAAGTTTACAAGCTATAGAAAATCATGAATAAACATTCAAATATATGTTTCTACAGTTCTGCTTGAAAGTATGTGAACCCTACAGGGATGGTTATTATTATGTAAAAAATATTAAAGTAAACTCACTAAATATTTTAATTGAAGCTGGTTGAGAGAATGCCAAGAGTGTGCAAAGCTGTCATCAAGGCAAAGGGTGGCTGCTTTGAAGCACTTAAAATATAATTGTATTTGTTTAACACTTTTTTGGTTACTACATGATTCCAGTTATTTATCGACAGGATCTGTACACAATTCCTGGAAGCTGAAAACATCCCAGGTCATGCATGGCCAACATACTCACTGGACATGTCACCCATTGAGCATGTTTGGGATACTCTGGATCGGCGTATATGACAGCATGTTCCAGGTCCTGCCATTATCCAGCAACTTCGCACAGTCATTGAAGAGGAGAGGACCAACATTCCACAGGCCACAATCAACAACCTGATCAACTCTATGCAAAGCACTGTCTGAGGCAAATGGTGGTCACACCAGATACTGACTGGTTTTCGGACCCCACCGGACCCCCCAATAGAGTGAAACTGCACATTTTAGAGTGGCCTTTTATTGTGGCCAGCCTAAGGCACACCTGTGCAATAATCATGCTGTCTAATCAGCATCTTGATATGCCGCACCTGTGAGGTGTATCTCAGCAAAGGAGAAGTGCTCACTAACACAAATTTAGACAGATTTGTAAACAAACTTTTGAGAGAAAGAGGTTTTTGTGTACATAGAGAAAGTCTTAGATCTTTGAGTTCAGCTCATGATAAATGGTGGCAAAAACAAAAGTGTTGCGTTTATAATTTTGTTCAGTGTATGTATACAGAGTTGGGGAGTAACGGATTACAAGTTTAAAAAAACAGTAACTGTAATCCCTTACATTGCCAAAAAAAATATTGTAATCGGATTACAGACACTTTTGAAAAAATGTATGATGAAAATTAATAGGTGTGCAAAATAATTACGACACATTGCATGTTTGAGTTTATTTGAATGTTTTAAAAATATTGTTATTTGAACCAAAATAAGAATATATATATATATATATATATATATACATACACACATACTTTTCTACCATCCCTATTGTCCGTTAATCAGGATAAAGGCGTTTCTAAAAAGCCACACATTTAATGACGGCACTATCACTGCCATGAAACTAAAAGAACAAAACTCACATTTTTCTTCTGTACATTCCCAAAAGGTTACTGTAGGATCACAAATCCAGGGTTTCATTTATATTGTGGAATGAATACTTTCTGGAATCGCCCTAGTACTGAATCTAGTCTGATTCTGCTCAATGACAGCCTGTGAGTCAGTTGAGGGATGTGATGGTTGGCCTTTGAGCAGACCTCTTCCCTGAAACACCTTGCTCTTATTGACAACCATAATGATTCAATTTGGTTCAAATACCGCAAAGAAAATATTGTTTTTGTAAAGCTAGTGCAAGTGTACAGAGCAGGGTCTAAACAAAACAAGACGGGGTTTGTGGATGGACATCTTGTATGTTTGCAGTGCAAATGTTAGCTTTAATAATTGGAATAAGTGGGAGCATGCCATATTATTATTTTTCCCTGGATTTTTCTAGTCAATCGGTCCCAGTTGAATAATTGCTCATTGGGGACATGTTAAATGGAGAGAATTTGAGTGAGAGAGTCTCTGCATGCTGATCTTTTTATACTATACTTGTGTGTATTAATAGCCTTTTATGTGTGTGTATATGTAAAGGCAGTAAACCTAATTTATTATTTTTGTCACTAGAGGGGTTTGACTGAAAAACATATTTCACTTCCTTTGCTCATGTCACCGTAGTTTTCTGTGGTCCATGGTTGATTTAAGGTGTGTAAGATGCTAGTTATTCCTCTATCCCTTGCTGTTCTTTACTTACATAATGATCCCTATTCAGTTTTCAGGTAATCCTGTTGCCTGGAGCCTCCTAACGTTTGTCTGCTTGTGTATGCAATAATAAAAAAAAAATGTATCCCCATAAAACCTAATACCAATAGCAATAGCAAACCTGATATTGGAAATTTAGTATATTATCACTTTCATAACACACATGCAAACAATAATCCATTAACACACAGCAGCAATGGCAACTTAAATAGGGTGTCCATTCGAGTGATGAGACTGAGGTGTATGTGTGCATGTGCATGTGCAGTCAAGTGTGTGTGTGTGTGTGTGTCACAGTCATTGTACTCATGCCGCCGGTTAGGACTCGTCTGGAGCGCCAGGGTGGGCGGGGCACTGCCAAGGCAGGTGGAGCAGGCGTTTCAATGATAGGCCCAACAGAATTTGTAACCTCTGTCAATAACAATGATGGTTCATGAACTTTGTATGGGAATACTTGAGAAAGTGTACCCAGTCTTTAAAACTAAAATGGCCGAAGATGAATTAGCTTCTGGATGGTATAGTTTTCTTCATTATAAACCAGGTGTTTTAAGCCCTGAATGCCGATTGGGTGAAAGCCTTGGCATATAAGACTTTACACCAAAGTTATGACTTAAAATGGGGTTTGGGGAGTATGGCTGAAATATCATGGCTAGGGGTTTTACCCAGGCTCTCTGTGTTGTGTCGTACATAACAACAGCTCCTAGCCATGTCAGTTGATATGAGCGAAGACTGATGATTGGCTGAAGTTGTGGTATGTGAGGAAGTGTACCACAGATATGTACTTTTTTTATTGCTTTGGCTGCTGGTTCATAATTGCAATTAGGTACCTCAGGAGTTTGTGATATGATTAATATAGCATTGGTTAGTTCTGTATACATGAGAACAATGCTTAGACATGGTATATTGACTTGTTAATAAGTGATAAGATGATTGCCTGTGTTTATTTGTATTGTTGAAAGAACGTTTTAATGAGTCTCTCTGCACACTGGGAAAATGTGAATGTGTTCACACATTTGTATTCACATGTTCCTACTGTACTTAAAGGGAGGTTGGGAACGGCTTGAGTACTGAGTTATTTGCATTGTTAAACAAAAATCCCCATTCCTCATTTTTCTTTGGCAGACAGTGTGTCTGTGTGGGTAAGTGTAAATGAAACATTCCGTGTTGGGTTCAGGTTCAGGTTTCTCTTGATTCATCGTCAGTCATTGTATAAAGCTTGCTCTCTACCATGAAGTAGCCCATTCTTCTGTCATGGCGAGCCTGGCAGTAAATTCCCAGGGCCCTCGTTGTTGAAAGCTCAATATAAGCCCCCTCACCCCCCAGTCCTGTCTATCTTCGCCAACTTCTGCAGCAGCGGACCACAATTCACTCTGACGCCTCTGCAGTCTGGGCAACTGTGGCTTGTGTGACCGTGAGTGCCTTGCGTAGAATATAATAGTCTCAGCTGACTCTCATTTCAATAATAACATTACACACTTTGCCATTGATTGAGAACAAGTATCTTTGTGCCCTGTTGAAGATGCTCTGTTCTGAAGTTTACTCCATGTCATGTCAAGTTTTTTTTTTGACACCCTTTCCTTGCAGATTCTATGAACATCAAAATGCATGCACACTTTCTGCCTCGGGTCAGCAGGTGTTTATGTGGCTCGTATTCCATAACGCATGGCAGAGGTGTGAAAAGCTCCTGTTGGGAGCCCAAGGGCAACCATGGCTCTCCAATCTAAATAGGTGACTGATGGAAAAGCAAACATGGTTATAACCATGGCCCGCTAGCAGAAGTGTAGAAAGATTAGCATGCAGGTACTAAAACCCGGATTTTGGACGTACTTTCCGAACCAGAGCCATAGTCAACCAATATTTTTAGCAGTGCTAAAGGAAGATGGATGTGAAAGAATGAAGGTGGAGAATGGTAGAATGAGGTCAGATTATATTTGGGAATTAATAAATGTGATGAATTAATAAATATAAAAGTGAGAACTCTCACTTTTACTTTTATGTGTAGAGGTTGCAGGAGTAGAGGACACAGACATAGATAGGCCAGTTTTGTTTAAAGGACATTACATACATTTTCTTCCCCAGTAAGAAGTCTGTAGACAAATGTCTAAATTATATGAAAAAGTTAGTGCATCAAGGAACCCTGTCTAGATCCTATTGGCTGATTTGTCTTCTCAACACTACAGTAATCGGAAGAGAACTCAACAAAAGAATATGGCTTCACTGGTGGTAACTTTGGGGCAAAAAATTCAGCAACTTTAAGCTGCTGAGTAAAAAGTCCTCTCAACTCACATGATTTTACAGACACAATGTATTTTTCATAGTTTTTAACAATGAAATGATTAACAATCATTAATCTTGCTGTACAGCAACAAAATTCTAAAGATTTCACTGAATAAAACCATTGAGAGGATTTCAACTGGTATAACATTGGATAGTAACAAATGCTAGCAAAATGCACACTCAATCTTGAACAGACCCAAAGTTCAATGAGCCATCATAACACAGATCAATAATGCACAATATTTCTTCTGAGTAGAGTAAGACATCAATAGTGTCTATGCAAGACTAATTCTCTGGTTCATTGCTGCCAAATAATGAGGGGGAGTAATCGTAACCATGACCTATTTTCATTAATAACATAATGGACCCACAATTCATTCAGCAACCAATGCATACATTAAGTATGTTTTAATCAAGCTATATAAATACCCAGTATATATTTTTTCAAACCATAAATATGCTTCCATAAGATTTCCATTGTGGACCCAATAATACTAACAACAGATACATTTTCTTGCCTTCTGACACTTCTGATATGAAATTGAGAAAGGAGCGATTTCAATATGTCTGAGGATTTGAAGAGTTGGGCGTTTCTTTGTTGTTCACTGCTGTCTTGCTGTATTACTCGTTCATTTTGTGGCCCTCAACTACTGTCTGGTTTCCACTAGATTTCATAGCCAAATAATCAGTTTGTTTCTCCCAGAATGTCTACCCAATATGCAAGCTAGGTCAATGCACTAGGCTGCTTTCAAAACAAATCTTCCCTTCCAGACTTGCCATTTTAAAGTCCTAACCTGGAGAATCAATCTTGATTGTTTACTTTCAGATTCATCCACCATTTACAATGATTCATTACATAATTTAGTGCTTGTTTGCTTAGAATGAGTGAGGGTGTAGATGTTTATGCAATCAGTAAATCAGCAACATTTCAAATGGCCGCTTACCCCAGTTTCCAGATGGCAAGATAACTGAGCCAGAACTTCAAAACACTTTCCCATTTGCCTTATTCTAAAATTGATTACGTAGATTTTTTGCAAATAGACAACATTTTCACATTAATACAGAACATCTTCAGAACGTTCAATCTGACACTCAAAGCTGAACTCAAATGCACCCTTTTTCCATTGTTTCTACAACTTGATTGTAAATTCAATTGACTGGACATGACACACATGTCTATATATAGTTCCACAGCTGACACTACATGTAAGAGCAAAAGCCTAGCCATGAGGTTGAATGAATTGTCTGTAGAGCTTGAATACAACATTGTGTTGAGGCACAGATACGGGGAGGTGTAGCAAATTTCTGCATCATCATCTTAAATGGAAGTTTGGAACCACCACCACTCTTCCAAGAGCTGGCCACTTGGCAGAACACAGGAGAAGGGCTTTGGTCAGGGAGGTCACCAAGAACCCAATGGTAACTTGGACAGAGCTCCAGAGTTCTTCTGGGGAGATGGGAGAATCTTCCAGAAGGACAACCGTCTCTGTAGCACTCCACCAATCAGGCATTTATGACACTTGGAGCCAAAAGGCACCTAAAGGACTCAGACCATGAAGAATAAGATTCTCTGTTCTGATTAAACCAAGATTGAACTCTTAAGTGTCACAAATGGAGAAAACTAAGCAGTGTTCAACACCTGGCCAATACCACCTCTACAGTGAAGCATTGTGGTGGCAGCATAATGCTGTGGTGATGTTTTTCAGTGAGCTCAGAGGGACTGGGAGGCTAGTCAGGATTAAGGGAAAGATGAATGGAGCAAAGACAGATCTCCAGAGCAATCAGGACCTCAGAATTTAGAAAAAGTTCACCTTCCAACAGGACACTGCTCTATGGATCCTAGCCAAGACAAAATAGAAATGGCTTTGCGACAAGTCTCTGAATATCTTTGAGTTATCCAGCCAGAGCCCAGATTTGAACCCAATCAAACATTTCTGAAGAGAACTGAAAATGGCTTTACCGCTAAATTCCCCAACCGAACCAGACAGAGTTTGAGAGGATCAACAGAGATTAATGGGAGAAGCTCCCCAAATACATGTGCGCAAAGCTTGTAGAGTCATACCCAAGAATACTCAAGGACATAATTGCTGTCAAAGGTGATTCAACAAAGTACTTAGTATTAGTGTTCTGAATACATACGTATGTAACTGTGATATTTCCGTTTTCCAAGTTCAGTTTTTGCATGGTAATTAAGAGGTGTTTTGTTTAGTTAAATCAGGAAATAAATACATTAAAAATAAGGCAGTAACAAAAAAATGTGGAAAAGGTGAAGGGGTCTGAATACTTTCTGAATGCACTGTATTATGTAAGAAAATGAATCAGCATTTTATTTGTACCTCTTTTAACTGACAGAAATGTTTGCAATGAAACAGTTCCTCTATTTTTATAGATTTAGCTGATGTTGACTTCCAACTTAGCTGTCTAATTCAGTTTGTAGAGCATGGAGCTGACAATGCCAGGATTTGTGGTTTGATTCCCACAAGAGGTCAGTATAAAAACAGAGGAATGGAAATATGTTTAATTAGTCATGTACTGTATATAAGTTAAAAGCATCTGCTAAATTATTGAAATGAAACGATGGCCTAGTTTCTTATGCAATCCCTAGAACCATGGGTCACTAGAAGTTATTAGTCTATGAATGATTAAAATTGACTAGAAACAGCACTACCCATTCTGGAACAATAGGAATTGATACACGTTTTGATATAGTTACATATTCATGGATTCCAAAGAAAAACGGTGTGCCTTGCAAATCCATTGATGCATAAAGGCATAGTCACGTCCAGGCAGGCTTGCCCTGCCTGTGATACCCAACATCATCTCTCCCTGATTTGAAGTACGGACAACTGTTCATTATTGCCTTCACCTGTGTTCCTGATCACTGTCTCGAGTTAAGTTATTTCTTCCCTAATGTGTCTTGTCAATCATTGTGTGGATTTTGTCCCTTTGTAAAAAATGTTCTGTTATCATGTCCATGTCCTGTTATATTTTTCATTTTTCCACTTTAGTCCCTCTGCCGTCCCTGTTCAAGGCATTGTGTCAAATGATGTCCAGTCACTAAACAGAGCAGAAGCTGACTTTATCCCTTTTTTGTGGTATTGTTTTTGCCTTGATTAACTAAAAATTATTTGAGAAGAACTATTCATAAATAATAAAACTCAATAAATCTGATGCCATAATTTTCTTAAGGATGTTCGCACTATAACATGTCACGCTGTGCTCTGAGTCGTTATACAACTATAAATCCTAAAGTAGTAGCTGTTCATGGAAATATCTATCCAAATATATTATATTGTATCCACCCATAAGCAGGGATACCAAGTTTAATACAAGAAGTATACAAGTTCAATAACTGTTCACACTGAGGCTGGTGCAAGTTGGCTGAGCATGGTGGATGAATGGCATGTTGCTACATAGGTGCTATGAAGCTCAAATGTGGATGTTGGCTGGAGAATGCCGTTTCTTCAAGAGCGTATGTTCCGAAGAATACTTCCTGGTTAAGTGAGCAGTGTGATTAGAAACAGAATGGCTTGGTGAAACGTATTCAGTTGCACCACTGAGAGCCCTCTGTATGAGGGCAGTGAAATCAGAGGTGCACATATCTCAAATTGCTGTACCGATCTTCCGTTCACCGCATTCTGTCGACACAGAATATATATTATATAGTACATATCATCCCATCTCTTCCATATATCATGTACATTTTTATCCAAGTACTGCAGGCTTATCTAATTAGACATCTACGTAAAACATCAAAAATTCAAAATAAATATAAAAAAAAGCACATCCTGTAAAAACAATGTCCCCTCAGAAGTCTTCTGTGCCATTGTCCATGAATTGTGAACTATAGTCATGGCGTCTTTGTTTCTTTCTAAAATGGTCAATCCAAATGTCACTTATTCGGCCTTGTGAGTTGAATGCCATTCCTAGTTCCCTTACAGTTCATCGGTTCAAACAGGTTTCATTTTTCCCCCAAAATGTCATGGTTCCCCTCTGACTGGTTGATTGCGCTAAGCCTTTGATAGAGATGGTGGTGGAGGACCATGGATGGCTAGGGTCTTTGTGGTGTTGGGGGAGGGGCTTGGCGGGTTATGACGGGAGGAGGGATGATGGGTGGTTATGGGTCGGGGTGTCAGTGGCTGCCCAGGACTTGCTTTGAAAGGATGTGACTGAATCCCTAGCCAAAAAAACCCTGAAAGAACTGCTTTGTGCAAAATTATTAAGGCATGATGTTTCCACTATCGCCTTTCCAAATTTGTAATAACATGCTTTGCCATTTGTTGACGTCCCCATCCAGTTTTAAAAGATGTTTTTAACACCTGACAACAATTTAATGCATGCCTGTGAATCACAGCGTTAGTAGGGACCAACAGTGTGATTTTGTATGCAGACATAGACAAGTTTTCCTAGCAAAGAGCTGTTACATTCAGGATATCGGGTCTTCGCCAGATCAGTAGGTCCTGACACAGACATTCAAAATGAAAACCATTTAAGCAGTCCTCCATTTATGCAACAAGAGTCTCTTTCAAGAGGTTTTCACCATGGATTACAGCAGCTGACTTCTTGCTGAGTATGAACAATGTGACCATAAGGCCATCATAATTTGTTGCTTTGCTGGATTTTGCAGATCAAATAATATGCTTGGACCAATGGCCTGTGGGATATTTCTGTAAAGACAGGCGCCATAAACAGCTCACACTGATGTATATTACATTGAATGTGTCATAAGCGCGATACTATCGAATCCTAAGAATTTACAGTATCGAATATCCAGTATATACTCATCCAGTATACTTACTTCATAAGTAATACATGGTGTTTACTATCTTGCAGAGTAACCATAAACTGCACGTTCTGGTGCCTAAGGGAACTTAAATGTTTTCAAACAAATTAACCTTTTGTTTGTTCATTGTGATTGCTTTTGTGTATTTCATATCTGCCTGTTAGTATATTTATTTATTTAGCTCTGATAAAGGGTTCAACTGTAAAAGAGGCCTAGTTCTCAGGTTAATTTGAGACCTAATCGCAACCCTGTACAAATAAAATTCAAAAAATGGTACTGTTAAAAATGTAAAAACATATCAAAGTATAAATACAGTTAAGTGGACAAACTAAAGGGTAGGGGAATATGGTTTAGAGAAATGCACGTTTCAAGGAGCGGGATGTTAAGTGAGTTGGTCTGATGGGAATGTGTGATGTCATTGGCCTCCCTCCTTGATTACAGGGAACAACAGAGAAGAAATAGAGAACAGAGGCTTATTCAGATTGCAAATACATTTTAATTTACACAATATGTACATGTATTCAATTTAAAATACCAAAGGAATATGGTGCAAAGTTCTACTCTAGGTTTAGGGTTTAGCAAAGGACATTTACCATACATTTGGGCCTGGTATAGGAAAACAAAGGATGCATTTACTGTGGATTGCATAAGTATTCACCCCCAACAATTTGCACATTTTGTAGTGTTATAATCTGGCACTAAATCTGATTTAAATGAGATTGTTTCCATCATTGATCTAGTTAATCAAGTCTAACAATGTATATTTTGTTAGACAATATTGTCTTTTTTATTATTTACAAATGTAAAACAAAATAGCCATGATTGCATCTGGTTTCTATGATACACTTAAATAAGATGTGGTGCTGCAAATTTCCATTAGAAGTCACATATGTAGTTGAATAGAGACCACCTGGGTGAAATTATTTCCATGATCTTAGATTAAATACACCTGTTTTTTGGAAGGGCTGAGAGAAGGTGGAGAAGATCCAAACAACTAGACCATGAAGCGTTCAAAACAAATCCAGGAGAAAGTTCTGGAAATGCATCTGGGTTGGGCTATAAAAAATGCTTAAACTTTGAACATCCTCTAATTAAATCCATTATTATAACAAAGTAGGAATATTGCACAATCATGGCTTTTCATGCCTCCCTCTCAGTGCTCAAGTCCTGATCCAGCTCCACATTGAGTTAAAATGACGTTTTACCCAGTATACAATTACTACTTGTCCTGTCTCATTTGCCACACAATGCTTAGACATTGACTAATGGCTCTGGTATCAAGGGTGTATTAATTTCATTAAGCAAGACTGGAAATAAACAAATTGAATTTGTTCAATGAGAATTCGATTTTACAGCGAAGTCAGTAATTGGTGGAATTAATTACACCCCGAGACTAGATTGTTACTGAAGTGAACAAGATGTATGTAGCCTAAATAGGTCTTGAACCTCCTGCTTAAGCAAGCAGTGTGATAAGAATAAGGATGGCATCAACAGGGGCGGATATTATCTTTCAAAACTAGACCATGGAAACTAAAGAGCTTTCAAAACAGGTCTGGAAGAAAGAACTGGAAAATCAACTGGATTGGGCTATAGAAAATGCTTAAACTTTCAACAACCCCTAGCTAAATCCATTATTGTTATTATTCTTATCTCCCATCCTCCCAATATTCTACCTGACTTGCCATATCAAAGATATAGGCAAATAATAGTGATTCCCCAAGTAATTTAAAGAGGTTTCATCTACCATGATAAATAGAAGCTTGTTATTAGGCTGCAACAATTTGGACCTACAGTTACAAGGCCTGGCTGCTAGTTGCTGTTGAACCTGGATCATCAATGTCTCCCTCCCTTTCCCAATGCTGCTGTTGTTGCAATGTTAGGTATATAATTCTTCTCATGCTGCTGCTGCTCAATTACTTTACTAAAGACGTTTGTCAAGGGCACATTACATTAAGCTGTGTCACTTATTGTGTTTCTTTCCTCTTCTGAGTGGCAGACATTCGACAAGCCAACAAGTGCTCAGCAACACTTATTTTTGGTAACGTATACAGATGCATCTCCGAAGATTAGAATATCGTGAAAAAGTTTTCTTCCGTAATTCAAATCAAAGTCAATTTATTTTCAATCTTGATGATTACGGCTTACAGCTCAGGGAAATCAAAAATCCAGAATCTCAAAATATTAGAATAAAAAATTTACATTACAGAAATGTCAACCAGAGGAGAGCTCTAATGAGCTAATTAACTCCCCGAGCCTTCAGTACACAATACCACAATCATGGGGAAGACAGTTGTCCAGAAGACACTCATTGACACCCTCCATGAGGAGGGTAAGCCACAGAAGGTCATTGCTGAAAGGTCTGGCTTTTTGCAGAGTGCTGTATCAAAGCATATTCAACGTTGACTGGAAGGGAAAAGTGTGGTAAGAAAAGTTGCACAAGTAACAGGGAAGACCGAATCCTTGAGAGGATTGTCAAGGAAAGCCGATTCAAGAACTTGGGGGAGCTTCACAAGGAGTGGACTGAGGCTGAAGTCAGTGCAACAAGTATTTTGTGCATTTCATTTAAAAATCAAGGTCCCAGAGTCTGGAGGAAGAGTCGAGAGGCACAGGTTCCAAGTCCACCCACCAGGAAATTTTAGAGCACTTCATGCTTCCATCTGCTAACAAGAATAATGGAGATGAATAATGGAGATGATTTCCTTTTCCAGCAAAACTTGACACCTGCTCACAGAGCTAAATGACTGGTAACTGGTTTGCTGCCCATGGTATTACTGTGCTTGATTGGCCAGGTAACTCGTCTGACCTGAACCCCATAGATGGGGTATTGTCAAGCGGAAAATGAGATACACCAGACCCAACAACACAGACAAGCTGAAGGCAACTATCAAAGCAACCTGGGCTTCCATAACACCTCAGCAGTGCCACAGGCAAATTGCCTTCATGCCACGACGCATTGATGCAGCAATTGGTGCAAAAGGAGCCCCGACCAAGTATTGAGTGCATAAATTAACATACTTAGGAAACCTTTGCAGGTGTCTTGGGTTTATTGGCTGATTAGAAAACCAAGGAAGGAAAAGTGGTGTACTGGCAACAGGGTCATGGGCGGCCAAGGCTCATTGATGCATGTGGGGAGTGAACGCTGGCCCGTGTAGTCTGGTCCAAAAGACTGTAGCTCACATGAATCACATGAATCACGTTTTCTTTTACATTACGTGGATGGCCAGGTGCGTGTGCGTTGCTTACCTGGATAACACATGGCACAAGAATGCACTATGGGAAGGAGGCAAGCTGGTGTAGGCAGTGTGATGCTTTGGGCAATGTTCTGCTGGGAAACCTTGGGTCTTGCCATTCATGTGGATGTTACGTTGACATGTTCTACTTGAGCATTGTTGCAGACCTTTCATGGCAACTGTATTCCCTGATGGCATTGGCCTCTTCCAACAGGATAATGTGCCCTGTCACAAAGAAAAAATGGTTCAGGAATGGTTTGAGGAACACAACAACTAGTTCAAATTGTTGACTTGGCCTCCAAATTCCCGAGATCTTAATGCAATCGGGCATCTATGGGATGTCCTGGACAAACAAGGCTGATCCATGGAGTCCCTGTCACAAACAGGGTGGTGTAGTGCAGTGTTGCATGGACAAGGAACCAGGTGCAGGCAGGGGTAGTCGGTGTTGATACTTTAATTATAAGAAATAAACAAAACACCGAGCACAAAACACACAAAGCAAAGGGCTGACTAAAGCAGCAAAAACGACGATATGAAATGACACAAGTACTTACAATAACGGCAACACACATGACATCCAAACATGACAAGAACAATGAGCCACAATGTGGGGAGCAGAGGGGAAACATATATACACATACAAACGAGCTAGATTGGGACCTGGTGTGGAAGATTGGAAACATGTGACAGTCCGGGATGTGTTCGTGAGATATGGGAACTTGTGAAAACATGGCACGGTGGCGCTGCTGCTCACCGCACCATGACAGTACCCCCCCCCAAAGGCCCGGCCACCGGACGGGCCAAGACAAACCCCAGCCCAAGGGAGGGGGGGCGGGGCAGTGCAGTACCCCCATCGGCACAAACCCGCCGAGGGGGCGGAACAGCCGCGACTAACCAGGGTGGCGGAGCCGTCGGGACAGGCCGGGGAGGCAGAACCGGCTGAAGATCAGGAGCCGGCAGAGGGTCAGGGGCCGGGAGCGCCGACGGAGGGTCGGTAGCCGGCGGAGGGTCAGAGGCCGGGAGAGCCGACGGAGGGTCGGTAGCCGGCGGAGGGTCAGAGGCCGGGAGAGCCGACGGAGGGTCGGTAGCCGGCGGAGGGTCAGAGGCCGGGAGAGCCGACGGAGGGTCGGTAGCCGGCGGAGGGTCAGAGGCCGGGAGAGCCGACGGAGGGTCGGTAGCCGGCGGAGGGTCAGAGGCCGGGAGAGCCGACGGAGGGTCGGTAGCCGGAAGAGCCGACGAAGGGTCGGTAGCCGGAAGAGCCGAAGGAGGGTCGGTAGCCGGAAGAGCCGAAGGAGGGTCGGTAGCCGGAAGAGCCGAAGGAGGGTCGGTAGCCGGAAGAGGGTCAGAGGCCGGGAGAGCCGACGGAGGGTCGGTAGCCGGAAGAGCCGAAGGAGGGTCGGTAGCCGGAAGAGCCGAAGGAGGGTCGGTAGCCGGAAGAGCCGAAGGAGGGTCGGTAGCCGGAAGAGCCGAAGGAGGGTCGGTAGCCGGAAGAGCCGAAGGAGGGTCGGTAGCCGGAAGAGCCGAAGGAGGGTCGGTAGCCGGAAGAGCCGACGGTGGGTCGGTAGCCGGAAGAGCCGACGGTGGGTCGGTAGCCGGAAGAGCCGACGGTGGGTCGGTAGCCGGAAGAGCCGAAGGAGGGGCCGGGGCGGCCGGGACAGGAGAGGGCGCCGGGGCGGCCGGGACAGGAAGGGGCGCCGGGGCGGCCGGGACAGGAAGGGGCGCCGGGGCGGCCGGGACAGGAAGGGGCGCCGGGGCGGCCGGGACAGGAAGGGGCGCCGGGGCGGCCGGGACAGGAAGGGGCGCCGGGGCGGCCGGGACAGGAAGGGGCGCCGGGGCGGCCGGGACAGGAAGGGGCGCCGGGGCGGCCGGGACAGAAAGGGGCGCCGGGGCGGCCGGGACAGAAAGGGGCGCCGGGGCGGCCGGGACAGAAAGGGGCGCCGGGGCGGCCGGGACAGAAAGGGGCGCCGGGGCGGCCGGGACAGGAGAGGGCGCCGGGGCGGCCGGGACAGGAGAGGGCGCCGGGGCGGCCGGGACAGGAGAGGGAGCCGGGGCGGCCGGGACAGGAGAGGGCGGTGGCAGCCAAACCCCGGCAAGCTCAGGCGGTGCAGGCCACTCCTCCTCGGCAAGCTCAGGCGGTGCAGGCCACTCCTCCTCGGCAAGCTCAGGCGGTGCAGGCCACTCCTCCTCGGCAAGCTCAGGCGGTGCAGGCCACTCCTCCTCGGCAAGCTCAGGCGGTGCAGGCCACTCCTCCTCGGCAAGCTCAGGCGGTGCAGGCCACTCCTCCTCGGCAAGCTCAGGCGGTGCAGGCCACTCCTCCTCGGCAAGCTCAGGCGGTGCAGGCCACTCCTCCTCGGCAAGCTCAGGCGGTGCAGGCTGCTGCCACTGGCAGGAAGGAGGCGCTGGCTGCTGCTCCAATGCAGCAGGGGGCGCTGACTGCCGCTGCTGGCAGGTAGGAAGCGCTGGCTGCTGCTCCAATGCAGCAGGGGGCGCTGACTGCCGCTGCTGGCAGGTAGGAGGCGCTGGCTGCTGCGCCAATGCAGCAGGGGGCAATCGGCGCCGTGGCGCAGGGACAGGGGCGGCGGAAGGCCGCGGAGCAGGAAGCGGTGTGCGCCTAATTGCCAGCCTACAGCCTGGCCAGCCTGCACGGGGTCGAGGAGGCCCCGAACATAGAGGGGGCGCCGTCGGGGCTTCCCTCGGGCACCCACTCAGCCCCCCCCTAAAATTTTCCTGGGGGGACCTCGGGCTGAGCTTTGGGCACCTTGCCCTCTTCTGTGCTTTCCCAGACGAAGGGAAGACGTCCCTCCGCAGACGGAATGGGTACCGGGCCAGCAGCTCCTTCGTGCTGGTGATGGCCCGTTGTCTGCACGCCTCCGCGAGTACACGCTCGACACGCTCCACCGTAAAGGGAGCTTCCCGCTCCATGTCTCGGTAGAGGAACGTGCCGAGCATGCATGAGAGGAGGCGGCGATTCCATAGGTGGTCCTCCTCCGTCATAGCCTGCGGGTTCCAGATTAGGTGGCTCATTCTGTCACAAACAGGGTGGTGTAGTGCAGTGTTGCATGGACAAGGAACCAGGTGCAGGCAGGGGTAGTCGGTGTTGATACTTTAATTATAAGAAATAAACAAAACACCGAGCACAAAACACACAAAGCAAAGGGCTGACTAAAGCAGCAAAAACGACGATATGAAATGACACAAGTACTTACAATAACGGCAACACACATGACATCCAAACATGACAAGAACAATGAGCCACAATGTGGGGAGCAGAGGGGAAACATATATACACATACAAACGAGCTAGATTGGGACCTGGTGTGGAAGATTGGAAACATGTGACAGTCCGGGATGTGTTCGTGAGATATGGGAACTTGTGAAAACATGGCACGGTGGCGCTGCTGCTCACCGCACCATGACAGTCCCCACCTTGCAACTTACAGGACTTAAAGGATTTGCTGCTAACGTCTTGGTGCCAGATACCACAGCACACCTTCATAGGTCTAGTGGAGTCCATGCCTCAACGGGTCAGGGCTGTTTTGGCTCCAAAAAGGGGACCTACAAAATATTAGTCAGGTGTTCATAATGTTATGGCTGATCGGTCTATACTCATAACCCATACATATACATTGTCTCTCAAAAGTACCATCCCCACCACCAGGACTTAGTCACACATGATCTGCCACTAATCAACCCAAAAATGTCCAAACTGTCAAAGTGAAAAAAACTATTATTAAGTGTTTTGTATAATGCCAAGATGTTATATGTTATATCTATGTTATATAATGTTATATCTTGCATGAATTTTTTGTGTGTAAAATTTAGTAATAAAACCTTATGAAAGACTGGTATATCAGGTCATTCTTCTTCTTATTACACTTCTTGCTCAAGTTACCCAGAATCAACCATCAGGCAGTTCCATTTCACCCCTGCATTGTATGCATAGCAGTCAATACAAAGCTAAAATTGTCATATATGTTTTACGTATATATTTTTGATACGTGAAATGTTTGGCTCCCCAGCTAGGGGTTTCATTCAATGTGCTTCAGAAAATCTTTGACAGTGTTAAATCAGGAACCATGTGCTTCCTTTTTAACCTTCTTTTAAATAAATTACCCAGGGAAATACTGGCTACTGGTTATTCACCATCATTTCCACCATCTTTATGATGCATTCTTATTAAGAGGGAGCACTGATCTAGGGCCCCTTTGACTTTTCAAATCATGAAAAATAAGATGAGGGACCATGTCAATCTTCTGAAAGTAGGATCATATTGGGTGCATTTATTTAAAACTGTACATAGATTGTTAATAAATTAGGAGGATAATAAAAGTTTTCAGCATTTTCAAAGGGAGTCATTTAATACAAGCTGTGTTTTAGATGTGCTTATGTTGGGTGTAGCGTTAACAACAACCTCACATTTTAAATATTGTTTCATCTAATTTAAAAGGACAAAACTTAAGACTGGAAAATGGAAATTTACCGGCATTGTGGCCGGTAAATAACTGGAGCTGAAGTATTTGACAGGGAGACACATTGTCTTAAACGTGTTTGGAGCCATCACTTAGTAATTAGGCAGACGTGGGGGGGAGTCGAAACAGTTCTGCCAAGCCTGACTGTTGCTCTTCCAGGGAAAGTACAAAGTCCTGCCTGGTGGTCTACAGGCAGACGTGCCTATATGATCTCCCCCAAACACTGTGGATGGTGATCTACAGGGACACACCTGCTAGTCAACACAATTCTTATTGTTGCGGCAGCCAACAGAAAATCCATCCTGTATCATTGAAGACTAGAAGGCACCACAGGTAAAAGCTAGCTGTCCTCTTCCCAAACCTGCATCTTCAGGTTATTTGGAATGAATAACCATGATGAATCATCATTTAGCAGGCTTGCTATTCTGTTGTAATATTTAGATTAGATTGATTCATTTTTGGGGGGGTTGATAGGATAATAAATAGAATATATAGATGAGAGATTCACTGGGAAACACAGGAAGGAAAGAGACTGAATTTTTTACCTGGTTGCCAGGAGTATTTTCCTGCTGTCTTTAACATGCACTGAAACCACAAACAAATATATCAGTTGAATGTCTCTTAAACTGTCTTTCATTTTGCCCTCTATATGAAATTTTGAAGGCCATTCAAATGTTTTTACCACTCATTGCTGATTAGAAGTTTATCTGACTTTATTGCACTTTATTGCAATTCTCCTTGTTTATATTCGAAACATTGTGATTTCTTATTCTGTTATTTCTGTTATTATTTTGTTTTCAAATATATTAAAAAAAAAGGTTTTTGCTTTGTCATTATGGCCTATTGTGGATTGATGAGCAATTTTTTTTTAAATACATTTTACAATAAAGTGGTAACAAGTGAAAAAGTGAAGGGCTCTGAATACTTTCTGAATTTCACTATAAGACAAGGATCCACATTGTACCTCCAGGCAGTTGACACCTTAACATTATATTAGGTATCTTTGAAAAGGCGACGCTCCATCTTTCCTCCTCCACATTTATTGGATAATTTAAACAGTGCAGAAGAGAACCTCCCCAGACCAGTGGGTGGGGTTAGTTGCTTTTTCTGTTTAGGTTTATTTGTTATGTCTAGTAGGTCTATTAAACAATTATTGAAAGATTAGGATATTGGAAGTTTTATGGTACTGTAGTCCTTGCTTAAGCAAGTCATGTTCTTATGAAGTTAAAGCGGTAATTATTGGAAACATTTATTAAGTGTGGAATTAGAAAATCACCTCTTCAATGATAGATTATTTGATGATGGTTAGTGGTTTTGAAACAGCAGCATCTGAATTATCAGATTTATTTTATGGGCATCTTATAAAATATTATTATGCAACCTTTGGAGGTGTAGGTGCAGAGGGATGTTAGGCATGTGGCTAAATGCTAAGTATAATTAGTTTTGGTGGAGATACAGTCTTAATATATGATCCAGATGAGCAGGTGTCTGATTATGGAACATACGTTCGTTAACAAACACAATTGTGACTTGATAACAGTAACATGTATTTCTAGTCTGATTTCAGATGTTCATCTGTAGAAAGAGTCAATTAAGTCCACATAAAAAATAGCTCTTACACTCTAAATAGGAAAGGTTCTTGGAGGGTCCTTTAGGAAAAAATTTAAAAAACATTTTGGTGTAGATTATGAACAAGCAGGTTGGTCAAATGGTTCTTTGAGTAGAAAGGTATATTGTTATTTGTAATACATTTTGATATTTTTCCTTAAAGAACTTATAGTTCCCCCACAGTTTCAAAGTTAAAGATACTCCCAATGCGTATGCTTTTTAAAGTAAATAACAGCAAGCACAAGCAAAGAAATTTCACTAATCCGTCAATTGACATTAATGTACTAAACAATATTTTTTATTTTTTCTCCAAGAAGACTGAATTCTTTGGTTAGGGTTTGGTTTCTCAAGCCTGTCAGTTCTCCAAATACAGAGAATATTCTCTCTGCGAAGGCTTGGGATGCAGTTGCAGAAACCAGATCCAGTCTCAAAAGGCACAGTTTTGGATAAACAGCCATCCTTCCTGCCAGACCTAGTGAGGTGACTCTGTAAACATGCCCTCCGTTGCCTCTTCCAGATATTTCTGCAGCTCACATACAGCACTTAATGCCCTGCCAAGTTGACCCTCTGGCTAAACAGTGGCCCCAGACACAATCTTTGTTGTGAGTAGGCAATATTTCTAAAGTATTCTGGTGTGTGTGTGTGTGTCTTTGGGTATGCGTGATTTTAAGATTTATCTTCAAGACGACAGCATTCCAGAGGGATGGTTCTCAAGCCTCATGACAGTTGTCCACAGATGCTTAAGACGTAGTGGTAAAAACCAGACTCAGTCCCACAAGGCACTGTTTTTCTGTAATCCCTTGTTCAATTTTCTTTAAACAGCCTTTAAAAACTTCATCTAACTTAAAAACCCAGTGGGGCATGTGAGAATGTTTAAAATAAATTATATTAAAGTAATAAATCATTTCTTATGCACATTTAAAGATCATCCAGATTGGACTATTGTTTCATTATGTTAATAACCAGCTGGGGTAAAGTACATCAAACATAGTGAATTAACATGCATTCTATATGTGACATAAGTTTTATAATGTAGAAAAAGGGATTCACAGGAAATTGGCTTGCATGTACGGCATTAATGCTGTATTTCTGATCATACTTGACGTCTCCAATTTCTCGATACTGTATATTCAGTCACAGCATTTCCCTCACAGAGAAGCAAAACGTGTGCAGGGGTACCCGATCAGAGGTAGGACAACAGTTCAATTAATACTAACTATTGTCTTTTTAATACTAACTATTTAATAGCCTCCTTGCTAGATTGTATTATTTTGTCCTGAGCTTCTTTTTTAGTCTCCTTCATAACCATTATGGTAGACTCCGTCATAGACGTCTATTCAACTTGTGGTTAAACCCAGTCCCCCAAGTATGTGTCTCTTTCAGTATGGCAGACATTCTGTAATGCTGCATAGGTGTTGCCGCAAATCCACCATTCCCACCTGGATTCAGACATGACCTTGCTCTGCAACCTTTGACCTTGTGATTCCTAAAACCACAAAACATGAGGAGCATGTTGTCACCTGGCCATCAATGGATGTTAGACGTGATAGGACAGGTCACCCATAGAAAGAGAAACAAAGAGTCAGATTTCACAGACCCTCTATCAATAAAACGTCTCGGGAGCACATATCAGACACGCTATCTAGAGGGATTCCCTAAGCTTCAAAAGAAAGGTTTGTGTGGAATTTCCTTTGGCCTTTAGAAGATGCTTTGGAAGATTGCTTGCACCCACTAACCTTCACAGGGAGAGCTACTTTTATTTGGTTGTGGTCTGCTACAAAGACGTTGTTTTTCTGGAATATGCATACAACAGTTAATGGTTGGCATTTTCCTATTTCTGCAAAGTAATGCTTGACATTGAGGACAAAAGCACTTGTACATTCTCAAACAAAAAGTAGGCCAGAGTTATGTTGTCACCTGCTGCATGTTACTATCCAGCTGTTTTGTAAATACAATGGAGACAACAGCGGTTGCCAGACATTGTGTTGTTATTCCTCTGCAGTACATTAGACTCCAAGAAATGGATAACTGCTCAACGTTAGACTTGGAGTTTAAACAAATGTTCGGATGACTCTAAGAGTTTCATATTGAGACGTGTGTGGATGCTTGAGGGGGTTTTTACTGATCGGAATCATTTCAATGCTGGCTATCGACCGCCAGAGAATGGACTGCTTGACAATGCATCTCTTGTGGGTGGCAATCGTGAGTATGTTAAATTGTCTACTGAGGTAGAGCTGTATAAACAAAGGCTCAAGGGGTTGGATTCTGGAAAGAGAGCTAGTAGACAGAGAAGTATAAACATGCCTTAACTCTACTGTTAATGTGTGAGTCATAATGCCTGTATGCGTAGGCTATGATATAAGCCATTGTAAGACTGAGATAACTATTTCCTGTACGAATCCTAAAATCATCCATGTTATTTACAGTAGTCACTCTGTTTTGTTTCAAGCTGGGACAGGGTTTCTCCTCTTCACTATAATGTTAAACTCCCAGCAAAATGGGAGTCATTCGGATGGTCCAGCTAACCTACTTGAGTGTCATGTACCACAATTGTTTATTGATATGCTTTTCGGTCCGGGTCTTGTGTAAGGAATTGTTTTCTTCCTCTAGCCATTCAAACCCCCCCCCCCCACCCAACTACAACCCCACCGCCCTACCCCCCCCCCACCCCCGCCCCGTGCACCTGTCTGCAGCAGGCAGCTGTGGGTGGGCGGGCCTTGGCTGTTAGTGGAACATTCCAGAGGAGAAGTCACCCTGTTAATCCCCTGAGTTTAGACCCAGGCCGCCCCAACAGCCCCCGACACCGCTATCCTCCACCTCACATTTGCCTCTTCCTCAGCCTCAGCAGCCACAGACCCAATCCCATCCCACACAGGCTCAAACGGGTTACCACCAGCATATTGGAAATCAAAAATCTAGTACCTCAAAATATTAGAGTAAAAAGAGATACAATATAGAAATGTCGACCTGAGTGAGGGCAATAACAACAAACAGCTGTGTGTGCATGCCTGCCGTGCCAGGATGTGACACTGTGGGAATTGATGTACTGCTTTTTCACTGTACTGTACTGTGGATTTAGAACTATTCAGAACTGTAACAATTCAGAACTGTGTTTATAGCAATCCTTATGTAAAACACATTGTTACTCTTTTTAGGTATGGCTAAAAATTATCTGATCCCCTGCTGATTTTGTACGTTTGCCCACTAACAAAGACTGTCAGTCTATAATTTTAATGGTTGGTTTATTTGAACAGTGAGCGACAGAATAACAACAACAAAATCCAGAAAAATGCATGTCAAAAATGTTATAAATTGATTTGCATTTTAATGAGTGAAATAAGTATTTGACCCCTCTGCAAAACATGATTTAGTACTTGGTGGCAAAACCCTTGTTAGCAATCACAGAGTTCAGACGTTTCTTGTTGTTGGCCACCTGGTTTGCACACCTCAGCAGGGATTTTGTCCCACTTTGCAGCTCTTCTCCAAGTCATTAAGGTTTCGAGGCTGAATGTTTGGCAACTTGAACCTTCAGTTCCCTCCACAGATTTTCTATGGGATTAAGGTCTGGAGACTGTCCAGGCCACTCCAGGACGTTAATGTGCTTCTTCTTCAGCCACTCCATGGATGCCTGGGCCGTGTGTTTTGGGTCATTGTCATTCTGGAATACCCATCCACGACCCATTTTCAATGCCCTGGCTGAGGGAAGGAGGTTCTCACCCAAGATTTGACGGTAAATGGCCCCGTCCATCGTCCCTTTGATGCAGTGAAGTTGTCCTTAGCAGAAAAACACCCCCAAAGCATGATGTTTCCACCTCCATGTTTGACGGTGGGGATGGTGTTCTTGGGATCATAGGCAGCATTCCTCCTCTTCCAAACACGGCAAGTTGAGTTGATGCCAAAGAGCTCGATTTTGGTCTCATCTGACCACAACACTTCCACCCAGTTCTCCTCTGAATTTTTCAGATGTTCATAGGCAAACTTCAGACGGGCCTGTACATGTGCTTTCTTGAGCAGGGGGACCTTGCAGCACTGGAGGATTTCAGTCCTTCACGGCGTAGTGTGTTACCAATTGTTTTCTTGGTGACTATGGACCCAGCTGCCTTGAGATCATTGACATGATCCTCCCATGTCGTTCTGGGCTGATTCCTCACCGTTCTCATGATTATTGCAACTCCACAAGGTGAGATCTTGCATGGAGCCCCAGACCGCTGGAGATTGACAGTTCTTTTGTGTTTCTTCAATTTGCGAATAATCGCACCAACTGTTGTCACCCACTCACCAAGCTGCTTGGCGATGATCTTGTAGCCTATTCCAGGCTTGTGTAGGTCTACAATCTTGTCCCTGACATCCTTGGACAGCTCTTTGATCTTGGCCATGGTGGAGAGTTTGGAATCTGATTTATTGATTGCTTCTGTGGACAGGTGTCTTTTATACAGGTAACAAGCTGAGATTAGGAGCACTCCCTTTAAGAGTGCGCTCCTAATCTCTGCTCATTACCTGTATAAAAGACACCTGGGAGCCAGAAATCTTTCTGATTGAGAGGGGATCAAATACTTATTTCACTCATTAAAATGCAAATCAATTTATAACATTTTTGACATGCGTTTTTCTGTTTTTTTTGTTGTTATTCTGTGTCTCACTGTTCAAATAAATCTACCATTAAAAGCCAGGCCCGGGGTTGGGGCTCGTACGCGAGTGCCTGGTGGCCAGGCCTTTCTCCATGGGGCCTGGCCGGGCCTGGCCGGGCTCAGCCCGAAGAAACGACGTGGGGCCGCCTTCCCGTGGGCTCACCACCCACAGGAGGGACCATAAGGGGCCGGTGCGGAGAGGATCGGGCGGCAGTCAAAGGCGGGGGCCTAGACAACCCAATCCCTGGACACGGAAACTAGCTCTAGGGACGTGGAACGCAACCTCGCTGGCGGGGAAGGAATCTGAGATCGTGCGTGAGGTTGAGAGGTTCCGACTAGAGGTAGTCGGGATCACCTCTATGCACGGCTTGGGCTCTGGAACCACACTCCTTGAGAGAGGATGGACTCTTCACCACTCTGGAGTTGCCCATGGTGAGAGGCAGCGGGCTGGTGTAGGTTTACTTATAGCTCCCCAGCTGTGCCGCCATGTGTTGGAGTTTACCCTGGTGAATGAGAGGGTCGTTTCCCTGCGCCTACGGGTTGGGGATAGGTCTCTCACTGTTGTTTGTGCCTACGGGCCGAACGGCAGTGCAGAGTACCCAACCTTCTTGGAGTCTCCGGGAGGGGTGCTGGAAAGTGCTCCGACTGGGGACTCTATCGTTCTACTGGGGGACTTCAACGCCCACGTGGGCAACGACAGTGACACCTGGAGGGGCGTGATTGGGAGGAACGGCCCCCCTGATCTGAACCCGAGTGGTGTTCAGTTATTGGACTTCTGTGCTAGTCACAGTTTGTCCATAACGAACACCATGTTCAAGCATAAGGGTGTCCATCAGTGAACATGGCACCAGGACACGCTAGGCCGCAGGTCAATGATCGACTTTGTTGTCGTTTCATCTGACCTGCGGCCGTATGTCTCGGACACCTGGTGGTGAGTTGGATCCGATGGCAGGGAAGGAAGCTGGACAGACTCCTTTCAGAGAGATCTTTAACTCCCACCTCCAGCAGAGCTTCGACTGGATCCCGAGGGAGGCTGGAGATATTGAGTCCGAGTGGACCATGTTCTCCACCGCCATTGTCGAAGCGGCCGCTCGGAGCTGTGGCCTGTCGAGGCGGCAATCCCCGAACCCGGTGGTGGACACCGGAAGTAAGGGATGTCGTCAAGCTGAAGAAGGAGTCCTATCAGGCCTGGTTGGCTTGTGGGACTCCTGAGGCAGCTGACGGGTACCGGCAGGCCAAGCAGACTGCAGCCCGGGTGGTTGTGGAGGCAACAACTCGGGCCTGGGAGGAGTTCGGTGAGGCCATGGAGAAGGACTATTGGCTGCCCTCGAAGAGATTCTGGCAAACCGTCCGGCGCCTCAGGAGAGGGAAACAGTGCCCTATCAACGCTGTTTACAGTAGAGGTGGGCAGCTGTTGACCTCAACTGGGGATGTCGTCGGGCGGTGGAAGGAGTACGAGAATCTCCTCAATCCTGTCGTCACGTCTTCCAAAGAGGAAGCAGAGGATGAGGGCTCAGAGGTGGACTCGTCTATCACCCGGGCTGAAGTCACAGAGGTAGTCAAGAAACTCCTCAGTGGCAAGGCACCGGGGGTGGATGATATCCGCCCTGAGTACCTCAAGTCTCTGGATGTTGTGGGGCTGTCTTGGTTGACACGCCTGTGCAACATCGCGTTGCGGTCGGGGACAGTGCCTCTGGGATGGCAGACCGGGGTGGTGGTCCCTCTTTTTAAGAAGGGGGACTGGAGGGTGTGTTCCAACTATAGGGGGATCACACTTCTCAGCCTCCCCGGGAAAGTCTATGCCAGGGTTCTGGAGAGGAGAATACGGCCGAGAGTAGAACCTCGGATTCAGGAGGAACAGTGTGGTTTTCGTCCGGGCCGTGGAACACTGGACCAGCTCTATACCCTCTACGGGGTGTTGGAGGGTTCATGGGAGTTTGCCCAACCAATCCACATGTTTTTGTGAATTGGGAGAAGGCATTCGACTGTGTCCCTTGCGGCATCCTGTGGAGAGTGCTTCGGGAATATGGGGTCCTGGGTCCTTTGCTAAGGGCTGTCAGGTCCCTGTACGACCGAAGCAGGAGCTTGGTCCGCATTGCCGGCAGTAAGTCAGACTTGTTCCCAGTGCATGTTGGACTCCGGCAGGGCTGCCCTTTGTCACCGGTTCTGTTCGTAATTTTTATGGACAGAATTTCTAGGCGCAGCCAGGGGCCGGAGGGTGTCAGGTTTGGGGACCACACCATTTCGTCTCTGCTCTTTGCGGATGATGTTGTCATGTTGGCCCCTTCAAACCAGGACCTTCAGCATGCACTGGGACGGTTTGCAGCCGAGTGTGAAGCAGTGGGGATGAGAATCAGTACCTCCAAATCCGAGGCCATGGTCCTCAATCGGAAAAGGGTGGCTTGCCCACTTCAGGTTGGTGGGGAGTGCCTGCCTCAAGTGGAGGAGTTTAAGTATCTAGGGGTCTTGTTCACGAGTGAGGGAAGGATGGAACAGGAGATTGACAGACGGATCGGTGCAGCTTCTGTAGTAATGTGGTCGATGTATCGGTCTGTCGTAGTGAAGACAGAGCTGAGCCGCAAGGCGAAGCTCTCGATTTACTGGTCAATCTACGTTCCTACTCTCACCTATGGTCATGAGCTTTGGGTCATGACCGAAAGGACAAGATCCCGGATACAGGCGGCCGAAATGAGCTTTCTCCGCAGGGTGGCTGGGCGATCCCTTAGAGATAGGGTGAGAAGCTCGGTCACCCGGGAGGAGCTCAGAGTAGAGCCGCTGCTCCTCCACATCGAGAGGGGTCAGCTGAGGTGCTTTGGGCATCTGTTTCGGATGCCTCCGGAACGCTTTCCTGGGAAGGAGACACCGGGGAAGACCTAGGACACGCTGGAGGGACTATGTCTCCCGGCTGGCCTGGGAACACCTCGGTGTCCCCCCGGAAGAGCTGGAGGAAGTTTCTAGGAAGAGGGAAGTCTGGGCATCTCTGCTTAGACTGCTGCCCCCGCGACCCGGCCCCGGATAAGCGGAAGATGATAATGATGAGTCTAACATTTTGGACCTATTTTGACAAATAATTTGGAAGCAGTAAAAACAAACATACTTTTACAGATTATATAGCTGTTACTGTACTTTATTTCAAATGTTTTTATATTGCATAAATTCTACAATAATATATATGTTACTATTTAGCCAGGCTGACATTACACATTTGATCGGGAGTATGTAGACATTATACAGTCTACATACCCCCGATCATCACCCGGCGCAGTTAACAACATTTTAGGAAATTTCAGTAAAACCTAATGCTACAGCCCCTAAAGTGTTAATTAATACACCCTGAGGTTGATGGCTCTGACTAGGTCCCAGGGACTCTAGGGACATTTACACTTAGCCACACTTAGCATCTACAGCCCACTTAGCCTGGCTCAGACGGTGCAGAGAAACTATTTATCTGTTTGTTTGTAGTCAAACAAAATCTAAGAATCAACACTCTCAAAACAATTGTTTGATATCAAATCCATATTCTGAAATCAACCCAAGAGAAAAAGTGCTATTCTTACCTAATTATTACATGAAAGTCTATACACTCACCTAAAGGATTATTAGGAACACCTGGTCAATTACTCCTTAATGCAATTATCTAATCAACCAATCACATGGCAGTTGCTTCAATGCATTTAGGGGTGTGGTCCTGGTCAAGACAATCTCCTGAACTCCAAACTGAATGTCAGAATGGGAAAGAAAGGTGATTTAAGCAATTTTGACCGTGGCATGGTTGTTGGTGCCAGACGGGCTGGTCTGAGTATTTCACAATCTGCTCAGTTACTGGGATTTTCACACACAACCATTTCTAGGGTTTACAAAGAATGGTGTGAAAAGGGAAAAACATCCAGTATGCAGCAGTCCTGTGGGCGAAAATGCCTTGTTGATGCTAGAGGTCAGAGGAGAATGGGCCGACTGATTCAAGCTGATAGAAGAGCAACTTTGACTGAAATAACCACTCGGTACAACCGAGGTATGCAGCAAAGCATTTGTGAAGCCACAACACGCAGAACCTTGAGGCGGATGGGCTACAACAGCAGAAGACCCCACCGGGTACCACTCATCTCCACTACAAATAGGAAAAAGAAGCTACAATTTGCACAAGCTCACCAAAATTGGACAGTTGAAGACTGAAAGAATGTTGACTGGTCTGATGAGTCTCGATTTCTGTTGAGACATTCAGATGGTAGAGTAAGAATTTGGCGTAAACTGAATGAGAACATGGATCCATCATGCCTTGTTACCACTGTGCAGGCTGGTGGTGGTGGTGTAATGGTGTGGGGGATGTTTTCTTGGCACACTTTAGGCCCCTTAGTGCCAATTGGGCATCGTTTAAATGCAACGGCCTACCTGAGCATTGTTTCTGTCCATGTCCATCCCTTTATGACCACCATGTACCCATCCTCTGATGGCTACTTCCAGCAGGATAATGCACCATGTCACAAAGCTCGAATCATTTCAAATTGGTATGGTGTTCCTAATAATCCTTTAGGTGAGTGTATATGGCAACAATTTAGGCACCAAGTGTGTAATTTATAATCCATTATTATCTTGTTGGTCAATTGCCGCCTTATGGAAACCCTGGAAATTAAAATGATTGCAGACAAGTTCTTTTATCGAGGCTCAGATTGAAGACAAGTCAAAGTGGCTGTGGAAGTGTTGGTCAAGCACCCACAAGCAGATCATGCAAACCAGTGCCATAAGAATTCACAGTATATGTGAATAATCATAATAACACACTTGGCTGTCTGTCATTTGATCACCACCTGCATTGGGTTCTCTGTTGGGAACTTATAATATGCACTGTGGATCTATGTTTTCTGTCCCTTATTAGGTAGGATAATGGGCCACTCTTTTCTCTACAATGGACCCTGTGTGTTTGACTTGAGTTCCACCTGTGTACACTTGTTGTACACATGCAATCTGACGACACACAGGAGGCTGCCATGATCACAATCAAAGACCGCCCCGATGTGATCTGAATCATCGTTCTGGTTATCAAGTCATACATCAAACAACAATCTGAGGAAAATATATATATAGTCCTTTCGACATTTGTGTCGGAGAAACTATATGATACAATATCAATATTTAATATTGAACATGTACCTGTGTTCCAGCATTAAGGCAACAGTGAATTCATAGTTTAAATGAGCTATTCAAACAAGCAACAATTAGGAAGAAGAAGGAAATGCACCTCCTTATGTATGAGATAAAATGTCCAATATTTTGTTTAGGGAATATGTCAAACAAAGATAGCCAAATGTGTTAAGATATTTTGTAAAATATTGTCTCCCCTTTACGTATAACTTGCCAAACAGTTTTGGAAGGATGATTGCATTTCATTTGTCAAAGTAACTGCCAAAATATCAACATTCCATTCAAACATTCCATTTGTTGCAGTAAATCCACAGCAATAGACTGCCTAAAATCAGTTGATTGACCAAGCACAGCAAACACAGAGATATTGTATTGTCTAATACAACCCAACAGCTTTCCAAGAAAATGAAAACCGAAAAATGTATGGTATGCTTACATATATTTTGAATTTTTTGGAGTTTTGCAGTCCCACTCCTTTATTTATTTTTAATGTAATATTTTTTCCCCATATTTTTCTGTGTGAGTGGAGAGGGTGTGTTTGTGTGTCAGAACTGAATGCATGTTTCCACCAGTAGGTTAATACTGGTAGGAGTGCTCAACCACCACCAGGTTAACTGTTACATTTTATTTAGAGGTTTTAAACAGGTTGTTCTCATAAAACCTTTATATCCTGTATTTGTAAGAATATGAAAATATTTTAGGAAATGCATTACTACTGCCATTCCTAATAACTGAGTCCAGAGAATCCAATCATGTCACTTTCACATTGAAGGAGCTGCAGAGTTCATGGTGCACCAGTCAACCATATCAAATTGCTCTGCAATTAACTTGCCTTTATTGGATATTTGCCAGAAAGAAGCCTTTGAATTCATGAGAGTTACCCAGCTACGGTGTGGAAAAGGGTGTTCTGGTCAGATAAGACCAAGATTGAGCTTTTTGGCCAAAACTCAAAGCATTGTGTGACACCAGCTTAACACTACCCATGATTCAACACCCTCCATCCCTACAGTGAAGTACGGTGGTGTCAGCATCATGCTGTGAGACGCATCTCTTCAACAGGGACCCAACTTTTTCTTAAAATTGAAGAATTAATGGATTAAGCAAAATAAAGAATAATACTGCGAGAACATACTTTAGTCTAATAAAAGAAAATGTAAGTTGTGAGAATTCACCTTTCAGCAGGACAATGACCCCAAGCACAAAACCTACACAATGGAGTGGTTTGAGAACAAAAAGGTGAATGTCTTACATTGGTCCAGTCAAAATCCTGATTTGATCCCATAGAGAATCAATGTTTGCAGAACACCAGCATTGTCCAACCAACCTAAAAAACAGGCATTGCTTCAAAAAGTGAGGGGAGGCAGTTGAAGGGGCAGTTGAAATTCAGAAGAGAAAAACAAAAGATTCTGTTCTAGCCTTGAAATAGAACGGAATTCTGCTTATTATCATTCTACCAAAGAAATAAAGTTCAAATGCAGAGACCATTGAGTGTTTCTGAGGTGACATGTTGCCTTGAAATGTTTAGTTTAGACCCATCTTATCTATGCACCATGGACGGTGAATAAACTAATAAGGGAAGATGTATTAGCTATATGAGATGGATAGGGTATTCACCTACTGTATCACAAATAATGTGAAGATGAAAATAACCACCACATAATGGCCTACTACCGTGAATTGCAGTGAGTTCAGCAACAGTTTGGGATATTGCACAATAAACTTCTCTGGATGAACTGTCTCCTATATAATCAATTAAGCAATAGCAATAGAACCAGTTTCTATTCAATAAATATTTTGGACAGAAAACCTGCATCTGGGATAGAATTCAGGGTAACCTGGCCTTGCTCTTCTGTTCCAAGATGATCATGAACACTGAGGTTTGGGGAGCTGAGCAGCCACTACTTCACTGTTTTCCATTGGGACATGACACTAAATCTAAGGGGGCAAAAATGGAAACTAAGGGGGACTTCCACAGCCATCTTAGCTACTGCACAAAGTGCTCCTCAAAAACTATTTTCAGACATGCAAGATACCATTTCATAATCTGTTCAAAACATGGAAAATAGAATGGGAGTTTTCTCTGGGGGTTTTTACACCATCTGCAACCAGACACTGACATTTTAGCAGACAGTTGTTTCCACAAATCGAAAATGATGCAATATTGCCAACAACAGATTCAGTTAAGGAATCTCTTGTGATGTCTTCCATTATGTACTCTAATGGAAGACCCATAAGCCATCACAAGGTGAAGCAAAAAAGAGTAGGCTACAATAGCAGGATCACAATTACGTTTACCGTGCCTGTACATTAGCATCACACAGAGCGAAAAATGTTAAGATATTGGCTGTGTTAAAGTTAAGCTGTTGTTATCATAAAATGTTACGGCAAATTAGATATATGTTGCCCCGACCTTTTCACCCTGGGATTTACTGTTTTGCCCTTTGAAGTCCTCATTCAACATGCCCAAATTCAGTTGAAATATATTACATTTGTGGAGAGCTTTTGCAACCATGCAAAGAAACATTACAGCGATGAGCCGGGTGTGCAGCGACCATTTCAATCCCAATACTTTTGCAAATTTCCACCAGATAGCCAATTTTATTAACCAGATTGACCTTAGCAGTTTGACCTGTAGCATCTCTCTGTCCAACTACTTCGCCTAAAGGATCCATTTGTCAGCATGAGTAGTTTGTGCTAACCTTCCAAAACATGTAATGAGTAGGTTGAACTGTTATGACTTAAATAACTTTATAGCTTCCCTGAGAGTAGAAGTAAAATGTCTCTTTTCTTACAACTTCCCACAAATGTTCAAGTTTGAAATGCTGTGTGGATACCAGCCTAGGCCTACACTATCCATTTTTCTAAGATCCAAAAACTGATGCTAGACCATCTCTCTAAATCTAAAAAGCTTTATGAATACAGGTCCAGTTACAGTAAGTGCTCTCCTCAGTGATTCCTACAGGATATGGCTGTTTTGTGGGAGAACATTGATCATGCTATAATGTGTTGTACTGCTAGTCATAATTCTGTCCGAGCTGTCATGTTTTTTCATGGTCACTCTTTAGCAAAAAAAATATGAACTTGAGACAGACTGACAGTGTGAAAGGAGTCCTTGTGAAAGTCACAAGCACTTTTTTGCCAAACACTTAGCACTTTAATGTTTTTCTTTTTAACTACCCCCCTAAAAACTCACACCTACTCAGCAATTAATGTGCAAGAGAGTAGTATGTGGCAGTGTCCTGGGGCGATGGAGTGAAGTGTGCTGAGTGGTCCAGTGATGCAACTAAGGGAAGCAGTGAGGAAGGCTCCAACCCTAGTCCCAAGACCTAGCCATCCTCAGACTGTTTACCCGCAGATGAGTGCCTCTCATGGGGAAGGGGGAAGCCTTGGTTAGGCCAGAGGCCATTAAAGCCCCTTATGAGTTCTGACAGTAATTTCTTCATGAATCCACAACCCGAGGGGCCTGTCAGTGGTGAGGTCGGGTGCCTCCTTTTTGCCCATTAAGCACACAAACTGGTGCCCACAGAGTCCACTCTTTCAATGGTATCTCTGTGCTCCGGAGGAGTGTTTGTGCATGTGTGAGTGAGAGGAATGGGAGGAGGGAGGGAAAAAGCGGAGAGGGGAGCGCTCTCATCGTGAGACTTGGCGTGACGAAGCCAAAACTCATGGACTTGTTTCTCCACCACTCACTCAGTCTCTCTTTGACCCATGGGAACAAATTAAGAAAACCTGCGTTGAGGTTCAGCCTGTAAAAGGGTGTTTACGTGGGTCTTGGCCCTGGGGAATACGAATTATATACTTGTCAACACTTTAACATTGTATCGGGTTGGAATTTTAACAAGATGAGTAGTGGTATGAATGGCGGTCAGAGCTCAGTTATGAGGTTTGGGTTGAAGATAGTGGCTATTGTTTCTTGAATAAGGAATAAGGGTAAAGACACAATTAAGTACCTCTACTCTGTAGCAGCAGTTGCACCATCCAATGCACTGCCGCATTAGCCGATTACACGGCTGTTTGGGAAAAGTCAATATTTTTGTGGGCACTGTGCTAAGATCTACCTTATAAGGACCTTGGCCAGAGGAACATGGAAAAGGAGAGTGTGGCAAACTTTGTAGGCCTACAGTAATTGCTTTTGCAGCCATGAAACAAGGAATAAAGGGATGTGTGCTATCCCATCTACATTTAAGATGGAGAAAGGTATAGATGTATCAAGAGCTCTGATGTGTTTTGGACTGATGACCGCTATAGCCTCAAAACATCTTAAAGGAGTAATCCACATAAACCATTGTATCACATAGAAATGTCCTTTTTTTTCGAAAGAAAAAGGGGAACAAAACGTCTATTAAAATAATATAAAGTTGATCAAAAAGTGTACAGTGTAGATATTGTTAATGTTGTTTGACTGTTGGAGCTGGAAATGGTTGATTTTTTATGAAATCTCTACATACTGTAGGCATAGAGAGGCCCATTATCAACAACCATCAGTCCCATGTTCCAATGGCACGTAGTGTTTGCTATTTCAAGTTAAATGTTTTAAAAAAATATATAGATGGACATTTAATGGGTTTTATATGCATCTAAGGCCAGTAAGAAGGCCATTGTGAGAAAGGTGAACTTTGTTAATGTATTAAATATTGAAAGCGTGTCTTTGTTTTTTGGTCTCCACTTGCGCACCTTGTGACATGCCTCTCATTTTAACACTTTGCCTCTGTATTTTTATTAAACTTGAACAAAAGTGGTTTGGCACTGGTAGATGCTTACCAGTGTCTAAGGTTTGATTGTGTTTGTGGTACAGTAGAATACAAATTATGAGTTGTTCACCAAATAATTATGTATGTAGGCTACATATAAGTGGGCTGCGGCAATCAACCTTTTGGAAACCCCTGCTTTATGTCAGTGTCATCACTAACCAATTCTATATCCCCAAATAATAATTGTATTATAAAATGAGTTGTTTGATCCCTGATGTTGATTGATTAATAGCAGAGAGCCATTGAGCACAATCCCTGCATTCCCCAGGTAATTCATTATTAACAAATCCATTTGAACCAGTGTGTACCCACAGCCATGCAGACAGTTTACTCTCCCATGGGAACAAGCATGCTGCATTTTGTCCTTCCCCATGTTAATAGCCTGTTAGGTTTGGATCATTGGAGCACCATGCTGTCTTGTCTGCCTTTACACCATTTAGTGACTTCTGTGTTTCCATGATGTTACTAAGAAAATAAAATATATATATTTTTAATAATCTGCTCCCTCTGCTTGGAAGGAGCTAAGAAAATGTAATACTAGGCACATAAAATGATTTAAACCTCCTTCAGTTGGGACAGGGAGGAATGTATCTGAGACAGGATGAGGTACATTTTTCTCACAATGTGAGATCACTTTTGGAGAACAGTGTGGTTTTGGAGAACCTTGGAATTTGTTTATGTGATTGGAGTGTACTTTTAATCTTAGCCTAATGATGGCTAAATAAAAGTTAAGTAGCATAAAAATGCAAAGAAAAAAATCTGATCATCATCCACACTGAGTTAAATGAACGTAACAAGACTGTCAGCTTAAATAACCAATTCTAATTATTTTATCTTATCAGAATCATAGTTTTATCCAAAGAACGGTTATCTAGGGTAACAACTTATTACTTCCTCTTGACTAGTGTAGTGAGAAGTTCATTTTCAGTTTTTCAGTGCAAAATACCAATATTTTTGACTCAGTTTGTTCAAGACTGTCATGTCGCTTTTCTGGCATGACCCTTTGCTGGTGAACAATAAACTACTACTCTCATGACACCTTCTTGGAGGCCTGGGAACGTATTTATTTCAAAAATGGTTTAAAAGGGGCTTCAATTGGTATGATTAGGATTATTTTTTTCTTCTGCTTTGGGAGAAGTGTAACAAAGAATAACTGGTTAAGAAATAATGGGGAAACAAAACATTATAATTTTTGTAGGATGCTGGCATGTTGTGAGATCCTCATTTGTATGGCCCCCACCTGTGTTCCTGTCCCTATTGAAGTTCCTTCTTTCCTCATGTTTCTTTTTAGTCATTGTATGGATTCCGTTCCAGTCTAACATTGTTTTATTTTCATGTCATGGTTTCTGTTATGAAAGTCCTCCAGCCTCCCTGAGCCGGTGTCCTGCCTATTAAACAATGTTAAAATACAAGACATGCACTGCAAAACAAACTGTTGGTTTGGCAAACATCATTTTTGCCGGATCGTGTAAGCGGAGACGGCCAAGAAGAATGAATGTCTCTCACTGAGTGACTGACTAATTGACTCCCCCTTGTTAAATAGTGTAGTGGTTAGAGATGCAGATTTGTGAACTATAGGTTCTAAGTTCGTATCTCCTCGCAGGCGAAGCAAAGAACGCATTATGAATTATTCTGTATGGATGAAAACTTCGCTGGCTAAAACCGTCAGTATCTGCATTTCTAGTAAGCCTGAAATAAAACAGTTTACGGTTATATTGCGACTGTTTCTGGTGGATTTTTGAAGTACACATCCGGGCGTGCGTTTTGGGTCAGGATAGAGAAACACATTTGCTGCCTTTTACATACAGTAGTTTCATTATAGTAAGCCTTAACTGAAACTGTATACAGTTATACTGCTACTGTTTCTGGCACGGAAAAGTTCATCTTCAGTCTCTCTAGCAATTGCTCAATTCTTATGATTATTCCTAGGAAGTTAGTAGATCCTAGTAAGCCTATTAATGGCTAATAATCTATTAAAACAGCCATTGTCAAAAGCAATACATTTCGTAGACACTATTGTGGAGGTACACATAATAAGAAACAGTTTAACACAATCTTCAATGGAGTCTAGAGGCAGCCAGAATGTGTGATGCCGTGGCGTAGTGGTTAAAGACAGTGCCTCTCATATGGAAGACCTAAATTCAAATCTATTGAGAGCAAAAACATTTATTAATTATTTCTGGTAGATTCCACCATTCTCTCTTCTTTTCACTTGATGAAAAAGTTAGTTATCTTCGCCTTTATTGATAGTTATTGCGTAAATGTCATTCACGAATGAAATAAAAAAGTACATTGTTTTGCCATGAAAGAAAGAAATATGTTCTTATGCCAAGAAATGAAATAGCTTTGGCAGACTTGCTAGCAATTGCTCAATTCTTATGAATATTCCAGTAAGTTAGTAGATACCGGTAAAGCTTATTAATGGCTAATATGCTGTTAAAATGGCCAATGGCAAACGTCATACATAGACGCTATTTGTGGTGGAGGTAAACTTAGTAAGAAACGTTGGTTAGTTTAACTGTATCAATGTCATTCACAAATGGCCGATTAACTGTAATAACGGCCAGTGGCAAAAGAGGATTTGTTCAGAATAGACACAAGAGGCTATACGGACACCGAACAAGAGTACAGCTTTGTGGTGTAGTGGTTAATGACACAGCCTTTCATGTGAATGACCAGGGTTTGAATCCCAGGAGGGCAGCACTTTCCATTGTGGGCCTGCTGAACTACGCTTGCCTGGTTTCTTGTTTTGAATCAGCTTTTATGCAGAGTAGCTCTAAAAGCCTTTTCACTCAAATATCAAATAGTTTTTTAGTCTTTCTAGGGATTTGTGCAGAAGCTCTAAAACTCAATATACCATTGCTACATGACTAAGTGATTTATGCTAAATACATCTTAAAACAACTCCATATGCTAGCTTGGTACAAATCAGAATATAATGGAAAATACAATTTGTAACTTTATTTTACAAATTTGTCTTTGTACATTTTAAACAAGATTGTTGCCCACCTGCTCACTTGGTTTGCAAAACATTATAATTATCCCTTTGATCTTGAAAATGTGCTTCAGCCCAAATAAATATTAATTTAAAACATTTGGAGGGACATGGACAATTTAACAGGGGCTGGCTATTGGTAATCTCACAGAATAAACTGATTACCAGTTCTGAATTTTTATTTTGTGATGGACATGTACATGGTAAGGTCATTATGTCAAAGTTTGGGCGATTTATTTCGTATGTATAAACTCAATAATTTTAGAGCAGGGATGAATATTTATGCTAAATGTTTAGATTTTTTTTTCTTTTTTTCAAAGAAAACCATTGTCAAATTCTTATTTATTTTGAGAGTCAGTGTAAAAAAATAAAGATCTATAAAACAGAAGTCTGCTTCAGTAATATAGGATTTGGATATAGATTAGATTTTTTTCCAAAGCACTGTATGGGCCAGTTTTGGAGACACAAACTAAGCCTATTAGAGAAGTGAAATTAAATTAAAGCCCAATGTTTTTCCCAAAAACTTGATTTGTCATTTTTTCGAAAATCGAAATTCATCTGCAAAAAAGAACATTGGTCACAGGTCAAAGCTGACAACAGGGATTGGCATTTAACAGGGTAGTTGCACAATGCCCCAAATGCACAGCCTCGGAAACTGAATCTGTACCTCTGTGACCAAGGCTCTACAACAATTGTACAGTATCTCACAAAAGTTAGTACACCCCTAATATTTTTGTAAATATTAGATTATATCTCTTCATGTGACAACACTGAATAAATGACACTTTGCTACAATGTAAAGTAGTGAGTGTACAGCTTGTATAACAGTGTAAATTTGCTGTCCCCTCAAAATAACACAACACACAGTCATTAATGTCTAAACCTCTGGCAACAAAAGTGAGCACACCCCAGTGAAGAATGTACAAATTGGGCCCAAAGTGTCAATATTTTGTGTGGCCACCATTATTTTCCAGCATTGCTATAACCCTCTTTGGCATGGAGTTCACCAGAGCTTCACAGGTTGCCACTGGAGTCCTCTTCCACCACTCCATGACGACATCACGGAGCTGGTGGATGTTAGAGACCTTGCGCTCCTCCACCTTCCATTTGAGGATGCCCCACAGATGATCAATAGGGTTTAGGTCGGGAGACATGCTTGACCAGTCCATCACCTTTACCCTCAGCTTCTTTAGCAAGGCAGTGGTCGTCTTGGAGGTGTGTTTGGGGTCGTTATCATGTTGGAATACTGCCCTGCAGCCCAGTCTCTGAAAGGAGGGGATCATGCTCTGCTTTAGTATGTCACAGTACATAGTACAGTTGGCATTCATGGTTTCCTCAATTAACTGTAGCTCCCCAGTGCCTGCAGCACTCATACAGCCCCAGACCATGACACTCCTACCATCATGCTTGACTGTAGGCAAGACACTCCTCACCTGGTTGCCGCCACACACGCTTGACACCATCTGAACAAAATAAGTTTATCTTGGTCTCATCAGACCACAGGACATGGTTCCAGTAATCCATATCGTTCGTCTGCTTGTCTTCATCAAACTGTTTGTGGGTTTTCTTGTGCATCATCTTTAGAAGAGGCTTCCTTCTGGGACGACAGCCATCCAGACCAATGATGCAGTGTGCGGTGTATGGTCTGAGCACTGACAGGCTGACCCCCCACCCATTCAACCTTTGCAGCAATGCTGGCAGCACTCATATGTCTATTTCCCAAAGACAACCTCTGGATATGACGCTGAGCATGTGCACTCAACTTCTTTAGTCGACAATGGCGAGGCCCGTTCTGAGTGGAACCTGTCCTGTTAAACCGCTGTGTGGTTTTGGCCACCGTGCTGCAGCTCTGTTTCAGGGTCTTGGCAATCTTCTTATAGCCTAGGCCATCTTATGTAGAGCAACAATTCTTTTTTTCAGATCCTCAGAGAGTTCTTTGCCATGAGGTGCCATGTTGAACTTCCAGTGAACAGGGAGTGTGAGAGTGATTACGCCAAATTTAACACACCTCCTCCCCATTCACACCTGAGACCTTGTAACACTAATGAATCACATGACACCGGGGAGGGAAAATGGATAATTGAGCCCAATTTGGACATTTTCACTTAGGGATGTACTTTTGTTTCCAGCGGTTTAGACATTAATGGGTGTGTGTTGAGTTATTTTGAGGGGACAGCAAATTTACAATGTTATACAAGCTGTACACTCACTACTTTAAATTCTAGCAAAGGCTCATTTCTTCAGTGTTTTCACTTGAAAAGATATAATCAAATATTAGCAAAAATTTTAGGGGTGTACTCACTTTTGTGAGATACTGTATATTGTGAGCTTCACAAAGTGGTAATTTATGTCAAGGCTGCCATTCAGAAACCGCTTGTATCCAAGGCCAACACAAAAAGACATAATTTGGTGTAAGAGGCACAAAACCTTGAACCCTGAGCAATGGGGTAAAAGTAATATGGTCTGATAAGTCATCTTTCACCCTATTTCCTACATCTGAATGGGTTAAAATTTGGAAAAAAGCCAAAAGAAGACTCAAACCCACCTTGTCTGCTTTGCACTGTTAAATGTGGCGGGGGATCTGTAATGGTATGGCCTGCCATTTCATGGGAGCCATTAGGTCCAATTAATGCTCTGCAGGGTCGTAAAATGGCCAAGGTATATGAGGCCATTTAACCAGACCAGATGCAACCTATCTTGCAAACACTGTTCTGTCTTTCATGACGTTCCAATGTTCCAGGATATTAATGCTATTCTGAACACAAAGGGTGGCCCTACTCCATATTAGGTTGTTAATATTTATATATTGTAAGATATTTCTGTTCTTTTATCCACTCCCTGTAGGTTTACTGTTAGCCCCAACCCTATACCTTCACATTATCTCCCCGAATGTAACAGTGTGTTACAAAAAAAGGAGTTGAATGCAGGGAGGCAGTCAAAGTCAATGTATTGTGTTCTTCTGACAAACAAGTCACGTAATACTAAAATAATGCACAAGCGCAAAAACAACCGCGCACGGCAAATACAGAACACTGAACATAGAACAATACCACACAACGACGCCCAGAAACAAGGGAACTAATATAGGCAACCTAATGAGGGAATGGACACCAGGTGTGTGCAATTAAAAGACATGACATTGCCGTGGGAGGAGGAGCGGCGTGACTAGAAGGCCGGCGATGACGCATGCCGAATACCACATCGGGGGGGATGGCGCGCGTCTTCCACGCGCGTCCTCGTTACATCGAAAGAGAACTCTTCCATTGAAGAAATCTATTCCCCAGTGATGGATCAATGTGTGACATCCGTTGAAAGTAATATCCTTTTGAAAAATACACTTTAGATCAGGGGTACATCTTTTTATGACAAGCTTATACACTCACCAAAAGGATTATTAGGAACACCATACTAATAATGTGTTTGACCCCCTTTCGCCTTCAGAACTGCCTTAATTCTATGTGGCATTGATTCAACAAGGTGCTGAAAGCATTCTTTAGAAATGTTGGCCCTTATTGATTGGATAGCATCTTGCAGTTGATGGAGATTTGTGGGATGCACATCCAGGGCACGAAGCTCCCGTTCCACCACATCCCAAAGATGCTCTATTGGGTTGAGATCTGGTGACTGTGGGGGCCATTTCAGTACAGTGAACTCATTGTCATGTTCAAGAAACCAATTTGAAATGATTCGAGCTTTGTGACATGGTGTATTATCCTGCTGGAAGTAGCCATCAGAGGATGGGTACATGGTGGTCATAAAGGGATGGACATGGTCAGAAACAATGCTCAAGTAGGCCGTGACATTTAAACAATGCCCAATTGGCACTAAGGGGCCTAAAGTGTGCCAAGAAAACATCCCCCACACCATTACACCACCACCACCAGCCTGCACAGTGGTAACAAGGCATGATGGATCCATATTCTCATTCTGTTTACGCCAAATTCTGACTCTACCATCTGAATGTCTCAACAGAAATGAAGACTCATCAGACCAGGCAACATTCTTCCAGTCTTCAACTGTCCAATTTTAGTGAGCTTGTGCAAATTGTAGCCTCTTTTTTATAGTGGAAACGAGTGGTACCCGGTGGGGTCTTCTGCTGTTGTAGCCCATCCGCCTCAAGGTTGTGTGTGTTGTGGCTTCACAAATGCTTTGCTGCATACCTCGGTTGTAACGAGTGGTTATTTCAGTCAAAGTTGCTCTTCTATCAGCTTGAATCAGTTGGCCCATTCTCCTCTGACCTCTAGCATCAACAAGGCATTTTCGCCTACAGGACCACCGCATACTGGATGTTTTTCCCTTTACACACCATTCTTTGTAAACCCTAGAAATGGTTGTGCGTGAAAATCCCAGTAACTGAGCAGATTGTGAAATACTCAGACCGGCCCGCCTGGCACCAACAAACATGCCACGCTCAAAATTGCTTTCCCATTCTGACATTCAGTTTGAAGTTCAGGAGATTGTCTTGACCAGGACCACACCCCTAAATGCATTGAAGCAACTGCCATGTGATTGGTTGATTAGATAATTGCATTAATGAGAAATTGAACAGGTGTTCCTAATAATCCTTTAGGTGAGTGTACATAGTGCACAAAGGACCTCCCTGCCAACACTTAGCTAGTGGAGAGGGTCTTTCTGAGCCTTTTTCACAGCAACCACAGTCTGAGCAATGTTGTTGACTGTCCAAAAGGAACTCCTGAGTCTTGAATGATAGCATCATTCCCTCACCCTCCTGGTATTCACCTACAGCATGAGGTGAAGGCCGGCAGGTCAATATCCTCGGGTTAAAGCACCCGTCCACCACCTGCTACAGCAACCTGGTGGACTTTATGGAGAAATCTCTGGCATGTCACCGGCAGATTTATTGAGGGGTATTTTCAATTCATTCAGTACCTATGAAAACGAGGGGTATATGGGTGTATAGGAGAACAATAGGAAGGTAGGACTGAGATTGAACACTTGCCTCTGATGGGCTCAGCTGGGGGGTGTTACTACAATAACACGGCTCTGCCCTTCAAACACATTTTCTTATTAACTGTGCCCTTAATGTGTTTGGGGAAACAAATAACTGCTTTAGGGCCTATCGATCACATACCTCCCAAACCTTTGAGAGCTTTTAAGAGCCAGTTTAGAAGCGGATTGCCCTGTTATTGATTTTGAGACAGGAACTGATCCCATTGAATACAACCTGAGCAATTTAGAAAGTCTGCAAGAAGCTGAACATGTTTAAGACACAGAAAGCAAATCGGTGAGGATCGTTTTCCTTTCTTTTTTTTTATTCAGCGAGAAGCCATGTATTGCGCTGTTGGCTTCAGAACAATGTGATGTTTCACCTTAAGCAAATGCCTGTGCATGGTGATGATGTTATTAGGGACTTTATTAATAACTCTGCAGTGTTCGAGGAATGCATTTGATCCATAGTCGCCATAGTGCCGTGAAGGAGCCTAGGCAGAGAGCTCCAATACCTGTTGTTGATATTTGGCAATAGAAAAAATTTGCTAATAATGCTATCAATGATAATGTATGATAACTATTCATATTTTGATTTGAATACCCTAGCTACACGCCTTATTTAGTTGTTTAGCTTACGGTCTCCTTGAGGCAGACTGCAGGCGATGCAGAGCTGCCAGTCATATCATAATTAAGGCATAATTCAAGTCAGAGGATTCCGCAGAAGCTTGGCCCACTGTCATAACTGAGAGTGAACTTAACAGCAATTGTCATCTAGTACAAGACAGAGGAAATGGGTAAGTAGAGATTTCGTTCAGACTTTGGGAATGGCGAGGTGCTGATATGCCTTAAATGGAGAGAGAATTGTGCTGCATGCCTGCCACTAAGCAACCTGCTCATCTCCCCCTGTTCACAAACCCTCCCTCTGCTAACGCTGTGTGGATCCTTCTGGACTGTTACTCCATCTGTTTGAGGCTTAAAACAATCCAAACGTCCCACTTTGGCTGAACGTTGTTGTACATTAGTCCAGACCCACTCTTGTAGCTAGTAGCCAGCTACATATTTTTATATTTTTTATGCAAGAACTTTGAGATTAATTTTGTGATGAAAAGATTTAGAAGCTGTTCTCTTTTTATTACTTATTATTATTGGCTGTTAGTTGATGCTGAAGCAATTGTGCCTCTCCACTTGACCATTTAATGAAATTACACATTTTGATTGGATATTTTGTTGCAAATTTGTGTTAAGAATCTCAGAAGAGATATTTACCTTGCATACCCCAAACCAACTACCAGTACCATCTGCATATATTAGAAGAAAATCCAGATAATTTGTTATTGTACAGTTTTACTGAAGCTTTACCTATCTGTTTCCACCAGATGTCATGCATGACCTTCATTCTCTGACAAATGCTGGAACAACTTGTTGAAGATTATTACTCATGCCCATATCAAGCAAATTACTCCTGCCCATATCGAGTGTGAGATTGAGCACTTGTCTTAGGGTAAATAAGTTGTCTTCCCAACCTCTGCTGGAATCAAAGACAGTTCTAAAGAATTTCTATCTCTCCCGGAAGCAAATCAGAATATTGACTTCTCTGTAGCCAAATCCTACATTGGAGGTAGTGATCCTGCATGGGATCACTACCTCTGGCCTTGGGAGATATTAGGATCCATATCAGGTTGAGATCGAATATCCCGATTGGAAGAAACAGTGGTCCCTGTCTCCTGGCTATCATCTGCCACCTCTTGCAGCCTTGCTTGGTGCATCTTCTTCCTTGCTTCTGGCATCGTCCCCGAGATGCTCAGGGACCCATTAAATAGCTCCCCATCAGGAGAAGTCCCAACAGTCAGTAGATGTGTAAGGGGTGAGGGGGCTGGCCTTGCTGGCTACCCCTCAAAGATTCCGGAAGCTATAAGCTACTTGAGGGTGTTGGTGCGACACTGATTCATGGGTTGCGTGCATGTTTGCAACACTATATAAACTTAAAACAGCTGTAGTACAGCCATGGCAGAACATTGCCGGCAAAGATATACAACATCAGGGGATTGTCTATGGATCGGAGAGTTTCCGGTAGTCATCAGAAGCAAAGGATTTGCAACTAAATACTACACATGACAACATTGTATAAATTTGTCCAATTAGTTTTGGTCCCTGTGTTTGAAAGAACTGTAGCAATTAAACATCTCATGGAAGCAAAATACCTTAAAATTGAAAGCTGGATGTGAAATAGATACATCATCAACCTATAATTGTATGATTTGGACTGTGTTAAAAGTCAGAGAACCTGTTAACAAAAGTGTCTTCTTGCTCCGTCCTCAATAAAATATGTTGTTCACACTATCTTAAGCAGACAGCCATCTGCAGGTTGATTAGACATGGATTGTGAAGGCTGTGCATCATCACAGTTTTCAGACAGCTTGACAATCCCCTCAGGCAAAGTTTGGGAATTGGAAAAAGTGTTGATGCTAATTTCAGATCCCTTGACATGTTCCAGGTAGACTGAAGACAGATGGATGTGGATGTTTTTAATGTGAATGTGCGTGTACTTAGAGGTGTCATAATGTGTTACTTTGTGTTTCTGTGTTTGTGTTAGCATGTTTCATTGATGTGGGTCTTTCTATATTTCTGTAGTGGTTGCGATGTTTTAATGCGATGTATGCTTTAACTGTTCTAGGTTATCATGTGTTCAAGTGATGTACTAGTTTGATATTACTTGAAAATAAATGTATTTCGTTTCTACAATGTAATAATGTGATATAAGGATACAATGGCCATCATATCTCTTCTGAGAATTACAGTTCAATAGGTACCACGGTAATGCACAAGATACCTGCCTACAGCACTTGACGTTTACAGGTAATTCATGCTTGAGGCAACTTCTGGATGGCTGTTATAAGGTTTTATGAAAAGGACTGCAATTTTCCACTAACTGAATTCCAGCATTAATATATATGAAATATTTATGTTCTAGCTATGAATGTAGTATGTATAGGTTATGTATGTGTTATGATGTCCTACACTAGACTCCATTTAATGTGACATGTTAGCTAAAGCTTTTAAATTCCTGATTAGCCTTGAGATACAGACAATGCAGACAGTTATGCAATGGTCCTAAACCGGAGAATGACCTTTTGGCTCAGCCTTGGTTGACGTGAATTTTAGGATTTGTAGATTGGTGTCATATATGTGATATGATCCAGAACATGGTCTGGTTTTAACATCCCATGGGAAAATGGAGGATAGATGACATAAGGATGGTACTAAAATGGTTGTTTAAGGATTGTAAAACTATCTTGTCCTTACAGCACACAAAGCCCAACTTAAAAGAAGGGCTATTAAGCTGAATTAAAAAAACAGAAATATTTTTCCACAGAAATATTTATGTAAAGAAAAAAAAAATCTTAAACCACAATCATAACAACTTAATGTACTAATTACTAATGTTAATAATGATTTGTGTCATCAAACCACAAACATTCTTTATCTAAATTTCTTTTAACTCAGTCTTTATCAAGTTAATTTAAATTTCTTAACCTAGCCAAAATAAGCATTAAATTCCCACTGTTTGTTCAGCATGAAGCAAGGCACAAATCAGTAGAATTAACTTAAATGCTTCTTTGGTCCGGTTAATCTGTTTTGCTCCAAATACGATTAGTAAATACATTCTTCAATTCATATTTCACCAGGCAGGAAAATCCCAATAACATCCAGCTACCACTCTTTGAAATCTGTTGTACAGTAGCTAAGTCTGGCTCAAACATGTATCATAATGTAAGGTCACTTCCAAAAATGAATCCTTCATAACAACAAGCCACTGTGTCACATGCTGTTGGGTTAGCTAGCTAGCAGTATCCAGTCAACCACGGATTGTTTAAAGAATCCACAGAGTGAAGATGAGGGGGGACAGCTCATTCTTAGGTCGTATTTGTTGACATAGAGGAGATATTAAATAGGCAACAGCCAAAGGGGTGAAAGCAAGACAGCTGTTGAAAGTATACACAACTTTTGTTAAAGTGTATCAACCTCGATCCCTTCAAGATGTGAAATAGGTCTTCAACCAACACTTAGATGCTATAGCAAAGCACCTGTTCCACAGGATCTAATAAGTAAAGGACAGTAGCAATCTGAAGGTCTCATAGATGAAAAAGTGATGTTTTACTTTGTGTGCAAATTGGTCATATGAATTGCTTTGTGATCGAGTGGCATTTGTCAGTCATTGAAATAAGTTTCACGCATAATTGGACAGAAGGAGAAAAATGTATGCATTCGTGTTTTGTTTAATTTCTCTACGACTCCACGTTGCAACAATTGCGCTACCAGTCAATTTAATATGTAGTTGCGGTTTTCCTTGATAAAGCGATCTGATGTCTTTCAGTGATGTTCCTAACAGCAGACTTAATGATAAATGATCAAGGTGTTAACATGTTTCCTCTTTCTAAAAGACAACTCTGAAGTGATACTTCCTGGTCTGCTGATTTACCTAAACCAGTGTTTCCAAACTTCTCATCGAGGCCCCTAGACATTTAATGTTTTTGTTTTAAACCTAAACAGATTCAGTCAAATAATCATCTTTGATGAATTGGATAGAAGTTTGGGAGACCCTGGCCTCTTTCAACTAGCAGGTTTATATACTCTTGGTCAATGTATCTACAAGTTTATTGCATCATTTTGACTCAGCAATGATATCTTTGTGAAAACTATTCTTTGCACTATGGTATCTTGTTGATTAAGATGATTGATAAAGGCATCAGCACATGTGAATATTAAAATGCCAAGCATGTATTAGAAACAGTTAAGATGCATCTCTACAGTACATTAATTAGACAGTAATTTTTAACCAAAGTATTTTCAGTATCAGCAGTTGATGTGCACCTAAAACTGCACAAAACAAACATATAATGTCAACATTCAACACAAAGGCATGTTGTCACTTAAAATAACATATTTTTTGTACAATAAAATAAAGAACTTAAAATGAAGAAATGTTAATTGGTGTAATTCAGTGCATCCATTTAGCAATGACCATAATAATTTGATTTAATCCAAAATCATGTCTTAATGTTGGTTGAACCGAATGATAATGATGAAAGAGAAATTTCCAGACAAATGTATTTAAAAGATTTCCGCATAAAATGCATAATATGCATAATATGCATGATATGAATATGCACATTCACCAGTCTGGTGAGATAGATCCCAGCAAAATCATGCCAGTGTCAGGAATCCCGCGATGAAGCACAACCTTCTCCGCCTACAGTACTCTGCACCTGTCAATGTCTCATGCCTTCTACTGCCATCATGCCCCAACAGCACACCTTCCTTGTTCCATCATTCACATCTGCTTCCCATATGTCCATTAGTGCATTTATTTTAGTCCCTCTGTTCCCCATGTCCTTGTCATTTATTGTTGCCGTCACGCTGCCACCAAGCTGTGGTTCTATGTGCAGTATATTTGATCGTGCCTTGCCCTCAGTATTGAATTTTCTTTTCTATTCATGTTTAGCGGAGCCCAGGTTGAGTCCCCTCAAAATAGTTCCTTTCTGTTCCAGTTTTAGAGAAATAAACATTCTAATCTGTACATACTCCTGTTTTTGCCTCCAGCTTCCTTTCAGCAGACATGACCGCCAGCATGAGTATTTGACTGTTTTATTGTGATTGAAGTTTATTGAATGTTATTTTATTAACATTTACAAAGATTCTCCAAATGACTTTTTTTGAATGCCCAAAGTGACTTTTTTTAAATTCAGCATTAATACCTTGAGAAAATAATGAAAGATAAGTGATATAGTTAAATAACATGTACATCCTCCAAAATGGGTCCCTTGAATGCAGTTCAACTGCCTCTCTTTGATTAGGCACAACTTCCCCCAATCAGACCCACCCCCCCCCCCAGTTAAGCAGATCCAGGCTGCAGAGGCAGGGGTGTAGCACAAAATACCCGGGCCCTGTACATAGGCGGTCTCTGAGTGCTCCTCCGCCTCTTTATTCATGATTCAATCGTTTTTCGAGGCCCCCCTACATACTTTGTACCCCTTTTACCCCTTTTGCCACTGAGCAGAGGTGGAAGAAAAGTGAACAGTATATAGTAATCCCCTCCAGAGTTATTGGCTTCCTTGTTAAATAAGAACAAGAATGTTTGTGAAAAAATGTCAATGTCATTCATCAACTTGATCTTACACTCCAAATATCATATGAATTCAACCTCAAATTGAGCGTAAATTATCAATTAAGGTCACTGATTAGTTATGAACTCTGTTTATCTGGTCATTTAGCTCTTCCTTAAGAACTTCCTAAAAATGGTGAACATAGTATATTTTTGAACTGATATTGACATTGGTGTCATAATGGCTAGCAATAGAATGTGATGGTGGGAAAAGGTGGATTTCATTTGGACTTCTGTATTTTCTTGAACTTTTTATTCTGACAAAACACAGCAAAACGGGACCTTCTATGTAGTACATTAATTACTTGTGTAGGCCACATCACCCATGAGACAGCTAACATAAACTGAGTGGAACTTTCCAATTAAGTCATAACCACTTCTATTGTATCTAGGCAATATGGCTGAAGTATGTTGAGGGAACATTATCGAAATAATGGCATCATGACATTATACTATAATTCTATGAGAGGATTATGAGAAAAAGCTCTGTTGGTTATGTGTCTTGGATCCCAATCAACATAAGCAGAATGTTCCAGTATGCAGTTTTCCCAGAGCTACTTCTTAGTAATTAAGTGAATGACCTTGCTCAAAGCAAACCCAAACACATGAATAGTGCTTTAGAAAGCTTAATACTACTTTATATGCACCCTCAGGTCAAATGATAGTCGGATCCTCAATGCCCCGGAGGACCAAGCTATGCTTCTTTGGGGATCAGGCCATCCGCTTGACAGACTTCAAACTTTGGAATGCCCTGCTGGATCACCATCACATACTCTGGACTCCTTTAAACTGGGTTTATACTTTAGGCCTTTTTCGTAAGAGGGCCTTCTGCTTTGCTCCTTGTTTTACGACTCTGAGGTTGTATCAGCAGTGTTTTTTTGTCAATTTTGTTTTTGTTCACTTGTTTATATTGATTTGTTTGATTTCCTTTTATGCACTTTAGAAGTAAGCATCAAATTATTATTAATAATACAAATAATAATATTACACCATTTGTTTTTATTTTCGTGTGCTTTGGGGCCTAATGTAATATCCAAATTGTCTGTATTCAAAACAGTTTGACTACAAGTCATTATAAGTTTGAGAACTGGATGAGTTTTTATAGATACAGCCATTGTTAGCACATTATAAATCATGTTATACAGTGCATTCTGAAATATTCAGACCCCTTTACTTTTTGCAAATTTTTTTCATCAGGGCCTTCTTCTAAAATGGATTAAATAGATTTTCAATCTAAACACAATACCCCAGAAGTATACAGACACTTTGCTATGTCACTCAAAATTAAGCTCAGTTGAATCCTGTTTTCATTGATAATTTTTCAAAAAATGTTTCTAAAACTTGATTGGAATCCACCTGTGGTCAGTTCAATTGCTTGGACATTATTTCTGTCATATAAGGTCCCACAGTTGACTATGCATTTCAGAGCAAAAGCCAAGCCATGAAGTTGAAGGAAATGTCCATCGAGCTCCGAGGCATAATTGTGACAAGGCACAGATCTGGGGAAGAATACCCCAAAAATCGGCAGCTTGAGAGGATCTGGAGAGAAAAATAGGAGAAACTCCCTAAATGCTGGTCTGCCAAGCTGGTAGCTTCCTACCCAAGTAGACTCACTGGCAAAAGTGCTTCAAAAAAACGAAGTACTGTGTAAAACAAACAGAATATGTATGTATATTTCTGTTTTTTGTTATCAACTGGGTTTATACAAAAATGAACAAAAAAAAGGTTTTTCGTCATCATAATGAAGTATTTTGCACAGATTAATGAAGGAAAATATCTATTTAATCCATTTTAGAATAAGGCTGTAACATTAAAAAAAATGCAGAACAGTGAATGAGGTCTGAATACTTTCGGAATGCACAGTACCTCCCTATGATCATCTTATAAACTGTTACCAAAAATACAACACAATGGCAAAGGATTACAGTTCATAGACCAAGCATGTAAATGAAGAAGTGGATATACAATTATAAACAGGAATTGATGGTAATAATCTTTACAGCATGCAGCACTTCTTATCTAATTCTCCCTTGAATGAACAATATACACATTCAGTGATTTTTTTTTATAAAAGAGTTCTTTATTTCTAATTAACATGTATACAAAATGTATTTTGGGATGATCCATGTTTAATAATTCAAACAGCTGTACAGAGCTCAGGCAAGGCCGCTAGGACAGCACATACATAAAAGATAAAGACGTGCCTAAATTATTGTTTCAGCCAAAGTTTCTAGACACACATCTGCTATAATATAAATGACAACAAAAGGGAACAGTACAAATGGCACACAAAATGCAACATCACAAAACTTGTACAACTCTCAAAAGTATACTTTTTTAGACACAAAGGACACATACATTGTATGTGTTAAATGTTTTTTGTAAAGTCCAAAAAAAAAAAAACTACGTCATTCACAGATTCAGCAGTCTGTTTAAATACCTTATTTCTACAAAGTGAATTTACATTTTTAAAGTACAAAGTGCAAATACTATGGTTTCCATTGCCGATTGGTGAGGGCAAAAGCTCCAAAAGGGTAGGGAAAATCTTGGTTGGTTGGTTTGTTTAGCCTTGCTTCTTTGAGGGATTCTGAAAAATTAAGAAAAAAGCTCTAAAGCAAATGATAACCAGATTGAGATGAATTACACATACAAAAAGTCACAACCGATAGAAAATTGGAGTAGGTGTGTTGATATTTTTTTCGAAATGTTAACAGTAAATTTTTTAAAGAAATGTCTGTGAATTAAATAAAGTATATACAAACTCTACGTTGGAATCATGTTACAGGATTGTGATGAGCTTGAAGGCCTCTTCTAATATCCCAAAGTGTATTATAGTCACACTATGTTTGTGGTGCCAGAACAATATGTATTATGATTCGCAACATTCTATAGGCATTGCGATTCAAAATGGTTCAATATATCATATAGATTTAGGACAATTTCACATTACTATGTATACATAAGTTTAAAATAAATGCAAATAAACACAAAAAAAAGTAACAAGAATTTCAAGAACAAATGTCAGACATTTTAAGTAACCATTCAGAACACTTTAGGCTAAGCCCCAAGATCAGAGGCTAAATCAGAATGAAAACAGGCACAAAATGTACACTACAGTTTAAATGTTTGTGGTCACTTAGAAATGTCCTTATCAAAAGAAAAGCACATTTTCTGTCCATTTTCATAACATCAAATGTATCAGAAATACTGCATAGACGATGTTGTAATTACTATTGTAGCTGGAAACAGATGATTTTTTCATGGAATATCTCTTTCAATGTTGTGTACTACTCCCTTCACAGAACACGGCAAACTGTCCCTAACCAGAATAGAAAGAGGAGTGGGAGGCCCCGGTGCACAACTGAGCAAGAGGACAAATACATTAGTGTCTAGTTTGAGAAACAGATGCATCACAGGTCCTCAATTGGCAGCCTCATTGAATAGTACTTGCAAAACCTCAGTCTCAACGTCAACAGTAAAAGGGGCGACTCCGGGATGCTGGCCTTCTAGGCAGAGTTGCAAAGATAAAGCCATATTTCAGACTGGCCAATAAAAAGAAAAGCTTAAGGTGGGCAAAAGAACACAGATACTGGACAGTGGAAGACCTGAAAAAAGGCCAGAGTTGCCTCTTCCCGGAGTGGCCTCTTCACTGTTGACATTTAGACAGGTGTTGACGTTGAGACAAGGACATTTCAGAATGATTGAGATAATAAGCCTGATCAGATTTTTTGTGTGTTTTGTCTTTTACATTCAGTGAAGTTTTCACAACATATTTAAAACCACAAAATATGCATATTGAACATTGTTTAGGTAGTTTCTATTGTGATAATATAAAATGTCATGGTTTCATTCCAAAATCATGTTGTTTTTAGTCTTTCTGTTTTTACACAGCCTCTGCAGGGTCCCAAACAAGTAGAGGTCCCAAACAAGTTTTCCCCTTTTCAGTGTAAATGGAGAGAGCCTTTAACAATACACTTCTGCTTTGGATGTTAACATCATATGAACCTCATCATTTATGTGGGAAAATGACTATTTTAACAGTTGCAACGTTAAGCTAAATTCTTGGCGTCGACTACCTGGGTTGCTGCTTCCCTGACATTCTTGCAACTCTCGTCTCGTGTCGTGAGTTGCATGACAGAGATTATGTAAGTAGAAAGGCGCAAGGGTATATGGCCAATTTAACACAGCTAAGAGCTGTTTTTAGGCACAACACAATTCAAATCAGCCAGTTTATTAATCATTTCATAAAATTCAAACAAATCTTTTGTTTCCGTCAAATAGCCAACTTAAAAGCAATGTATTGACAATAGCAAGAGAAAGTTTAACGACACCTTTTGAACAAACATTACTAAGATATATACTTTGGAAAATGTACAGAAGCAAATTAAAAAGTATCATTTGTAAATGTTTTGTTATCTTTCTAAAATGCTTTAGAACTGGTAGTGATCATTTTCAAAGTTTACTGAGAAACCAAAGAAACTACAATTTCTCTGTAACGATTATAGAAATGCTAATTTTGCTTTTACTTGTATTTGGTTGTTCTATGTCAGTTAAATGCTCCAACTGTAAGTTTCTCTAGATAAGAGCCACTGCTAAAAAACCCAAAAGTCCAAAAAGGAATGCTTGTAAAGTATACTGGGAATTATTCCAATGAGTTTCTTGCTCAAACAAGACCACATTTGTTCGTTCAGAACCGGACGTCTTTCTCACAAGTTTGGACAGCACAGAGTCGTACACACAGTAGAGCACAGTAGAAGGGATTTTTGTACAGTAGACTTTAGTTCAGTAAGTACACTGAGTGCAGTGCACAAGAGCCAATGGAAGTTGTCAGGTTAGGACCATACCTTTGCGTGTTAACCCACATGGTTGTAGGAGCAGTGTGGGGTGGGGGTGTATTTAGGTGTGCCAATCATTTTACTGTGAACATTTTTTATATTAATTTATCATGGATATGATATCATTTTGGACCTCCCTTGTATTCATTTGTGATGGATTAATTATTTATTTTAATATGCTTACAGTGGTATTCACAGTATTTTACTGTTTCACTGCTCCGATATTACAATAACGTATAGCAGCAAGTAATTGGTTCATTATAATTTTCATTATAATGTAATTTTCATTATAAGAACCCATTTACAGCATCACAATTATGGAAAAATCTAAATCTTGGGTTGAAAAGCAGCAGCTTTCGCTGGCCAAAAAGAGCCAGATGCAAAAAAAAGTGCATAATATATATTTTCGATCTGTACTATAAACTATAACCATTTTCCTCACTCTGCACTGTCCATTTCAAACCATCACCAGAGAACGCTTGTCTGCAGCTTGAATGCCTAATTCATTTAAACTGTATGCATTTGAGCCTCAGGTTTGGATTTTTTCACCCGCTACATCCCTTACTCCTCTACTTTGTAAAATCTTGTCCACCACTAACAGACACAGGATTAAGGACCTAAAGACAAGAAAACAATTGTTTCAGTGCTGTTCATTATTGTCAATCTGGTCCTTTAATCCTTGCAGCATTAACACAAGTATTCACCAGATTACTTAAAATGTACGTACCAGTTTACTGCTAGATGTACCTTCAGCTGGTTTGGTCCCTGGATGAAAATAGAGGAAAAACTCTAATTAGCCTTTAGAAAAAAAATTACCAGAACTTTACTTTGTCAATTGTCATCCATTCAAGTGCTTTCTAGACATTTTATGATCTGGGAATGGGAATGTCACCTTCTTCCTTGGTGACGCCCAAGCATCCCATCAGCTCCTGCAGGGACAGGGCCTTGTCGTTGCTGATGTCACAGTACTCAACAAACTTCTTCACACACTTCTTGGGCTTGGATTTCTTGCGCAGGAAACGTTTGAAAGGTTTGATCTCCTTTTTGCCAATGTCTCCGCTGGAGTTTTTATCTAGCTGACTGAAGTACCAATGAACCACTCTCTCCTCCAGTGTGTGACTTGGGTCTGGCTCTAACATCCTGTGGATCCACAATTTAACATCAATCGGGGAAGCAATCTGTTTTAGGTCAACTCTGTTGTGAAGACTACAGCCATTGTTGGTCATATCCATACACATATATTATATGCAGTTATATTAAATAATATTACACAGATTTAAAGTGGTTGGGCTGCCTTTTATATACATGTTTTATTAAGGAGTGGGCATTTAAAAAAACATCTCAATAAAACAATCCACAAATGAATTAATCAGTGAGGTTCTAACCTGGCGGCAGATGCTGGATCTGTGACAGCATGCACCATGTCGGTTGACAGCGCGTCAAGAACACTCGTCAAAAACTCTGTTTTCTTTGCCCCAGGACATCCTGAAAAGAAAAAAAAAGGTAGCTGAATATGTACATTCACCTATTATGTGTTCAATTTGGAAAATAAAAGGATTAGACAGAGGAATTACTGTCGATTCAACAACATTGCAACTATTATTCAAAAGTGCAGGCCACTATAGGTGGGCCCATAAACCTCAAGGGAGGGAAGTGAAATAACAGACTGTAGTTTGAACATGACTAGCACATAAACATGACAGAGGGGAAAATAAAACCCAACGAGACTCTGTCACAGTTTTCTTTTTACTCCCTTTCATAAAGTGTCAGACCTCCCCTATCATGCAGAAGAGGATACCTGTCAATCACGCAAGAGGTCCCCAGAAACAAACCTCTGACAGTTTTCACAGCTGTGGGCTATAGAGCTGTAGCCCCTGAACGCACGGGTGACTAATCATCCCCTGTCATCTTTGACAAAATGTAGATTTTGTTGACAGTAATAATCTCAATATTCCCATCTTTTTGGTCTCTCTACAAAGTGATCTGACAATGTCATCAATGTCTTATGGTCTGAGGATTTATATTTGAACTTTGAAAAAGAAATCGGTTAGGAAATGAATACAGCCTTAACTCTTGGTAAAGTGAAATCACTCCCACAACTGAAATGAGTCAAATGCCTCGACCCAATAGAGCACATTTCATTACATATACATCATAAAGCAGACACTCTTCACCAGAGCAACTTACAATATTGATTGCAAACATTTACATATTGATAGGCCCTGCATGGGAATTGAACCCACAAACCTGGTGTTGCAAATGCCTTCTCAACTAAACTACACAGGACCTCCACCTAGACCCTAGCCATCCATCACATGCAGAATGGTCAGGAAAGAAGCTCTCCTATATGTACTTTAAGGCAGCAACTGAAGTGGAATTACCTAAATGATAGTAATTGTACGTTAGGCCATAATGTTTTAAGCGTGAGGGGCCAAGGCGGTTCTGGAAAAGCTAAAGGCCACAGAGGGCCGAAAGATTCCTGGATTCTTCCTCCAGGAGCTTTCGATTTTCTCACAGTCACCCCCACCCTCTTTCAACTCCCTGTTTCCCCAGCTCCGCCTTTGGGAGGAGAAGAGAAGATTCTGCAGGGTTTCTGCTCTTTTTACGGCCAAGCCCTGCAGGGCCAGATTCTCCTGTGCAGGAGTTAATAGCATGCTTGGCCTTTCACTAACAGGTGGCGACCGGCGCTGAGGTAAACACCTCATCTCATCTCCTTTCCCAGGTGAAGACGGCTAGAGAGAAAAGCAATGGTTTATCAGCAGCAGAACCAAGGGTCGCCGACTGGCCTGACACTCACGTCTTAAATATTGCACAGGCCTGACTGCTCTGGGCCTCGCATTTAACTTTTAGTAGGACCTCAATGACCCAGACACAATAAAATCCCCAGAGTGGCTGGGTGACTAGACGCTCAGGGCACGTCTTCCCGTTAAGGTGATTCCTTATGTACGTAGAACCAAATGCTATGATTTACCTAAATTGTATCAACAGACGGAAAGACTGTCGTCACATTCAACGTTTGTATCTTAGAGCACATGTTCTAATCCTGAGTGACTTGCAGTCGTTCAGTTATTAGCTCAATGCTATAACCCCCAGGCCATCAGCCAGCCTCAGACACACTGTTTCGCCTTATACAGTCTTCTCATGTTTGTTTCTGATAGCTTATATGTTCTGCAGTTGAGATCTCTCTTATGGGATTTGTTCCCCAACCCACTGCCACCTCCTCAAGCACTCTGTTTAACAGCAAATTTTATCATTACCCTCTCTCCAGTCTGTAATAACTCTAAAAGTGCCACGAAAAAAAACACTGACAGTGGTGGCTTTTTTTTCAAAATGCCTTATTCTTTATTCAATACATCCGAGGCACAGCAGAAGTGCATTTCTCTGACAGGAATAGAGCACTGTAACCAGATAAATTAGAGGCATCCACTCTACAGCAGACAGATGATAGAAACAGCGGAGAATGGCAGAGAGTGTTCTCTGTGTTTCCTCGTCACCCTGGACCTGTTCTGTTCAGTAAACTCCAACTGCAAACAGAGCTCTGGCTGGACACAGCGTTACATAAACAGCAATGGACTGGTCCAGAACACAGTGGGGACTCTGTTAATAGCTTCTGCATGGCTTGGATTATTAACATGCTGACGAGCTCTTGACATTCACTGAAATAGGTACCAGCAACTTATATATTTTGGGTGCTGGTACTGTATACAATAACATAACACATAGGTATTTTATAATTATATTGAGTTTCACACTTTATGTTGTTTCTGTGGTCCTATGAAAGTAGCAAGAACTCAAGCAGTAAAACATATAAGGTGCTGGGAATCAAATCCTCTGAACTCACTGAGTTAAGCACTCAGGATGCCACCGTTTTGGGCAATATGAGAAACGCCACATAATGTATATATAAACAAATTACAGAAAGAATCTTGTTTACAGCCATGTGTTTTTTTGTAACATGATTTGTTAAGAAACAGTCGCAGACAGAAGCACAGTCTGGTAATGGGGAGGGAACATTGTAAAACATTAGTACCAAAGAACTGTACACTGTCACCAGTAACTTGAAGAAAAAAGATAAGACTGTTGCGACAATACTCTGCTCAACAAATAGCCTTTAGAATTTTGTTTTTGCAGTATGTATTTAAATAATAGTAAATCATTACTATTTGTATGATACCTTACCTTTCAACTGATCTTCCTACAGCAAAACAAAATGTGTGTTCTCATGACTCTCCACTGAGTCTACTAAGTGTTTGTTTGAATTTGTACCTCCAAATGTTAGGTGTTGCCTTTCTTTTTTTTTTTTAATAGCCACAGTCTACACTGAAGAAAAAAACATGTGTGTAAGTCTGGCTATGAAGTTCCAGTGGACTCCATCAGTGTATGACTCCTTGTGGCAGGTTGGTTGCATGCAAGCTCCTCTTGCTATGCACCATGGCAGTAAGTGCCAGTATCACTGTATTTCATTATTTTACTCCAATATTTCTTCAAACCCATTTTTGTCATGGCCAATTCCCATTCATGGCCTTGCATTATCCCAGTTAATCAACAGCTGATCTGGGTTGGTCAAAGAATTAGAGATCCTGTACTTCTAGCATATCTTGAAGGAAGCTGGCCCATTTCTTATCAGAATGCTCAAGTAACCTTGAAAGCTTTAGCTGGTACATGGTGCTGAGTTAATGCATTCATTATTCACATCCACAGTTGTCTTTGTAGGAATCCAACCTCATAAAGAAGGAGTTGCTGTTAGGTTGGGTGCCCCGCCCAACCCCGCCCTGGCAGCTATGACAATGCACCGCCCTATGCTGGACACCTGGGGACCGCTGGTATGTTGTAACCAAGTTGCAAACCCGTGGCCACCGTGAAACAGTTGCACTGCAGTTGTCCCTTATATTCACTTTGTACGTATGTAGCTCATAAAATTCTAAATCTAATTGCTAAATGATCAATGATTTGACACTCTTAAACTGTTAGCTCAGTAGACACTGCAAAATAAGGGCAAAGACCTTAAAGTTGTGATTAGACTGAATCCAGTCTTTCTGTGATATGTTGATAGCTACAGTATCTTGAGGTAAATGCATGTTGTATTATAAGTAATGTTATAATAGTGACCAGTAAATAACTTAAATGCCTCATAACTCTTTTTATTCTCTATAGCAGACCTATCATAGAACTAAAGTCAATTGTTCAAACATTTCTTTATTCTCAGAATTCATAATGGCCTTTAAGAAACTTGATAACTTAATTCCCAGAACCTAAAAAAGACACATTCCCAAAACTGCTAAGTAACCAAATGTTGTATCACTGCTGTATACTTTATTAGGTCCTATATTAAATAGGAGCTCATATCCCATGAAAAATCACACAGGTGTAACCTTTATGACAAATGTGACTACACAGTTCATTGGCATAATTCTGGTCAGGAAATCATTATCTTTCGAATTAAGATTTGCTGGAGATATGGAAATCTATGACATGCATTCCTGAGTCTTTGGAATAGGGTTAGGTTTGAATTTCGATCATGCCCAGTCATGCCCAATTTTCCACTAACACAGGATGGTGAAGACTACTGAGAACTTTAATGCACCGAGTAACCATGTCACCCAGCTGTTGTGCCCAGCGCATAAGCCTGCAACATCAGCGATTCTAAATTAGTAAGAGTAACCATAGAATTCCATGGGAAGGACATACAGTAGGATACTGAGTAAAATATTTGTTAGAGAATCAGTTCCATTGATGAAACTCAACTTGTTACCTAGCAACAACAATATTTACCTCCAAACAAACTTATCTGTCAACATCTAGTCAAGAAATGTCTAATAAATGTTGAAGTTTGACAGATGAAGCTCAAGATGCTTCATATTACATCAAGCTAAGGAGTTTAGCGTTTGACAGAGTGGTATTTCTGATGCTTGGCACCATTACATCCGATCTCTAAGCCTGAGCCAGTGACATCATGTGAAATGAAAGAACAGCTAACCAACTAGTACAACAAAGGGTGTGGCAAAATTTGCTTAGAAGTGGGGTTGCAGAATCAGGCAGGACAGTCTGGGAGTATTTCAAATCAAAATTTAAACTATCCTGTGATTCTATACAGTGGGGAGAACAAGTATGTGATACACTGCCGATTTGCAGGTTTACCACTTACAAAGCATGTAGAAGTCTATAATTCTTATCATAGGTAATCTTCAACTGTGAGTGAAATATCCAGAAAATCACATTGTATGATTTTTAAGTAATTAATTTGCATGTTATTGCATAATAGGATTCATCTACCCAATGTTTCAGTGACCCACTGGGGATAGAATTTTGACAGGGCAATATTAGAGATATCTGGTCTGCGTTCAGTCTGGGGTTCAGTGGAGCCAAGCTCCTGCACATATGGTCAAAATTAGATCTAGGGGGAGCTGCGCTCCCATACTTCCACTGGCCAGCAGTTTAGCATTTTAGGTACAACTGGAAAGTAGAAAGTAGGGCCTGCCCACTTCCAAAGTCCCAATTCAACCACTGCATACAGGTGCAGTGCCCTGCCCAATTATTAGCCCCTTCAATAGAAATGTTCAGAAACGTTGTGGTTGTTTATCAGCTTGATCTTACACTCAAAATAGAGAATTCTAACATTTATTTTAAGTTACAATAGTTCTTGTTCATTATCAAATTCGGTTGACAAGATCTGTAACTAGCATTGTCATGTTTGGCATAGAGCCTATAGCAATGGATCTTTATGCAGCTTCCCAGAAAACCCTGAAGTTAGGCTGAAAAGGACTACCTTTGTAGAGAGCCATGGTTACACATTACAAATAGGAGCCAGGTGTGCAGCGAACCATTTTTTTCCTGACAGTTTTACAAATGTCCACCAGGTAGCCATTGGATTGGTCAGATTGACCTTCGTAGTTTAAGCTGTAGCATGTCTAGCTACTGCAGCAATTGGGTCCACTGGTCAGCAGAGTCTGATTGCATATGTAAGTAATTTGTCCTAATCTAAAAGCTGAAAACTGTTGTGCTGATTAGAAGCAGTAAAACCGGCCTTCTTTAGACTAGTTGAGTACGTTTGATTACAGGCTCAAAGTGCCCAGAAAAAAATAACTTTTCGGCCTATACTTATTCTGAAAAAGGCTTTTTCAGGCAAGTAATTGCCAAGAAACACAAGATATCGTACTGTGTACTACTCCCTTCACTGAACAGTACAACCTGTCTCTAACCAGAATAGAATGAGAAGAGTGAGACTCTGAGCACAACTGAGCATGAGGACAAATACATTAAAGTGTCTGGTTTGAGAAACAGATACCTCACAGGACCTCAACTGGCAGCTTCATTAAATAGTACCCTCAAAACACCAGTCTCTTCATCAACAGTGAAGGGCTAACTCCCGGGATGCTGGCTTTCTAGGCAGAGTTGCAAAGACAAACCCATATGTCAGACTGGCCAATGAACACAGACACTGGACAGAGGAAGATTGGAAACGTTTTTCATAGACAGACAAATCTAAGTTAGTGGTGTTCAGATCACAGAGAACATTTGTGAAACACAGACCAAATGAAAAGATGCTGGAGAAGTGCATGACGCCATCTGTCAAGCATGGTGGAGGCAATGTGATGGTCTGGGGGTGCTTTGGTGGTGGTAAAGTGGGAGATTTGTACAGGGTTAAAGGGATCTTGAAGAAGGAAGGCTACCACTCCATTTTGCAACACCATGCCATACCCTGTGGACAGCGTTTTATTGGGGCCAATTTCCCTCTACAACAGGACAATGACCCAAAGCACATATCTAAGCAAGAAATATTTAGGGAAAAGGCAGTCAGCTGGTATTTTGTCTATAATAAGGTGGGCAGCACAGGCACCGGATCTCAACCCTATTGAGAGGTGTGGGAGCAGCTTGACCGTATGGTGTGTAAGTGCCCATCAAGCTAATCCAACATGTGGGAGATGCTTCAGGAAGCATGGGGGGAAATCTCTTCAGATTACCTCAACATATGGACAGCTAGAATGTCAAAGGTATGCAAGGCTGTAATTGCTGTAAATTGAGGATTCTTTGACAAAAGGACCCTATTATTATTTCAATTTAAGATAATTATTTCTTACTTGACTATACTTCCTGTTTATATTGCTATATTTTCTAATCAAACTCATTTCATATGTGTGTTTATGGAGAACAAGGACATTTCTAAGTGACTACAAATCATTGAATGATAGTGAAGATTCGCTGCTATTGGTAGCGTCTGTGGCGTCTTGGACAGTTGCCACATGAAAGTGTTTATGTGTGACATTGAAGTTTTATGCATGTTAATGAGGACAAAGTGAATGGCCAAGGCATTGGTTTAACTGTCGGAAGAGTCAATAAAGCTTTGCTCACAATGCTGACTTCATTGTAATGATGTACTGAATTGCCAAAAGATTTGTCAAAATATTTCACTTTTTCTCTATAAAAATTAACATGTCTTGAGATTTGTGTGCTTTATGGTTATTTTTTGATCACATTAGCTGTGGACCTCAAATTATTTCTGCCTCAATCTCGTCATCAATGTTTAGTTTTATCAAGCTTTATTGCTCAATCTAATTTGTGCTAATAAATCAAATGGCCACAGGCTTGACTGACACATCATGATCAGACTTGGCACTTTAATTAGACCTTAACAGATTCAATTATTGAGATATATACGCCTATAGCAAAAGTATCATTTTATACATCCAAAAAGTGGTGACCCATTTGTAACACCACATTTACAATGTTATTTTGTGATGCAGTGGGTAGTTGCATTATTCATCTCTTAAAATTACCTTTTCTGGGATTGTTTCTTATAAGAAAAGCTAGCCTAAATGTACTAAATATAACAAAACTAAAATATAAATGTTTTTGTTCCGAAAGGCTGAAGCAGATGTTTAAGTCATAGTTCATAATCAACCACTCTGTAATGATAGCAAGAAATTAACTCTCAAATGTTTTTGTTTGGGGTCTTTTTGTCAGTAAATCGACCTCTGGTTAAAGTTCTGCAGGGACTGCACAGCCTTCCCTCAACAAGGAGCCAGGTTTTCCTTTGTCTACCATTCCTAATAGAAAGGCGCTGTGCTCTCCCTTTGTCTCGCTCTCCGTCTTTCTTTCTCTGTTCTTGGTGTAGAGAATATTTCTGTGCAGCCTGGAGTGCGAATAAGAACGAAAGCTGTTTTCAAGACAGATGTATTTTAACATAATTGTGAAAGCCGTGTCAATCGGCTTTCCTGGGTGCACTATAAAACCAGATCAGCATATTAGGCAGTTTTTCCTACTTCATTGTTTCCCTAAAGCTTACCAAGACTAAGCGCAGTACTGACCATGCTCCCTCAGTCTGAATCTCACACACTATTAAAATTGCTGTCATTCCATTAGGGCCTGTGTTTATAGATTCACTGAAGAGATAGCTCACCCAAATTCATAATGTAGATTTATTTCCCTGTTACCCTGTATGCAGTCTTTAGACAAGAAGAGATAGCAATCTGTGGCTGTAAACCATTTTAAAAAAAATGTACCCTGAATATTTACACAGAAGATACTTTAGTGACAGTATAATCAATTAATTAAATGTTATATATAATCAATTAATTAAATGTCAATAGCAGCATTCCTATACTAAAACCCAGTGAAAGGAGACTCAACCAAGGCCTGAAAACCAAAATCTAGGAGCCTCAATAGGATTTCTCGACCCACACCTATCTTTCCCTGTTGTCCATCCATCTTCCACAGACTGTCCCTGGAATCCCACTATCCTTCCTGTCCGTCGCTATCTTTCCCTCATTCACAAATGCAGTTTCTCCTCCATCCTCATCTGACCACCCCTGTCCTCATCTCAAATCTTTCCCTGTCAGTCTCTGATTACATAGCTCTCTAATCAGGGTCTGTCTCGTCTCTATCTCTCTCGCACACACTGTGAGGGGGTGTTGTGGGAAACCACTAGCCAGCCTGCGTCTAGCATTTCCTGGATCAACACTAATGATGTCAACAAAGACACACACAAGGGACTGTGTTATTGCTCCTTGTGTCGGGAGATAGGAGAATAATGATAGAGCAAACAGCTGTGAAAGCAACCCAGTCTCATTAGGCTATAGGAAGATAGTAGTACTAAACCATTGTGACATGATCTGAATTTCCTATAGTTTACTTAAGATATGTCACTATATTGACATATTATTTGTAAGTCACATAGCATGAAGACAAGTTGACTGGTTAGGACAAGGTTTCATAATGTGTTCCGGAGCGAAGATGAAGATACCCAGACTCACCTTGAAGATGTCTGCTCCTGTAATGGTCCTTTGGTTTGGTTGGATGGGCCCTGGCGTTGCCATCACATTTTGGTTGCTCATATCTGTGACAAACAACGGACAACGTAAACAACTACTGTTCAGTTCACTTTTATGTATGCATGTTTTAATTTAATCTCACCAAACAACTTCTCATGCAAGTCAAATATTAGTTGCTTAACGTCTCACTTAATCTCAGAATGTTTCTGTGGCAGCATACATTTTTAGCAAGATGAGAAGAGGGTAAGAAGCTGCTTCCAAATGGGAAAGGGACAGTGGATGAAAATAGTGTGCGTTTTGTGTTCATGTGAGGGAAATGAGATACAGAGATGGAGACAGACAGAGACATGGGGGACAGAGAGAAGGAAAGATACACAGAGAAAGTTTAAATCAGTGGGAGACGAGGAGCAATAGAGTGAAAGATGTAAAATGGGATAGAAAGTGTTTTGAGAGAGAGAGGGAGGGAGGGAAAAACAGAGCATGGGACACAGGGACGTCTTTCATGTCCTCCCTTGGAAAGCGACAGAGTGCAGAGACTCAACTGCCACTGCTGTGCGACCTGGCCAAGAACAGGCCTGGGCCACAGGAAGGGGGAAAATCCCGCTTGTACACGTGCTAATGCGCCACCTGGCGCTCTGCCCGGGGCCTTGTTAATCCGATACCCAGCTCCGCACCGTTCCCCCAGCTCGTTAAAACTGTACCCGCACGCATGCCCCTCTCTGCCAGGCACGCCGACCCCCACACTTAGCCTCGCTAACCGGCTAAACCGCACACACAGCGGTGCCCGTGATGGACCACTCAGCCTCCGGCGACTGGCACTCGGTTTCATTTTGTGATCGGCCTATAGGAAATGGTTGTGGATGTGAGGGCGTGTACCTGCATGTGCGCTGGTATGTACTTGCGTCTGCACACTTGGAAGCTTCCGGATGTACACTACACAAAGCAGGGTACAAAAGCAGGGTATCCATAAGAAGATACACTGGTAGCCTGCCTTTACACAGGCTCAGAAAACGTTCCCTCACCAGCCCTCCATGAGCTGTATTTCAGCCTGCGCTGCGAAAAGGCCGGGCGAGGCCCGCGTGGGCCAGTGCCAAGTGTCTCACCTGGTGGAGGTGCCAGGGATAGGCCTACCCGTGTCCACCAGCACGCACCAGCAGTACCCGGTGGATGGGTGGCACTGGACGGGCTTGTAGAGGCCCCCTTGGGCACAGTCGGGCACGAACACCGCCTCGTTCTTGTGCTGCCGCGCTTCCTCCTGGGCCGTCTGCTGCTCCTGGTCACACGATGAGGCTTTGGGGGGGGTCAGGGATCGGCGAGGGGGGGGGGGGGGGGGGGGGGGGGGGGCGGGGGGCGGGGGGGGGGGGGTTGAGAGAGAAAGGATCAGCAAATGTCAAGTCAGCGAGAACGCTCCTCTTTGGTTGGTGGTCCGGGTAGCGTGGCACCACACAGACATACAAACAACCACAGTCAGACACAAAGATTCATTTGTTTGAAACAAGCTGTTGTTAGATTCACCCACCCCCCGCCCCGGCTAGACTTAACTGATACAGTTTGGACTCGAACCAAGTGGTTTATTTTCTCCTAACATTTCTTCCCCAGCCCTATCCAATATCCTGTGTCACACCACAATGTCACACCCTGCAGCGGAGGAGCAAGAAGGTAGCAGTGTTTGACAAGAGGAGACAGAGGTTGAGGACGAGGAGTAGTTTGGAGACTGCTTTATCAAACCCCTTTTCACTGTTTACCAGCATTAAGGGGCTAATGACTGAAAGGTCCTTGTGCCCAAGTTAAGTAAATATTTACATACCGCACAGACACACACACACACACACACACACACTTTCCCCAGAGAGACAACAAACAGCTACAACCACTGTATGTAAAGGATTTATTTCTGCATACATTTTCCCCCTTAAACATTCCCCAAAACCATGCAATGCTCTCTCACGCATTAACTGATTCATAGAACAAGGAACTTGCGTTTGCTTCACCGCGGACAGCTGGCTCTCCATGACTCCCACCAGGAATCAATCACATCTATTCTTTGTAGCAGGCCTCTCCCTATATGCCACACAGCACTTCGACGGAGCTTTAAAGCATTAAACCTCTATGCCAACAACTTATAAAAAGGGGTTCTCTGGGCCATTAGGGCTTTCATCGCTTCTTTCTCTCTTTCTACTTTTTCTTTGTGGCTTCCCTCCGGGCTCGGAAGCAACAGTAGGATTATACATTCTCCTTTGTCTTTGTTTGTTTTCATTATACAAGGGCTTTAGACGCAAAATACCCTAAATGAAATACCTCCCCTGCTTTCGTCCCTCTGTCTCTCTTAACTCTTTTTTTATACATTTGTCCTTTGATATATATTTTTTTTCCTTTTTGGAGAAGCCTCTTTAATACGAAATCAAAATCGAATGCCCTGAGGAGCAATTGGGAGCACACGGTAATCAAAACCATCAACACGTCGTTCACAGCGTTTTTATTGGTCATAAATCAAAACGGAGTGATGCGCACTCAATTGCGTAGGCACACACACACACACACACGCACACATGCACACACACACACACAAAAGCATACAGCAAACAGTAATTGTCTCCAAATGAGTAGATTGGAATAAATAGAAGTCATTGATCCATGCAATGAGACCAACGTGTGCTAGAGGATAGTCTGAGCCTGGGGAATGAAGAGGACGCTGCAGTCTGCTGACAATTACAGGCACATGGCATGAGAACAAGCCCACAGACATGAGTTTGAAACCATAATCAATAGAGAATAGAGGATACACTCATCTGCGCTAAGGATGTGGGATGAGTAACTCATACAATGCTTTCGTTCTATGTGTCTTTATACTGCAAGACATTCTTTTTTGAAGATTTTCTCCCATCACTCCTCGCTGTGCATGCAATAAACTGGAAGCTGCGAGAGCTGTATTTAGTTGACAGTGCAATCCATAATAAAGTCATTGTATAGATAAAGAAAGGCAGTTTAATCTCACATTGTGTTCTAGTCCGGTTGTTCTGCCGGCTGCGAACTTGCTCTGTCCAAAGGGTGGGATACTGAGAAATTATATCTGAAAGAAAATTACAGAATTGGTGAAAGAATGGTCTATCAAATACACATGAACATCCATCCAAGAAGTTTACCGGTGGGACAATTTTCCTGTCCCTTCTTTTAAATACATCAGTGATATCCTTTCTTGATTTTTATGTCGTACATAATCCATTCTGACTGTAATAACTAATTCTACCCATATTTTACCAGTTCAGTCGACTGAAAAAACATTCTCATTTACAGCAATAAAATAGAGAGCAATTACATTTGCTCTGGGACAGAACAACAAAGTTTTCACCTTGACTCAGGACTCAATCTAGTAATGCAATTGGCTACTGGTCAGATAATCTTACAGCTAGGTACACCTACATGAAAGGAGGAAGAAAAGGAAGACGCATTTCTGGACATGATAAAAAAGGACCCAGAACGGACCCAGAAATGATAAAGGACAGCTTACCTTCCTCATCTGGCTGGGATTGTGGCTCCACCACTAGGCCAGCTGACTCATCTGCGTTGAGAATGGAAAAGATTTGCAGGGAAACTACAATTATGAGGGTACGCTAGACTTTAACAACAATAAGTCAACCATTAGAGTTTTGCACATTGCCCGGCCAAGAGTGGTAGGATGGGGATGGGAGACAGAAAGAGGACTGAAAAGGTGTTTGACGAGAGGAGAGCCACTCAAGGTGTCAGTGGTCATAGTTGGATGTCAAGACTGGAAATCTTATGGAACAAAAGTCAGAATTAAAGATTTTTCTTTTTCAGAAAACATTATATAGTGAGTGGCAATTCATGCCACATAATACCTCCATTCCTGTTTTGTCAATGGAAATCAGAAGGGAACGTATGAGTAGCGCATGTAAACATCTCCAGCCAGGGCACAGTTAAACATGCATGACATTTAGTGGAGAACCACACAGTTATTCATATGTAAGGAATGAGTGCATTTGTGTGTGGCTGACGGATGATAAGGCCTCCAAAGCCCCACCCGAGAAGAATGCAGCGTCCAGGTGCACACATGTTCCGGAGGAATCAGTCAACATCGGGGTTGGTCTTGGTGTTTGTTTGGTCTTGGTGTTTGTTTGGTCTTGGTGTTTGTCTGGGCTTGGTGTTTGTTTGATTTGATGGGAGGGGGAGGGGCGTGGAAGGGATGGGGGCAAATGGGAAAGTGGGCTAATTGGGTCTTGTATGGTTAGCACAAAGGCCATAACAGCAGGTGTGGTTAACCCCACAGCTTGTCACAAAGGAGGGCTGGACCGTTGTAGTAACAGAGCAGGGACACGGGCTCAAACTGCCCAATGTTCCCCTATAGTTAATAGTGTAATACTTTCGGTCAGTGCTCTGGTCTAAAGTAGTGCAGAAGAGGAACTAGGGCGCCATTTGGGACACGATGCAGAACATACTAGTCTCCCGTCACTCTTCATAGGCACTCATGTATATTGAAGAATACCACATTTGAATTTGAGGGATTATCAGATCAAATGAAACCCTACCGGTCTTGAAGTTAGTGTCTACATTAATTCAGAAAAGCACAGGAAGTCTTTGCACACTGTTCAAATCACTTGGCTGTGGCAGGCCCCTTTTAAACATTCGTTTAAAACTCTGTAGTCTCTTTATGACTGTAATTCCTTTTTCTTGGGAAGAGCAAATGCCATTTGTGGTTGCACAGCGTTAGTTTCTGTGACAAATGATTCCAGAATGTGTATTAAGTCGCATGGCAAATGTGGGTGGACAGCATTAATTATGGAAGCTATTTGTTTCCCGCTCTGTTGTTTATTTCTGATAACAGACAGTTGATGGGGCCACCTAGGAAGGCGTATATTGATGGGCCTCTGGCCGAAACAAAATATTGATGCAATCGAAGTTATTTCGGGATACCACAAATCTATGGTTTATTCTGGGTTTTAACCATCCTGTTTATCTAACCAATTCAGACTGAACTCCACTCCCTGGATCGTGTCCCAAATTGCACCAAATTCTCAATGCTGTGCACTACGTTTGGTTGTAAGTAGTGTGATGCGAATACTGTACAGGCTGTCACTTCGGATGCATTCTCTCATTGCCCTGCATTTGCATTTTCCCTGATTCTAATAACAGTTGATCTATGGGTAATGACTTGGCTGGGCTTAAACAACCTACATGCTTTGGGTTTATGCTGTTTACAGAAAAGAGGCTCAGACATAAACGTCACACAGTGAAGAAATACGTGACACTGGGGCTCTGGAATCAATCGTAAACCTCCCCCGATTAACATTGTCCTCCACAGGATTCACAAGATTTCAAATCAGCATGCCCTTGAAACTGAAAGAGGGACATAGAAGAGATGACAAATGTCCAACGCTAGTGGTTGTGCAGGGAGGGAGAGAGGGTGAGAACCAGAGGGTAAAGAAGCTCAAGTGATAAGTAGGACTGGGAAGATTGCTCTGTTGTATCTGAGCACACATCGGCTGCAAGGAAAAAGAAGGATTTACGTTAATGAGTTAACTTGTTGAGTCCCGCCACTCTGATCATCCTTTGTCAGCTCCATTCTGTTTCATGTAAAGACTTAAACATTATTTGTCTCTTTAACCCCTTCACATTATTCCACCGACCCCAACATAATTATTTTAATATAAGACATAGTATAATATTGGCTCGGCTCAGTTCAGTCTGGTAGTGTGAAAAGCCCTTTATTCTGTCTGCTAGGAGTAGATATTATACAGGCCTACATCATTCTGGCTTAGTTTCTGTGCAACAAACAAGCTGTCTTTTATTCCAGGCCTGCGGCATCTGTCTCTCACTCTTTCAATTGATAAAATATTGGAAAGGCAAGCTATAACAGGTGACCATTCTGTCAGCTCTTCTTATAGCAAACACACACTCACACACACAAGTGTAAGCACACACCTACCCAAATGCAGTCGAACACTCCCTAAGGCACAGATTAATTCACAGACACTTAAAATATAAAAAAAGAAATAAGGTTTGATAATTTTATTGTCAAGGTTATTCAGTGTATTAAGTACTTACCTGCTTTTCCCGGTTCTCTTGTGCTAGCTCGCTCATGTTTCGACCCTGAAAATGACACATTGCTTTTAAGTGACAAATCAGTTTGACAATACAGCGCATTAAAACAGCAAGTCGAAAAATAATTCACCCCAAGATGACCTGGGATGCTTGTGTCCATTAGGACACGGCGAGGAAAACGTGGCGTAATGTCTTACACTTTCAGTGTTAAATGTCCAGGTAGTCCCTCTCTGTTAGTCAGCTGCTATATCAACCAAGCCTCCAATCACTGACCTTAACCAGTAAATACACTGACATCAACACCGACTGACTACTCAACCCTCTCTCTGAGTGCTCCCTAGTTGCCTCAGATCGCGCTGACTTCCAATTGAGCCCCAAAGAGGGAAAATTATAGGACATGTGGCATTGGTTATTTGATTGTTTGGCAGACTGTGTTATCCAGGAATGCTCGCATTCCGTACAGTTTAACATCGTTGCTCAACCCCGGCGCTGTTGCAGGATTTTTCGACCGGGCCTATTTACACTATGCAGCCCAGGCCTTGAAAAACATCCTCGGACTCTCAGGCTGTGCCTTCAATGGCGCACTGTTCCCTTTGAAGTGCGTTACTCCTGTAAAAATGAGGTGTGCCTCATATGGAAAATGACAACAGTTGGAACACTGTGTGGGTACGTGATAGTCAGCAAGAGGTCTCAATATGTCAGCAATTCGATAACGGTTAAAAAGTAACGTACGACTTCTGGCAAAATAGATTAAGGGGTTATTTACAACCATAGCATAACTATCCCCAAAGCCACAAATTATGCATTAAAAGACCCAGGTTTGGAGGACTGTACCCACCTTGGCATCGGGGCTTCTTATTGGCCACTGCAGAACCACTGATAGGACGGCCATTGGGATTGACGCACCAGCAGTACCCTGTGTAACTATGGCACTGGACCTGTGTACACCACAAAATGGCATCCAAGCTCACACAGGATAGCATGTCACTTCTCACACAAATTAGCACTGTTCAGATAGCCTAGGAGTCAAAGAGCATTTGACAAGTAGATGAGAGGTTGCTGGACTGAATCCAGAGACTCCTGACAAGCCAGGTTAGATACATAATACTAGAACATCTCATTAACTTCAGGAATATATCCAAGAGGTGGTTAGCTCGGGGGTTTATATTTAGTAAGATTTATTGTATTGTTCTGTTGGCGTGTCTGTTCAATAAAAAAAATATTAATAAAAGACGCTGAACTATTTCCTGCACTGTCTCTTTGTTTTACCTCACTGTATGTTCCATCTGGGTTGCAGACAGGTACAAACACCTGGGGGAAGAGCTTCTTGGCCTGCTGCTCTGTGTACTTCTTCTCTGCCACGCATCTAGAGGTATCTGGAGCACAGATGTCATAATGTTCATCACACTTCCAATATATCATTAGGTTCCAAATAATTAAAATCTCATAAATCTACTGATATTCAGTAAAAGGAAAATGCTTCAAACATATGTATAAAAAAAAGGGGAAATTGAATCACATTAACATTATAAACAGAGGACAAAGAAAGAACGACGTAGGAGAAATAATTCAAGCTGTTGGAAGTGGCAGATGCTTGTGTGGCTGGGAATTGAACCAACATCCCCATCCCATTAGGAGCTGACAGGCCTCTGCACCAGCCAGTCCAATGACCAAGTGGTAAAGCCATTACAGGACTGGGCAGATCACAACACTACCATAGAGAACATTCCAGTCTCGTCCTAGCACGGAAAAAGGCTGATGCACGGGAAATACAATCTGGAAGGTTAGGATGTTGGGACGTTCACCTCTTCCTCTCTTAACCCCACACCACCCCTCTCTCTTTCCCTACTTTTGTCTTTAATTGCCATTCTCTAGACCCCACTCAATCTCTAACTCTCTCTCTCCAAAACCCACTTCTGTTTTGTCTCCTAGCCTTTAAAGGTTCTTGAATAAAAACAATGTGTCAATTATTTTCTTCTAACAAGACCCTCATTTCAGATTGACCTGTCAGAACAATGACTCATTGTTCTTCCCTCTTAGCCTGGTTTAGATCTAGTAGCATTGTTTCACCCACTCCTAATATAGCAAGGTAGCACCAACAGAGCACCAGGCAATGGTTTGACCACTACTGAAGCATTAGCTCCAACTCCGTGCCATGGAGAAGGAGCTGATGCCACAACTGAATCGTACTGCGTGTGACACATTAAGCCATAATGAAAACCTGGCTGGCTGGCTCGAATCAAGTGAAAACAATGACGCATGCTAAAAAGTTGAAAAGCTGTCTCCAGTCTGTTCAGGAGGCGCTTTGTCGCTGGCCTTGGTCCATTAGAGGGAGAAGGGGAGAACGTGTGCTGGTTTATTTCAGCCTGAGAGTATGTGCCACTGTCACTGGCATATAAGAGGGGCAAGGCGATGTTTCCGGACGGAGGGAGACAGGGACGCGGGGAGAAGCTTGTCTAAAGTTAGCTTCAGTGGAAAAACCCCAAACCTCTCGTCCTTCTCAAGGGGGCTCCAACCAAAAAACCCAGACGACTGGAAAAAATGACAAGGACAGTTGAATCATCTGAGCTCTGCTCTGTGATAGAAAACAAATGTGGTGCCAGTCTCACCGTAACCAAACGCACAAACCCATCTCTGTGCTTTCCAGGGCCGCTGAGTCGCCGCCGACCTCTGGGTTATTTCTGGTCCCGACTGGCCCGGGTTACAGTCTGGATAAGTCACTATGTGTGTCTGGCCCCGAGGATTGGAGGGGGTTTTACACTTGTCAGCCTCTATGTTGTTGACGCATACAATAGGACTTTCACGGACCCTTGTCCTTTTCAGCCTTCTTAGCTGGAATCCTCTATTCTGTCTCTCTCTCTGTCGGCCACATCCAGATGTCCTGCTCAATGCAGTTACCGTGGCTACCCAGCGCGAGCATTGAATTGCATTAAAAAAAATAATCTGTCAAAATCTTGCAGCCCTCCCCGTTACTTTCTGGCGAGTGTCGTGGAGGAGGAGGTGGGGAATAAGGGATTCTGGGATTGTATGGGGTCTTCCTGCCACCATTTACACAATGAGGGGGTCTGTGAGCCGCCTGACCTTTCTGGGTTCCGATTGCATTACGCTTTTCAACCCAACTCCTCCATTGCTCCCATATGCATCTACGCTAGCATGCATATATAATCTCTATAATGAAAACAACCTCATTCCTTCTAGTCAAGGAATGTCATTATGTGAGAGGATTGGAAACCTCTCACATAATTGATTCTGTTCCATCAGACATAGAATAAAATCTGTTTCTAATCGATGAGGATGCTTCAGTGGTTTGACATTTGGTTGAAAGGAAAGGAAATCATGCACAAAGTAACAAAGAAGAGGAAAACAATGATGATACTCTATAATGCAGGATCTGTAAGCCCATCTAACACAAATCCTGAAAGGACTTCAGTTCTTTAGTAGGGGTCATTCTGCAACAATTTGAGCTGCCTACAGTACACTTCAGCCAGCCAAAATAGCCTTTCATCATCCCTCAGATAAACGTATTAGACCACAAAGAACGTGATATGTTTACAACTTCGTAATGCTTGATTTGTAGCTATGGCCCAAACCATCAGATTCTACTTTTAGATTCTAAATGCCTGTTGGTGTCAATTCCAGTTGTCATCCCAGCAATCAAAAATCAATTATGCTGAAATGAATTTAACACATACGTTTTTTACCATGACCCTCAGTGCATTTATAAGGCTTAAGCAGCGCTGAAGCGTGACTCGTGACCTGACCTTTGCATGGCCCTCGAATGACCTCCAGCTGTGGGTCGCGGCACTTGGCACGGAGGAACTCGCAGCGCGATGAGAAGGTCCTGCCATCAGACGCGCACAGGGGCTTCCTGGGAGCGCCAGAACACTCCATGTTGCATTCTTTATCCTGCTCCACCCGCAGAAACTGAGAGAAGGGGAAAGAGGCAAGAGGGAGAGAAAGAAGAAAACAGGAGAGGGACAAGACAGAGAGATAGAAAACATGAACAGGGAAAGAAAAAGAAAGAGGTGTTAAAACAGAAAAATAATTGAACTGACCTCTCCGCCAAAACAGTTGAATCTTCCTAAGCAGCAGGTGTGATTTCCCAGGGATTTATGTAGCCTAAATACAGGGTGTGATTGGGGCTCGAGTAGGGGCGTACGCCTTCCAGATCCATCTTACGAGACTATTATGCCAACAAGTCCGCAAAGGTACAGCTGTCCATTCATTGGCAAAACCAAATACAGTAATTGAAAGTTTCTTGTTGGCAGTCTTTTATAGTTGCTATCGGGAGGTTAAGGAAACAAACATCCTCTCCAATAATTGCACGAAAAAGCCTTGATGTACAACAACCGGGCACAAATCCTGGTGAAAGCATCCCTATCACCATGGCCGCTGTCAGTCACACAGAGTAGCCTTGCTGTGTCTTGTCCCGAGGGCGAGAGGTTGTAAGAGGGGGGCCGGATCAGACTTGAGTGACGCTTCCTCTTTGCCTTTTTTCCGTGCCAACACCTGCGCAGGAATTCACCTGAAATCCCTCCCGGGTCCCGAGGGATGTTTGACTGATGCCTGAAAAGAGAGCAATGAGGATGCAGCCTTCTGGCTGAATGCATCGGATCACCTGTGTCAATGCCACCATTGTGTCTGCCAACCGCAAGCTGAAACCCCCCTAGCTAGTCCACACAAAGCGCAGGCAACAGGCTGTGACTGCTACAATGAATGGGAGAGTGGCTAAATGAACTAGAGATCTGGACGTTTTTTTCGCAAGACCATGTTTTTGTTTTCGAGTAAGCATGATTTCAGGTGAATTGAATTGAGACTGAGACCTCTCTAGAACGGGCGCAGGTGTTGTTGTTTTTTTCAGCCATTCAAATCCAATAGTAAATTCCTTTCTGTGGACTGCAACTGTCCTCTCCTGACGCTTGGATGATTTTCTATCTCAAGTCGTATAAATAGTAGACAGCTGAAAATAAACACTGAAGATGTTTTTGTTTTGGTTGTCATTGTAGGCATGCACTCACACTGCATGCAATGCTGTGCTCTCCACACACACACACACACACAAGTCACAAGATTTAAAGGCCTTTAGTAATTACAGTCGATGTAACCTTCATCTTATAAATACATTGTGAGCAAATTGACATGGCAGTGGGCCTCGAGAGAGGAGAAAAGGACAGAGCGTCTTACAGGACTGATCACTAATTTTAAAAAAAATTAGCCATGTCTGACATGTAACAAATGAAGAGGGACTTGACAAGGGTTTAGGGTTGGTAGTATGCTCCGAGTTGGGCTCAGAGGAGAGCTGGAGGGGCCACACTGCACCTGGAAGAGTGTTACCACGCATGGATCTCGGCATTACCCGTGGCCGGGAGGGGGGGTACACAACCCCTCTGTCATCTCTCATCATAAATCTCCCAGACAGTAATCTCAGGGGAGAGGCCAGTTGGAACACATTGAAAGGCAGAGGAGCCGCAAGGGAAGGCTTGGATTGGATGAAATAAAGAAGAAAACGAGTCACTATGTTCCTTTCTCCCTGATGTGTTGTCATTCTATCATAGAAAGAATTACATGGATCTAAAAAAAAAGCTGAAGGCAGTGAAGAGGATGAGATGGTGAGATGTTTGCACGTGCTGCAGGGGCTGTGCCTGTTCAGCCTCTCCTCCCTCCCCCTTCTCCCCCCTCTCCCCCACTTGTAATGCTGTCTTGTATACTGGGAGATGGGAAGACTGTCCAAATATATGGTCAGTTGCCTGGCTACCTAATCATATTGATCTGTATCAGATACTCCCTTCTGATTATCTCCCCTCTGAACACATTCTAACGGTTCTGATTGGTCCAGAGTGGTCCAGAGTGGCTGCCTTTGAGGCACATGTACCGCTGCAACATGGTTGTGAATCCGGCTCACTGCTCTTTCTGCAAAAAAACGCTCTTGTCTATTTTTTCACTTTCCTTTCTAATGAAACATAAAGTGACAAAAATAATGTATTTTACTGCTACAGGATTTCATACTCTGACTGGAAAGACGATTTAATTACTAATAACTTTTTTGTTGTTATGTAGATGCCTCGATTTGACAAAACCATGAATGACATCAATGACGGCTCAGTCCCAAACTGAAGTATATAGAGAATCATTCTTTTGGAGTCAGGCAGTTTCTATTGGAGTTGTCAGGCATTTTCTATTGAAGTTGTCAGTGCCATTTTGTGTTTGTCTTGATTCTTCTTCATTACAACTTTCTTTTTGACTGAATCATCAGTGAAACAGCATTCTGAAAATTCTTCCACTTTCTGAATATGATCTTGAGATAAATAGACAATGAGTTTTGTTGCCCATTCGCCGCTGGGGGTCTAACCCTCACCCCCCTCCTCCTCCTCGTCTCTAATTTCTGAGTCCTTTGGATCGTCTGCACCAGTGCTTCTGACTGACAGTCTCCCACAGTCTCGGGTCAGAGAACTCTCTCACCTCCCTCCATCCCTCCTGGCCCCTCTTCTCCCTCACTATCTTCCCTTCCCGTCGTACAGCAACAACAAACCCCCGTTAAGGCTTTCCCCTGCAGCTGTGACCATGCCCCCGGCCGTTCTCTCTTTCACAACTCCGGGCCACATAAAGGAATGGAGGCATAAAAGACTGGGCAGAAAATGTCTTTCTCCAAAGACAGCACCCGTAGTGGGCCAAGATCAGCTCTGATAATGAACAATATGTGTGGCCTCCAGACTTCAACCCAGACACAAACCACTAAAGCAGGCCAGCGCCCCTACGCGTATGCTACCATAACCCACAGTGCGCCTGCCGCTGCCCACCCAGAGAACCAGATCAGACCCACATCATAATTCTTGCCCACAGCTAATGGCCAGCCAACAGACTGACAACCACTCAACAACCCAGCAGACATCTAGACCAACAGCTATCCAAAACTCTGGTTCTCACAGTCTTGACCCCGCATTGCCGAACCTGCCCGCCAGCCAAAGATCCTGTTACCCAGCACCGCCAAACTCAACGATCCATCACATCAGCTAGACACCAATTCCCAGTTATCTACGAGTTTCAAGGACATACCTAGCACCCACTCAAGATGTCAAACTATCGACAAAACACAAGGATAGGGTGGAAATAAAGAATGAAGGAGAAAAGACAGAAGAGAACGACCGTATCAAGAGATGAATGATCTGTTGAAGGCCTCTACCCCTCGTGTCTAACTAATGGCAGCTAGCTGTCTCGCGGCAGGCCTGTCTGTGGCCGGTGCTGATGTCACAGTGGGCCCGACACTCATAGCTCGCTCCTGCAACGTTGCTACAGCAACGGTCTCACCATGACCCGGAATGGGCTGCGGTGTGATGGATCGCCCGATTGCCTCTGTTACATCGACGCTCATGCCTACTTCCTCCAGTCTCCTGTAACATGGAGGACAACGGCCAATAGGGGGATTCCTACAAGAGTGACACATGGCTAGTTTTATTTGACTCATTTCTATGTAGCCTTTTGAGTGGCCCAATTCTTTCTATGTTGTCTCTGTCTTTTCTCTTCTCTTGTACTATCTGCCAGAAGATTCGTTTTGAATCGGCTATTACCATGACACACGAGGTTGAAAAACCAATGTAGGGAGTTTAGAGAGGGAGCAAGTGTGGGAGAGAGGATTTTTTTTTAAGACCAATCAACATACAAATCAAATCCTACTACCTCCCTAGGCTATGCAGCATTGTGAGATTGAATGGAGTGGTCTAGATGCGAAGCTCCAGCAGAGAGCACATTGTAGCCCAATGAGGGCCTTCTGGGCTAGGGGCGCCCCCCTCTCCCACTGCTCCAAGAGGCCCCTCACACCACGGTCCAGAGGGGTCAATGGGGGCCCCAGCTGAGAGCCGTCGCAAATGTGTTAAATTGCCTTGGCGGGAGTTTCCTGCGCCGACGCTGGGATGCAAAGGGGATCATTAGTTTCCAGCATGGTGGAAAGCGAAGAAAGTGACAGCTTTTTAACCAGCCTATTAACTCAATCAAAGGCAAATGCATTTAATTGCTGTGAAAGATGTAAAAAACAAGAAGAAAAAAAAAGGACAGAAAAAAGAGAAAGTTGTGAAAGGCAGCTGGTAATCATGTGAGAAAAAAAAAAAAAAGATGTTTTGTGCAGGTGCATACTTTTATGAACAAGAGGGGGGAATAGAGGCCATGTGGAAAAAGCATGATTTATTTTTTTACAGGTTTGTGCCAGAGGCAGGCATTGTTGTACATTTTTATCCGATTTAAACACGATTCCAGACTGCACTAACACCTTCCACTGTACAGCGACAAAAACACAGCCTGCCCAGGAACAACATCAGAAGCACATTGTTCAGCTTCCTATTAACATCCAGAGGGCATTGACCGATGTTTGAGGGAGAGATCGGGAAAAATGGTGGGGTTAATTACGTTCTCATGAGGTAAAACATGTACTCTGTCTCACAAGACTACAGATTGAATCACCCCCATAAATATGTAGCCTATTTCTACACACTCAAAAACACTTTAACAACTGTTAACCAGACATGAGTAATTTTACAGAATGTTTGTAAGACCATATGAAGCGTACCAAAAATATAGTTTTGAGATGGCCTAATACAGTATAATGATTCGCTAATCGAGTGGATTCAGCCATCAGCTTGAGTCCAACAGATGTTTAAGGAGACCAGGGGACGTTTTTCATTAAAATAGTTACCTCCAAAGCAGGGCAAAAGTCTACTCATTGTTAGTCACATCCCGAGCATGCCCATGCACTGTCCCCACACACATTTAAACACCATTCCTTTTCTTCCGATTGGTCTGCTTGCCTGGTAAATATCCATAATAATCACCCATGCCTAAAAGCTCAATAGAAAATTAGATACATAAGCTGCTTGATTGTTTGTCTATTCACCCCTTTCTGTGAGCGTGCATGTGCATGAGGGCGTGTGTTTGTGGCTGGCTGGCTAATTGGTCCTATATCAGAATGTATGTTTGAGAACGAAGAGTGTAAGGTGAGTCTGCACAATGCAACGCTTCCTCCCACATTCCACAATGCCTTGTGCAGGCACACGAGAGTGCTTCCCTGACCCCCGCACCCCCAGGTTAACAACCCACGGCCATTTGTTTCCAATTGGATGCTAAGGCATCCTCGCATGGCTCATAAATATTGGTGCTGCGGGCAGCGGCTGTCAAGTCAACCTCTAAATCACAGGGGCAAGGTTCTGACACATTCCTCTGCAGCTTCTTTGGCTTCTGCTTCCCACAACTTTCTATCATTCCTACCTGAGCAGAAGTGAACGCTGTGCACCCTTTCTTTATTTCCACATTGACTACTGGGTAAGCATTGGGTGTAAATAATGAGGTTACAGTTTTCATTCACTTACTCTAAAAAGGAGCCATATTACAACTATAAAATAATTATAACTTTCCTTCGAACCATTCCAAAAAGCAACCAAATTCAAATAGAGAAATAATGGCCATATATTTTGTTTAGTAATCACCTAAAGGTGTCATGTATTTTTCATAGTTTAAAGTATAGCAAATGTTGGATAGAAATGTCAGATATTTTGTGTATTTCTACATCTGAATGTGTTATTACTGTGTTTCATGTAAAAGTACAACCAATTGATTAGAATTGTAGACTGAATGAAAAGTGCATGTTGCAAGTGATCAATGCTCAAGACTGCAAATACAATTATTGTGAAGATTTGATCTTTGCATGCTGTCTTGACCATGCATGCTCTCGTAAGATGACAATAGTTTATTTTTTTCAAACAATTATTTGTTTATCCAATTTAACCCCCTGTTCTAACAATGTCATATTATCGAATTGTAGTTACAACCTTGTATTATTGCAGCAAAGTCCAATGTTTTCTGGATAATTGTAGAATCATCCTCTGAATCATGCCAAGCAACGCCATACCAATTATAATATTGCTTGCTAAAAGAGGAGGTCAGCCAACCAAGGCATCAGAAGAAACACTTGTTCAACTATTAACCTCAGTCAGTTTGCAGGTGCCTGACCTGCTACATGAAGTCACATGAAATATGGATTTTTTTGTCATCTTCATCAAGGTTTCCTATATTGACTACCTTATAAGTTCAAACAAAAGCTGATGAGTTTTTACAAATGGTTTATAGCCTTAAATAGCATCACTGATGAAGTAAGATTACTTTAATAAAGTATGGTTACATTTAATTAGCTCTGTAAACGTTTTCTTTGAAAATAACTTTTACAAATAGCATTAGGGAACACTCAATAATCATTCTGATGATACTACATAATTATAGTGAGTAACAAATAACAAAGCTGTGTCCAGCTGAGCTTGGTTGGAAGACCAAAATTCTATAGAATAATTAAATAAATCAACACTGTGGTTGATATTCTAACCTTAAAACAACAGTTGATGAGTTTTTGCAAATCGACTGTATTGCACAGCTATAGATTCCATATCAGACCATTTCTCAGACAGGGAGGAAATTACATTGGCCTGTGCTTTGCCCCTGTAAACACTGACAAGTGCTTTGTGACTGTAAATGTGCTGACACGGCAGTCAAGAATGCACAGTCATCAGTGCTGTTGGATTTTGGAGGCAGCTAATGGCTGCATATTTGGCTTCTGGCATGCTGGCTGGTTGACTGGCACAACAAGAGTGAAGATGATCACTGGGCCTGCCAGGGACTGGAGCAATGAGTAGCCAGCTAAAAAGCTTGACACCATCACAATGACAAGCCAGCAGAGATAATCACTCCCCACTGAGCCAGGGAGATGTCACCCAAAGATCAGGTCAGACACAGCACAGTCTTAGAAATGAGGGTACATTTCATGTACAGTATGGTCATTCATTTTATCATGTATCATGTTAACACACTGGAGTATAGTATTACTATTTCAATAATAAAACATTATTTGCTTATCATTTGGTGCACTAAAGCAAAATATAAGTGGTTCCAAAATAATGCATTCTAAGTATACTGCTTTTTTTGCTTGGTTAGTCACTTAAGATCAATGAGTAATTACTTAGTTAGCTAGCCTTGATTTTATTTTGCAAATTTGGGCAGTGACATAATTTTTTTTGGTCTATAGGTCACTGTCCAAACAGTTTTGGAGTTTACTCTATCCAGCCCTGGTTACAAACCTATTTGGAGTAGAACAGTTGGTGTGAATGGTTACAAAGCAGATCCCCAGTGATCTTAAACCTGGGTTATTTGCTTGTCCCTTGATACCTTGTGTGAATTATTCCTAATATGAGCTGTTCATCTAAGTTGTATAAAGTCTGAAGCTGGGCAGTTATGGTGATTTGACCAGCTGCTGGACTTCACTGGGGAAGATGACATTCTTGAAAATATCTGAGCCCTCTCATGAAGGGGCGGACTGGCCATCGGGAGGTTTGGGGCTTTTCCCGGTGGGCCTAGGCCGACTCGATTTACGAGTCGCTCATTTTTGTGCAGTTTTTCCCAGGATGATCGGAATTTTGCGGGCGCTCGGCCTGACTTCAAATTCTCTCTCCCTGTTGCTATCCCTCTGGTGCACAAATGTCTACACAACGGCTTCTCACATGGACCCAATATTTCAATATTGAAGGGGGAGGAGGGGTGACCTCAGCATAAATAAATGTGTCCAACATGTATGGCAGAACAGGGTTGGTCAATATCTTAAGCAAAGGTTTTTTTGTATTGATGCTTTTCTGAACATACATTTGTTGTTAAAAGGAGAGGAAGAGGAAAGGTGTTAACGAGTGTAAAAAAATTGACTTTTTCCTAATAGTTTATGACACGCCTGATTGTGAAGACAGTAAAAAAAGGTTGCGGCAAGCACAAAGAGAAAGGGAACAAGGGAAATACAATCACATGACCAAATTCCATCACTCCCGCGCATTTGGACTTGAGAGAAATGTTTGCAATCCAGCAATTACAATTCTAATAAAAATCCCAAAGGTCACACCACTTGTCAAGTTAGAGTCCCAAATTGACACTGGTTCTGACATTTTAGATTTAAGGACACAAGTCCTCAGCTGTGACAGAGGAAACAACAAGGGAGCAGTCAGTGTGGAGCCAAATGCGTAGGCCAAGGGTACAGCCAGCAGGGGTCATGAAGTATGTCGCATGGGAAGTGACTCCTCTGGCCAGGCACTGTTAGGCCACATAACTGGACTGAGTTGGTGTGACTTTATCACAGACAATGAACTGGCCATACACTACACAGCTATAGCAATCTTACTGTCGTGGGAAAACTGTTATAATGCAAACATCTGTATAATCTTGTCATCTCGAAGTCTGTAGCCCGTGTGTTCACATTGTGACCCGTCTAGGCCCCTCACGGTCTGCCAATTTCCAGACGTCATGGCCCTCCTAATACTTTGGCTTCAGGCTAGCAACAGAGGACAAGTTGCTAGTCACATTTTTTGCACCCAACTAGATCAAGAAAATGCAAGAGCTATAATGAGCCATTAAAATGTCTCTCATTATTTCCATACATGTGAGGATTCAGCATGAGGCCAGCAAGTAGAGTTATTATGTGTCAATTTTTATCCACTGGTAACTTTTCAAAGGTCATAATATTGTTCAATAGACTGATATTTATAAAGTTTTCAATGCACTATTCAAAAGGACTTCAATCAAGTCAAATCATAACTAACTATTTAAGTGAGGCATACCAGTTCTGAATGCAGTTGACCAAAATGTATTCTCTAATATAATAACCCAGTTAGCAGTCTAATTTTCGGTCTTGGACCACTACAACAGCTTAGATACACCTTGTTCTTGGGACTGAAAAACTGTGTTGTGTGGGAGGGTTAGATTTTGAAATAAATTATATGGGTGGATTGTCGGGGGATAGTATAAATCTGATTACAAAGTTATATATTGATTAGTTTGTGTCTTTCTTCTATCTCCTAATGATTGTCATCTTTAGGTTATTCTACAAGGCCCTATTGTAACTGTTAAGGACACTCTTTTGATAGTGGTTTTATCAAAGCCATTTAATACCAGGAAAACATGGAGTTATATGGTAATTTATGGATAAATAATGTGCTTGGGAGTGCTCAAGTCTTTAGTTACTGATGCATCATACTGAATCTTTCCAGAAAATGTTGAAACCATACATGCATCCATTTATGAGGGGAATTGGGAAAACTGGGCTTTGGCATGAGGTGTTTAAAATGTTTTCTAACTGTCAAATTGAAGTCTGTCCATTCCTCAGAACAAATATTTTATGCAACCAAGTGATGGTGTCTTCTAAAGTGCAACAACTGAAAGGGTGGCCAACCAACATTAGAAATAATAAATCAGTTTGCTCATATTAGGGATAATTTACACTGAGCTATCATGGAATAAGCAAATAACTTTAAGATAATTTCTACTTTGTAACAATTCACATTAACAAATCTATTCTTAATTGGTTGGTAACCAGATACAGTGAATTCCAAACGTATTTAGAGAGTGGCCCATAGAAAACATTTGCTGTCTTCAAAGTATTTGAAACAAATGTCACTGGCAAAACACTTACGCAGTCCACTGTACTGTGGCTATGTAGCTTTTGCTATCTTGCTGAGACAAACATTACTCAGTATTAGGAAACTAGACTAGATAGCTAAATTATCTTGGGGATTTAGTAGCAGCCTAACAGTGTAAATTAACTGGATACAGTTATGAATTTACAGTAATGAAAGTTTGTTCACATCTTAAAATGCAGACAACAACAGTTTGCTAGCATTGGCTGACAGGAACCAATCTTCTACAAAGTTTGTTGTCAGCTTTACAGAAATACCAAGTGTTGTGTAACTGACCAGTGAAAACATCCTTGTTAAAGAAAGATGCCAAGAAAAAAGGTAAAGTTATGAATGCATTGCGTGGTTAGCTGGAAGACACCAAGATTTTGTAGATGTAGGCATGTGCAGATATTTCTCCATAGAAACACGTAAGGTTATTGCTACAGTTCTGAGCACAAATGGCGACAGATTCACAACTTGATCCACCAATGCAGATGCAGCAGTTGTAACAAAAATCTGTTACAAATCTATGCATTTATAAAAATATTGGATTACAAATACAAATCCAGGAATGTTTGTGGATAGTGAATTACATTTGAAGTGATAAAATAACATCCTCTCATCAGAAGTTTTGGATTTCGTAACCTTGATGTGGCTTGTAAATGAGATTATATTGGTAAACTATTCTAAAAATAAGATATTTTGATAAATGTAATGTATTTTAATGATACAAAATTGTATCCCAGATGTATTCCTGATGCAAAACTCCAAGATAGTTTTAATATAGAATGTAGCAATACTTGCCCTAAGCTTGTTTTTTTTTTATCATGTTGCAAAACAGGTTTTGTGTGGCTACAGTTGGCTCTCAAACATCATCCTTTATTGGCCACAGTACCTTTCAGTGTAGGTAGGATTTCTCTCTAGTAGATCTTGTAGTGGTGTGAAGCAAAAACTGACATATTCAAAGAGCCCCCCACCCCCCAAATGGTATAACAGCTTTTCCACTGATCTGAAGGTCTACAACAATATCTTATAGAGAAAATTCCACACAGCTCTCTGTCACAAACAAATATAGTCAGTGGTAACCCTACAATTCACTCTAAAACAAGGCACACTGGGAAGTAACATTTCAGGCGTGGCTTATGGGGGTGTGGCCTTCAGTTAGTCAGTTTTGTCACACCAGTGGAAGTGTTATAGCAGAAAAAAAGGCTACATGTACCTTTACTAAAAACACACATTTGTAGTTTTTAAGAAAGGTACTATATCAGAGTGTGGAGCTAAAGTAGAGTTCTAACTAATGGAACTAAAGATTAACTTACAGGGCACCATTTCAGTAACAATCTGTTGTACCAATAGAATAAATCTGAATCTATATGTTTTGTTTACACCCCCCAAATGGCACGGTTAGACCAAACCCAACCCATTAAGATATTCTGTCACTAACTCAGACCGATTGCATGCACCTTGAAGGACCATTGTTGCAGATCAGAATTTCTTCAGAGATTCTGTAAGGATTAAGTAATTGTTATTTTAAATCAATTTAGACCTCTGGAAACCATAGCATTCACATCACCTATGGTTGTTGTCAGCACACTTTGCTTTCGTAATTAAAATGAAGTGGACTATGAGAAAAATAAACTCATATTCAGATAATTGTAACTAAAATTGTTTGTTGGACTCAAGTGGACAATTCAAAATGTGGTGCTGATCTCAGAACATTCAACGTTTTTCCTTTAAACAGTGTTCGATTTGTTTGTGTTTCAAGCAAGGGGTCTGGCTTTAATAAAGATAAAAGATACATAAACAACCATATAAAAAGGAATGTATCTTAACCAAATAAAAAATACATATTATCGATACTATATTGTTTCAACAAGATGCAAGTGAAGAACCCAAGACATAATACCGCAAAAAGTAGCCTATAGCGAAATCCTTCTCTTAAAAGCCATCCTATAATATAACACGTTAATGATTTACACAAAACAGAACACTGGAAAACTATGACAAATCATCGACTTTACAAAAAAGTATTGCAACGCTTGTATCCTACCGTAAGAGCCGAGAACTTTTGAGCGCACCCGGAGCAAAGGAGGCAGAGAAGGAGCAAGAGCGGGCAGACGCGCATCCTGATGGTAGCTCTCGAGGAAAATTACGCACGATCCAAAGTGCAACCTACAGCCTACAATATCTGAGCTTCAAAAAAACTACTATCTTAAGTATCCAAAATATTTTCTTGTGAAAATGCGACCAATTCAATTCCCAAAGTACTCCTTTAAATTGAGGTGGTGAAGAAGTTGTGGGGAAGAAGTGTATTTTATCACAAGTAATAGGCTATGTCTCCTCGCCTCTGCCAATTCCGTTACGTCTGCAACCTTCTGATATTTCTCGCAGTGGATATACCCCCTGTGTCCTGACCTTTTCCCCTCCCTCTCTCTCTCTCTCTCTTTCTCTTTCTCTCGCTCAAACACAGACACAAACTCGATTTCTCTCGACTTTTCTCAACACCCCCTCCTCTTATGTAGAATAGATCCCTTATCAGATGCAGGCAGTTCCTTGTCCGCAGGTAGCCTATAAGTTTTGAAGGAATCTTACAGCTGCTGGTAGCTAAGGCAAACACAAAGGCTATTCTTTTCTTTCGCCCTTTTTTCCTTTTCTCCCTAAACCACAGGTAATCCTTTTAAGTTTTTTGTTCAGATGAGTTATGAGCCTGGCACGTTGAAGAGAGGACCAAACTGCGTAAAGGCGGGGGAGTGCGTAGGGAGTAGCGCTTGAGAATGAGGATGAAAGATGACAGCAGGAACAGAGAGCCGCGCGCACAGCCTTGCCCTCTCTCTCTTCAAACAATCCCAAACTGTTTTCCCTCGACACGAACACATGCACGCACTGATGCTCTTTCTTTTTTTCGTCTCTCACACACATAATATAAATATGGGTAGGTCTACATCTAAACTCAATATAAAATCAAATTAATATTTTTTGGTGTCCCCTGCACCATGAACACTATCAACTAACACCCGCAGGCTGCCATTCATGTGGAATATTGAAGCATCCTGTCATATTCCACTGATGGCAGCAAACACTCACGGACATTTGAACAAACCCACAAACGGTCATTGGACTGCAAAAATGGACGTGGAATCTTACCAGCGGTGGTCTGAAGGCCAGTGTTCGAAGACTTGCAAAAAATGTCATGGTGGTAAAAAAATGTGCTGTGGCAGATCGGGAAACACGGCTATGTGACACTCCTATGTGACATTTCAGGGTGTTCAAGTTAAATGAAATGGTATCCTTCATTTAACAGTTTTAATAGCTTCCAGAAAACGTTTCATTACATTTAGTCATATGGCTGACACTTATAAAGAGCGACTAACCGTCAATGCATACCTTCTAAGAAGGTGGGTGGAACAACCACACTACTTAGTGCTTATAGTATTACAAGAACACTCTGATCAATTACAGAATTATTGACAAAAGTATGTGCTGGACTGAAGAAAATACAAATATTAAACCCAGCAAGCATAACTCTCTTGACCATATAGTTATTTTAAGAAGTTCTTTGAAAATGGGCAGATATTCTTGGATATTCTGCTGTCCTATTCTCGAGAGGAAACCGTAACCATGGTTGCTTCTCTTGGCCAATTGACTACATTCGGGATGAGGATCAATCTTAGCTCAAGTTGTAAAATAGTAAAACTTTGTAATGGTGTTGATCATGACAGAGACTGGTGCTAATAATGTATCACTGTAAATTAAAAATCTCACAACCATATCACAATGAATAAACCCAAGGTTATGGCCAAGGATGTTGCCTGTCTTCATGTAGGGTAGTCACCATTAAATACAACGTCCGAATGTAAGGCTGCCAATACAAATACATAGCAATCATGCCACCTTGGGGAAAGTAACATTATTACATCTATGGTTCAGCTTTATTCACGGGACACATAACTTACACATTGAATTATTAGTACATACTAATTTATAAAATCATCATCATATATTATATCAAAACCATCTCAACCTAGGAAAAATAACTTTGTTTGTTATTTACGTTTATCATACTCGCTTAAAATCTGCAGTTCTTTTTTAGTGAGTGGGAATTGTTTACAGTTATTGTCTTTATTGATTCATGTTTTTTTAATCTGTTGTGTGTATTAAATATTGCATTGTATGGTTGTTGTGTTATATTATATTGAGAACAAAAAACAACAAATTGTTCTTGCTCAAAATCCATTTCCGGTTCCTTTTTCCTGCCCACCCAGTGGTAGCTGCGTGGTTGTGCTCGGTTGTGCTACATAACGTCACATACGCTTGAAACTAATTGTTGTTTTAAACAAGATTGGAAGTGTCTTAACATCATAATGTCGTACCCAACTGAAGAACCCGAGGACGTACGTACCTATACCATTTGCTATTGCTCAGAGAGACTGGAACATAATGTTAGCTAGCTGCGCCGGCTTCATTGAAGGTGCCACACATTTGTTAGCTAGCTAACGCTAGTGACATAGCTAGATAAATATGCGGTTTATTTCAGTAATAACACATACATGGTATTTGCTTTTCATGAGGTAAGTCCAGTTTGAGTTATTCAGCCAGTAATTACATTGGCGAAAACCACCTTGCCGGCTAACATAAACTCGACATGCGCGGCGGTGGAGTGGTGAAGTAGCTATGTTGGTGGAGTGCAACTAGGTATTAGCTCCGGGATGTTAATGAGTCTGTTTGGGAAGCGTTGATCCTCTAACAATCAATGTCCAAACTGACTTGTTTGGTTGGCCTCTGAGTGATTATCAGATACACATTGATACATTTCAGAATAAAAATATAATAGGCCAAATATTTAGATATTACAGTCCAATAGTTAGTTTTTCGAAAGAATAGAACTACAGTGGCTGTTCAACATATGTTAAGTGAATAACAGCGACTTCAATATGGATTTGAACAGTTCATGACAGCTTTTGCTAGCTAAAAAGCAAGGACTCAGTGGACATGTACTGTTTATCATAGTTTACATAGTTACATTTCAATCTTTCCACAGTATGACCCTTATTCCTACACAAATGAGGATTATCTCCATACTGGTGAGTTTGTTGTTTCACATCAATTATAATTTTGAGGTACAGTTCACACTATCCATTTCAGTGCAGTGCCATTTCCCAAGGAAAACACCAGAACCTTTCCCTTGCTAAATCTTTCTGTAGGTGACCCTAAAGCTGACCTAGCCTATGAGCGCCAGTACGAGCAGCAGACCTACCACGTTATCCCCGAGGTGATTAAAAACTTCCTCCAGTACTTCCACAAGACTATCTCAGACCTCATTGACCAGAAGGTGTACGAGCTGCAGGCGAACCGTGTGTCAAGTGAGAGCATCGAGCAGAAGATCTACGAAATCCAAGATGTCTATGAGAATAGGTACCCTCTTATCTCTGTGCCAGTCCCTTTCTATGTTTTTCACTGTCACTCTCACTCAGGTACTTTCTCGTGTATTTATATATATATATATATATATGTACACACACACACACACTGCTCTGGAAAAACATTAAGAGACCACTACACCTTTTTCTTTCCTTTCCTCTTAATTTTTTTACCTGGGCTGTATTTGTAGTTCAGTGTTAGAAAACAGTTTTTTCTCTTCAACATTCTTATTTTTTTCTCAGCTGGAACAAGCTGACTGACCGCTTCTTCAAGACATCCCCCTGGCCAGAGGCTGAGGCCATCGCTTCCCTTGTCGGAAATGGTAAATCTGTCAGTTTACTGCCGCATCTCTTTGGATGCAAGTTGATTGTAGACACAGCCGAAGAAATGGTAGAAAAAGGGAATAAATACCAAGTTAAATACCCCCTTCTGTAACTTTGCCAATGATAAAGAAATGAAGACATGACTGAACTGTTTGCCATTCAACTTTGCTAACTGCCAAAATCTGAACTGAACACATACTATATATATATCTATCTATCCAAACTGTATCTAAAAGTGCAATTTTGGCCTTTTGGCCAGTCTGAGTATTTCACAATCTGCTCAGTTACTGGGATTTTCATGGACAACCATTTCTAGGGTTTACAAAGAATGGTGTGAAAAGGGAAAAACATCCAGTATGCGGCAGTCCTGTGGGCAAAAATGCCTTGTTGATGCTAGAGGTCAGAGGAGAATGGCCTGACTGATTCAAGCTGATAGAAGAGCAACTTTGACTGAAATAACCACTCGTTACAACCGAGGTATGCAGCAAAGCATTTGTGAAGCCGCAACACGCACAACCTTGAGGCGGATGGGCTACAACAGCAGAAGACCCCACCGGGTACCACTCATCTCCACTACAAATAGGAAAAAGAGGCTACAATTTGCACAAGCTCACCAAAATTGGACAGTTGAAGACTGGAAGAATGTTGCCTGGTCTGATGAGTCTTGATTTCTGTTGAGACATTCAGATGGTAGAGTCAGAATTTGGCGTGAACAGAATGAGAACAGGGATCCATCATGCCTTGTTACCACTGTGCAGGCTGGTGGTGGTGGTGTAATGGTGTGTTTTTTTTTTTTCTTGGCACACTATAGGCCCCTTAGTGCCAATTGGGCATTGTTTAAATGCCACGGCCTACCTGAGCATTGTTTCTGACCATGTCCATCTCTTTATGACCACCATGTACCCATCCTCTGATGGCTACTTCCAGCAGGATAATGCACCATGTCACAAAGCTCGAATAATTTCAAATTGGTTTCTTGAACATGACAATGAGTTCACTGTACTGAAATGGCCCCCACAGTCACCAGTTCTCAACCCAATAGAGCATCTGTGGGATGTGGTGGAACGGGAGCTTCGTGCCCTGGATGTGCATCTCACAAATCTCCATCAACTGCAAGATGCTATCCTATCAATATGGGCGAACATTTCTAAAGAATGCTTTCAGCACCTTGTTGAATCAATGTCACGTAGAATTAAGGCAGTTCTGAAGGCGAAAGGGGGTCAAACACAGTATTTGTATGGTGTTCCTAATAATCCTTTAGGTGAGTGTATATGCAATGTACAGAATTGGGGACTAACAGAGTACAAGTAATCCGTTACATGTCGTTCAAAACGACAGTGTTCATGTGACTGATGTAACATGGTACCATTTGTGTTGTTTCATACTTCTGATGGTGTCACTTATTCTACTATGTGGAAAATAGTAAAACTAAAGAGAAATAATTTGTGTTGTGTCCAAACTTTTGACTGGTAATGTATGTGTATTGTAATGTTTCCCTTCAAATAACTTCTAACTTTACTTGATCATGAACTTTGTAGGTCAAGGCTTATGCACTGCTCTTTTTCAAGTCCTTGGCTTAGAGGCATTATTTTATTAAAACAAAGCCCCTTGTAAATACTTGTTCTTGCAGCTCTTTTCCACTGAAATAATTGGGTATTTTATTAATCAATTGGTAAAGATGGGAGTTAGCTTGCTTGAATACCAGTAGGCTGTGATCAAGCCCGTGCTGCAGGTGTTTTTGTGTGTGTCTACCAAAGGCAGCAACTTAAACTACTGGGCCACCCTAGGCCTAGAAAAGTATCTCATGTCATTAATAATTTTCTTGCTGCACTTGATCTCTGACTTCAGATGCTGTATTCCTGATTCTGTATAAGGAGTTGTACTACAGACACATCTACGCCAAAGTCAGCGTGAGTATCCTACCCGCAAGAGAACCGTTGTGTCAGTTTTCAAACAGAAATCTAGCATCACGTTATGGATGGATTCAATCCAATGGAATCATAGTGCAGAATGTCTTTTTTGTTAAAGACTGATTACTTGGGCTTAGCCCTAGGTTCAATATTTGAATTCTTATTGCTGGAACTTGCAAAGGCTGTGGGTTTGATCTTCAACATATTATGGTTATTTCTCAGGCCTATGAAGCAAGAGTCACCATTATGTCTTCCTTATTTTCTTCCTTATTTGTCATCCTCATCTTTTCTTTCTCCTAGCAGCATTTAAGCTAGATACACTTAAGCTATGATTGCATACAACTTGGATATTTGTTTTGGATACTTAAATATTAAACATTTTTAAAACTTCCACTGACTTCAGTGGAATTTCTTCATGAACTTTAATTAGATACTTGCAGCATATTTCACTTAAACCATTCAAGCTACAAAGACCAAACGAACAATGTTTCACATATTTAGGCTAGCGTACTTGCTTCAATCTGTATCAATTATAACATACATTTGCATAATTAAAATTAAATAACCCTCCAACAGGATGTCTTACCATTCATGCTAGAGAATTTGTTTCACATGTTCAGTCTATCCCAGCTTTAAATGCTTAAACCACTGAAACAGCATATGCATATTTAGAATGTATATCTAAAACAGTATTTCTTGAACCAGTCGTGCTAGAGAGACAAAACCACCTTAGTTTTGCATGTTTAGACTATCCCAACTGATAATTATTTGAAGTTTATCATTTATAACCTGATCTGAGCTACCTGTTGTTTCTGTTCAGCTCCAAATGGAAGGATTATAAGAGAGAGACAAGCAACTTAACCATGGAGCTATCTGCTAGCTGTCCCCATTAATATAGTTTGAGGCCTGGCGCCTTGTGTTGTAGCCAGAATCACATTTAGGAACAGGGCTTGCTGAAACAAAGCCCTGGCTTTAGTGAACTTTCTGAAGCAATTTTGACCTAGTGTAAAATAGTGAATTTATTACTCTTTATTTTAGATTGCATTTTACCAGGTTTCAAACACAATACAATTCTTACTAGGCTTATTGGTGTTCATAGTGCAATTAATACATAAGTCGGGAAGATAAAGTAATACATGGGGACTCGTTGTCTGTCCTCAACACAATTCAACTGTAGCGGTTGTCAGATTCTTCAAGCAACTCTCCTTGAAAAGTTTTAATCTTATTACTTAAAACGATTGTGTTCTTTGACCATCAGGGTGGACCCACCCTTGACCAGAGATTTGAGTCTTACTACAATTACTGCAACCTCTTCAACTACATTCTAAGTAAGTTTTAAATATGTTGCCTCAGAATATTTTCATATTACATTGTCTTGCTTTGTCTCACTAAGCAGGTATAAATTGTTTTATACAGATGCAGATGGGCCCGCCCCCTTGGAGCTGCCCAACCAGTGGCTTTGGGACATTATTGATGAGTTCATTTATCAGGTAAATGAACAAACAGGTATCTGATCAAATAAAGGAACTGCTGTAGTAAATGCGAAGTACAAACTACACTGAAAATAGGTGCTCGTAGACAGATGTGGTTCCTGAGCAATGCTTGAGCAGTTGCCGTCCCATCATGCGAGTCATGTATTAAATTACTAGGCAGGTTCCATTGCCCATAATTTGGGCTGTCATGGCTGTGCCCCCATAGGAATACAATGCCTCCACCCACAAGGCACTGTTAAATTATTGAATGAGCTGTTCTGGCAGCTCCTGGTAACCCAAGCCTTTATTGTGGGAATAGCATGTAATTTTCTCATCATCTTTGCCATTTATTTGGTACCCCTCTGTCTTAAAGCTGCAACAGCATAGGCAATTGTTACTACATTAAAATAACAAGCTCCTTGTTGTTCCCCTTACCAGTTCCAGTCATTCAGCCAGTATCGCTGTAAGACGGCCAAAAAGTCAGAGGAGGAAATTGAGTTCCTGAGGAACAACCCCAAGATCTGGAACGTCCATAGTGTCCTCAATGTTCTCCACTCACTCGTTGACAAGAGCAACATCAACCGTCAGCTGGAGGTCTACACCAGTGGAGGTAAAACAAATAAAACTCAGTTGGTTACATCTGCCCAAGGTCAATTTAGAGAAATCTGTCTTTAAAGTTTCAAACCCCCATAAAAAAAAAAGAAGTTTGGGATTTTGTTCTTGTTTTGAGCTTATCACCATGATTAGTTTTAGAGTAATATGTTTTAGGGTACTATAGTACTATATTGAGAAAAAACTAAGCTAGGATAAAAGTAGGATTATGGGATATGGCAAAACAACTTATCACTTTTTCTCATTTCATTAAATATTGCTAAATATCACAGTACACAATATGGAAGGGTATTGTCTGTAATTTAGTGCTCACATTCTCTAGGGCAAGTATACTTGCCCAAATGTAGTTACCTTTTGGGTTTACATTATCAAAATACATTTGGATGCATTGAGGTTGCTGAAACGCATCCCTAAGTTATACATAACCAAGCTCTATGTAAAATGAAGGTACTTTTCGGTGTAGGACATGAGCCTGAAGGAGTTCATTGAAATTTACAAACTATATTTTTTGAACAGAATCAACACATTTAAAGCATGATGATCCATTTGTTTGAGATTAATTGAAATTTGGAAATTGCTAAACTCATTAGTTCTGTTATTAACTCTGCAAAATGAAAGAAAGCAACAGTATCTTTGTTTATTACAGTTCTTCTGCCCATGTGGCCCTTATAATTCTTAATCTGTTTGATGCCTATACTGTTGGGTGGTTTTGTGAACATATAATGAACAGTTGAGTTTCTGCTGTGTTAGTGCAATGTAAGCTATCTTAATGCTGTCATGAATTACTCTAGTTTGACCTCAGAGGACCTTTGACCTTTTCCCATCCATAATAATAATCTAAGTTATTAGAAATTGGCTATAGTCTTCTAGTCCCAAACAACTAAACTGTACATAAATTGGATGTTTATTGATAGTACATGTCATTGTAGATGTTATCATTATTACAATTCGTAAATATATAGTTAAATCATTAGAACTTTATACATTTTGGATAATTAAACATTTAAGGAAAACTACTATGAAAAATAAATAGCATTTGATTATTTAAATTTATTCATTGCATGGAAACAAGACAAGAGCAAAGGACCATGTGTTCTAACTTGACATTGTTGCTGTTTCACATTAAACTCCCCTGGTCAGATCCCAAAATATTGTCTTGTGCTCAAGATACATACAAGGAAAACCAAGTCATCACACACAGGAAAATAGGATAGAAAGCTATGCTGTGATGGGAACCACAGTTTTAGGTCAAAGATCAAATATGTTTCTGTTCTGCTCCTAATAGCAGAAAAGATACAGTAGCAACCTTGCAGCCAAGATTTTAGGCTTGGCACCTTGGGTTGTAGCCGGCAATCATCCAAGAACAGGGCTTTCTGGCAAAGGTCTTTCCTCATCCTGGCATCAGTTTCAGCCTTGTGCAGCAAAGTCTATGTATTACACTGGATTTTGGATTGTACTTTTAGCAGGTTTCTAACCAATAAACAGAATATAATTCATACTGAGGCTCATTGTCGTCCAGAATGGTAATAATACACAAATGATGTAATCAATACGATACATGTCTACTTATCCTCCTTTTATTCCTAAAGTCATGAATACAGGCAGCGTATTCCTAGGCCACAGACTACCCCCCTATTGTCATCAGTGATCAACACTGAATGGTTGAGGCAGTCCATGGTTCTAGTCTGTTGTGTGACTGTTGCAGGCGATCCAGAGAGTGTGGCTGGGGAGTATGGTCGTCACTCCCTCTATAAGATGCTGGGATACTTCAGCCTGGTGGGGCTGCTGAGGCTGCATTCTCTCCTGGGGGACTACTACCAGGCTATCAAAGTACTGGAAAACATCGAGCTCAACAAGAAGGTTTGCTATAATTTATGTAATTTTCACTGGTATAAATTGAAGTGTATTTGGAAACCAACTTATAATGCGGAATGGTATCAGTAGTAGCGTATTACTTTAGATTTTAATTAAACTACAGAATTTCTGTCAAACATGACATTTTCTGGTGCCTCCCTCAAGGCCGCATTGGTATAGGGATGAGGCTGTCCCAAGATCAGTTTAAGTCTCAGTTATGACACTTGTTTGCTGTTCCTTTAAACCCCGCATTATCTTTTTTATATATTTACTAGTGCTGTCAAACGATTAATAAAATGTATTGCAATTAATCGCATAAAAGTCTGTAGTCAATCGCGATTAATTGCAAATTTTTGAATGTGTTCAAATCTGGTCCTAAATAAACATTCTTCTGTTTAAAAAGCAGTCCATTATGTTAAATACATTGTTTTATTGTGAAGTATGGACATTGCTTTGTTTTAAATTAAAAAAAGTGCAGGAGCTGTCTTCTTCCAAGTTGGTCCATTTGAACAGGGTATTCTAATGGCCCTTAAATGTCTCTCCTCAAATTATCACAATGACTGGCAGAATTTATTGGTATCCCATTTAAATCTGAATAGAGAGTTGCTGGTCTAGGATCCAATAGTTGTTCCATCTTGTGCCATTGTGCTCTTCATCAAGGCACCAAGTACAACAACTATGTTAGGATCCTGTTTCTTTTAAAACACCCATCAGCCATCTCTCTGGAAAGCTGCAGGCTTGTTATCCAGCAGTGCATCACATCATGCTTTTTGAATTATTGTACTTTGATTGTTAGGCTAAAGTGGGGTAAGAATGGAGTTCAGGTCTGGGCCTGCAAACAAGTAGCTTTTTTGATAAGTGTTTGGCCACAACCAAATGTGTCTTTATTAAATGGTTTCCAAATGCCATAAGGTAGATTACTTAAATAGGCAAAGGCATAAGGTAGGCAATGTAGCCATAGAGTATCCACAAACATAAATCAGGGTCAGATAAGTAATTTATATATGCTCAGCATAGAAGTTATTTATGCGGTTATAATGTTTTAGTGAAAATGCAAATGTATGTCTAGTTTAGACTAGCACAACAGATAATAACTTACCATGCTAAAAGCAAGGTTAACTGGTGGATTTCTATGGATCAGTTTGGGGAAAGTGTCAGAGGAGAGGCACGGCTGTTCTTCTTGTAGATAGATAGTAGTTAACTATAGCAGATAAACTAGCACAATAATCTGAATGCCCTTAGAAGGTTTTGAAAATCGGGGGTTCTTCCACATGTATTTTGCATTTACAAAATACCAGTTAATGAAATACAACTTTTTTCCAAATTGATTGGATTTCAGGGTATTGTTTTTGTTTTGCATGACCACCATGCGTACAGTCTCTGATTGGTTGGGCCATTTCAAGTTAAATATATACAGACCTACAAATTAAGGAATGATTGTCCCTCTGATTTAATTCCTGTTTTTCTCAAATGTATTTCCTCTTATTAGTAAGCCAGTCCCCTCCCTCTATTTAATCTGTTATTTCTTCTACAGAGTATGTACTCCCGTGTGCCTGAGTGCCAGATCACCACCTACTACTACGTGGGCTTTGCCTATCTGATGATGAGGAGGTACCAGGACGCCATCCGTGTCTTTGCCAACATCCTTCTTTACATTCAGAGGACCAGGAACATGTTCCAGAGGTCCACCTACAAATATGAGATGGTCAGTGGTAGTGTGGAAAATATGTTGACTGCCCATTTGTTGATATTTGGTAATTACTGAGGTATTACCTGAGTTGCAGCTGTTTCTTAGTCAGCAATTTGGACTGACTGCTTTCAACAAGCGGAGCGGGGGGGGGGGGGGGGGGGGGGGGGGGGGGGATTATAGTATTTTATAACTGTGGTAAAAAGTTTTGTTTGTACCTTCAAGGCACTGTTGGGTTTAATATGAACAGCCCTTGATGGTCGGTGAAGTCATTTGTGCTTCTTACTGCTACTCCAGATCAACAAGCAGAACGAGCAGATGCACGGGTTGCTAGCCATCGCCCTTACCATGTACCCCATGCGCATTGATGAGAGCATCCACACCCAGCTCAGGGAGAAGTATGGTGACAAGATGCTTCGCATGCAGAAGGGGTGAGTGAAAGACGGGGCTAACAACCACACTGTGGGAACCAGGAGACCAAGGCTCTTTAAAAGCCCAATGCAAAATCAACCTTAAGACCAGAGGTTCCCAAACTAGGGGTCACAACCCCATGTGGGGTCACCTGATATGAAAATGGGGTCGGGGGAGAATGTTTTACAATTGACTCTCATAGCCTCAAAAAAAATAACGGTTATAATTTTTCTTCACATGGTTGGGTATGGGGTATCGAAATGGGGTCATCGGCCCAAAAAGTTTAGGAACCCCTACCTTAGACCTTTCATGGAGATCTGACAGGATTGAATTACTCTAAGCCAGGGGTTTTCCAAAGCTTTCCTTCTATCACCATGGTGGTTTTGACACCTGGAGAGGCCCGAACAGAGGTTTGGGAATCCCTGGTCCAAGCAGGACGGTCCAAATTTGGATTCACGTATTTGGTGAGGTCCACTTGGTATTCCGTGTTTGTGACTTGACAGGCGTCTCCTCGGCCCCTTCTCCCTCTCAGAGATCTGCAGGTGTTTGAGGAGCTATTCAGCTTTGCCTGTCCCAAGTTCCTGTCCCCTGTGGTGCCCAACTATGACAACGTACACCCTAACTACCACAAGGAGCCCTTCCAGCAGCAGCTCAAGGTGTTTGCAGAAGAGGTGCAGCAGCAAGCCCAGCTCTCTACCATCCGCAGGTAACAGCTCCACGAGGAGTTACAACTCCCCTGTCAGGTAGCAGCTCCACGAGGAGTTACTACTCCCCTGTCAGGTAACGGCTCCACGAGAGGAGTTACAACTCACCTGTCAGGGGCAGTGATGTTCATTTTAGTTGATACTGAGGTGGTATGCCTGTAGCTCTCCCCCACCTAAAACGTCACTTATTCACCTGCCTATTTTCACTCTGTTTTTAAGTTTATTCCCAATGCTCTCTAACATGCTTCCTCTGTCACCCCCCCCCCCCCATCCCTCCGGTCCAGTTTCCTGAAGCTCTACACCACCATGCCGGTGGCCAAGCTGGCAGGCTTCCTGGACATGACGGAGCAGGAGTTCCGCATTCAGCTGCTGGTCTTCAAACACAAGATGAAGAACTTGGTGTGGACCAGTGGAATCTCAGCCTTGGACGGAGAATTCCAGTCCGCCTCCGAAGTTGACTTTTACATAGACAAGGTGTGTGTGTGCTGTGTTGCTAAGATGAAGCCCACCCATCTCAACACTGTATCAGTGCAGTAACTTGGTCAACATTGAATTAACTCTTTGGAATGAATGTAGTGAAGTAACGTGATTTCCCTGATTGTCGGGCCTGCAGGACATGATCCACATCGCAGACACCAAGGTGGCCCGTCGCTACGGAGACTTCTTTATCAGACAGATACACAAATTTGAGGAGGTAATTTTTGCTCCCATATTTTTATGGTATCTTTTTATAGTCAATAGAATTGTACCCTTTCCGGTTTTTAGTTTGTTTCAATAAATTTTTCCTTGCTGTTATTTTCTGTGCAGTTGAACCGAACACTTAAGAAGATGTCCGTTACTGGAGCCAGCACAACTGCCACAGCTACCGCCGCCGCAGCCACCCGGGCCACATGAGTCTGACCTTAGAGACAGGTAGACCAGGTGTTGGGGCTGATAGCCAATCTATTCCAAGGCTCTTTAAAATCTGATGAACGATCGATAACACTTTTTCTATGTACTGCGAAAACAATAAAAGATCAGGTGTTGTGGTAAATGCATTGTCCTGTATTTTGTTAGGATTGTCATCACAATCATTTAAAGGATCAATTATTACCATGTAGCACCTTTCACCAACACTTCAGCAGTTAGGTGAACCACTAACACTAGGTGGCAGTGTGGTGAAATAGAATGTCATTTTTTCAATGTTCTCTTGGTATGTGCTTCAAACAAAATAAGGTAGATCTGCTGAACTGTCAGTATGCATTTGTAAAATAAATTCCCTCTAACACTTAAAATTGGGATTCCCCCAGGTAATGAGAACCAATTTGGTATCTGCACTTATCATAGTTTATTTATTTACAATATAAAAATAAAAAACAGGTTTTTAGATATTGGAGCATTATATCACATTACCACTCATAAGTTAGAAAATGTAGCTTTTACTTCATTGGGCTTGCAGCTGAAGACCTGCAGAATCCACAGATATAAAGCATGTCATTCTACTGTAAAGGAAGGCCATTTTAGAAACTCGTAAAGATGTAAAGTGACTGGCGGACTTGAAAACCCAATCATTTTTAAGTCAGTCAGTCAGTAGACACACCCAAGCCAACCCTTATTTTGCTCTAAAGCTTCAAAGCAGAATTGTGATCATTTAGATGTTTAAGTCCGAGTGGTTAGGTTTCTTGCTTAGCTTGTTACAGAACCGGGGCATGCAGAATGTTCTATTTAAAAAAAATAAATCAACTACTGTATTGCAGTTACATTCACGAGTTGTAGTTGGAAGCGTTTCTAATCTTTCGAAGGCCCAAAGCAGGATTTGTATTATAATGTAGTATGTGACTGAGTTAAAAGCTGTGAATGTACCAGCATAGCACATTTAAAAATCAGATTAAGGTAATCAAGTATATTCAGTGACATTTCATTCTCAGTTGACTGAACTGGCCAAAAGTGATGCCAAAAGAGAAAGCTGTTTGATGTGTTTTAGACTTTCAGTGACTTTCAGTGTATGCCATTGTATAATGTATAATTACTTCAGTAATGAAACATTGGTTACACGCACATTTTTATTATCACAGATCATCCAACAACATTTCCCTACATGTATCTCAGCACTGCAGACAATGACAAATAAAAACGTAATGGAAATATAAAAATGAATATAGTTAAACACGACAATCCGATTGAGCAACAGTTCCTACAGAAAATAAAATAACAGATGTATTTAAAGTACAATGTAGTTACATGTATTCCAAACATCAACGTTTTGCTCTCTTCACATTTAGTTAAGCCAGCATTTGGGTTTTCTCAAAAAATATTTTTTCTCCATACCATTTTCTTAATTTTTTATTTTTTTACAATATAAAAAAATAAAGCATAGGCTGCTCATTTTTACCATTAACTCTCACTCAGATGGCAGTGTCAACTTTATTTCATTATTACCCAAAATTAGGTTCTTTTTTTCTTTTTTTTTTCACCCTCACAGCAATCTTAAGATTCAGTCCATAGTGCAGAAGATGCAGGATACAGCATGATTGAAATATAAGGCACTATTCAATCCAGAATGCTTTTTACAGATTGAATACACCCCTTAAAGTCAATGTTCCTGCAATGACAGAGACTGTACACTGCATATGCCGGCCGAATCAGAAATGTACATTTCAATCGTGCTGTACCACAGATCTTCAGTGTAAAATGTGGCTTCCACTTCTACACTTAGGAATCTTGACATTCTTCCTTTGTCTTAATGACTTTTTCCTATGCTATATTCATGTGACAGTCTACTAATGCGCTCTCTGTGGATTGTTAATACAAACGGGGCTCTATTTAATCTGAATCCCAAAAGTTCAGCACGACAGCATGATTGAAATTTAAAGGCCATGTTCCTGTATTAGAGAACACATTCGCAATAACCAATGCCTGTTTCGGTTTCAATCAGAAATGAACAATGCTGTGCAATCTAAGTCTTTATCACACTGACATTTCAGTCACTTTACAGAAATCCTGATGCGTGCTGGACTGCTTTCTTATGTTAACATCCGAACAAAGCCTCTTCTCTAGAACATGCTCATCGTGAACAATGACATCATCAAACATAGAGGAAGTCTGTGCGCTGTGCTTCGTCCCATTATAGTCTAATCCACCAACCTAAGGGAGATCTGTGTCTGCTGGTGTCCAGTTACGTCTCCCAAGTTCAGAAATATCCAAGATGTTTGGGAGACTGAATGGAAGTGCACTGCAGTCAGGGCCTCAAGACCTCAAGTCGCTTTAAATGTAAAGAACGCGACCAATAATCTACCTTCCCTTACCACTTACAGTCATATAAAAAGAACATGAGAGAATTGTAACCTTTTTCACAGTCCGTTTGGGGCCATTCGCTGGTCTGAGTGTGTGGCTTTTTTTTGGGGGGGCGGGGTCCGAGTGTGTGCAGTCTAGGACGTGATTGGAGAATGATGCTGTTTTTCTGTCTGGCAGTAAGGGAGCAGTGGAGCCAACACCACACTGTGTCACATGACCAGGTCTAGGCTGAAACTAGTCTCTGTATCCACCTGGATTTTTAATGAATGGGCCGGAGTCCTGTTGCTCTGCAAGCGAGTGTGTCCCAGACAAACTAGCGTTGGTGTCTTGTTAATCACCACGTTGACGGTTTGTGCTGCCGTTTTGTCCTCCGCGGCTCCTGAGCATCTGCACTGGCCTTTCAGGGTCCACGACTGCACACACTCCATTTCTTCCGACCTCTGAACCTCCGGCCGTTTTGCCTAAATCGTCCCCGGGGTCAAAGCGGTCCTTTGGGGAAAGGATAGGGCAGGAAGCAGGTGGGCACACAGGTGGAATCTTCTCAGACCAGCGAGGCCTCGGCTAGTCATAACTCGGAGATCTCCAGCGGGCTCTCGGACAGCGTGTCCGAGTCCTTGTTGTTGCGATGCAGCGGCGTTGATTTGGCCGACTCGGTGCGGGCATTGCGCTCCGCGTACAGCCCGCCATCGCTGTTCAGCGCTTCCATGGATTGGGCCAGCGCCCGCTGGTCGTCCTCGGGCAGGCTGTTCAGGTCAGAGGTCAGGAGCGTGCCAGTGCTGCCGTGGACCGCGTGCACGCCGTCGGGTCCCCTCATCTCCACGGGGAGCTTGTGTTTGAAGCGCAGCGTTCCCCGGCTGCCCCCCATGCCCACGCGCTCCTCCTCATCGTCATCCACGTCACTCTGGATCAACTGGGAGAGGGACGAGGGCCGTGGAAAGGAGGAGAGGAATAAGTGTGTGTGTGTGTGTGTGGGGGGGGGGGGGGGGGATGGGACAAATTGAGAAAAGCAAAAAGCAGCGAAGCATCGAGAAGTGCACAACATTGACAGTCAAACGCTGAGAGTAGCAGTCAGAAATTACCCCGAAAAGGAAATCTGAGGAGAGGAACAGAAGTGTGTCAGTCGTTAGAAAAGTGAGCAGGAACAACCTGGTCAGTGTAGCCAAGGTGGCCTAGAGGATTCATGCAAGCTGTGCATGAGGCAGTGAGAAGTGGAAGCGCCCAGGAGGAGTGGGGGGGTGTAAGAGAGTGCCCTCGGGCAGTGGGGGGGAAAACAGAACAGCACACAGAAGCAGGATGGGACCCGCTTCTTCTCGTGTCCCACCTCTGTGACAGACGATTGGTCGCCTTGGCTGGTCGACTTTGTGACCAGTCGGGCTGCAAAGAGCTTTTTGAGCCTCAGGTAGTCATCGAGAACCACATTAAGTAGTGAGCCCTGAAAGCACAGCGGTTAGGGTTACTCCAAGTCAATCAAAACCACATTTCTCATCACAGTTTGTATTAGATGGCTGTAAAGCACTCTGTGACCTGGGGGGGGGGGGGGGGGGTAATCTTTGTGCATGTTCCTCACCTTAATAGGACCTTCCCTCATGATCTGGCCCAGCTTGGCGATATTGTCGTACTCCTGGATGGCTGCCCGCAAGTAGCGATCATCATCAGGCTTGGCCTGGGGCTCACGGCCAAATGTTCCCTGTGACACACTCACACGCTTCAGTTTAAGAAGCCCCGCCTCAAACACTCACACATCTATCACTGACTTTGGCAAGGATTCGCTTCAAGGGTTCAGTGGACAATACAAGCAATCTCCACAATGTTTAAACTGCCAGGTGCAGTGTGCTTGCCGACAACATGTCTGACTGAATATTTGCCTGGGGGTCAGTTGAAGGCGAGAGCCATGCCGACTAATTGAGCCCTGTACTAACATGTAATATTTGACCTGAACGTGCCCGTGTGCTGTAAATGTTAGCACTTTACAGCTCATTTAAAAACGAGGAATATGATGGTTTCTTGGCACAATACCTAGCTAGACCATATAAGGGAATCCTTGTTTGAATTTTTTCTTGTGGTGTTTTCTGTATCTATAGTAGGTATTTACAAGATCCTGGCTGTCCAAATAAAAATTCCTATGATCAAATAATGAACAATATGTGGTTCCTCGGTTATACAGTTTTGTGAAGAACACCTAACATATAATGATCCTTTGAATTAAGTAGCAGGTTCTTGATGTGCCACTTAGGGTTCTCCTGAATTCTAAAAAAAGCCTTTGGAGGCCTTCAAATTTGACAGGGATCAAGGAGCCATTTAAGATTTGTAAAGTGCATTGGTGAAAGATTTTATTTTAAATGGAGTACCTCCCAAAGTTTGTTTGTTGCCTTATTCAAGCTAAGTAGATTCCCAATGATTTCTCATTTGGGTCTGGTCGGTGTAGAGCCTTGTGTGAAATTGGGATATTGCATTGGAGATGAAGCTTTGGAGACAACTCATAAAAATAAGCATTGCACATTCATGCATAAAAGTGGTCATTGCTATTTGCAAGAATGGACCAAGCAAGAGAAGAGGGGTTCAGATGCATGCAGGTGACTTGAATTCTGCCATGTATTGAATAGTGTCTAAGTGCATTTTGCAAAATGCATTCTTCATTCTAGCCAACAGTGGAGAACTTGCGTGTTAAAAGTTTTGAAAACGTGAATTCTGCATGGACTAAAGTGCTCAAAGAACTGAGAAAAAGTGTTAACAGAAGTGGAAAGAAAACTATGCCCATTAAGTTCTCTTTTAGGATGTAGGTGTATTTCATAATTGTTTGTTTCAACATGTATATTTTTGCATGTACTGTACATTGATTAATTCATTGTATGCTACTTAAAAAAGCGTAATTTTTTTTGAATCCAGTGTTACTTGGACTTACTACTCTCCTTACTGAAATTGTTGTTCCATTTATGTCTTCATTTCTTTTAAAGTGTACTCTTAGGAATACATGTACTCACATGAGTGCGAGCAGGGCTGTTCCACAAGTCTGTGATCTCACTGAGGTTCTCTGGCAGGTCATCTTCATGCTCTGCCTGAGCGGCTAGCTCCAGGTTACGACAGAATGGGTCCAGCCACACAGGGTTGGCCCTGAGATTCAGCAACACCGTCAAAGATTAAATATTTAACCCAAAATACTCAAGTCATTATTTCAGTGATTGCTACTGTGTTTCAACATATCGCCAGATACTCAAGATTCTTACATCCGGTGAAACATCTGGCCCTATGATCTGTCTGTGTCTCAGCTGTAACCTCAACCAGCACTTCACCAGTATAATATACTGCAGCTATACAACCTTCAGACATGTAAGATTTGTTTTTCAAAAGCAGTATACACCCACAATGCCATGAGCAAGTAGCCTTTTAAACATCTCAAGGAATTCATGTTCAAATGCGTTTACACTAGGTAGTCTCACCCCTCAAATGAGTATTTATTTGTGTTGGGCATATCCAGGATATCCATGAGGCCTTGGTTCCCTGCAAAACAGAAGTCAAATCAACTCTAATTACATTTGCAAACACACATATGTGCAGAGCTATTCAAACTAGTCCACGGTGGTAATAGTTAGGCACTTCCGGCAGTTCCATTTGCAGGGGAAGTTCCCTCTGCTGTCTCACCTGTAGCTCCGGCAACGATGGCTTTCAGCTTCCTCTTGTGTCTGTAGCACAGAAAAACGCACAAACAGTTAGAGACAATCAACATGTTGACTTAGCCAAGTGAAGGTCGCCTCTCCTATAATGGCCATTGTGCAGTAATGCCACTAGTAATTCCTTGCATATACAAAAGTTATTCACTATTGATGAACTGTAAGGGCTACACACACACATTAATATTCATTCACTGTCAGAAAAATTATGTTTTTAGTAGAAGAATTGTGTAAGATGGCCAAGTGATTAGAGCCTGTGACAATTTTTATACAAGAGCTTGCAAGGTCAAAGAAAACTGTTGTTCTGCCCCTGTTCAAGGCAGTTAACCCGAATTGCTCCTTAAGATCTCGTCGTGGCAGAACTCTGCTCCCCTTTGAAAGTGTGGGGTGAAAGTATACTCTTTCCCTATAGCATTGTAGAAGGTGGATTGGCTGTGTTGGACAATTAGAACCGTAGGCTTACACTGTCCGATAGTACCAGTTCATGAAGATGAACAGCATGGCCGCCAAGAAGAGCAAAACCGCAAGGATAACAATGGCCATCTGTAGCGTTGTGAAGTCATCGGGGGCCTTCCCGCTAACGGCAGGCTGGACTTCCATGACGTTGTAATTCCGAAAAAGGTTCCTCAGCTGTATCTGGTTCTCATCAATCAACTGGATCACCCTGTCAGGTACAAGATCGGACCATGAGAGAAAATGTACTTAGCACAGAGAATTAGACTTTCACAGCAGGGAGTAGCACAGAGAATTAGACTTTCACAGCAGGGATTTTAGTGTAGTAACAATGCAATGGCCTAGAAATAGAATCACTAGAACAACACACTCCATGGGTACACTAAACATGGCCATGGGTAATATCCTAGTCAATCCACTTCTAGACAGCAACAGGATAATGCCAGACAATAACTGACTTTTCCACGTCCATGATGCGGTTGGTCTGCTTGTCCACCACGTGTATTAGTACATCCGTCTGGGCAAAGTTCACCCTGCCCTTCTTGTCCACGTGGAACTGAGACCAATGAGGTTAAGAGAACGACAGATTAGGTCAGTGGGATATGCACATCTCGTCGTTTTATCAAGATACGCTAGCAAACACGCACAACCTCACTCCCTCCAAACGCACCCACCTGTATATCGTCTGTGTTGACAATTGCTCCAGTGATGTTAGAAAGAAGGTTGATGAACTCCTCTTGGAACTGTCCGACACGCTCGGGTATCTCGTTGATGACGATCTTGACCCTCTGGTCATCGCGCAGAATGTAGATGTTCACCATGGCGATGTCGCTGTGCCCTGCCAGGTCGCGCGCCAATACCTCCACCACGAAGTAGCCCGGGTCGTAGAGTGCAAAGCGGTCATGGGTACGGATGATTCCGTCGGTCTCTCCTAAGGTTTAGAAACAGCTTCACAGTCAATTCCATTTTGATTTAGTCAATACTGACGGTTGTAATTCACTTAATCTATCCATCAAAGTTATTTTATTAGGGCTTTTAAAGCCCTTGATTCCAGTAGTCTCTTCCGGAGTGGGTGGATTTATCTACAGAGTTAAAGCGCATTCTGCTTCAGTCAGTTCAGCCATTTAAATGGAATTGACACCAACCTTCCTTATAAATGATTATTAACCAAACCACTGAATGAAGAGAGATCGGGGCAATATAATGTAATACTATTTATATCAATATTTAGTAACCATAATTGAAATTAAAATTAACAATACAGTAGGTTGCAATTCCATTTCAATTATGTTAATATTTAGTCACCTTAATGGAAGTAGAATTGATCCCAGCTTGCTAATCAAGAAGCAGCAGGGAGAGAATTTCAATTCCAGAAAACCCTTCGATTCGGAATGGAAATGAAATAAATCCCCACATTGCTCATTGAGGACTAACAGGGGATACTAAACTATCCAGAGAAACTGAGGTAACAGTCAGGCTAGGCAGTGACTGACCTATGAGGAAGACATTTCCTTTGTCCTCAGAGTCATTGGACTGGAGCTTAATATAGCGGATGGAGAGGATATGGTACAGCACCAGGCTGTTGTTCCCCACGTCGTTGTCCTGGGCCTGTAAATGGATCAGAACCGAGTCTGTCTTGGCATCAGCAGCCACACCTGAGTCACAAAGAGAATAGGAGTGAGTGATTGACAGAAAGAGCGAGAGTACAGAAGTTAGAGAGAGAGAGGCAGGTGGTTACCCAGGAAGTGGTGATTTGAATGCCAGATGCAAGATTGACATGACTCATGTATTACACTATTACATCCTTTGGTGGTTGCTGAGACTGACATTGACTTGGCATGCATGCCCTAGAGCCAACACACACAGACACTTAACCCTGTCCCTGTACCTGCTGTGTACTCCAGCTTAGTGAAGCGCGGTGGCTGGTCGTTGATGTCCTCCAGGTAGATTCTGACCTCTTGCAGAGTGGGGTCAAATTTGGGGTCAAGTGAGGAGTCACGGCGACCAGGGGTCCAGTCCCTGCGGCTGGAGGCCTTGACGATGATGGAGTACAATGCGATGTACTCGCGGTCCAGATCCTTCTTCACCCTTAGTACACCCCCTGGGCTCAGGCCAAAGTTTCCCTCAGGATTTCCCCCTAAAGACAGAAACAACAACCATTTATGTCATGGACAGCAAATCGAATTATTTGGCATTAGTTATACTAGAGTGATATCTTATAATATTGCTGTGTGCGTTTGTCCTGTCGTTTGTGGTCTCCCCCACAGACCTGCTATGAAGTAGTAAACCACAGCGTTGGCGCCTTCGTCCGCATCCACAGCGCCTGTCACGTTGCCCACTATTGTTCCAGGAGCAGAGTGTTCGGGCACTGACAGGGTCTGGTACGGCAGGCTGCCTCGCTAAAACAGACAGAGAACACCCAGAGCCAGACACTTGATATGTACACTGTTTTGTACACATTTTCAAAAAGGTGAAGGGAATTAATAGATGCTTTGTGATGCAGTAACCTCACTGCTGTAGCATTCAGGGGCACCCTATAAATACTATTTTTTAAAGAGGCTCCCTATAGGCAGGGACCAGTAACATCCGGGCTGTACTGCATTCTGGGAAAAGGAGTGTAAATTAGGGTCAAAGGGAGGGAACGTATTCCAGCTCCGGAACTCTCCTCCACTCACCATTGGCTTGGGGAAGACAGGCTCATTGTCATCGATGTCCAACAGCGCCACCTGTAGGGGCTGGGTGGTTTCATACGGAACGGGCTGACCCAGGTCATAGGCCACGACTATCAGCTGGAACAAGACACAGATATATGTAATACAGAAAACACATATTTTCACAGACTTTATAGAGAGTTGTTTTACAGTAGTAATTACGGCTCAGGGCACATCGACAGATTTCTCCCGTGCTTTCAGATGGGGGATTATAGACCTGAGTCGGTCCACTCACGCTGTACAGAGCCTGCTTCTCCCGGTCCAGTTTGACGGCAGTGGTGATGATTCCTGTGATTGCGTCTATGTGGAAGTTCTCCCAGTCTCTGTTCCCGGCGCCTGTTTGAAGGAAGGCATAGCGCACCTCTCCGTTCACCCCCTCATCCGCATCCGTGGCAAACACCTCGTATACCAACAGGCCTGGGGGCTGCTCCTAAAAGGCATATATCATCTGGTAACAGGTATTGTGTTTGCAAGCTCTATAACTACAACTACAGAGAGTATTACAGTAACAATGTCTGCTGGAGTAACACCTTCATACTGGCAGAAGAAGCGCACATATGTTACTACAGTATTTGTTACTCTGTCACAACTGTAATTGTTACCCTATTACTACTGTATTTGTTAATCTGTTACTACTGTAATTGTTACTCTGTTGCTATGGCAATTGTTACTCTGTTGCTATGGCAATTGTTACTCGGTTACTGCTGTCATTTTTACTCTGTTACTATAGTAACATTAGCAACATGCGCATATGAATACAAACACATACCTCCATGATGTGCATGATGGTGCCGTTGGTGGGCCTGACGAACGTGGGCCTGTTATCGTTGACGTCTATGACGGTGATGTGTAAGGTGGCAGTACCCCACAGGGGCGGTCGACCCCAGTCTGTAGCCACCACCGTCAGGTTAAAACGCTCAAAGGACTGCAGCAGGCGGAGAGAGCTTACCAGACCGGTTTCAGCATCCAGAGAGAAGGCATCTGACCAGAGGGAGAGAGGGGGGGAGATGTGTTCAGGGCTAATGTCCCCTGAAGTGATTTTGGCTTTTGAATGTTAACAAGGTGACACTCCATCTAAATCCCTTCACATTTTGTGGATTGGTTGAACAGGGCAGAAGTGAACGTTGTGTGTGTGTGTGTGTGCGCTGTAGTGACACTTTCACTGAACTGATGTATTCAGCACAGGGCTCCTACCTGCCCCCGGGCCCTGCATGCTATAGGACAGCCGACTGTTCTCTCCCTCGTCCAGGTCGACGGCCGACAGCATGATCAAAGATGTCCCGATGGGCTCGTTTTCAAACACGCTGGTCTCAAAGAATTGTTTAGAGAACCGTGGACGGAAGTCATTCACATCCAGAACAGTCACCAAGACCTGGGAAGAGACCAGGGAACCAGACTCGGTCAAACATGGCTCCATTGGTGAGAGTGTGGTGCTACAACCATCAATGCAGCAAAATAATTTGTATGTAAATTCACTTGTTCTTATTCGGTTGTCACAGTAACTACACTCAACTACAGTATTCATACTAGTCATACAATTCAGTATCAATCAGGGTTGGGTACATTTCCATTTCAATTCAAGAAAGTGCACTGAAAGGTTTTCCAGTTTTCCTCAATGCATTTTCATGAGAAAATGGTGATTCTCGAATTTGGTTTCCTTTCAGAACTGTCTGGAATTGAAAGGGACTTGACCCCCATCCCGGATCTGAATAACACCTGAACAGAGTTCTCCCGGCGATTGTTGGGACTGCCTCCTGGGTTGTCCCTAGCAATGGCAGTCAGGGTGTAGTGGTCTTTAGTCTCTCTGTCCAATGGTGACAGAATGTAGACGTCTCCCTGAGAAGAGGAGTGGTCAAAGAAATGAAAATGGTTACTAAAATAAATATGCTATTTTTTTAATCAACATTGAGATGTATATTCGCAGCTGAACTGTACTTGAACCGCTGTCAAGATTTCTCACTTCAGTTTAAACAAAACACGACTGTTAACATTCCTTTACATGTGAACTTGACATGACCCATATACAAGTACTACAAATTCAAGCCTGCCAAATGCTAACCACACAACCTGTTGTCCATTGAACTTGAACTGCTGTCAAGGTGTCTCCCTTCAGTTTTCCATTAAGCTGTGAATGGCACATGACCCATACTAACTATTTCTGCAGGAGTGCAGTGTAATGACTGTAATGGGGTGGACTTCACGGGACACCGTTTTTGGGTGCGTGTTTTACGTGTTGTATCATGAACAGAACTCACGGTGGTAGGTGTGATGCCAAACTTGCCCTCTCCGTCCACCAGGCTGTACTCGATGACAGCGAAGAGGCCAGAGTCTGCATCTGTAGCACTGACCCTCACTATGACTGTGCCCAAGTCCACATCCTCAAACACCGGCTTCTGCCGCACCACAAAGAGATCAACAACATCAGCACATCACACACACTCACACACACAGGGAAAACTTGGATGCCATTTAGACTTCTTGACAAACAAGAAACCAGGCAAGCCTAGTTCAACCGGCACGAAATAGGAAATGTTGCTACCTCGTGATTCGAACCTGGGTCGCCCACGTGTTGTTAACGACTATACCACGGAGCTGTACATTTGACGGGTGTCAGTATAGCCTCTTGTCTCTATCCTGAACAAATCTTCTTTTGCCACTGGCCCGTTTTAATAGTTAATTGGCCATTCGTGAATTACATTGATACAGTTAAACTGACTAACATTTCTTACTAAGTTTACCTCCCCCACAAATAGCGTCTATGTATGCCGTGTGCCACTGGCTATTTTAACAGCATATTAGCCAGTAATAAGCTTTACCTGTATCTACTAACTTACTGGAATAGTCATAAGAATTGAGCAGTTTCTAGCGAGACTGAAGATGAACTATTCCATGCCAGAAACAGTTGCAATATAACCGTATACAGTTTCAGCCAGCAAAGTTTTCATCAACACGGAATAATTCACAATGCGTACTTTGCTTCACCTGTGAGTAAATACAAACTCGGGACCTATAGCTCACAAGTCTGCTTCTCTAACCACTATGTTATTTAAGGTGGAAAAAGTTCTGACATGATTTATCTTTGTCTCATTCTTTTGCATCACAAGAATCTGGCATTTTAACAGGGGTGTGTAGACTTTTTATATCCACTCTATATACACGCCTTAAAATACCCATCTCCACTACTACTGTAATAATCTAGTATCTAGTATGGTAGAAAATATCCAAGGATACCAGTTTTGGAGAATTGCAGAAGTCGGTAACATCTTGTGGTCACCAAGTCTCCCAAACTACCAATAAGTAAAAAACATTTAAATAGGGGGCCAATAATTCTGGAGGGAACTGTAAACATATATTACATGTCATAGTGCACTGTAGAAAAAAACAAGAAAAAACAGGCAACAACCAAAACTAAATGAGGGACAGAATTTAGATGGAATACAAACGTTTAGGTGAGTCTAAGCACAATTTGAAGTGATTACTAATAAACACACTGGGTACGTAATGGATCCATATTGTTGGCCTACCTGGTAAGAGGGCTGTTTAAAGATGGGGTTGTTGTCATTGACGTCTACTATCGACAAATAGACAGGAAGCTCAGTCATTCTAGGGGGACTGCCAAAGTCCTGGGCTCTTACTGTAAAGTTCAGCCACTGCACCTTCTCAAAGTCCACAGTCTGGTTGGCCAGGATCTTACCTGCTCAAAAAACATTATGGTTATCGGACCACTTATCTACTTGGGCTAAAAAGGAACCAAATATGCCATAAACGTCTTACTAATTGATTTACAACCATGGTAGACGAATCAAACATTTTGAACATTTGGTCAGGGGAAAAAAGACATGTCAAACTAGAAATTATATTAAAATAATTCTTTAAGACTTTGGTTTACTTTTCATGTGGGTCCAACTGATTGTGTACCTAAAGGTTTTCAGACTAATCGAAGGCAAGGTCAACATTCCATGTTTAGAACAATATGCAAACATTTTTGCTGTAACTTTTGATCAGGTTAGATCTACAAATATAAATATTATCTAGAAATATATATCTAAACCACTCAGCGCCTCTAGATATCTGTCGTTGTGAGTGGTACTAGAATTCCCAGGCTCTTAAGAACCAGTGCCTGTCTGAGTAAGATACACTATGGCAGCCTTAGTCATTTAATCCATGTAATGTTCATTAACACATTTTCACACAACTTTTACTTTCTGGTAGCATAAAAAGCCAGATCTGAGAATTTTAGTCAATCGTGTCGGAGACACAAAGCAAGCGTAAGCATTTTAAAGCCCCAATCTGGATGATGTAATGGACTTTGCCCATTATATGTAACTGGATATTATATGAAGACATTATACAAGGGACAGTGCTAGGCCAGAGACAGCTGTTACCTCTCTACCACTCTCTCTCAACAGCAGCCTTAAGGACAGAACCTGAAGCAGCAGAGAAGATAATAATAGGGAAGGCACCAAGGTCAGTCTGGGACAGCAGGCTGCCTTACTCTGTTATACTGAAATAGGAGACTTTCATTCTGTATTACTGACCATACTGACAATTCTTGCAATAAACGATTTGTAAAACCGTCTTTCAGTCTAAGTGCTTTCATTAGTGTCCTCACATCTCCTAGGTTACACTCCCTTGCTTCTGAATCCCCAGTGGGAGGTACCCTAGCATTACTGCTGCACCTACAGGGCAAGGTCTCCTCATAGGGTAGAAATTAGCTTAGTCTTTCTTCGTAGTGCCGTGGTGTAACGCAAATAGTCTAGACTATTTGCATTATAGTCTTTAACAGCATTACAATATGAATTAAGACATCTGTGATATCGTTAACCTGAGGGTGCTTTTAAAGTAAGTAAATATTAGCAATACGTTTGCTTACATTGGCCTTGACACTGCCCATAAGTCACCATAATGATGCCAGAGTTCAAACTCATTTTAAGTTTTATTTTTGCAGCTTTGTTATGAGTAAAATGTGTGTCTGTGTTATTTTGTGTATACAATTACTTGAAATATATACAACTCCGGAAAACATTAAGAGACTACTGCACCTTTTTCTTTCCTTTCAAAAAAAGTTCAAAAGGAAGGTTTTGAGTGAGGAACAGAAGGTTTAAAATTAAGAGACCACTGCAAATTCAACGCCTCTGTTCTTCACTCAAAACCTTCCTTTTCAACTTTTTTGGAAAGGAAAGAAAAAGGTGCAGTGGTCTCTTAATTTTGACCCTTCTGTTCCTCACTCGAAACTTTCTTTTCAGCTTTTTTGGAAAGGAAAGAAAAAGGCGCAGCACTTAATTTTTTCTGGAGCTGTATATTGAAAAGTGATTTGAATACTTTAGGCTTTATTGAAATAACAAAAAATGAATACATATTTTTAAGGTAATTTTTTTGGCTAACTTATTCTTTCCATATTTTACTTTAAATACAGATGCTGGTCATATAATTAGTCTAAAAGTTGATTTATTTCAGTAATTCCATTCAAAAAGTGAAACTTGTATAATGTACACATTCATTCCACACAGACTGATATATTTCAAGTGTTTATTTCTTTTAATTTTGATGATTATAACTGACAACTAATAAAAACACCAAATTCAGTATCTCAGAAAATAAGAATATTGTGAAAAGGTTCAATATTGAAGACAACTGGTGCCACACTCTAATCAGCTAATTAACACAAAACACCTGCAAAGGCCTTTAAATGGTCTCTCAGTCTAGTTCTGTAGGCAACACAATCATGGGGAAGACTGCTGACTTGACAGCTGTCCAAAAGACAACCACTGACACCTTGCACAAGGAGGGCAAGACACAAAAGTTCATTGCTAAAGAGGCTGGCTGTTTACAGAGCTCTGTGTCCAAGCACATTAATAGAGAGGCGTAGGCAAGGAAAAGATGTGGTAGAAAAAAGTGTACAAGCAATAGGGATAACCGCACCCTAGAGAGGATTGTGAAACAAAACCCATTCAAAAATGTGGGGGAGATTCACAAAGAGCTTACTGCAGCTGGAGTCAGTTTTTCAAGAACCACCACGCACAGACGTACGCAAGACATGGGTTTCTGCTGTCGCATTCCTTGTGTCAAGCCACTCTCGAACAAGACACAGCGTCAGAAGCGTCTCGCCTGGGCTAAAGATAAAAAGGACTGGACTGCTGCTGAGTGGTCCAAAGTTATGTAAATTTAGCATTTCCTTTGGAAATCAAGGTCCCAGAGTCTGGAGGAAGAGAGGAGAGGAACAGAATCCACATTGCTTGAAGTCCAGTGTAAAGTTTCCACAGTCAGTGATGGTTTGGGGTGCCATGTCATCTGCTGATGTTGGTCCACTGTGTTTTCTGAGGTCCAAGGTCAACGCAGCCATCTACCAGGATGTTTTAGAGCACTTCATGCTTCCTGTTGCTGACCAACTTTATGGAGATGCAGATTTTCATTTTCCAACAGGACTTGGCACCTGCACACAGTGCCAAAGCTACCAGTACCTGGTTTAAGGACCATGGTATCCCTGTTCTAAATTGGCCAGCAAACTCGCCTGACCTTAACCCTATAGAAAATCTATGGGGTATTGTGAAGAAGAAGATGCGATACGCCAGACCCAACAATGCAGAAGAGCTGAAGGCCACTATCAGAGCAACCTGGGCTCTTATAACACCTGAGCAGTGCCACAGACTGATTGACTCCATGAAATGCCACATTGCTGCAGTAATTCAGGCAAAAGGAGCTCTTTGAATGGAATTACTGACATAAATCAACTTTTTGATGAAATTCTAATTATATGACCAGCACTTGTAATTACAGTCTGAAAGACTGGAGAAGTTGTGTTATGCAAAAAAAAAAGACATGGTGGAAAATCTCACAACTAATTAGGTCATTGGAAACAGGTCAGTAAGATGATTGGGTATATAAAGAGCATCCCAGAGAGGATGAGTCTTTCAGAAGGTGGGGAGGGGTTCACCACTCTATAAAAGACTGTGCAGGCAAATAGTGCAACTATTTTAGAATAACGTTTCTCAATATAAAATTGCAAGGAGTTAGGGGATCTCATCATCTATGGTACATAATATCAATAAAAGATTCAGAGAATCCGGAGAAATCTTTGTATGCAAGGGACAAGGCTGAAAATCAATATTGGATGGCCGTGATCTTCGGGCCCTCATGCGGCACTACATTATAAACAGATATGATTCTGTAGTGGAAATTCCTGCATGGGCACAGGAACACTTCTGAAAACCACTATATGTGAAATGCAAGTTAAAACTCTACCATGCAAAGAAGAAACCATTTATAAACAAGATCCAGAAATGCCACCACCTTCTCTTATCCCAAGCTCAAGGACTAAGGCGAAGTAAAAAACTGTCCAGTAGTCTGACAAATCAAAATTTTGAATTATTTTTGGGAATCATGGGCACTGTATTCAAATTCATGGGTGACTTGCACAACTGTGAAGACACTATTAATGCTTAAAAATATATACAGGTTTTGGAGCAACATATGCTGCCATCCCCATCCAGACAAATTATTTTCAGGGACAGCCTTGCTTATTTCAGCAAGACAATGCCAAACCACATTCTACATGTACTACAACAGCATGGCTGTTGTAAAAGAGTCCAGGTGCTAAACTGACCTGCCTGCAGTCCAGACCTGTCACCCATTGAAAACATTTGCCTGCATTATGAAACAAAAAATACAACAAAGGAGACCCTGAACTGCTGAGCAGCTGAAATCCTATATCAAACAAGAATGGGAATACATTTCACTTTCGAAACCACAGCAATTGTGCTCCTCAGTTCCCAAACTCTAGTATTGTTAAGTGAAGCAACCCAGTGGTAAACATGCCCCAGTCCCAACTTTTTTGAAATGTGTTGCTGGCATCAAATTCAAAATGGGCATGTATTTTTCAAAAGATATAGGGATAATTGATTTGCGCATCATTGTATTCTGTTTTTATTTGCATTTACGCAGCGTCTCAACTTTTTTGGAAACGGTTTGTATTGCAACCCAGGATTGGTGTAGTTTTATGAGTGTTTTACCAGTAGATGGGTCTTCCAGTCTGAGGTAGTCTCCTCGGGGCAGGTTGAGTAGCTGGTAGATGACTTGTCCATTAGGCCCTTTGTCTGGGTCTACGGCTGACACGGACAGCAGAGTGGTGCCTGGCTGAGCCCCTTCCAGAATCTTCTCAGAGAAGTTGGCCACTCCAAAGGGTCTGAACCGCGGGGCATTGTCATTCACATCCAATATGTTCACCGTCAGTCTCGCTGTAAAAGAATCAAGAGGAAATTGATCAGGTTAATATAGAGCAGAGATTGAGTGCAGTTCTCAACCCAATTGAGATGTGTGTGTACATTTTACCTCATTTGTCTTGTTTTAAATGGGCCAAATGTAACACTTTTACTGTACTATTAGCATAAGTACAAGTATAAATTAACAGAAGACATCAGCAGTTAATTTCTTTTAAGTTCATGTTTATAATATGTTTTTCCATAAAATAGTTTTGCGTGCCTGACATTGTTTGATCAGTATGCATTGATGTGTAGTCTCCTCAAACACACTTTTGACACACGCAGTGTCTCCTTTTCCCAAAACAGGAAAACAACACCCTGGACTAGCTAATACTATTCCGATCTTGTTCGTTAAGGAAAGAAGTCATTGTTTAAATGGTCCTGTAAACATTCTACACCGTGCCCCATTAAGTACATTCTTCTTTTAGTTTGACCAAATCTCAAACAGAGCAACATTAAGGTGATAAATACCAAACTCATGTTTCAAAATCAAGAAGCGGGTCTCACCATTAGGTACGCTGACTGACATGTCGATGACATCACTGGCGTTGTCGTGCACTGAGACGATGATCTCAAAGGTGGCCACCAGCTCTCTGTTCAGTGGCTTACGCACGAACACAGCACCTGTAGGAACACGCACAAATATACCCTTCACCTTTATACACATGTTAATCACACACAACCTTTAAATACAGGTAGCCCAGTGAAGAAGCCGTCTGACTACTGACCGGTGTGGAAATCGATGCCAAACGATTCCTGCAGACCGTCAACACGGTTATTCCCATCATCCTTGGCCTCCACGGAAATGATGTAATACTCCAGTCGGGGTTGGAGGTCGGGGTCCTCAGCGGTGAGCGTAGCCACCACCACGCCCGGCGGAGTAGACTCGTTCACGTTAATATTCGTCACGGGCTGGAGGAAGCGGGGCCGCGAATCGTTGACGTCATCCAGAATGACCGACAGCGTGGCCGTTCCCGACAGGGAGGGCGTGCCGCGGTCGGCAGCCACGACGACCAGGCGGTAGAAGCCTCGCTCCTCGCGGTCCAGGGTGGTGTTGCCCACCAGGACGGCGCCAGACACGGAGTTGACTATGAAGCGGTCCTGGGCACCACTCTCCAGCCGGTACAGGAGCCAGGCGTTGGACCCAGAATCAGCGTCACTAGCAGACAGCTGAGTTACAACCACACCTAGAACAGGGAGGGAAGACACCAGAGGTTAGAACACAACCTAGAGCACACCTCACAGGCACGGACTAACCCCAGTCCCGGACTAAAAGAATCCTTCAACTGTGAATATCACATGTGCGCACGCATGCATGTGTTGACGTGTGGGGGTCACACAGACATGCTGCTGCTCGACCCACACTGACAAACCCACCTGAGGGGCTGTTTTCCGGGAGGTGCACAGTTAGGCTAGAGGGACTGAAGACTGGAGGGTTGTCATTCTGGTCCAGGATTGTCACGGTGAGGGTCACACTGCTGTTGAGCCCCCCCGCATCCTCACCCACCAGGAGGAGCTCCACCCGCGGCTCCACAAAGGCCTCGCGGTCCAACAGCGCCCCGGGTCGCACGCGCACCAATCCTGCCGAGGGGGAGGGACGAGAGGGTTCTTTGGTTGTTGTTGTAGTAGTGAGAGAGTGTGTGTGTGTTTCTAAGTTCTACAGCTTGTGTGTGTGTGTTTCTAAGTTTTACAGCGTGTGTGTGTGTGGGTGCTCGCTTGCGGCATGTGAGTGTGTGTTCGACCTGTAGCGGAGTCCACAGTGAAGAGGTCCAGCCTGGTCCCCAGCAGACGATACCTGACCACAGCGTTTGCTCCAATATCTTTATCCTCAGCCAGCACTGGTCCGTTCACCACAGTCACAGAACTGCCTGAGAGAGGGACGGGGACGGAGGAAAGCGGGAGAAGGCAGTTAAATACAGGAGTTCAGGAGGCAAATAGAAGGCACAGTGAGGGGAAGTGAATGTCATAGCCGGGCCTGCATCATACCCTGTGAATTTCTTTTAAATCTGAAATAGAAATTAGCAAATATATATGTATATATATATATATATATATATATATATATATATATATATATATATATATTTTTTTTTTTTTATTCAAAAAGACAAGGAAAGTCTGAAAACACACCGGTGAGATTGGTACCTGTGGCAGAGTTTTCTGTGATCTCAGCTCGGTAGCTGGTCTGTGTGAATATGGGCCTGTTGTCATTCTCATCCAGAACTGTGATCACCAACTGGTCTGAGTCCTGGGGAAGTGGGATGGACGGTAGGGAGGAATGGGTAGGGAGTAATGGGTTAGCTGTCATTTCATACAAGAGTTAAACTTTTAAAACATATTATTGAATAATGCTGTCTTTGTAGATAAAATGCTATCTTTGAAAATAAAGAGGATGTACGTCAGTGTCTTAAAAAATCCACTTGATAACTTTTATTGTTTGCAACAAACAATATAGAAAATACATTAGTCCATTATTTTTGGCATTAATCTAAAATAAATATTTTCATGAATTGTAGTAGCAGCATCATGTTATGAATATTATATTTGGGGACTTCATCAGGATCATTGATTGTGTCTATAAATACCATAAGTGGCAAAAAAGGATTGTGTGTGTGTGTATAAACAAGTACCCGGCGAGCAATGCGGGGGTTCTCAGGGTTGTCTTTGACGGTAATAGTTAATATGTACTCTGCCACCCACTCCCTGTCCAGAGGCCTGTTCACCTGCACCACCCCTGTCTAGCAGACAGAGAGAGAGAGAGAGAGAGAGAGAGAGACACTTTATTGGAATGTAAACCGATTTCTGCAATGTCAGTGAAACATGTCAAATATAAATGAAACTGAATTTGAGCTAAGAGAAAAAGCCTCACAGTTTCATTAATGTAGAAGGCTCCATCCCGGTTTCCAGCGGTTATGTTGTATGTGAGCAGGGCGTTGCGTCCACTGTCCGCATCCCGCGCCTGGACCCTGGCCACTGACGTGTGAATAGATGCCCCCTCACTTACGCTGGTGTTGAGGGGCAGGTTGAGCAGCACTGGGTCGTTGTCATTAATGTCCAGTACAAGCACACCGACCACCACCTTAGAGGTCGACAATACACAGGCCCAGGTTACATTCAGCCTTTGTGTGTGTGTGTATGTGTGTGTGTGTGTGTGTGTGTGTCTGAATGATCCCACCAAGCTGCTGAGTGCTGGGCTGCCCAGGTCTTTGGCCATGACAGTGATGTTGTAGAAGGGTGTGGTCTCTCTATCCAGCTCCACGTCTCTCCTCACACGTAGCTCTCCATCTACAGGAGACACTACAAACTCATCTGACAGAGAAGAAAGAGAGCGAGAGACAGACAGACATTTACATTCTTGATTTAGTCTTTAGCAGACAGTCTCAGTAAGAGAAAACATTTTCCTACTGGCTCCCATGGGAATCAAACCCATAACTCTGGCATTACAAGTGGCATGCTCTAAAAAGGTCAGCTACATGGGAAAGAGACATAGAGAGAGAGAGAGAATGGGGGTGATTAGTGCTTTATGTCCTTTCATGGAACACACACCCGCTCACAAACACACTACTCACTTTGGGGGTCTCCGGCAACGATGCTGTACTCCACTTTGCCATTTAGTCCAGAGTCCTGGTCAGTGGCAACAAGGGTGTAGACCCGAGGCCCCGGCTGGCCCTCTGTTATCTCGAAAGGCCCCTCATACACCTTGGTGAAGGTCGGGGTCACGTCGTTCACATCCAGGACATTCACCAACACCTGGAAAGGACCAGGCAAGTACAAACTTTTAGGAGATCTGAAAAGTAAATTTTGTATGTACATACTGTATTTAAAGAAACATTTGGAGAAAATGAATGTGGGCCTTTAACTGTAACCCTATGCACAATATGGTATGGATCAAGCTCAATTAAAAAGTTTCTTAAAGAAAAGATATGATAAGCATATGCAAAGCACTGGTAGCTTTTAAAATAAGGCCAGCTTGAGATTATGGGGAAAATATTTGAAGAACGCAATAGCGTACGTGACACAAGACTGAATCCAGAAAATACACTGCTAAATGCATTTTCATCTCATTGTTCTCTTTGCCACATTTGTGGATAATGACATCCATAAACAAATAACGTAACTAACTGCAGTCTCTAGGCAGCCACACACCTCTTCCATGACTTAACCAAGAGTCTTCAACTATAAGGGGCATTGTTTTTAGCTCTTTTTACATGGAGAATCTAAAGCAAGCAGACTTATAATTGTGAAACTTACCAACTGACTGGTGGACATACTGTAAACTATATGCCCAACTGACTAACTGACTGGTGGACATACTGTAAACCATGTCCAAATGACCAACTGATTGGTGGACATACTGTAAACTATATGCCCAACTGACTAACTGACTGGTGGACATACTGTAAACCATGTCCAAATGACCAACTGATTGGTGGACATACTGTAAACTATATGCCCAACTGACTAGTGGACATACTGTAAACTATATGTCCAACTGACCAACTGACTGGTGGACATACTGTAAACTATATGCCCAACTGACTGGTGGACATACTGTAAACTATGTCCAACTGATCAACTGACTAGTGGACATACTGTAAACTATATACCCAACTGACCGGTGGACCTACTATAAACTATATGTTCAACTCACCAACTGACTGGTGGACATAATGTAAATTATGCCCAACAGACTGGTGGACATATTGTAAACTATATGCCCAACTGACCGATGAACATGCTGTAAACTATATGTCCATCTGAATAACTGACCAGTGTACTGTAAACTATATGTGCAACTGACCAACTGACTGTTGGACATAATGTAAATGATATGCCCAATTGACTGGTGGACATACAGTAAACAATATGCCCAACTGCCCAACTGACTGGTGGACATACTGTAAACTATATGTTCAACTGACCAGTGTACATACTGTAAACTATATGCGCAACTGACCAACTGACTGTTGGACATAATGTAAATGATATGCCCAATTGACTGGTGGACATACAGTAAACAATATGCCCAACTGCCCAACTGACTGGTGGACATACTGTAAACTATATGTCCAACTGACCAAATGACTGGTGGACATACTGTAAACTATATGTCCAACTGACCAAATGAATGGTGGACATACTGTAAACTATGCCAAAAAGCCTGGTGGACATACTGTAAACTATATGCCCAACTGACTGGTGGACATACTGTAAACTATATGTTCAACTGAACAACTGACTGGTGGACATACCGTAAACTATATGTTAAACTGACCAATTGATTGGTGGACATACTGTAAACTATGCCAAAAAGCCTGGTGGACATACTGTAAACTATATGCCCAACTGACTGGTGGACATACTGTAAACTATATGTTCAACTGACCAAATGACTGGTGGACATACTGTAAACTATGCCAAAATGCCTGGTGGACATACTGTAAACTATATGCCCAACTGACTGGTGGACATACTGTAAACTATATGTTCAACTGACCAACTGACTGGTGGACATACCGTAAACTATATGTTAAACTGACCAATTGATTGGTGGACATACCGTAAACTATATGTTAAACTGACCAATTGATTGGTGGACATGCCATAAACTAAATGCCCAACTGACGAACCGACTGGTGGACAAACATTACAGTAAATGTCCAAATGACCTATGGACTGGTGGACATACTGTACACTAAATGCCAACACTGACTAAATAATTAGATAACATGCAGCCAGACACTCAGACATGCTACCAGTGATCTCTTCAGAGTCTCAAAGTCTAAAACTAATTTCACGGCCTCTTAGAGTACTGAAATGAGCTATGATAGCATGGAACTCAATTCCTTCTTCAATCACTAAAGCAAACAGGAATAGTTAATGCCAAAATAGCGACAGTTAGGAGACACGCACAAACACACACGCCTTTGTGATTGAATAAGCTAAGATATGGAGATTGTGTGTGCACGTGTGTCTGTGTGTTTTGTCATTATCATTACCGTTGTGCTTGATGTCAGGCGGAGAGCAAGAAGGGGACACTGGTCCGTTGCTGTGACAACAAGGGTGTAGTGTCCATTGCTGATCTCATAATCCAGCTCCTTTACAGCAACAATCCTTCCCTGGACACACACACACAAACAAAGACAACCACTTGAACACAAATAAATGCTATTAAACAGAAACTTAAAGGCATCACCAGACATGGAATCAAATACAATAAGAATTGTTTTTAAAGGGCTAGTTTTGCACTAATAACAACATTTCTATTGGTTTTTCTACACCAGGCAGGCTGACACACAGCTAATTCATCCAAAGCATTTTCAAATGGTAGTCCATATTCTTACAGTAGTGTCATTGATGCGGAAGGTGGTGGCCAAGTTGCCACGGGCAATTGCATATCGGAGGGTGCCATTGAGGCCCTCGTCTGGGTCGATCGCGTTCACTGTGGCGATGGTGGCACCTACTGTGTAGGGCCCCTCGCTCAACACCGTCACATACTCCTCCTCAGGAAACTTTGGCGCATTGTCGTTTTCGTCCACGATGCGCACGTAGATGGTGGTCGATGACTGATGGGAAAACAAAGAAAAGGACATTGTAAAAAAACATCTTAAAGGGAATTCAAAAGAAACTCCTGCATACTGGTGAAACAACACATAAAGGAGCTACAATGCCTTTGGAAAGTATTGAAATTCACTTTCTTCAAATTCTGTTGATTTATGGTCTTCATTTATAATTGATTAAATGCATAATAAAAAGATGAAATAGGTCATTGCAAAAGTTTTCTGTCCTTTTGCAATTGCAGCACTCCATCAATCAGGCCTTTATGTTAGAGTTGCTAGATAGAACCCACTACTGAATGAAAGCCATATGACATGCCGCCTGAAGGACTCTGAGAGCTTGGGGAAAAAGATTCCCTGGTCTGATCAGACCAAAATAAAACTAAACGTGAATGCCCAGCATTATGCCGAGCATGATGGTAGCATGGTGCTTCTCAGCATCAGAGAATGGAAAACTGGTAAGGATGAACAGAGCCGTAGTTGAAGGTTACTTGATCCAACCCGCAGACTGGGATGAAGATTCACCTTTCAGCACAACAGTAACCTGAAGTACACACACAGCCAAGACAATGTTGAAGTGGCTTTGGGACAAGCCTTTGAATGTCTTTGAGCGTCCCAGCTAAAGCCCGGACTTAAACCCAACTGAAAATATTTGGTGAGATCTGAAGTTTGCAGTTCACCAACGGTATTCAGATTTGCAAGAAATAACAGGAGAAACTGCCTAAATCCAGGTGTGCAAAGCTGGTCGAGGCATACTCAAGAGGACCTGAAGCTGTGATCACTGCCAAAGGCCCTTCTACAAATTTGTGATTAAAGGGGTCAGAACACTTATGGAATTGTGATATTTCTGTTTATTAATATATCTGCAAAAATGTAAAAAAAAAAAACTTTTTGCTTTGTCATTATGGGATATTGAGTATAAATAGGTGAGATTGAATACATTTTATAATAAGTCTGTATTGTAAGACAATGTAGAAAAAGTGAAGGGGTCTGAATCTTTATCATGGGAGCTCAACACTAATATTAAGATCAGTAAAGCTCACCAGCGACTCCACTTTCTGCGGCAGCTCAAAAAGTTTAGAGTCAGTTGAGTTGCCATGACCCACTTTTACAGGTCAACTATTGAAAGCGTGCTTACTTTTTCCATGCTTGTCTGGTACGGTCACACAACTGCTCAGGACAAAATCAGGATGGAAAGAGTGGTACGCAGAGCATCAGAAATCATAGGTTGTAGCCTCCCTTCACTTTATTCACCAGAATAATCAGGAAGGCTAAAAACATCATAGCGGACCACTCTCATCCTGCTCACTATCAATTTAATCTCCTACCATCAGGAAGAAGATATAGGAGTATTAAGACTTCTACATCGCGTTTTAGAGACAGCACTTACCCTTTGGCTATTAGGCATCTGAATTTGCATTGATTATTTGCAGCACTCTATCAACAGTGCTCTTCATTGCCGTGGGGTATTGTCTTTTGTCTGCAGGGTTTTGGTCTAATGTCCCATTAGTACTTATGATGTTTGTCTTTTAAGTTTTTGTTTTTATGTTTGAGAGTTGTACCAAGACAAATTCCTATCAACTTGTTGACATGGCAATACATTTATTGAATTGAATTGAATCCATTCCTAATACACTGTACCTACAAATGTGAGATTTCAAAACATGATTCCACTTTTTCAGTATAATAAAAAATAATAATCAAACATAATCAATTACAGGTTATGTCTTCAACACAACAACATATGAAGAAAGAGAATACCACAGGCTGAGGGACAAGCATCCAGATACAGGAAATGAAAAAAAAAAAGAAATGTAGAGCTTTACTGATTTTTCATAATTACACATAGAACATGTTTACCATAATATATAACAAGGTTTGGTCTCAGTGTATATTTGTTGAGGGGTATTTCAAATTACAGAACTGTTTGTTCTCCATGCACCTGTCCTTTTTATTTTTATTGAAGTCAAATTTATCTTTATTAATAAAGCACACTTCCCCACAGCAGGCAAAAAAATTAAAGGTGAATAAAAGGCTAGTTAACCGGTAAACATTACATTTTTGGTCTAATATTGTTCCGTAGGCTATGCTGCTGCCCTTAAACATATACTGATGCAAGCTTCAAATCTGTCCCAACACTAATTCAACAGCTCTTTTATTTACATATAAAAGCAAAGTTCTTACAAAGTGCATGTAAAGACACCCTGCCCAAAATGTCAAAAGAGCAAGCATTCCAGATGATTTGCAATTTCTGGCTGGTAAAAACACCATAGAAAGCCAGGAATCTATGAATAAAACTTGGGAGAAACCAGACTCCAATAGGTAGTCAAATGTGGTCTGTGCTACTCAGGTAGAGAGAGAGAGAGAGAGAGAGAGAGAGAGAGAGAGAGGCCTCTCTGTCTTCATCCAACATAAAAGCAGATACTGCACCCCACTCTGAAACAATACATTTGACTAATTAAGTGTAAAGAGCGGCGGTTTTTCCTGCTAAACACATCAGCCTGTCCTTCCACAATATATCCGGTCCTAGATAACATCTGCAGCTCCAGGCTTGAGCTGGAAGCTCTGAAATGATCTGGTTGACCCAGCTCTCACTGTATGCATGCATACACCTTGGTTTAATGTTTCAGATTTATTGTGCACAGACTTCGTGTGGGTGTGCACACAATACCACAGGCTGAGTCACAAGCATCCAGACACAGGAAATAAAGTAACAGAAAATGAATAATACTGAATTATTTTGTGTATATTGTGAGGATCCAGGGAGGATCCAGTACATTATATATTACATTATATATATATATATATATATATGAATTATTTATATATTTATATATTTATATATATATATATATATATATATATATATATATATATATATATATATATATATAGAGAGAGAGAGTGAGAGAGAGAGAGAGAGAGAGAGAGAGAGAGAGAGAGAGAGAGAGAGAGAGTGGGGGGGCACTTGTTGATAAAGGACAGAGAAGAGGAAAAACAGACGAGAGAGTGCGCTGAAATCACAGTGGAATGGATTCAAAACCATGTTGCAGTCTTACATGTGCTGGTGGACGCCCGTAGACCTCCTTGGGTCACATATTAGACAGTCATATTTGTTTGAACAGTAAAAAAAAAATATGCTCTATACTCCAAAAGTTTGGTTATGCAATTAAACAATGAATGCACAATTGAAGCATCCATTCTCAGCTTTTTGTTTTTGAGGATCTTTGTACACACGTTGGTTTAGAAATAACAACAATTCTTAGACATCTATTGTACATCTATTGTATTATGCCAGTTGGCCTGACAGGTGGTTCTGGTTCTTCATGTGTATTCTGTCATATATGTATGCAGGTATGAAAGTTGACAATTACTTGTCTTGATTGAAGGCTTTGTGTTTGCCTTTCTTGTTATTACATTTATTTCACCAATTATGACTCAGAATATGTTCTCATTTTCAGCAACAGCCTAGGAGCAACTGTGCTTGACTGCCTTTCAGAGACAGAATGACAGATTTTTTGCTTGCTGGTTCAGCAACCTTTAATTTACTGTTCAGATGCTCTAATAGCTACGCTACTCTGCTGCCTGTTTGGAATGTGCTATGGTTGTCTGTCAACATGAGCACCAAAGAGGTGTCCCTAAAAGTCATGGAAGCCATTATCAGTTTGAAAAATATTAAGAAAAAAAATAATAAGAAAAACATAATGTAGAAAGAAATACGAAAGGAAACTGTCCGATAAATCTGTAATACTCTCCAGGAGGTAAAGTAGACATGATGTGCCAGCAACTAACACCAGAAGAAGACTTCAGTAGAACTAAAGGCTACACTGCAAGGCGCAAACAACCTGTTTGTCTGAAAAACAGGATGGCTTGGTTTGCAAAATAATACATCAAAGAGCCTGCAAAGATCTAGAGAAATGTACTGTGTAGAGACTAGAAAGATTAATACCACCAGAGGTTGGCAAGAAAATGTGTGGAACCAAGATTCACAGTATCACCTCATTTTAGGAATATAGTACAAGGGGTGTTATGGCCTGAGCTCATTTTGATTGAAGCTACCCTGTGGCCTACACAAAGCCCTCAATAGCTGAGAATAATCATTGTTTTATTTAAAATAATATATTAAAGGTAGAGAGTCAAAAGATGTAATTAGGGCAATGTGTACTATTTATCAGTTAAATAATGAACTGTTAATACTATTAATGGTGCAAATTCATATCTGCCAGGTGTTTTCTGCAGTGGAGGAACAGCTGAAAGCGATTCAACAGCAAGAGCGGAGGCTGATCGAGTTAGGTTAGGGGGAGGAGTTTCTTTGCCGACGGGACTCCCTATTTCAGTTTAGCTAGATGTTGGTGGGCGTAACAGTATACGTTTTAGGCGAGCTTGCTGGTAGTCATCAACTCAAAAAAAAAGTTTTTTTCACTGTGACATACTAGCACATAGTCACGCGTCTAAACTGTTCTACCGCTGAGGAGGTAAAAAAAACGTTTATCCAACTGAAGAATCAAAAGTACGGTTGAAGAAAGAACATTAGCAATATATACGAGAGAGGACTGAAAACAATAATGACTTGGGAATTATTCAGGAGTGAAACATTACCGACCAATTTGCTATTCAGCTTTCTGATCTGCTTTCAACTAGTGACCGTGGTTGAAGGTAAGCAAAGCAGTGTGCACCCTGGGCGAGTATGATCTTGTATGAGTAGGCTACGTCGTCCCATGTTCTTTAAATGCAATAGTCGGTCTTCCATGAGCTTTTGCAAGGTCTTGTTTTACAAGTTCAAGAAAAGTGGATAAGCATTGAACAAGTTAATTGCGATATGAAATACGAAGGTAGAAATTCTGTGTATTGTACACAATATTCTGTATGTTTTTGGCCAAAATGCCACTTTTGGTCAAATGTACTAATTTATACTATCGAAGGACATACACAACAAATACAAACCACAGACTTTGTGCGTAAATGCGCAATATCCATTCTAGCCATGTAGCTTTTCCGCCACCCATTTATTTTCCAAGTTCCGTTAGATACGCAGAATCTGCTGTTTACATTTCCTGTTTGAACAAAATAAACTCAAGAAATGCGATGACTACGGTAATTTAAAAAGGCACGCCGTTAAGCTTATATAATGTCAGAATTGTTGTGGAGAGGGATTTTGACAGGCTGTCTACACGTGGTGGGTTGGAAATGTGTTTAGACATCAGCTCCTACTAAAAGCGTTTGTTGTTGTTTTCAGCACGGCTCTGAGGGGGAACATGTGGCGCTGCTTCATGAGTTTGTTTAACCCCCGGCACCCCTCCTAACTATGCCGGTCAGTGGGAGGAAAAGCAGCTGGTGCGCCCATTAACTCTCTTCAAATGGCTTAGTTTCGGTACTGAGTCCTCAAAGTATAGCTGATTTTACCAGCGAGTGACGGCGCTGGTATTTTATATTTTAGGTAATGTGATATTCCAGTCTGGGAGATTATTCCCTATTTAATATCATGAAAATGTTCGGTAAAGTAGACAGAGTCAAGCTTTTCAATTTAGAATCTGGAGCCGCCTCGAAATGCAGAAGTGACCCTGCAGATCGCGCGTGGGCACGCACGCACACGCACGCACACACAAAGGAAATACAGAAGCTGAGAACAGCAAGTGTTGTTTAAATTCAACGGATGTTTAAAGCCTACAGCATTGTGTTGCACTGACTCTGAGCCAAAGATTGAATACTTAGGATGCAGTACCCAACCCACTACTATTGACCACAAACCTACATGTTGTCTTTGTTTAAATTTCCTTCCTTTGAGCTGCAGGATGACAACACCAGTGTGTGCCAATCAGAGCTTTCTTAATTGTTCACAGGGTTTATGCTTGTACTGGCTTTTTTGGGCTTCTTTCAGATTAAGTCACATGGATGTGTTGTGACTAATATTATATATAGTGCATCCTAAACATGTTCAAAGCAGGATTGAGAAAAGCTGTTTGAGATCATTTAACCTTCTCTTTACTTGACCAAAAACAGATGACATTGTGCAATGCTTGAATTGACCAACCCGAAACCCCTTTTTGGTGGCACTATGATGTTAAAACAACAGTGACTCACTCCCTTATGTAGGCTATATAATGGCACAGATTTCAGTGAACCCAAATGGGACAAACACACCAATGCCAGATCTATATGTGCTGGCTGCTTCAAGAACTGCAGCTTTTCTTGCAGTTTCAACAAGAAGAAAGGGCTGGTTGTCTAACCTCACTGTGAGGCAATTACCTGTGATCTGGGTCTGATTGAGGGTTTGTTGTAGTCACTGATGCTGACGACAACAGTATGAGTGCCATCTAGACGTTTTTTTTTGTGAAGCAGCTTGTTCTTGTCCTTTTTGTCTGACAACCACCTGCTGTCTCATTGATCACATGAAGAGAATCATTAGTCACTATAGTTAGAGAGATTTTCCATAGTCACTTTGGCAAGGGAACCGAGGACAAAATTGAGCTATGCAAGTGTCTAAGACTATCTGCTGGTCCTTCAAGGAAAAGTTTAGAATGATTCCCTGAAAAACTATTTAAAAAAAGTGGTTCTTTAAAGAACTCTCTAATAGTGTTCAATTGAGAAAAAAAACAACTAAAATACCCTACTAGAACCTTTTCTTTTTAGGGTTTAATAGGCATCATATCTGAGCTTGTAGCTTGGACCCACTGTTCTGGACAGAACCAAGCTGTGTTAAATATAGGCATTAAAAGATTGACTCAAAGCAGGGCCACAATGTCTTACAACCTTCCGCTGGCCAGACCTTGGGGTGGTCAGTTTTACCTAGCCACTTTACAGGCTTAAGGAAACAACAATGACTTGCCCAATGAGGCAAAGCTGGACAGTGCTGCAAGTGTAATGCAACTAAGAGACAATGTAACCATTTGAGACCTTGTGTAGTAAAACCATTTCCTGTTGTAAACCGATATCCTAATTATAAATCCAGTAAATGACACACTAGAGCGTTAACAAATGTGTTGAGCAAAATGTTTTTTTAAGAAGTACAAACAAGGAGTAGGGAATTTAAAGAATTGGTTAAATAGGAAGTTGTGATGTGATGCCCCAGTTGAAACTGTGGTTTTCCTGTTGAGTTGATATTTCCACACTATGAAGTAAAAATAACACCCTGAAGTCGGAAACACTTAGCATTTTTGTGAAAAAGCTTAAGAAAAGGCCTACCCTTTTAAAACCTGTTCTGGACAGATGAATGGGAATGTATGCAAATATGGGTGCAAACATGGGACTTTGAATTGTTCTCAGTTTTATTCAGACAAATGAACAGTGTTCCATTTTTATAATCAGTGAAGATGAGTAGGTAAGTGAGCCTTATTGCTGAGTATGTTTGGCACACGTTAAATGTTTGGCGCAAACGTAACACGTGTCCTGAGAACACCATCGCTACCTTAAAGCATGGTGGTGGCATGGTCATGCCATGAAGATGTTTCTCTATGTAAGGGCCTGGAAAGCTTGTGAAGATAGAGGACAAAATGGATACAAAATACAGAGGAAGAAATCTTGGAAGAAATCCTGTTGAAGGCTGCAAGAGACCAGGGATTTAAGGGAAGATTAATCTTCTAGACGGACAATGACCCCAACCATACAGCCAAAGCCACAAAAAGTATATGTCCGGGAGTAGCCCCATCCAAGCCCGGACCACAATCCAACTGAGAATATGTGGAAAGATTTCACCTAAGGTCCCCATACAACTTGACACTGCTTGAGACATTTTTAAAAGAAAAATGGGCAAACATTACTTTGTCCAGATGTTTTTGTCAAAGCTGGTTGACTTACAGTATTCAGACTCATGGCTGTAATTGCTGCCAAAGGTGTTTCTACTGAATATTAAGGGGGTGAATACTTATGAAATCAATTGTTTTGTATTTGTCATTCATTTAGAACAATTTCTATATTTTATTTTTATATTTTATTAAATCAATTTTCAGATTAAATCTATTATATTAATTTATGGAAGGCCATAACTCCTCTCAATCTATTCTGAACATTCTATGACTTTCATACACGTTTTCCTAATTTTAATGGGACACAAGGTGAATATAATACCTTTTATTAAATTATAGTGGGCTAGGACAGAAAGTGAGTGATGGATGGAAACCTAAGGAAATTAGGCCGGAGGACTGATGAGGACTCAGCTGCCACTTACACATGGCCACACCCAGGCTTTGAGTAACTGACCTTTGACCGCTAAGTGCGTAACACATTACGGCTCTCGGCGGTTGTGCAAATTACTGTTCGTTCTCTTGCATCATGTGCGTGAGAATGTGTTTGCTTGGTGGGTTGGTTTCATTAACACTGTTTAATGATATAACATAATTCTCATAGTGAGGGGAGGTAACAAAGGTAAATGAATGAGCTGTAACAGGAGAGCAACTGAGAACAAAGAGCAGAGTTAAAAGTAAAAAAGCACAAAAAGATGAGCTGAGGAACAGAGTTGCATCCAGGTCTCTGCCATATCAGCATCCACTGTGAACAAACACAAATCGTAGAGATGGAAGTGATAAAAACTATAGTGTTCTGCTCCGTGTCTAGTCTTCAGAACCTGATGCATTTAGTGAATACAGCTTGGAGCCCTTTATGCATGCCTCAGACTTTGGCTGAAGTGGCAAATTAGTAGTTTTACCAAGATTTGCATGGGTAAAGCCTGCTTTATTAATGTTGCGAATCATGGCAGGGTCTGGAGGATATAAGAGATGTTGAACGGGTGAACAGGTGATGTTTCAGCTTCAGAAAGTAAAGGGGAGGGAGGAAATCCAGCCATTGGGGGTTTCTGCCTCCTGAGACTGGAGATGTGAAAGGGAACAGAGGTGTGTGTGTGTGTGTGTGTGTAGTGTTTTGTCCAATGATTAAGTTCTTAAAAAAAAAAACATTTTCTTGAGTAGTTAGATTTTTTTATACAAGACAACGTTTAAAAATATTGGCACTCCTAAATAATATTTCAGATGAAACCAAGCAAAGTGGCGTCTGTTATGAAACTCTATCCTTTTTAGTTGGTCTCAGTGTCCCGGAACTGTATGCCTTTCACCTGTTCCTGTCTCCCTGGGGTTTAAAGGAGGTCACAAGCATATTAAATCCCCATGTCATCATCCCCACTGGCACTGGACATGGTGGTGGTTGACTTACACAGATCAGGATCATGGACATAGGAAGTTGCCAAGAAGAGGACTCCTGTACATTGCCCCAGCGCACGGTGAGGAGGATGGGGAAGGAGGCAAATAATTCAAGGACTGCAGTTGTAGAACTACACAGTCTGGTGGAATCTTGGAGTTAAAGTCTCAGGATCAACTGTTAGATGCCACCTTCATATCAGCAAGTTCTTTGGAAGGGTTGCAGGGAAGAAGCCCTTTCTGAGCCCAATTGACAAACTGCAGCATCCATGCACATGCACACTATCGGTATGTTTGGCAATTTTAAAAGGGGTTGGCATACATGAAGAACACCTGAAATGTGCTGCATGGATTGGTCCAAGATACCTCCAAAAGCAGGTGCTAACCGTGTCAGACTTTATAGGAAGTGGCTCAATGCTGTTATCCACACCAGTAGGAGTAAAAAAATCTGAATTGTACTTCCCAAGAGCAATATAACATTGTTTGTGTTCTTTAGTTTTTGCATTCAATTCCATGAGTGGGCCACATCTTAAGTTTTAAATGTAATTTGCAGCTCTGGAACATTTTAAATGTTGTGTACTGCAATGGTTATCCCCAACCTTATTCACTTCTTTTAATATTAAGTTTGTTCTGGCTGGTTTGTTAGCATGCTATTTTCAATGACCATCAAACTTAAGAAATTCAGTTGGTCCACAAAATACTGTAGCTATGAAATGCCATTTTGTCTGGGAACAATAACATTATTTGACAATTTTATTAGCTTTATATCAATTACACTATGTAACACAATTTTTGTTCCTGGTTAGGAAAATTTTCTATACATTGAAGGCATAAACAAGTCAGAAATAACACTTTACCACCCAGGAACAAATAGTGTTACATGGTTTGTGAGTGCTACACTTGCTCATTGCGAGTCTAAATACAAAATAGGGTTTACATTATGTAATTCTTTTTTTTAATAACTATTTAATAATTTTCTAAATAGATCCAAAGAATAGAAGTGGCTGATGTGTAATGGTATTGTGAAACAGGAGCCATCCCGGAATGGCTTTTTTCTTTTTTCTTCTCTCTTTCTGACAGGAACTGCGAAAGGCCCCCACAGTTTTGCCTAATCACCCTTGATGATCCACACACACACACACACATGTTTACTTAGCAATTTAAATGGGGACAACAAACCTTAACCTCAACCTAATTTAAACCTCAATAACATTTGTAACTTTTCCCTAAACCTAACACACAGGCCAACATTTTCTAAAAACGGAGACAGGAAGAAAGTCATTAAACCTTTTCTGATTTTACCACAGTTTGGGGTATAGTTGAAGGAGCCATACTTAAGATTTTCACTGTACTACTAGCATAAATGACCAGAAGACATCTGCAGATAATATCTTAAATCTTTTAATCTTTCTCACTGGTCTATCAGTTTGCATTGACTTGTAGTCTCCTACTCGCTTTAGACACTCTCAGCACTAACCCCCACACACACAAACTAAACCCCTAATAGTTAATACTATTCCGGTCTCATTTGGTAAGGGAAGAGGAGGAGACAAGTCCTATTACTGTTTAAATGTAAACTTCTAAATGTTTGAGGCAGGATTCTACAAAGTGCCCCTTTAAGGCATAAACAAGCATGTCACTGGCAGGTCAGCAAACATATTCACTTGATTAGGTTGAAACAAGGCGTCACCATCAGGAACACTTTTGATTCTATCTTGATATAATGGTGTTTATTTCCTCTAAATTGTAGCTTGGCATGTAAATTCACATCCAGGCTGGGTGTAGTGTCTCCTGCAAAATGCTGTGGCAGACCCAAGTGAGTCAGACAGTGGAGGCTACAGATTAAGGAAGGAAGGCCCTCATCAACAGCCTTGTACTTGATTACGGTTCCATTCTGGAAGCAGGCCTGTTGGTAAGGAGAGACTCCATAGTAATCAATAGTTGACACAGAAGTGGGGGGTTTTGCATATCTGGACAACACAGGAAAGGAGGCCACTCCTTAAGATCTGGCTGGAACCCATAAGCTTCCCTTAAGAGTATTTCTCATGCTGGCTGAGGAAAAAAAGCCAATCCTCGACTCCGTTCCTTTATGTGGTATTGCACAACTATAGGCCTTTCATCGTTTAAAAATGACAATTGTTTCCAAATTGACTTACCTGGGAAAATAAAAGTATGTGGGCCTATCTAACACGCATGTACACACGCACGCGCACACACACCATTGACATCCTACAACAGCACACTGTACATTATTCCATAGTTGTTCACAATAACCCCTACTGCATCTCCACCCCCAGACACACGTTCCAAATCCATCCACCACGCACACAATCTCTCTCCCTACAATCCTTTCAGACCAGAACTTTATCGGACATACAACCCAACTGCAACTCCACAGACACACAACAGGTTGTTTCGATGTGATGTTTTAAAACCTACTCAAACATAAAATGATCACTCCTATGTGTGTGGGGGTATATGCATTAAGATAACGTGCGTGTACACCAATCAGCCATAACATCATGACCACTGACGTGAAGGGAATAAAACGGATCATTTCATTGTCAGGGCACCTGTCAGTGGGTGGAATGTATCAGGCAGCAAGTGAACATTCTGTCCTCAAAGTTGATGTGATAGAAGCAGGAAAAATGGGCAAGCATAAGGATATGAGTGACTTTGATAAGGGCAAATTGTGATGGCTAGACTGGGTCAGAGCATCTCGAAAACTACAGCCCTTGTGGGGTGTTCCTGGTCTGCAGTGGTCAGTACCTATGTGGTCCAAGGAAGGAAAAGTGGTGAACCAGCGACTGGGTCATGGGCGGCCAAGGCTCACTGATGCACGTGGGGTTTGATCCAACAGACTAGCTACTGTAGCTCAAATTGCTGAAAAGGTTAATGTTGGTACTGATAGAAAGGTGTCAGAACGCATCGCCGTTTCTTGCGTATGGGGGTGCGTAGCCGCAGACCAGTCAGAGTGCCCATGCTAACCCCTGTTCACTGTACCTACAATGGGCACGAGAGCATCAGAACTGGACCACGGAGCAATGAAAGAAGGTGGCCTGGTCTGATGAATCACGTTTTCTTATACATCACGTGGATGGCCAGGTGCGTGTACGTGGCTTACCTGGAGAACACATGGCACCAGGATGCAGTATGGGAAGGAGGCAAGCCAGCGGAGGCAGTGTGATGCTTGGGGCAATGTTCTGCTGGGAAACCTTGGTTCCTGCCATTTATGTAGCTGTTACTTTGACACGTTCTACCTGAGCATTATTGAAGACCATGTGCACCCTTTCATGGCAACGGTATTCCCTGATGGCATTGGCTTCAGGAATGGTTTGAGGAACACAACAATGAGTTCAAGGTGTTGACTTCCCCAAATTCCCCAGATCTCAATCCAATCGAGCTTTTGTGGGATGTGCTGGACAAATAAGTCCAATCCATGGAGGCCCTGCCTCGCAACTTACAGGACTTAAAGGATCTGCCTCTGTCTTGGTGCCAGATAGCACAGCACATCTTCAGTGGTCTAGTGGAGTCCATGCTTCGACGGGTCAGGGCTGTTTTGGCGGTAAAGGGGGGACCTACATAATATAAGGCACATGGTCATAATGTTATGGCTCATAGATATATGTGCTTGTGTCTGTACATGAGTGTTTAAAAGCAGCGATCGCCAAGAGGCCCACGTCCCAGGCTTGGCTGTTTCCTGAGTTAAGGATTGTTATGAGAAGTCACATTTGCTGAGAAACGTATGATAAGGAACATTTTATAAATACGCGTGCGTGCGGGCGTGTGTTTTTTTTAGTGGAGTGTGTAACACATGCTCTGACAGCCCCATGCACATGATGGCCAATGTCACATTTTCAATAGAAGATGGGTCCGTTTGTACCTCTCCTAATAACAACCTTAACTATTTCTGGAGAAAATACTAATCTGTATGTTGAGCCAATGCCCACCTAGATGCCAATGCCCACCTAATTTAAGGATTGACAGGAAGAAAACCCAGTATTCCTTAATCAAAGCAAACTTCTGAACTTGAGACAAACCCTCCCAATATCCCTACTGAGTTATGCCATTCTAATGGTTATCCTCCTGCAATTACATTAACCCTTCAAGAATCACCCTCTATTAATTCCTAAATCGTTTAATAAACAACTACACTTACTTAATCAATTTATTAATCTTGGATTATAAAAGATTAGAGTGAATCCAAATAACTTTGTAAATCCATGATGAAGGGAGGAGTGTCACTTCTAAATTTATGTTTTACTATTGGGCTGCTAACATCCATGGTGTCATGTTGAGGATTGCCAAGCCCTTTTTCTATTACTGCTGTGTTGATACATCATTTTATAATCAATCTCATTATGCATACCACAGTATGTATATTCTAAGAAAAAATAGGTCATTTGGACTTGACCAGTGTAATTCCTGCTACCTAGAAACTCCTCTTTCCCCCCTTCATAGCCTGATATAGCCTGACCAAATCATACCAAGGAGCTTCTGACTTACTCAGATAAACATATACCTTCCTAGAAATATTTCTTTCTGATATCATGTCAAAAAACATCTTCCCCATTTGAAAATGTGAAATATGCCAATAATATGCCCTAATCAAAATGTATAATATCTATCATGTATGACACAGTTCAGTTTGTCAAACCAACCAAACACAAACGCACTTTCTTGATATAAACACAAACACACTGAAATCTCCATATCAGACTGGGACCTTGGACTACATTGATACTGTACCTGTTCAGTTATGGAGGCAAAGTGCCCGTATCAGTCTGGGGGTGACTTTAATGCGTTTAATCCGAGGTCTGACGCTAGGAGCCAAATTCGTTCCGCTCTGTATTGTTCCCAATGTAAGATATGTCCCAAGCCAGAACCATGAGATTTAGTGTGGATAAGGGAAAAACCAAATACTTAACATCCTCTGACTGCAAACCTATCCCACAGTTACACAACAACTTTCTCACAGAAATGAGCTTGCACGCACGTTTGTTACTGTCACTCTGGTTGTGTTTGTCCATTCGTATCAATTTTCTTAGAACTGTTAACCTGCAGGAAATGTGTAGAGCCAGTAGACTAGAACAATCTCTGTCTCCAACCACTAAACCAACACCCATACAGGAAATGAAACCAGCGACCTACTACAAGCAGTGGTTCCCAAACATTTTCACTTACTGTACGACAAACAGAATTTTGCTCTGCTGTAAGTAACCCTGAAGTACCCCCTCATGTTAATTTTACTGGTAAGCCTATGGTGTCATTAGTATTCTCATCTACCCCCTGTTGATAGGCCAAGTTCCACCAGAGGTCCTAGTACCCCAGGTGTAACATGGCTTTTTTTGGTATGAATGCCATGTCCTGTATTATTAAGTTTAACTTGCTGTATAACCGTGTGCATCTCCAGCCCACCATTGTAAGAATGGCAGATTGTCAGTAAAGGAGGCGGTTGACATTTTGTCTCTGCGGATCTGCCCAGCATTCCACTAATGAACACACCCGGTCTGCTCGGTGACTTCTGCCAGATCTGTCAGTGGACATGTGCTCCAACCAATAAGCATCTACCTCTGTCTCCTCTGCAGCCAATGTGGCCCATGCTCACACCCCCCTGACCGTCTCCGCCCCCCACCTGTCCTACATCTGCCATGAGGGCGCCAACGTCACCCTCCTCTGTTCCCAAAAAGGTGCCAAGCAGTACCCTTCGGACTCACTGCATCATAGCTGGCTCTTTACACCCCACTTAACAGAGCATTGCCATGAGAGGGTGCATCCCCGAGGCCACCGACATCCGGGCAACCATTCCCACACGGCGATTCCCTGGGGCGTGCGGTATGGGGGGAACGACGAGTCTTTCTGGGTGCAGCTGCAGTCTGTCAGCCCATCAGACCAAGGGCGCTATTGCTGCCTCACCCTGGATGTTCCATCGAAGAAAACCCATTCCAGCATATTGCAGATTCACAGCCATGTCTTTCTTACGGTCATGCCGGGTAAGGCCAAGTGTATGAGTGTGTGTGGTTGTGAGTGTGAAACAGAAAGCCTGTGTGTGTGTGGTTGCATTGTATTGAAGTTGTGTATACATTTAAAATATTTTTATACGTTACATTTTATGGCTAAACTGACTTGTAATTCGTCTCATTTCTCAGTAGGTAAACAAGGCGAGGCGAAATGCACAGTATTGGACATCAAGCCAACAGAAGGTACACTTTTAAAACATGGAAAATATGAAATGATGGAAGAGTTACAGTAAGGCATAGTACTGAAATGTTATCTACGTCCACCGCTTTGCTTTCCCTAATAGAGGTTTCCCCAATAGATGTATAGAGAGATTAAAGAAGTATCCAATCAGCTTCTTTTTAAACATGATATGCCAAAGACTGGGCCTTTTTTCGATCGGTTTAGTCATTTCAGCTCAGGGATTCGAACTAGCAACCGGTTGGGTTACTGGCTCTACAGTTTGTAATCCATAGGTTACTTTCTGTAACTGCCCTCTCCTTACATTGTGTCAATGAGGAAGGCTAGACATGGAAATAGACTTGTGGTCCACCAATCATGCTGGTTCAACCCGTAGAGATGGAAAGATGGAAAGACCCGTAGAGACGTTGCTGATTGTGGCAACGTCATTAACAGAGTCAACCTATAGTCCTCTAGCCATCTTTACGGTCCCACCATTTGGAGTCAAATGCACTCTGAGGCTGAATTCTATGTCTTGTCACGTTCTGGGATCCTCAGGGTCGGTGGCAGCTGGTCTGGCCACAGCAGCCTGCATCATGGCCATCCTCTCTCTGCCCCTAATCCTGGTCTTGGTGTACAAGCAGAGGCAATCAACGGAGTCCAGTCGACGTGAGTACCAAAGACAAATATGTGCAAATGTTATTCAGGTGCATCTCAAAAAATTTGAATATCATGGAAAGGTTATTTCCGTTATTCAAAATCAAAAAGCGACACCTTCATATATTAAAATGAAATTTCAATATATTGAAATTAAATAAAAAATGTACAGAAATGTCGACCTGAGAAGAACTCTAATTAGCTAATTAACTCAGTGCCTTCAGTACAGACAACCACAATCATGGGGAAGACTGTTGACTAGACAGTTTTCCAGAAGACACTCATTTACACCCACGAATAGGGTAAGCCACAGAATGTCAATCCTGAAAGGGCTGGCTCTTTGCAGAGTGCTGTATCAAAGCATATTCATGGAAAGTTGCCTGGAAGGGAAAAGTGTGGTAGGAAAAGGTGCACAAGCAACAGGGATGACCACAGCCTTCAGAGCAATGTCAAGCAAAGCCGATTCAAGAGAATCTATGAGGTGTTGTCAAGAGGAAAATGAGATACCAGACCCAACAACACAGATGAGCTGAAGGCCACCATCAAAGCAACCTGGGCTTCCATAACACCTCAGCAGTGCCACAGGGTGATTGCCTCCGTGCCACGCCGCATTGATGCAGTCATTTGTGCAAAAGGAGCTCAGATCAAGTATTGAGTGCATAAATGAACATACTCAGGAAACCCTTTGCAGGTGGTTTGTTAATTAGTTGATTAGAGTTCTTCTCAGGTCGATATCTGTATTATACATTTTTTATTCTAATATTTTCAGATACTGGATTTTTTATTTCCATGAGCTATAAGCTGTAATCATTAAGACTGAAAGAAAAAAGGCTTGACATTTTTCACTTTGTGTAATTAATATAGAATCTATGAAGGTGACACTTTTTGATTTGAATTACGGGAAAAAATGATATTACAATTCTTTGAGATGCACCATCTCTATTTCAACTGGTTTCACTCAGCAGAAAATATTCCCGAAGCAACAGGAATTGGGAGTTATGAATACATCACGTACACTGTGTCTTTGAAAATGTACAACTGTTAGTTTGAGTTCCACCCTTTGTCTAACACTAATTTCCTGTCCACTAGCAAGTGTGACATTAGAAGTACTTAGATGTGGTCCATTGTTTCGTTGTCTGACAATAGGCCATTTCCCTTTCCTCCACTCCCAGGTGCACATGAGCTGGTCAGAATGGACAGGTGAGTTGAGTTTCCCACTGCCAGCTGTGCCTTCTATCTGGTTTTAGATTTGAGTTGTTTGAATGTTTTTGCCCCTCCTGATACTTGCTTTAGACACAGCGCTAACCCTGCACACTAAACCCCCCTGGACTAACTAATCTCTCTAGACCAGCAGGATATTCTTTTCTATTTTCTCAACACTTAATGCATGGCATATTTCATCTAACTAGATTAGGATGGGTTTATTTTCGCATCTGAATAGAATGGTTCCTTAATGAACTCTGTGGGAAGATTGAATGGATCAAATGTCATTAAAAACTAAAATATTTCAGAAGTGGTCTGTGCGGAAGATGGGAGAATATAACCGTCATCATATTGAGGCACATTGGTTTTTGTCTTAACTTACAGAATGCATTTTCTCTTGATGTGTTGGATTTCTTGTGGTGGCAATCATAAAAGCCACTGCTGATATCTCGTGCACACAGGGCTTTATCATGAGAACATGATACCTGCTTTGTCACTGAACATTCTGTAACAGATTATGATGCCGAGCTGACACGCCTTTCAACTGACCACAAAACAAGCCATGATGCAAACTAGATTGTTGGTCGGATACATCTGATGGCAGACGTAACTGGGTCAGTTGTGCTCGGGCAAAGGGTTCATGCAGCGCAGCACTGTGCCTGAGTAGCTCTGATTGGCTGTAATTTGTGCATTGGGGATTATTGATAGACAACACTTACTGGGTAGGATTACAGAAAAATCTTAGGGATACATTTGCCAATTACCATCCTATTTCTGGGTAGAAATGTTTTTGGGGATAAAAGGGCAATTATAAATGTATAAACAGCTGGCCAGCAGTTGTATGGCCCTGGTATACATCTGTCCAAGTTAATCTGCCTGTGTGTGTGTATGTCTGTTTTAGTGAGGCTGCTGGCCACGAGAACCCAGTGTTTCTGGGAGGCCCCACACAGGGCCAAGGTAAGACCAGGACTGTGTCTCAGATCATGACCAGGCAGTCCTCCGAGACGGGCCGACATCTGCTTCTGTCTGACCCTGGCACCCCTCTCTCTCCCCCCGTGCACGGAGACGTCTTCTTCCCAGCACACGGTAAGACATGCACTCACACACAAAAACACAGTGGTATTGCACTAGGGTTGACTTCTGTTATTTTTCTGTTATACACGTGCACACACCCACACACACTCTCCTGGCTTTAGCGTGACATGACTAAGGAAACTATCTCTATAGGTAGAACTGGAGCTCTTTCCATATTTTTTTCATAATTCCTTGCACACCTGAAAATACATTCCCAGCGTTCCGATTTGGATTGCCAAGATTTCCTGCTGTCTCAGAGAGGGTTTCCCTTAGGCCACTAACCAACCTCAAAGAACAGTTGAAACACTTAAATGTAGATGGTGGTATTGTTTTAAAGTGCTTAAATATGTAATGTCTTAAATGATTAATACTGCAAATGTCTTGTATGTTTGAATCCATTATTCCTATACATTTTAAACTGTCCAATGTCTAGCGTTGGAGCATCTTCACATATCCTCCGCCTTTACTTGCCTAACCAACACTGAACTTTTAAGAGACATCAGAAGGCCACTGCCAATATACAGTTAATGTATACCTTTTGAAGACATTGATTGTCTTGTGCAGTCAATTAACAAAGATGTCACCATGCAGTTCCCCAGCTGGCCACTAGGTCACAGCCCCCTGAATCTCCCCTTTAGTCCTCCCCTACTGGCATAATGAATAATAATAATATAAATGTTTAAAAAAATAAGATTGTGCCCCTAAAAATGTCAAGTGTGTGTGTGTTTAATTTAATGGGCAAGATTAACAGGAAAACAGACAGGACACAGCATCTAAAAACAAGCACAACTTTTAGACCTGGGCCGTCATTTATCAATGTTGTGTAGAAAAGCTTCTAAATTAACTTTCATTTAAAAAAATCTAAAGTACAAAAAAGTTGGTATTAATCAATTGCTCGTATGCTTGATTTACGCACACCTGTAAGCATTTCGCCATGATAAATCTGACACTTTCTAAAACACTGTTCTAGTGCACGTGAAGTCTCATTTACATAAAGAACCGCCCTAAATGACTATTTATCGTCACAAACCTTCCCTTTAATGCTGCAAGAAATGTCACCAATTCCTGTCCGCCAACATGGAGAAATTAAAGACAAAGAGAAAAATAAAAAATCCAATGCAAAAATAGAACTTTAAAAAGGCACCAGTTGCATGTGGTGGGACACCAGTGCGCAGAGATATGTGATGCAATTACGGTGAAACAGTTCCAAACCCTGGTTAAGATTAAAACGGTTTTATTATGTGACTCCAATTCACGCACGCACGCACGTAATGTCACAGAGAATGAGCTGTACATTTGAATTCAGAAGTTTTTACTCCACAGATTTCATGTTGACAAACTATAGTTTTGGCAAGTCGGTTACGACATCTACTTTGCGCATGACACAAGTAATTAATTCACTATATCACAATTCCAGTGGGTCAGACGTTTACATACACTATGTTGAGTGCGCTGTAGGCTAACTGACAATTTGAGTCAATTGGATGTGTACCTTTGGATGTATTTCAAGGCCTAACTTCAAACTCAGTGCCTCTTTGCTTGACATCAAGAGAAAATCTAAAGAAATCAGCCAAGACCTCAGAAAGGAAATTGTAGACCTCCACAAGTCTGGCTTATCCTTGGGAGCAATTTTCAAATGCCTGAAGGTACCACCTTAATCTATACAAACAATAGTACGCAAATATAAATACCATGGGACCACGCAGCCGTCTTACAGCTTGGGAAGGAGACTCGTTCAGTCTCCTAGAGATGAATGTACTTTGGTGTGAAAAGTGCAAATCAATCCCAGAAGAACAGCAAAGGAACTTGTGAAGATGCTGGAGGAAACAGGTACAAAAGTATTTATACCCACAGTAAAACAAGTCCTATCTTGTCATAACCTGAAAGTTCGCTCCGTAGGGAAGAAGCCACTGCCCCAAAACTGCCCAAAAAAAGCCAGATTGCGGGCTGCAACTGCACATGGGGACAAAGATCATACTTTTTGGAGAAATGTCCTGTGGTCTGATGTAACAAAAATTTTAATGTTGGGCCATAATGACCATTGTTATATTTGGTGGAAAAAGTGGGAGGCTTGCAAGCCTAAAATCACCATCCCAATCGTGAAGCATGGGGATGGCAGCATCATGTTGTGGCGGTGCTTTGCTGCAGGAGGGACTGGGGCAATTCACAAAATAGATGGCATCATGAGTAGGGATGCACTGATACCACCTTTATTCAGTACGAGTACTTATATTTGGGTACTTGCCAAACCGAGTACCGATATAAAGTACTCAAAGCTGCACTTGATAGGATTTGTTTGGTAAAAAGCAAATGTTTTGTTCCATATAAACATGTTGTGGACCGGGTTCTGGTGTTTCCATGATTCTCTCGTCTTTTCACTTGATGAAAAATGCAGTTATCGTCATCTATATGGATAGCTATTGTATCAACGAATAAAAGAAAAACGTTGTTGTGCCGTGAAATGAAATGGCTTTGTCAGTGTAAAATTCGTCTTCAGCCTTCCTAGCAATTGCTCAACTCTTACGACTTTTCCAAGTAGTAAGATACTAGTAGGCCTATTTCAGGCAAAAGCCATACAGTTCATAAATGCTATTTGTGGTGGAAGTAAACTTCATAAGAAATGTTAGTCGTTTTAACACAATGCTTAGTGGGGTCTGGCTAAATATTCAAACTTGGTGTGATGTTAATGCGTGACAAAATTATCTAATGTTGAAACGCAATTTTATGACAATTTAGTGTATTCCAATTGGTCCCAATACTGGCATACTAGGTAAGTATACACTAAACAGTACGTACTTCATCTGCAAAGTACTTACTTGTAATATGCCATTTGAGATTTGGCTGATAGATAGCATTAGTACGCAATTGGGAGCTAGAGACCAGAATGACAAACTGCCAATTCCTCTACTACAGCATAAACTAAGAAAGTTGCAAAGAAGCAAAAGACTTAAGCTTAGGGTTCCTGGTTGCTAGCTCTCTATAGCTAGCAACCAGGAACCCTAAACTAAAAATAGCAAGGCTAAAAATAACAAACTGAGTTTTTTGGAACAGGTAAGTATATTTTTCATATTATTATTATTAACTTCATTCTGTATCTGGCATTGGTGCAGGACCGCTTTCTGACCGGTTAGTAATTGCAAAATGCTGTAATAGTTTTTTATTGAACTAGTGCAGCTTTGATAAGGCGGTCATAGTCTGTCCTAGTCTAAAATCAAATAGCCTCTGGATTTAGCCCAGAGAAATGTATTAATTATTCCAATTGGACTCTTAATATCTCACCCGTTATAGCCAGAAGAGGACTGGTCACCCCTCTGAGCCTGGGTCCTCTCTAGGTTTCTTCCTAAAAGTCTGCCTTCTTAGGGAGTTTTTCCTAGCCACTGAAATCCAACACTACTGTTGTTTGCTCCTTGGGGTTTAAGGCCGGGTGTCTCTGTAAAAGCACTTTGTGACAACTGCTGTTGTAAAAAGGGCTTTATAAATACATTTGATTGATATTCCCCCATAAAAATTACTATTACCATCAAAATCCCACATTATCAACCGACAATGGCTGGTCATGAAGTGCAATGAACTCCGAAAGAGCCTGTGCTCTTTCATTGTTTTCTGCCTGCAGGCTGTCTCTGGACAATTGATTTCGCTTCTCCAGTGTTTGCTGCAAAGTTGACTGTTGTTGTGGCTGTGCGCTGCTAGCATTAGCATACTCCTTGAACTCTGCGCTGTGTTGTGTGTAAAGATGTTTGATCAAATTGCTTGTGTTAAATTAGTGTTTTTACTTTCCTCCTCTTGACAATTTAGCAGAGCTTGCACTCTACTTGTGTCATTGCTGACATCTCCATCTTCCCGCTCTACCAATCTGAGTTTTACATTCCATACTTGTGTCCAGAGGAAACACAACCGTTGAGTTTTACGTTTTCTTGACGTGGTATCAGTGCATGGTATTTGCATATTTCTGTGAGTAAGAGTACAAGTACCTGAGCCCAGTATTGGCCCGATACCTGACACTGGTATTGGTGCATCCCTAATTCACGAGTAAGGAACATTATGTGGAAATTTTGAAGCAACATCTCAAGATACCAGTCAGGAAGTTAAAGCTTGGTTGCAAATTGGTCTTCCAAATGGTCTTCCAAGTTTTGGCAATATGGCTGATGGACAACAAAGTAAAGGTATTGGTTATCAATCCTATAGAACAGAACTGAAATAGCGTCTGTGAGCAAGGAGGCCTACAAACCTGACTTGGTTACACCAGTTCTTTCAGGAGGAATAGGCCATAAATTACCCAACTTATTGTGGGAAGCTTGTAGAACGCCCACCCCGAAAGGTTTGACCCGAGTTAAACGATTTAAAGGCAATGCTACCAAATACTAATAGTGTATGTAGACTTCTGACCCACTGGGAATGGGATTAAATAAAATATAAGCTGAAATAAATCACTCTACTATTATTCTGACATTTTACATTCTTAAAATAAAGTGGTGATCCTAACTGACCAAAGACAGGGCCTTTTTACTAGGATTAAATGTCAGGAATTGTGAACAACTGAGTTTAAATGTATTTGGCTAAAGTACATATAAACTCCCAACTTCAACTGTACTGTTTATTGATAGTCGGGGTGGTGGGATCTGAGTAAATAAAAGTTAAGATATTATTAACTTTCTGCTTGATTTGAGTTGGATCAAGTCCACCAGTTTGCATAGAAATGGCTAAGTAAGCTACCTAGCCAGGCATTCTTTAGCATATTGTATAAAATGGTAAACCGCTTAAAAACAAAACAAACCAGAACATTTCTACATACATTAGCAATGCATCTTTAGTAAGCTGCAATCTTTCCATTGGTAACACATATTGCTATGTAACCAACCTCACACACTGTAGTGGGATGTGAAGGTTACAGCTCAGACTGCACTAAACCCACTGACCCCTGAATATTCTAAAGGGGGTGTGGTGGTGAAGGTTACAGCTCAGACTGCACTAAACCCACTGACCCCTGAATATTCTAAAGGGGGTGTGGTGGTGAAGGTTACAGCTCAGACTGCACTAAACCCACTGACCCCTGAATATTCTAAAGGGTGTGTGTGTGTGTGTGTGTGTGTGTGTGTGTGTGTGTGTGTGTGTGTGTGTGTGTGTGTGTGTGTGTGTGTGTGTGTGTGTGTGTGTGTGTGTGTGTGTGTGTGTGTGTGTGTGTGTGTGTGTGTGTGTGTGTGTGTGTGTGTGTGTGTGAGGATTGTACCAAAAATAAAGGGGTACTCCACCCAAGAGACAATTCTACTTCATTTCCACTCTCTTTTGGAACCAATAAAGTCATCCAGACAGTTTTTTTCGTTTAGCTTCTCCATCTGGATGAGTTTGTCTCCAAACTGAAATGAAATTGAGGTACAGTGATGCTGCCACTAAACTGTTTTTTAAAAGGATATATAAAAAACAAGAGGCACCAGGATGGCGTTTTCCATCATAGGGGCATCCAACGAGGGCACATTGTCTTGCATATAGGACTATGTAGAGGCCAACACATGTTCTAGCATGTAGGGCAGCCTACATGACACAGCATCACATTATCTCCATTAGAAGGGCGCCCACTAGGACACTTCATCACATTTCCTCACACACAGGGGCACCCATGAGGACACTGCATCACCATTTTTCCACTGGAAGTGCACCAATTAGCGCACTGCATCATGTTTTCTCCACTGGAATCGCACCCAGAGAGCACTTCATCACATTTTGTTGCATATAGGAGTACTTTGGAGGGCATTTAACCACATTTCCTCAAAAATAGGGGCACCCTAGAGGGCACTGCATCATGTTTTCTTGGACATTGGGCCACCACAGAGAGCACTTCATCATGTTTTATCTACCATAGGGGCATCCAAGATGGCACTTTTGCTGTGTTTAGATAGTGGTACTGATATAAGAAACTTGAATATGGAATGTGTGTAATGATTAACAACACAAACATCTTGCTCAAATGTTTTATTCACATATACCACTGTTCAAAAGTTTGGGTTCACTTAGAAACTTCAAATGGATCAGAAATACAATGTAGACATTGTTAATGTTGTAAATGACTACTGTAGCTGTAAATGGCCGATTTTTACTGGAATATATAGATAGACATACAGAGGCCCATTATCAGCAACCATCTGTCCTGTGTTCCAATGGCACGTTGTCTTTGCTAATCCAAGATTATAATTTTAACACTAGAACCACCAAATGCCTACGCCAACTGGTGTTTGAGTTTAACAGGCTCAAAGTTTCCAGAAACAAATAACTTTCTTCTGAAACTCGCCCGTCTATTGTTCTTATGACAAATAGTCTACACCATGCAAGAAAATGCCAAGTAACTGAAGATATTGAACATTGTTGTGTACTGCTACCTTCACAGAACACGGCAAACTGACTATAACCAGAACAGAAAGAGGAGTGGGAGGCCCCGGTGCACAACTTGGCAAGAGGATAAATACATTAGACTGTCTAGTTTGAGAAACAGACGCCTCACAGGTCCTCAACTGGCAGCTTAATTAAATAGTTCCTGCAGAACACCAGTCTCAATGTCAACAGTGAAGAGGCAACACTGGGGTGCTGCGATTTCTTTCCAATCTTTCTTGGTCAAGGAACAACAAGCTCTGCTGACCTTCAACTCATTGGGATTTCAGGAACTATAGTTTCCTCTTTTGTTCTTTAGTATTTTGCAACGCTGGTCTAGAACCTCTTTCTGGTTCCGCTTGTCGACCAACTTACGTATTTTTTGGTCTTGTTCTGAGAAGCGCAGATGGTCTGATGTAATTGTGCCTTGTATCTAATCTGAAACACTTCTTCATGTATGTCAAGGTGTCAGTGTTATATGATTCTGTACATTTTTCCCTGATCAGTTGCAAATGTTTTGCATGCAAAGCAAGACTGCAGTGGGGACACTTCAACTAATGGATGCAGTAGCTAATGAAATTCTCCATCTTTGTTTGTATGTGTGTATTTTTCAGAGCCCATCCCAGAGTCTCCTGATTTCCTACAAGTTTAGAAAGAAGCCATCCATGGTGCCCCGTAACCCGGAAACCCCTTGTTCTTCATCTGCACTTTGTCCACACAGCTAGGCCACCACTTCTGAAGCCTGTACCACAGCCTTTCGTGTGGGGGGGGGGGGGGGACAGGGACGGGGGGGACTCGCTCTCACTCTGCACAGGGCATCATGAATGGGTTGGGCGGTGGGGGGCAGTTTCTTCACAAACACATTCCATCCACAAATACAGCCAGAGAACATTTGTTCTCAGCACCTGCGTTACAGTTGGGGCCCATTAAGTACATGCCGTTCCACGTGGACCACTAACGACAACTCAACGACCATCAGGTGCCCCTGCTCTGAGGTGGAGCGCTTGGGCTGTCCCTGCACATGGTGTTGTTTTTCAGTGATCTTCCCTCTTCTCAGTGCTCTGGGTTGAAAGTGATTCGATAATAGAGGATTGGCTGACGTGAACTCAGGGCTTATTCTCAACTAGCCTTAAACATTTGCTCCTGAGACCCAGTTTCTGTAATTTTATAGCACATGACCAAAGCCCCAGTTCTTTCTGGCAACCAGTAACAGTTGTTCAGTCCTGTTTTCCACTACCTTAGTTACCATTAACTGTGTTTTTGTCAACCCCAACCCCCACATCATCCACACATGCCATGCACTTAATGTAGAAACAATTTAAAACAGTTTAATTAGAAATTGTTAAAGAAGCGACTGAGCATGTGTTGCCATGCTGGATGGATTTTTTCAGGGGTGTCCATTTTGCATAACATGTCTGTCTTGTTTATTGACTAGGCAACTTATGTGTTCATGTCATATGTAAAATATTAATTGTTTATTTTGTATTTTTATGTTGAGGTTGATGTCTATGTAAATAGATTATTTTCTATGTTTATCTTTTTGGGTTATTTCAAAAAAGTTGTTAATTTCAATGTGACACTTGACAAGACTCAGTAAGTCAGATTTGTAAAACTGAATTTGAGTGGAATGGAAATGCAATTGACCCCAACCATGATGCATTATCAGTGAACTGAAAAAAGCTTGACTGAAGAATGTTCAGAAAGACAAAGACTAAGAGTGACTGACTTTCAGCCATGATGTTGTGTCTGTGCTTGGAACCTTTAACCACAGCAACTGAATGGTCACAGTACTATGAATCCAAAGGTAGTTCGAATCTCTAAGCCAAGACATTAAAAACCCTTTTATGTGTACATTTCTCAGTTCCTGTGAATGCATGTGCTTTAGTATGAAGCAATTTCCGTGTGTGTGGTGTGTGTGTGTGTGTGTGTGTGTGTGTGTGTGTGTGTGTGTGTGTGTGTGTGTGTGTGTGTACATTTCAGTGTGTTGCAAATACACATTTTCTTCACAGCTTGTATTAGTAAAAAACAGCAAATTTGAGAACACCATCCGTAACATTATAATTTTTCTTGTTGTATAAAAACAGAGCAAAACTCATTGTATTTTCTATAATAAATCAAAGCTCAAAAGTCAATGTGTGTGTGTTCTTCGTATATGAGCATCATGTATTGTTACTGGCACCCTTCCCAGTGCTATAACTCCACAAGGACATGTTGTTTTAGCAGGCCAAGGAGGGAACTATTAAATAAACAACAAGGCTGTTCCACTTGCATGCCTCTTGAAAATGGCACCCAGCGAGAGATGTTGGCACTGAGAAATAAATCATTCATTCTGGCACCTTGTTTTAGAGAGGGGCGGGGGGTTACTAGCAGTGTCAGTGTCTCTTCAATACGCCACTACAAGAACAAATGCTGCTCAGACATGACAGGGGTAACACTACCTTAAGTCTTTAACCTGCCCATTCCAACTTGATTGGAGTGTCCTCGATTGCTTGTCCTATCACGTGTTGCTGATAAGTCAGAGGGGTGACTTACAGATAGTGAAATGTTTCAGTTTAATAATAAAATAAGCATAAAGTAAAAATGTTAAGCTCCCTCTAGTCACTTCAGAACTGGAAGGCTGAAACACTTCTGGTTTCCATCCTTTCAATCTAATAAGGGACTGATTCAGACCTGGGACACAACATAGATGTAATTAACTACCAGGTAAAAGCAAAAATTGTGTTTTGCCCTCTAGGAACGGAGATAAATAGTCCTGCTTTAAAATATATAAAGCTCAATAACAGCTAAACATCAACATATGAACAAAAATTGTATGCGTCATAATAACAGGGCACACAGCTTCAAAATAACATAGTGCATTATGGGATTCCACTCCGCTAATTCCTACGTTGCACACTCATATAAATGGGCCAATGGAGGGCCTAATTGGTCCCTACAACAAATGGAGGCTTGAGGGGAAGGGGTTGATTCAGGTGTTAATAACAGTGTCAAATACTGATGACAAACACTTGCAAACCAAGAAAACCTGTGACCGAGGCCACACAAGGACCTCAACAAAGAGTACTCACCTCATATAAAAGTTTCACACTTAGACTCACAACTAGACTATGCATGTTAAACACGCACACCACATTTGATTGAGGAACACTTGAAACGCTCTTATGCCGCTGTAGTTTCTAAACAAGAAGTAACAAGTCTCCTCTTCCTCTTTCAGCAAAATGGCAACACAGCTGTGGATTTCCTGTTTTTGCACATCTTATTGTGCTTCCTGTCTATGAATCCAATCAGCCAACACAAAACATATTCAATAAATCTACAACCCGAAAAATAAGTAAAATAAACTGAACATGCTGCTAATCATGGAGCTTCTAAAGTACTAGCATTTGCTCGTAGTTTATAAGACAATATATTTCAGTACAGTTCAGAATAATTCTGATGCTGCTATTAGTAGTTACGTAATAACTGAAGTAACTACATCAAGTGAACTACATCCAATAGCAACCCAAGCCAGAACACCCTCTCCCCCAAATCCTACAGATCAGGTGGTATGCCATGGTTCTTGGCTAGTAACTATTTTTCTCCACACTTTCCTCCTGCCATTACTCTTGTAAAATTGTCCACATACATTTTACAGAATTTGCATGCTCTTCTAGGTACTATGTAGCACTGCATCAGTCTGCAACATGCCAAAAATACTTTATGTAAAAATTGCTTCTACTTGCCAGCTGTTTCAACCAGTTTCATCATATGAATTCATCAACGGTATTGCCTTAAAAATAATTCCAGGAATACGTCTGGCTAATTTGGCAACCTCTTCACAGTGATCCAAAAGAAGGCTACAGTAAGGCAACCATATTTATGCATGCATGCTTCTTTTATAGATTTTTTGGGGATGTTTTATGAGTAATAAATTAAGGTCCCTAGTGTGCCTAAAAAGCTGTGGGCCAGAAATGAACCCATGCTACGGTCAAACATTAAATTTTTTATTTAACCTTTATCTTAAAAGGGAAATTAAGCTGTGACCAAGGTCTCTTATACAGATGAGCCTTGTTTTACAGAAAGAATACATAAAAATAAAACAATGAAACACAGGAGAGGAAGCACACACTTCAAGGAAAGCAATTACAGTTCACAGTGAAATGTTTTTTATCAGACATTCTAACTGCTTTATAGGCAACCAGTGTTTTTAACTTAGCTTCATTCTGTAAGGCATTCCAAGAATATAAGGCTAGGTAGTCAAACTATTTTAACTAACTCAGAGAAAGCCCTCTATATCTCTAGTACTAGAAAGTCTTGGGATTGAGTCAGATAAGTGCTGTTTTTCTAATCTTTGTGGTTAGATAGTTAGGGAGTTTCTGCAAGACAGCCCTAAAAATCAACCTGTGTCTGACCCTTCTAGAAGTCAGGGAGTCCTGGCCAATCGAAGTATGTAATAAACAATGTTGTGTATGAAATTGTGCACCAGAAAAACTGCACAGAGCTGCATGACTGAATACTGAGGTTTCAGTACTGAGGCGGAAGCATGCATATAGAACAGTTTAGGGCACCTGTAATTCAAACTAAACATTGATCTGGGGTCAAAAGTATTTTTGGTTAGAAATGTAATTATATATATGTGTGTGTGTGTGTGTGAATATATATATATATATATATTATACATAAAATGTATAGCCATTACACATATCATTAATATACAGACTGAACAGTCACACAAAAGTAACCAAAAAATGTACCCTCAAGAAGTCCTTTGTGGACTACAAGAATTACAGTTTTGACCCCATCTCTTATAAAAGCCTATGTTCTATCACTAAGATAATTCTGAAACCACAAGCAAGTGTCCATGGCCAGGGCTAATGAGGCCAATTTCTGTAGCAAGAAGGAATGATCAACTGTTCCAGAAGCCTTTGACAGGTTTATAAATTAAGCGATACAGCGCAATTGCTCATCCAAGGCTTTGGCAAAGTCATTAACAACTAATGTAGTTGCAGTAATAGCACTATGCTCTAATCTAAAACCAGACAGATCTGTTCCAAATTCAATTCTCCAATAAGGAGTGAAACTGAATGTTTCCTAAAGACTCCAGGATCTTAGCAAAGCAAGCCAGTTTAGCTATATGACGATAATTGCCTATGCCAATTGCCACTAGTATCCCCACTCTTATGTAGTGGCAGCCCATGGGCGGTTTTTCTAACTTTTGGAATGCCCCTGTTAAATGACAGTAAGGAAGACATATAAACGAGGAATCATGCCAGCTTCCATGACTCTGTTGTGACCTTGAGAAAGACACTCAACCTTTTACGCTCCTATAAGTTACTCTGGTTGAGAACGTCTGCTAAATATTTGATAATTTACTGCTAAAATGTCTGCTGGCAGTGTTTCTCAATGTTTGCTTGGTGAATGTGACCCTGGTGACCTAGTGACTGAAACCATGTCTAACCCAAGCCATCCTGGTACTCTTTGCCTGGAGTCTCGCCCCCCAACTCCTGACCGTCTCTAACTCACCGTTAGTGGTGGCGTGCCATTGTCCTCCACCACCACTGTCAGCCGGTACTCCTGCTGGCGCTCACGGTCGGGTGGGGATGGTCGGGTCACCATCTCGCCTGCCATGCGGTCCATACGGAAAGTGAGGTCCTGGTCACCCGAGGTGATGTAATAGAAGAGCATGGCGTTGGGACCAATGTCCCGGTCAGTGGCCACCACGCGTAGGACGGATGTCCCCCCTCCAACATTCTAACACACACGAACACCGATATTTCACGTTTTAACATCCTTTTGGAGACCCCAACCATTTTCCACATAGAAAATCCTATTGTTCCTGACTCTAAATCGTAACCCTTAAAATCGTAACCCAAAATAATGCTAATCCTAAACCCAATTTGTTTCCCTAAATCCAAGTTCCAAAAGTAGCCTAAATCCAAATTCAATGCCAAAAATATACTTTTTGTCCCCACCAAGATAGTAGCAGATGTGTACACACACGCACAAACACACACTGATGGAAAGTAACTTATTAGCATTATATGTTTAAACCACTTTTTTTTTGTATACTTTACGTAATTGTTTGTTGTTTAGGTTTTTCAAGTCTGAAATTCCACCCTCCATAAATTTTTCGCTGAGACTGAACCGACGACTAGGGACCTAACCCCTTTAGATAAATATCTCACAGAGGAATCATGGAAAGTGTAACCCTCAACATTAGTAGTCCGTGGATGAACATAGGCTGTGAATAATGAAAGCTCTCGCATGTGCATATTATGCTGTATGCAAATGACTGACTGACTTGTGTGCGTGAATACAGTGCGTACGCCTTCGCATGATTGCACAGGCGCTACGTGTGTCTTTTGCCTCACCTCGCTAATGCTGACGTTGTAGCCCCCCGGGCGCTGGATGACTGGTGCGTTGTCGTTGACGTCCAGGATGTTGACAGTTAGAGCGAAGTCGCTGTAACGGGGAGGCACGCCGTTGTCCGTGGCACGCAGCTGTCGTAACACACGTGGGCACATGCGTCAATCACGCATACACGCGCGGGCATACACAAGTGTGCGAGTGGGTGGTCATACAGTACAGCATGTGCACTGCACTGCAGGGGATTTACGGCCCTGCCCAACAACAGCCACCATCGAAGGAACGCTTCCTTTGAAATCAGTGAGAAATTCTACACTGCCCATGTTCAAACTCAAGAACAAGGTTCCATTCTCAGCGGGTGACAAACGTTCATTCTATCTTGCAATTGGAAATGAGACTGTGTTCTGGTGTATCACGTGGAACGTGGCATTGACACTGCTGATTGCCAGCCAGCGTAGTGGCGGTGGTAGAACTAAAGGGATAGGTGTCTGCAGGTGTGGACGCATATCCACCTGTGAAACACATTTTAAGGGGTGAAAAAGTGCTCACGTGCGGTACCTTTTAATTTGCGTCCTATGCAGCCAGACTAGATACCTCTGACAGAAAATAATGAATATTCAACAGGATCTCAGGGTTTTGAAGCATTAATTCAGCGTGGTTACAAATGTGTTGTTAATAGTCCAAGCAATAACTCAAAAGGTTGAAGGCTAAGGTTTTGGATCATTTTAAAATCTGTCTGGTTTTTTCCAGAAGTCCAGGTAGGAAGATTCTGGGTTTCCTGTTCATTCCTTTTGATTCTGGTATCTGTTGAAACCGGGGTTTTTGCAAAACCAGGGAATATACTTAAAATTCTGGGAGTTGAGTTTTGCAATGCTAGGTGCGTGTTAATAGACATGATCCATGTGTTAGCTAACCTTGAGCAGGTAACGGTCAACAGACTCTCTGTCCAGAAGGGAGTTGACGTAGACCTCTCCATAAGTGTGGTTCACTGTTCGGACTTCGAAAACATCCTGCATGTTCCCTGCCACGAGACTGAAGTTCACCTGAGGAATTGAGAAAGGGCCGGTAAAAAGCAGAAGCGCATGGGGACCAATTCCACACATCCATTATCTCCCTCTTCTCTCTTACCAATCCATTATTCCCGGCATCTTTGTCTCGCCCAAGCACCACAGCCACTCTCTTCCCTCTGGGAGTGTCCTCTGGAATCTCCACCAAGGAATCAGATGTTATATCAAACTCGGGACTGTTGTCATTCTCATCCAGTATGGTGATTGACACCTGTCACATGTCACACAGCCAATCCAAAAAGACAACAGTCAATACCTTTCCACTTTGCATTTGGTGTGGTGTGGCTATGCGCTGCATTGACACTTTTTTCCAGTAGGTATTGGATTTACTTACAATTTCATCCCACATATCAAAGTAGTTTAGTGGAGCTATATGACATCAATAAAAATGGCTCAAGGAGCAAATCAGAATGTTTGTTGTCAAAACTTCTTGCCAGCTCATGGATTATATTTATCACTATTTGGTTACTGGTCAGCCACTCTAACCTCAAGTCTACCTATGCTAGAGAAACAACACTAACTTAACAGCAATGCAGGGTGGCTGCCCATTTATTTTTAATTGAAGAGTTAACAAGTGTTATTTCTAGATTTACCATATTTTCTTTACTAACCCATACTTTTTAAAATTGACAGTTTTGAATGTATTTTGCCTTTTTTACTATCTGATTAATTATTCTTTTAAAACAATACATTGAAAAGATATCATTATGTTGTTATTTCAGGATTAAACCAATATATGTACGCTAATGTTCTGGCACGGCAGGCCTGCTGTGCCAGAGAGATCCAACACACACACTACAAAGTAATGTATGACTAGAGTATTCTTTCATATCATTCAGAAAATCGATCACAGTGTAAAATAGGCCCCGAGTGTTTTGGCAGTTCACCACAAATGTGAAAATATTACAAAACAAAAACAAAAAACAAATGTTTTATTTGTCAACATGATATGCTTTTGAAAAATTAGGAAAATGTACATTTGTGACACACACAGTTGCATGCAGATGATCACAAACTGACACATACCTCATTAAAATAAAATTAATCCAATTAGGTAATTCTCTAAAATATAGAAAGAAAACAACACTTACCTTCTGCAATTTCCTCACGAGATAGCAGTAACGAGGTGAAAATAAAGATTGTCATTAACTGACAATTTCTACAACAGAATAGATGAAAGCATTGTTAAACGGTTTATAATTGAGAACAGGTGAGACATGAAAACAGGGAATTCCTATTGACAAGCAGCTAATGGGAAGACAAAGAGAAAAACTAAACTGAAAGAAGGACATAAACAAAAGACAAATATAGAAAGAAAACAAAAAGACAAAAAAGTAAGAAAGGTAGCAATTTATAATAACAACACATAATAAAGCATGATAACACTTTATTTTGGGAGTCACAACTTCCATCTTTAGATGTTAAATAGATAGTTTGTTGAACATTTGTCAACAGTATTACTATCTGCTGCTAAGGTTAGGGTTAGGTTTAGAATGAGGTTTAGGGCAAGGGTTAAGTTTAGGGTAAGGGTTAGAACGAAGTTAATGAAAATGTTACTGATATTGACTAGATAATGTATCTAGAGACTCCATTTTAAGGCTCTCAAAATAAAGTGTTACCTAATGCATTAGCTAGATTAATCAAATGTTACTCGGCTACCCTAACTTTCTTCATCATTACAATAAAGAGCCAAGATGGCTAACATTTAGCACATTGAACTTCTATCCTCTGACAGGCTTGGGGCATATGGTAGGCCATCATTGAGCAATGGCAATTACGTAGAATAAAGTAAAAAATCAGTCCAAACCTTTATCGCTATTCCACTGGGGCACCCAAAAAACCTTTCTGGGCAACTGTATTACCATGTCGCTGGTGGTAGCTAACATGGCCAACTGTTTTTATTCAATACTTAAGCTGCTTCAAGTAGGATAGCAGACTACCAGAGAAATTAAATCCAAATAAAACTATTGGTGATAACCACCTGGATGTCCGTGATATACTTAGGATTTAAGTGTACTTCCCTCCGGCTTTCTGGATCAATACAGCTGTCCACAGACAGTACATGAGAAAAGCCTATAACAACTAGTATTTTGAGCCCTACATTAATTTTATTTTTCTAAATGTCACATCTGAGGCTCCCTGTCATCCCTTGACATACATGAATACACACCACGGTTTGAGTTCCCTCTGTTGTTTCTCACAAGGTGGACATGCCATTGGAATAACTTACAGTAGTACCTGACACTTTGGTCTCAATATGCATGACATGCAGCATGTGAATGTTTGAGTGTGTGCTTTGCAAATTTATTTTTGACATTTGTGGCAAATGAAGCCGTTCTTGTGAGGGCAGCACTGGCATCTCTTCCTCTTGTTTCCAGTAGGCACAGCTTGATGCATTGGTACGGTTGCATCCTTGGCTTGATGCTGCATCACCACGTTGGAAGAGGCAGGGCTTCAGGATAGACATCACCATGTTGGCAGAGGCAGGGCTTCAGGGTAGACATCCCCATGTTGGCAGAGGCAGGGCTTCAGGGTAGACATCCCCATGTTGGCAGAGGCAGGGCTACAGGGTAGACATCACCATGTTGGCAGAGGCAGGGCTTCAGTGTAGACATCACCATGTTGGCAGAGGCAGGGCTTCAGGATAGACATCACCATGTTGGCAGAGGCAGGGCTTCAGGGTAGACATCCCCATGTTGGCAGAGGCAGGGCTTCAGGATAGACATCACCATGTTGGCAGAGGCAGGGCTTCAGTGTAGACATCACCATGTTGGCAGAGGCAGGGCTTCAGGGTAGACATCACCATGTTGGCAGAGGCAGGGCTCCAGGGTAGACATCGCTGTTGTCTACGCTGTTGATACTCCAGAAAGAGTCTCCTTTTGTATGGCTTTGCAGAGTTCCACCCAGGATTCATTTCAGTCCACACTACAACGCATTGTAAGACAAATCATCCAGGATGTTGTAAAAGACAACCATTGGCCACCTTGCTGTCATCCGTTTGCAAGTGTAGGTGCCAGTGACCTTATCCAAGTTAACTCCTCTGTTGTTTTTATTGTCTTCCAGGGTTACTCCTCAGGAGTGCACTCATCAGCATCACATTTTTGTTCCTCTTGGGACAGTAGGACAACTGTGGTGTCTTCAGTAAAGGCAAACTTGAGGAAAGCGCGAGAAAACTCCAGCCTATACACTGCTATACAACTGGGGGACAGGAGATGTGTATGTGTGTGTGTGTGTGTGTGTGTGTGTGTGTGTGTGTGTGTGTGTGTGTGTGTGAGAGAGAGAGTGAGAGAGAGAGTGGGGATGTGTGCATGGGATCATATTTACTGCGTGCTATTCTACAATTTAATTCTAGTCAATACGCTTTCCTGGCATGAAACATCATTTTAATATTATTACACAATATTATTATATATTTTTTTACTATTATTTTTGTTTTGCCGTAATTGTTGTTATTCATGATGGTTTGACAACATGCACTATATATTTCTCTGCACCAATAACCCATAAAAACTATTGGGTCAAATTTGACCCATAACACCACAAAGTTTTTTATAGGCACTCAAAAAAAAGAACAATTATCAAAATGTGTTTTATTATATGTTTCATACATTTAGACTTGACAATGGGTCAAGTTTGACCTGAACACAATAGGAGGGTCAAGAAAATACGTTGGACCTGTTGCAAAATAGTCCTAATGTTAGTTTGACAGGATAATATGCTGAATAAAATAAAATGCAGTCCATTTCGGTTAATCCAGAAAAAAGTTGCATAATCCAGCATGATTAAGTGAGGATTCTATCCATAACAATGGTCTCCACCCTCCTACTGCCAGAAGCAGCTAGGGACCACACAAAACCTGCGGTTAACACAGAATATCTTTCCATGAAAGAATAACAGCAGTACATACAGTACACTGCTTAGGAGACAAACATATACTGTACATATTGAGACAGTGAATAATCTTTCATTCTTTTGGCTCAATTATTAAAAATCAAGCAATTATTATGAGGTTAAATGACAGATTAGCATCTTTTGTGTACACTGGTTTAACTATTCAGAAATAACAGCACATTTCAGAGCACCAAATGTATTGGGACAGACTAATGTAATGTCCAATTAATTAATCTATGCTTAATATGTTGTCAAATATCCTTTGCATGGGGAAAACTCCTTGAAGTCCCACTAGGCAGGCGCTGAGTGTCTAGTGCAGTGATGTTCTGCTATGTCTGTGCTGTAGCAATCTTTATCAGTTGTTGTTTGTTTTGAGGTGTTTTGCGTGAAATCTGAGGCCTGTTCAATTGAATTAACATCTGGAGATTAACTTGGCCAGTCAAGAATTTTTCATTCTTCGGGCTCTGAAAAACCTACGTGCTTTGAGTATATTTCAGGTCAATGTAATGCTGTACAATGAAGGGCTGTCCGATGAGTTCAGAGATATTTGCTTGTAGTCAAATTAATTCCGCTGCAGCCATAAGTACGTCATTCATGAAGACAAGTGAGCCATTTACAGTGGCAGCCACACATGTCCAAGCCATAACACCCATCTCTATGGTCTATGTTGAGAACTTCCTCACTTTGGTACCAACGGCATGTCCATCTTAATTAACACTTAAATAATCAAAGAACTATTCACTAATTCTTTATGAAGGCTTTATTGTGTGTGGTTATTTTATATTGCTACCAAAAAGAAAAAAAAAAGAATTAAGGGACTGCCATACCACAGTTGAATCTTTTTTAGGTGCCCCATCGTCAGCTACCACTGTCAGGGTGTAAAAGTCCCCCTTCTCCCTGTCCAGCAGCCCAGTGACTGTGATTCGACCCTGGAAATGGACAGATTAAGGGAAAATATGAAAGAGGCTGAAAAGATTATTACAATGTTATAAAATCTGCAGTATGCAACAGGATTGGGGTTCAGTTCCATTTCAATTCAACATCCTCTCAAATGGAAAACTGGACTTGGATTTTACGTTTGCTTGCAGAATTGAGACAGCATTTGCCTTAAGCCTACTGTGGAAAGACTGAGACATGGAAACAAGGTTACACCACCCGCCAACTCACAGTGACGCTGTCGATCTTAAAGAGTGCGAGGGCCGCGGGCGACGTGTCCGGGTCGAAGCGATACGACATCTGATTGAGGTTGTCCGCCGACTTTGCCTGCACCTGCACCACCTCGCTCCCCGTGGCAATGTTCTCCCGGAGCGACGCCTCGTACGCCGCTGAAAGGAACGCCACCGCCTCGTCCAGCTCATTAAGTAAGGTCACGTAGACCGTGCAGAAGCCGCGGTAGAACGGTGGCGCCTGGTCGGTGGCGGAAACGTTCATCAGGTAGCTGGTTTTGGTCTCGTAGTCTAAGTAGTCTATGGTGGTCACCAGGCCCGTGCTTACGTCCACATCAAACTTACGATCCGCACCGGAGACCAGGGAGTAAGCCACTGCCCCACCATCACCTGGGAGGAGGGGTGAAAGGACACAGAAAGTGGACACGGAATGTGGACACGGAATGTGGACACGGAATGTGGACACGGAATGTGGACACGGAATGTGGACACGGAATGTGGACACGGAATGTGGACGGAAGAAGGCAACGAAAGGAAATACAATATATAGAAGTGGGCAAACGAATGTTTGAAGAAAAAAGCTATATGTAACACTTTATTTTGTTTAGAACCAAGTACGTGGCCATGCTTTGTTGCTACACATTCCTATCGAAATTGTTCAAGCACAAAATAACCAAAACACTTTTTTTCCCATCTTTATGACAGGTGAGGACATGAAGAGGAAGGGCCGACCCATTGTACAGGCCAAATAGGCAACTGCCTTGAACCCCTTTGTTGCTGGGGTACCCCACCTTGAATGAAAATAAGTTGATGTTTCAATGTACTTTTCAGAGTAAGATGTAGAATACAGAAGGCATACATTTACATTGATCAGCTATTGAATTATAACCAGCATATTGAAATATCACTATTTGAATCGTACTTCAAAACTGCTACATATTCTCCATGTCCCATTTTAAGATGTGTGTACTTGCAGAACATGACCTGTGAAATGTAAATGTTTCTTTTCACCATCAAGAGGGCCACTAAAATGTTTTGACCCTATGGTAGGGACCCCCAGGACTAGCTCTGCTCAGAGGAGACACAGACCAGTGGTTTTCATTCCTCTCCTAGCATTTGACAATACTGTATGTTTGTAGCCCTGAACTGACTCACCTGAATCAAGTAGTAAAGGGCTTAGAAATTAGTAAACAAGGCAATACAGGAATCTAATACTTGGAATGGCTGAGGATCCTCAGGTACGATTTGAGAACCACTGATCTACACCAAAGCAGCAGTGTTGTGGTGACACTACAGATCATAGCAATGGTTGTCTACATTAACGGATTGGTAGTGAGTAAAGAACACAGAATAGCATCGGCATTGAGCATGGGAAAGCTCTATGAATTAATTATTATTACCATCATGATCATCATCATTATAAAACATTTTCTGATAATCAAAATATACTAGTTTGAACAATTTGAGTTCTGTAGCTAATCATGTTACACAGAAACACCCACCCGTGTCAGGGTCTGTGGCTCGAACTACGATGACAGAGGTGCCAATCCCAGCTGTCTCCTTCAGGCCCAGACGGTTGTACTGCTGCTGGGTGAATACTGGAGGCTCGTCGTTGACGTCATCAACATACACTATCACCTGTAGGGGGAGACAGAAACACAGAGTCAGATAAGCAGCAACTTCCACATTCACATGCCCTCTTCTTCATCCCTACACACTATGGGAACATCTCAACTAGATAGCCCTCTCTTCATCTTCTCAAAAACCACTGGATGAGAAAGCCAGAGGACCTGCCCCTCTTCCTCCAATGGGTTTTGAGGAGACACTCTCCTCTCCATTTACATAACATTTTCCTTCACACTACTCTCTACAGCTTGGCAAAGCAGTTTTTTTGCTATATCTGCCCTTTTGTCCACAGCAATCTATTATATATTGCTCTACTAGATCAGGTTAGCTCACTGTTTGGTTGCTCTTATACACACAGTTGTTTTGGAACAACTTGCTCATATTGGCCCTCATTTATCATTCTTGCGTAGAAACGGGCGTATATGTTGGCGTAAGATTTTGCTTACACTCCTCTCACCGCCTGATTTATGAAGCTGTGCGTACCTTTAAAATCCAGGTGTACGCAATACCTTCCCTTGATAAATGCCGCGGCTGAAAACGATCGTCATTAGAATAACACGCCCCTATATATTCAAGTCTCCGCTTCCCCCATGCCCTCATTTTACGCCATGGACACACGAGAGACGGCAAAAAAGAGAAACTTCTCTGACGTGGAGATTGAGACGATCACCAGGGAGGTAGAAAGAAATAAAATTGTTTCATTTGGCAGTTTAAAAAGCGGAATAAAAGATGATGATGTGATGTGGAGTACCATTCATTCACATTAATAATTGCATGACAATTTGTAATATTCGTCTTATTATTTCATGATATTTATTATTAATGACGTTTATTGTTATTTAGAAGAAGAATGTCGTTATTATTATTATTTCTATTATTATTTAAAAGAAGAAGAATGTAATTTTTATTATTTTGTCAGTCTGAATTATATTTTGGTAATTTAAAGCCTTTTATTACTGAACCCAGTCCATGCGCAAACTGCCGGGCCTAACCCTGAAACGTCATGTAAAGCGCACAGGCTCGCATCTGAAGGAATACATATAAGTCAAATGCTTTGGTAAAGTCACACAAATTAAACCTTGAAGTCCATGTTGCACAAAAATAAACACAGAAGTTTGTAATTATGTTGTTGTTTTTTTACAGTGGGTCATAATATATCATATCTTTTAGTTTGTCAGTGCGTTAGGATTTTTTTTCCTGCGCATTTCTGCACTAACTCAAAACGTGCGTACACCACCTCCTGAGCTGGCGTAGGATTTGAGAGTGCCGTACGCCAACGTCCATATTGATAAATCTCAAAGTCACCGTGGTTTTGGGTGTACGCCGGAAATTTGGTGTACGCACTTTTGATAAATGAGGGCCATTGTGTGTTTTTTCCAGGCTTATTTTATTATTCAATATCTTGGGGAAATCTGTAGACGGGATCAACATTATGTTTGCTTTTCATGAGGAGCTGAGGATTAATATACAACTCAAACCACAGGCACAACCACAGGCACAAACACAGGCACAAACACAGGCACAAACACACCCTCCCTGCCTCACCCGGACAGAACTCCTCATCAGGCCCATGTCACTGTTGTAGGCCTCCACCTCCAACACGTGAGAGCTTCTTTTCTCTCTATCCAGAGTTTTCTGGCCCCGTGTCACCAGTCCAGACAGCTGATTGATGTTGAACTGACCCTCGCTGTCCCCTACACGCAGGCAGAAAGGGACATGGAGGAGGAGTGCTATTATTGATTGCTTAAAGGGTAAATAAATGAGTGTGTCCTTTTGCTAATTGGGTGCAACTTGACACAAAACAAAATCCTCCATGTATGTAGGTTATCCTTGAGGGTACATTGAAATAAAACACTAGAATATCACCAAATAATTGTGAATTTATCTAAATACAGTTTTATCAATTTGACACTATTTGTCAGCTTTGTCATTGGATGCTATGTTGGAAGTTAAAGTAGGAAAAAACTGAGATAAGATCATGCAAACAAGATGCACTTTTTAGTGTTATGTTTGTGTGCAGTGATGGCTTAGAACATGTTTGACAACCTTCCCCATCTGGCAATGAGGAAGAGGAAGCAGGAAGTTGCACTCACCAGAGAGAATCCTGTAAAGAACCCTGCCATTCTGCCCCTGGTCTGCATCAGTGGCCTGCACCTGCACATACAAACAGAAGCAACCGGAACAAATCCATTGCACACTTTGTTGCTGCCATTAAATTCATTACTCAGCACCTAAAAAGAAACCACTGTTGATTTCCATAGCTACATTAACATGTACATGGCATGTGGTTGAATTAGGAAAGCGCACGCACGCACGCACACACACACACACACACTCACTCTAAGCCAGACTGACACACTACAGACCCCCCCTCCCCCAGCCCCAATCCCAAACAGCTTTCCTCCCGATTCTCTGAAGTCCCACTGCATTATGGTCCTGGCAGCAATTCCACAATGGCGACTTCTCTCTCACTCCCTCCTGAGCCCCCACCTATATCCTGGGGCGGACGGGTAATCTGGCAGTTTGGATATGCCTTTGATGGCCCAGTGGGCCTGTGTAACTTTTAGTATTTGAATTGTATTCAAATAATTTGAGCCTCGAGGGAAAGAACTGTGTTGGTGTCAGGGGCCTCAAGAAACACAAATTGCTGTGTGTGTTAGAAATGCCTGGGCCAATTTCTGGTCCCAGTCTGTCTCTGGCCCCATCTCCTTCTACCAGTTAGCCAACTCTCTCTCTCTCTCTCTCTCTCTCTCTGTCTGACAGGCATATAGCTAGACCAGCCAAAAACAAAAACACATTAGAGACAGCATGGCTCCACAAAGATAAATAGTGATCCATACTGAGATACAGCTAACTTTCATGTGGTCCAACTCCAGGTCCATTGTACTAGTTTCTTGTTAGAAAAACAAGTGGACGAGTGACATGTGTAGTCAGAGATTCAGTTGGTACATGAGCATATGTGCTGAGTTGCCATCCGATAGCAACAGAACCAAGAAAAAAAGTGGTTGATGTTTTTGTTGAAAGTGCATATATTAAAGCATGGATTTCTGCAAACAACGAACGGACCCCGAATGTTTCTGCTTTTAATGTTCTCAACTCTATGTAGTTGGAGCTTCAGGCCGGCACAAACGTCCAGTCACCTCGGTTGTCTAACTAATCTAAGACAGTACAGAAAACGTGAAGTTGAAATGTACTACCTGAGCTGCTACAGGCCATCACTATACTGAATCTAAACATTACCTGTGAGTGGGGTTAGAGATGTTAGAGAAAGATGAGACTGAGCAGTCCTCCTGATCATACAATGCTTTTAGAGCAAGACAGACGCGCACACCGTCACAGGTCATTGTGCTCACCCTAACACACACACACACACACACACAAAAACATGTTCAAACACGCACACACCTCCCTCTCTCTCACTCCCTGTGCGAAGAGGCCCTGCTTCAGTCTCATTAGGTTTATAAAGAGATCTGGAGAGTAGAAAAAAAGAGAAGGGGGAGAGGGGGAGTAGAGAGTGGGGGGTCAGATTGGGGAGAAGGGGAGTAGAGAGTGGGGGGTTAGATTGGGGAGTGATGAATAGAGTATTACACAGAGGACCGCACCACTTCGGCAAAAAAGAAAAGGGGTGCAGAACTTCCCGCTTCCTGTTGCTAAGCCCAGAAGAGGTGAAAGTAAGTACGTGCTTTTTTCTCGTGGAAAGATTACTGTCTAAGCCGTTTGACGCCATTGCGAACGTCTCACTGATTCGGGCCCTCCCGGTTGCACATGGACACTACATTTTGATGGCCGTCCGGTTTCCCCCTGGCCCCCACATGTCCCCTCAGTCATCCCTCTGAAAGAGGCTGCGAGAGGGAGAGAAGGAGCGTGGAAGCCAGGATAAAGTCTGACTCACTGAAACTGGAAGTGACCGAACAAGGTAATCAGTGTGCTTGTGTGCATATATTAAAAGGTGTAAATGAGTCCATGAAACACAGGAGCCGATGTGTGTTACACCCACCTGTATGGGTGAGTGTGCATTTGTGTGAAGGAGTGGATATTGACTTGCGTACTCTGGGGTTTAGTGGCGTGTCGGAGCGAATCTGTACTCATGTCAGCTAGCCTATGGACTACTAAGACAGAAGTACATAGGGAAATGGACGGAAGGAAAACAAACAGAGACCACACAGTCAAAAAGAGGAGTGCTAAAACTGTGGATTTCCATTGATTGCTCACTAATCTTGAGGAAATTAGCTGGATTACTTTCCTGAGAATCGATGTCTTGTGAAGCACAGAGGAAGGACTTTTTACAGCGGGAGGAGAAAGAGAGGGGTTGTTTGTTTCAGCCCCAGTTGAGGTGTGAAACAAGTTTGTTTGGGGTCAAAAGTACAGGGAAGCAGAGAAGAACTAAATGAGTGGGTTGGGGGAAAACAAAAGGGAAGTTTGACAGAATTGTGTGCACAGCGTGTTTGTATGTGTGTTTTCTGCAAGAGAACTTCAATTCAGTAGCTTGCATTAGCGGGAGTGTGATCGTGTGTGTGTGTGTGTGTGTGTGTGTGTTTTGAGTGGGGGTGACTAATGAACTGGTGTGCTAACGAGACGACTGCTGCTTCGGTGGTCTTTCCATAAAGCTTTGCTGGCATTTGGTCTTAAAAATAATTTCACGACCCAATGTGTTTCCCCCCCTAAAACTGATAAGGCACGCTTTGCCCCAACCCGAATTAAACACTATGACATTTACAAATGTTACTGTGCAAAGGCAGGAGGCACTGAGAATGAGGCAGCATGGGGGTGGGGGGCATAATTGGGCACTGAGGGATTTCAGGTGAGTGTTATATTTATCGTCGGGGTGGGGGGGCAGGGGGGGGGGCGGTAATGGGCATTTTAATAAACCCAATTTGTATTACATTTAAAAAACGCTCGGGCAGCAACTGTTGTGTAGTCATTGATGTAATAGCTACCTAATTGGTGCAAATGCCAAAGTGTGTTTGTGCGTATTGCAACGCATGATACTAACCCATCCATAATAG